>NC_051179.1:140066051-140766050 GCF_013339695.2 Rhipicephalus sanguineus | reverse complement strand
ACTATGAACAAATCGCAACTCTTCGTGAAGATGAAAGAAGTACTGTCATACAAGCGCACTGTGATTGCGTTGACGGGTAAGTAAACACGTCTTGTACTTGAATGTGCTGCCCGTGGTTGTTTTGTGCTGAGAAAGACGATTTGGAAGACCGACTGTCAAAGGATATGGTGTGTTTCCCAAGCGGCAGCGCAGTTACAACTTCGCATCATAAACTGAGGTGCAATTCGCTATCGTGAAACGTTTATTTTTCGTAACGGGGAGTCCAGTTTCAGGCTGCTGGTGATGTTTGCCTTAAAACCGTTCACACGCAGCATGATTTGTGCAAACGCGCCGTTTCTCTGCGGCACGCGAGTGTGATCTTGCGAAGCGTAGTGGTGCGAGTAGGGCCGTTCACTTCATTTGATGCTGTACCGTATTTATGCAAGGAAGTCTCAGCTCTGTATGGATCGTTTGCGCTCACATTATTAACGGATGACCGTGCCGTAAAGAAGTTTGCCCGTGCGGCTATACACCTTTCCACTGAGGCACTCTTGGACGCCGCCATAGTGCCAGATAGTTCACCGCTAGCGACGTCTGGCAGCGGCGCCATCTTGGGCTGTTTGCTCTCCGATCTTTCCGTCGAGACGTACACATTCATCGCATCGTCTGTCGTCAAACTTTTGTTTTAGTTCTGTGTAAGCTTTGCGGAGACGCTAGTTCGGTTCTTTTGTGACTCTCTGAGCTTTCCTCACTGACAAGATGGTCGGCATCGAGTGTTTTGCGATTGGTTGTATTTTTGTACGAACGGTGCACGCTTTACGGCCGTGCTCACATTCCGATGGCTCGTGGTGCGTCTAAGGAGCCCGTCGACTTAGGAGGTAAGATCACTCAACATGTTTCTGATGTATGTCACCGCGTTAATGTTCACGACAACGTTATAGTGAGAATTCTCACAGCGAGCACGATTAAAATGCACTTATTGCTCGTCAAATGCTACTACTACAACGCTGCATACCCATGCCGTTGCCAGAAAATTGTTCCCCTAGCTGCAGTAAATGTTGCAGCGCAATTACGCTGCACTTGAAGGCGAGCGCTCGCAGTTTCTGCGTAACAACAGTTCGCTGTAGCTGTACTTTATTGAGATCGTGCTTGTCCTGTTTTTCAACGTGGTAAAAGTCAGCGGTATATTGAAGCTAATCGAGAAACGTCGCTATTGACACGCCGCGATATGCTGTCTCATGAGGCCGAGATCCGCGGTCAGCTTTTTTTGTTGCCATCAAAAATGACTAATTGCGTGTGGCTCCTACAATTCAAATCGCAATAGTTGAGCTCAGCCTAAGGGAGGCATGCGAATGTCTGCAATCTCGATGGACGGATCGTAAATGTATAGATGCGGATCGAGCAAAATCGTGATCCATTGTTTTCGTGAGAACATTATTCTATGATTTATGACTTACTCCCGTATTCAGAAACGCTCCTTGAATTGAACATGACTTGCCACCACCTAAAGGCAGCGCGCTCGAAACACGTTGAAGGCGGTAGCAAGGAGCGTTTTCGAATACAGGCGTTGGTGTGGACTTACTTATCGTTGTGAGCAGTCGTATCTTAGGAGGTAAGCTGTCGCGCTGAGCTCGTAGACACGGGTTCAGTTATCGATCACGCCGATCGCATGTTCGCAAATTGCAGGTTTTATTTGTAGTCACAAATAAAACCTGTAATTACATGAGGTGTCGTTGATCTTCTTGCCTTTATTATTTTCCACTTTCTGTGAAAAATAATATATTCACGCTATTGTTACCCGTCCGGGAAAACCAATAACGCTTCTGTTAACTTTTTTCCAGATGGCAGGAGCCATGACCATCCTAACATAGTGAATGAATGGCTGGACGACATTCTCTCGTATCAGAGGCGAAGTATCGGCGCGTGGTTTAGATTCCTCCGCTTAGCCTCCACAAAATGCGCTGAACATACACGTGATGACGTCGAGGGCACAAAACCTTTTCTATTGACTGCGGCGACCCACTGTCTTTTCAAATCGACATCAGAGGGAAACCGATGCAGCAAGTACTGTTGCGTCTGGGGTCGCGGTTCCTGTGCCCAGCTTAGGATACGGACCGTGGTATCCTTTTTGCTGTCACCGCGGTTGCGACTCGGGTAGCGTGGCTGTGGGACCACGAGTGGATGTCGTGCTTGAAGCCGTCATGAGAACCAGAGGAAAGATGAAAAAACTTTATGTACAGAATTTACATGTTTTGAAAACTCCGACCACAAGCCTGCCATAGAGGAGACCCACGCCGTGGGAGGCGCTGCAGTGCCGGGCGCTGTCAGTCAATGTGGGGAGAAAACTGGATACTCGAGTGTTGACCCGTCCGCTGTCCCCTTCAACCTGCCTTGGAAACGCGTTGCTTTGCTCGCACGCTGCACGCGTTCTGCACGTGTTTTTGAGAATTTCGCGTCGCGCGCGGTTAGGATGTACACGCTTCTGTCCGAGTGGCAGCAATTTGGTGAGAGATCAGCGTCTGCTCAGTCATGTAGCAAATGCGGAGCAAGTGATAGCAGACGACGCCGTCCTCGTCAGCGCGAAGTGCATTTCGCAAGTGAAGGACGACGCTGTTTAGGACGTGGAGTTAGCACAATGTTCTGTTCGTTCATAATTATATACCTGTTTTATTTGGCTTGCTGTGTGTACTACGTACTCTCTATGTTTGTTACTGGATGAATGGGTAAGGCGGCTTCTTGTGCTTTAGGTTAAGCGGCCCTGGCGCTGTGACTACTATTACAAGTGGGATACCTTAATTTACTAGCAACCATTCGATTTGTCGTGCGGTACGCAACACTCAAAAATAAATGGTCATTTTGGACTTCTTTCTTTCCCGCAACGAAAATTGACATCTATCTCGCGTGTCCTTCCTTGCATTATCGCCGTTCTCATAGCCGGTACTCCGAGTTCACGAACAGCGTGCGTACTATCAACGTGACATAGCAATTTTAATAGGGAAATGACGAGCGCCCAGCTTTCAGAAAAACTTTTTTTTGTGTGCAATCTCCGGGGAGGAAGAGCCAATTGCTGTCAAGGCATTTGGCCACTATCGAAACTGCACCGTGTTGTACGGGCTGTACCTGCACACTCAGTGACAACTAGTTGACTGTATCTGCCAAAAAAAAAAAAACAAAAAAACAACGGACGTGCAACAACGGCTAATGCTTTTTTTCTTTTTTCGTAGTTGTCGTGGTCGTGCCCACTCAAGCGTGAGCTTCGCATCCATGCATGTCGTCTGCTTTTTTTGTGCCATCTGTTTGGGAATCGGTATAATTGCACTGGTGGAGCCGACCCCGTCGTGTTTGCATGGCCATTGTGACAGCTTAAGACGCAGCAATAGCTTCCCCTTTCTGTCGGGGTGACATCGACGAACGAGGGGAGTTTCACGTGCAGCGCGCGCTCCGCAAATGCATGGGAACGAAAGGGAGCGGAGGGGTCGTGCCACTCTGCAGTTGTACGCTTTTGCCGTCAGGGGAATGGCAAGCGCTGGCGTCGGCGGGCAAACTTGACCGGTTCTCCCCTATTATATCCTCACTTTCGTGCGTTACCGAGGGCGCCTCCCTTTCGTCGACCATAGCCTCCATTTCCTGTTCGGCAGCTCGCATGGCCGATTCGTTCCCCGTCGCAGCTGCCTCAGGTTCTCCTTTTCTGATCTCGGGCGTCTGCTCCTCAAGCGGTGCGCTGCTCAGCTGTTGCGTCAGCTCGCGCGCTTTCGAACGGGTAAGTGCCATGCAAGCTACCTCGGTGGCAAATGATTCTCCACGTTTCTTTAGCATTTCCTCCGACTTATTTGAAAATAAATAAGGGAAGTTCTCGGGAAGGTTGGCTGAAATTGCCGCCTCCGTGTGCAATTGGCCGAAAGGGCCCTCGATTACAACCCTCGCTATGGTAGGCAGACACTTTGCTTTTCTGCCACTTGCCGAATCCAGGCGCACTCTCCTGTATAGTCTTCGGGAGATACGCAACTTGGATGCGCGACATCCATGGTGGCCGCCGAGTCCCTTAATACACTGCGCATTCGGCCGTTCACTGAGAGTTGCCTCAAATAAGGCTTCAAGAGCTGCAGGCTCGCCTCCGATTCCTGAATTGTGGCAAATGCCACCTGCTTCTTACAACTCCTGGCCATGTGGCCCTTCTCGCCGCAGCTGTAACAAATAACGGGCTTCCGCGCTTCTAACGCATGCGTAATGTCAGCAGGCGCCTTCGAACCCGGTGCCGCCTTAGTTACTTCATTGTTCTTCTCTTGTGTTTCCGATAACTTGGAATTCTCGGGCTTCAAGCTATTACGGGCAAACCTCTTGCCTCCCTGATTACCTGACCAGCTTCCTGGTTTTTCGCTTTTCTCCGAGGTTCGCGGTATACTGCGGAGATTACGGCGCGAGCAGTAATCTTCGGCGAGCTCTGCTGCTCTGTTTGTGTCTACGTCTGTCATCTTATCCTGCACCCAAAGCCTTACCTCCTCCGGAATTCCTCTGTAAAATTGCTCAAGTACCATGAGCTCAATAACCTTGTCATGGTTGCCATATACTTGCGCGCTTTTGAGCCACTCTTCGAAGTTGGCTCTAATCTGGTAGGCAAAGTCTGGATGAGATTCGTTGCCCTTCTTTGAGTACCTGAAGCGCTGGCGAAAGGCGTCTGTCGATAGGCGATATTTGCGTAGCAATGCAGCTTTGACCCGGTCATACACCTCGGAGTCCTCCTTACTCATCCTTGCAATCACATCGGAAACTTCGCACGGTAGTAGGCATATCAGTTTTTGTAACCAAGTCTCCCTACTGAAACCTGCATTCTTACACGCCCGCTCAAAATGCACGAGGTACATTGCGATGTCGTCACCCACCCTGAAGGTGTGGATTAGATCCTTTATCTTTGATTCACCGCCCGCTGAACTTCGATTTCCCGCCGATATGCGAAGCTCAAGTTCTTTCAGTCGGATTTCATGTTCTTTGTTTTCACGATCCCTCCTTACTCGCTCCTCTCTTTCTTCCTGAGCTAAACGCTCCTCTTTCTCTTCGCGAGCTAAACGCTCTTTCTCTTCGCGAGCTAAACGCTCTTTCTTTTCCCCAAAGGCTTCTTTGGCCTCACTGGCCTCCTCTAAGCTCACCTCCTCCTTCTCTAAAAGCTCCAAAATCTGCTTTTTCCGTCTTACCGAGCCAACTGAAATGTTTAGCTCCTGACAAATTTCAAGGAGTTCTTGGACTTTAAACTTGTCCATCTTAGAGATGCACAGTGTTTCTCTTCCCAGGTAATTTAGTCTACGAGCCACCCAATTCTTGGTCTGCGAACCAAAATTACCCAAAATCACCCTACTTCACTACCGACCGTCTGCGCTAGTGAGTCTGGCGAAAAGAAGAGCAAACACTCGGCACTCACCACTTCGATGTAGCCGACGCAGGCGAATCCCACCGCTGCCACCACTGTTGCGTCTGGGGTCGCGGTTCCTGTGCCCAGCTTAGGATACGAACCGTGGTATCCTTTTTGCTGTCACTGTGGTTGCGACTCGGGCAGCGTGGCTGTGGGACCACGAGTGGATGTCGTGCTTGAAGCCGTCATGAGAGCCAGAGGAAAGATGAAAAAACTTTATGTACAGAATTCACATGTTTTGAAAACTCCGACCACAAGCCTTGGTGGGTCTGCCTCAATGATAACACCTAGGTCAATCATGTGGCGAATTTCGGCCTCCAGTATCTCTCTCTGCCTAGGCGACACCCGATATGGTTTGCAGCTGACCGGTTCGTTAACTTTCAGTTCAATGTCGTGCTTAATCAAGTCCATTTTGCCTGGCTTTTCGGAGAAAACGGTAGCAAATTCCTGCTCCAATCGCCCTAAATCCGCCTTTTGATCCTCACTCGAAGCGCTCCCCGTGTCGACCCCGCCTGAGACTGTACCGCTAACCTTGCTGTCGGAAAGACAACGGATTTCCCCACCCTCATCATCCGGAACATTGAGTGCAAGGTTTACTACTGCCCTGCGTCGCATGTAGGGTTTCATGAGGTTACTGTGGTATACTTTGGGGCATTTCCGGCCCCACTTTACCTCGCAGTTGGTGTCCGAAAGTACTGATATTACTGTCGCCGGCCCCTCCCATTGTACATCCAGCTTGTTTTTTCTGCAAGGGCGCAACAGCATTACTTCATCGCCTACCTTAAAGACGCGCTTCCGGGCCGACTTGTCGTAACGGGCCTTGGAAAGGGCCTGTGCTGCGCGCATGTTGCTCTCCACCACTTCGCGTGATTTCCTCAGTCGTCCAAACAAATCCAGTACGTAGGAAACAACATTGGGGTCCTCCCCATATCCAGTCCATGACTCACGTATCAAGTGTAACGGACCTCTCAAGTTCCTGCCGTAGACAATTTCAGCCGGACTGAAACCCGTACTCTCGTGTGGGGCTGACCTCAGAGAAAACATTGCTGCTGGTATACACCCCTCCCAGTCTCTTTTATGCTCCAAGCACAAAGCTCGCAAAACGCGTTTCATAACCGAGTGCATGCGCGTCACAGGGTTCGATTGTGGGTGGTGAATAGAGCTATGCGAGACCCTTATCCCGCAACGTTCCAAGAATGTAGTCGTAAGGCAGCTTGTAAATACGCTTCCGTTGTCGCACTGTATCTCCGAGGGGAATCCTACTCGAGAAAAAATAGACAACAACGCGTCCACAACGCATGCAGAACTCAACTCTTTCAGTGCAATGGCCTCCGGGAACTTGGTGGCAACACACAGAGCGGTCAGCACGTACCGATACCCTGATTTCGATGGGGGCAGAGGCCCCACGATGTCAATCACGAGCCGACGGAAGGGCTCTGTGATTACTGGCACTAACTTCATTGGTGCTTTCCACTTGTCCGTTGATTTACCTATCCGCTGACAAGTGTCGCATTCACGGACAAACATCTCCACATCCTTCCAGCACCCGGGCCAGTAGAACTCCTGAGCAAGCTTAGCTTTTGTTTTCTTTATACCTAAGTGGCCCGCCCAAGCGTTGCTGTGGGCCAGGTTGAGAAGGTGCCGCCGGTAATTTAGTGGAACTACCAGGCAGAGATCCACGGCCGTGTGTAGACTACCGCCGCTTGAACTCAGTGACGGTCGACCAGACCTACCCTATGCCTAGAAGAGAGAGTAGAGACCATGTCCAAGGCCAAGTATATTTCTACGTTAGACCTTGTTAGGGGATATTGGCAGGTGCCTTTGACAGAGCGAGCGAGTCGGTACGCTGATTGATTGATTAGTGGGGTTTTTTGGCGCAAGGGCCATGGGTGGCCAAAGAGCGCCATGTCTTTTATGTGGTGTTAGCGATGACCAGTGATACGATGATAGGGTGTATTGTGGCTGTATAGAGGCCTAAAATCACGCGCTATAAAGAAGCGTAAAAAATGTGTATACAGTCTAAAATTATGGCAGTGACAAGTGGTGTGATCTATGGTTGTGGGATAGATGACGAGTGATCATGGTATTTACAAGTGAAAAACGGGATAAGAGCACAAGTGCCTCCTCAAGGCCTTTGATCCCAAAGACCGGGAGGCAGGTGCTTCCTTTGATGGAAACCGTAGCAGCAACCTCAATCATGAGGCCGCGCTACGGAGCGCCTGGAAAAATAACGTTGAAATTATGTACACTTTTTAAAAATTCAAAGAGGGACTGATATTTAAAAAGGGGTTCTCTGCCAATGAACATAGCAGGATGAAGAGGGTACTGCAGGTGTACAGATGAAAAATGCTTTTTAACACGAAAGTGTTTTATGCCGGGGTCCACCAAGACTTCAGTGACGTATTTCCGTCACGGAAATGACGTCGAAAAATATACACAATCAGATGGCAAAGAAAAAAAGGTACCGTGAACGGGCATCGAACCCACGACCGCTCGATCCGCAACAACAGATGCCGGGCACGCTACACACTGCGCCACGGGCACAGACTCGGGAAGCTTTAGGAACGCGCCTTTTATATCTACCACTTTCCCGGTCGGCTGGGTGGTGTTGACCTCTGGGAGTGGTAAGGTAAAGTAATTCGTCATTGCTGTGGCCTCCGCGACTAGCACCTGCAACGCGTTACGCGTCCGTTCCATTCGGCGCGTTTTCAATAGAAGTTAAATTTTGTCAATGCCTTAACACACCGCGAGGTGGCGACCTTTGCCCAAGCGTCGTAAAAGCGTCGACCTCGCTCAGCATCACGCTAATGCAAACCGAAAATAGCTCTGCGACGCGCGCCTGCCTCACCTGGATGTAACCCCGCGTTCCCCGTTGTCGCGCTCGCCCCGAGAAAAATCGCGGCCAGGCTACCGGAGCGACACGACGCGCTTAGCGTTTCCCTCTAGTCCGGCCGTGGGCGTTCAATCACATTTTAACATGCCGCGGGATGGCGAACAAGCTCTGCGTCCAATATGCGACGCTCTTCTGGCTATCACACCTCGTTCACTGATTACGCTTTCACCATTAACTACTACAGCTACCACAAGGGTTTGTTTAATCATTTAACATGGACGTTAGTCGTCGGGATGGAGATGTACCACCAATCATCAAAGTGGGTGCATACACGTTAAACGGCGCCATTGGCTGCCAGACATCAATATACACTGTACAAACTCTCTTATATCAATGTACAGTAAGCATTCAGTTACTTCTGTAAGGGCGCACTTTACTTTCGTGTTATTCCGATTCCTATGACGGAGGGATCAAGCGTGTTTTTTAACACGAAAGTGTTTTATGCCGGGGTCCACCAAGACTTCAGTGACGTATTTCCGTCACGGAAATGACGTCGAAAAATATACACAATCAGATGGCAAAGAAAAAAAGGTACCGTGAACGGGCATCGAACCCACGACCGCTCGATCCGCAACAACAGATGCCGGGCACGCTACACACTGCGCCACGGGCACAGACTCGGGAAGCTTTAGGAACGCGCCTTTTATATCTACCACTTTCCCGGTCGGCTGGGTGGTGTTGACCTCTGGGAGTGGTAAGGTAAAGTAATTCGTCATTGCTGTGGCCTCCGCGACTAGCACCTGCAACGCGTTACGCGTCCGTTCCATTCGGCGCGTTTTCAATAGAAGTTAAATTTTGTCAATGCCTTAACACACCGCGAGGTGGCGACCTTTGCCCAAGCGTCGTAAAAGCGTCGACCTCGCTCAGCATCACGCTAATGCAAACCGAAAATAGCTCTGCGACGCGCGCCTGCCTCACCTGGATGTAACCCCGCGTTCCCCGTTGTCGCGCTCGCCCCGAGAAAAATCGCGGCCAGGCTACCGGAGCGACACGACGCGCTTAGCGTTTCCCTCTAGTCCGGCCGTGGGCGTTCAATCACATTTTAACATGCCGCGGGATGGCGAACAAGCTCTGCGTCCAATATGCGACGCTCTTCTGGCTATCACACCTCGTTCACTGATTACGCTTTCACCATTAACTACTACAGCTACCACAAGGGTTTGTTTAATCATTTAACATGGACGTTAGTCGTCGGGATGGAGATGTACCACCAATCATCAAAGTGGGTGCATACACGTTAAACGGCGCCATTGGCTGCCAGACATCAATATACACTGTACAAACTCTCTTATATCAATGTACAGTAAGCATTCAGTTACTTCTGTAAGGGCGCACTTTACTTTCGTGTTATTCCGATTCCTATGACGGAGGGATCAAGCGTGTTTTTTTCTGAGAGCGTCTAGTTCCCTGCATTGCAGTAAGGTGTGGAGTACAGTGAGGGGGTCGCCACAATGGTCACACACAGGTGGATCGCCTCCGGACAAAATGTATGAATGTGTACTGTATGTGTGGCCAATCCTAAGTCTGCAGAGTGTAACTTCTGTGTGGCGTGATTTTGATACTGGCGGCCAGTTACCTAGTTGCGGCTTGATAACGTGCAGTTTGTTTTGTGTGTGCCTATCCCATGTGCTCTGCCAAAAGGCCCTGAGCTTTCTTTTGAGGAATGGTTTTAAGTCTATTGGAGGGATAGCTACAGATGTACTGGGACTGTTTTCGTGGGCGGATGCTGCTAGCTGATCCGCCAACACGTTGCCTTGTATCTCGCGGTGCCCTGGCACCCAGCACACTACGACGTGTTGTTTAAGTGAGTAGATCGTGCATAAAATAGAGTAGAGCGAGACAAGGACCGGATTTGTGTGTTTTGTCATAGTTTTTAAAGCTTTCACTACACTTAATGAATCCGTGTATATCACTGCCTTTTGTAGTTTTAATTGTTTTATGTGTTTAACTGCCGCAAGTATCGCGTAGGCTTCTGCCGTGAAGATACTGGAATCGGGGTGCAGAATACCGGAATCGGAAAAGGATGGACCAACGGCTGCGTACGACACAGAAGTGTTAGACTTTGAGGCATCTGTAAAGAACTCAGGGTGTGGGTACTTGTATTGTAATTCAAGGAAGTGTGTACGGATATGTGCAAGTGGCGCATGCTTGGTAACATCGACGAAAGAAACATCGCAATCTATAAGCTGCCACTGCCACGGCGGGAGATAGGCAGCGGGAGCCATTAGACTGGGTTCGAGAAGTGGCACACCCATTTCTTCAGCTAGGCTCCTCACACGAAGTGAGTACGGCTGTCTCATCGAAGGACGGTTGTGAAAAAGTTCAGAAGCAGACAACTCATTGATTGTAGTGTGTGAGGGGTGTTCGTTGTTTGCGTTCACCTTCAGGAAATATACAAAAGATAGGTAAGATCTCTGGAGGTGTAGCGACCACTCGTTCGATTCGACGTAGAGGCTTTCCACGGGGCTGGTGCGAAAGGCGCCCGTAGATAGCCGAATGCCTAGATGGTGGACAGGGTCAAGCATTTTTAGGGCGCTTGGTGTCGCAGACTGGTAGATTATTGCCCCGTAGTCTAGGCGAGTGCGTATGAGGCTTTTATACAAATTTATCAGACATTTCTTGTCACTGCCCCACGCAGTGCGTGACAATACTTTTAGAACATTCATTGTTTTTATGCACTTGTGTTTTATGTACTTGATGTGTGTTATAAAGGAGAGTTTCGTGTCTAGGATAAGCCCTAGGAACTTGTGCTCCGTTTTTACCGACAGACGCTGTCCATGTAGGCCAATGTCTGGATCGGGATGGAGGCCTCTCTTTCGGGAGAATAAGACGCAAGTACTTTTTTGTGCATTCAGTGTAAAGCCATTTTCGTCTGCCCATCTAGATATCTTGTTTAAACCTAGCTGGACCTGCCGCTCACACATCGAGAGGTTGCACGATTTAAAACCGACCTGGACATCGTCGACATATGTGCAGTAAAACATATTTCGTGGAATGCAAAGACGCAAGGAATTCATTTTGATTATAAAGAGTGTACAGCTAAGTACACCACCCTGTGGCACTCCGGTTTCTTGAAGAAATGGTCTTGATAGAACATTTCCTACTCGGACACGGAACGTACGATCCGACAAGTAGCTCTCTATTATATCTAGCATTCTACCACGTACACCAAGGTGGGACAGGTCTCTTAGTATTCCGAAGCGCCATGTTGTGTCGTAAGCCTTTTCCATATCGAGGAACACAGAAAGAAAGAACTGCTTATGGGCGAATGCGTCACGGATTTGTGCCTCGATACGTAATAGGTGGTCGGTGGTGGATCTACCCTCGCGAAATCCGCACTGGTACGGGTCAAGTAGATTGTTTGTTTCCAGGAAATGCATAAGTCGGCGGTTTATCATCTTTTCGAAAAGTTTACACAGGCAGCTTGTAAGTGCGATGGGCCTGTAACTCGCAACGGAGGATGGATCCTTGCCCTGTTTAAGAATGGGAACGACGATCGCCTCTTTCCAAGACGAGGGGATCTCGCCGGAAAACCAGACGGCATTGTACAAGGAAAGTAAGGTTTTTTGCGTTTCGGCAGGTAGGTTTTTCAGCATGTCATATACCACACGGTCGGAGCCTGGGGCGGAACTACTGCAGCAGGTTAGCGATGCCTGCAGCTCCGCTAAGGAGAAAGCTCTGTTGTACGCATCGTGTTTTGTGGATTTGCGCTCTAATTTCTGTTTTTCTATTGTTGTCTTGTAGCGTTGGAAAGCCTCGGAATAGTGCGACGAGCTGGACACTTGTTCGAAATGTGCGCCTAGAAAGTTCGCTTGGTCTTCTAAGCTGTCGCCTTGTGTGTTTACTAGAGGCAGTGAATGTGTTTGTCGTCCTTCTACCCTACTAATCATGTTCCAGAGTTTGCCTTCTTGTGTGTATGAATTGATGCCTGATAGAAATTTTTGCCAACTCTCTCTTCTAGCCTGTCGGCGCGTTCTCCTGCCTTGAGACTTGATAATCTTAAAATTTGTAAGGTTCTCCGCTGTCGGGCAGTCGCGAAGCAAATTCCATGCTTTGTTTTGTTTCTTACGCGCATTTCTGCAATCACTGTTCCACCATGGAACTCGTCGTTTTCCAGAGTATCCACTTGATTGTGGAATACATTTGGTTGCGGCATCAATCAGAAATGATGTAAAGTATTCTAGAGCTGCGTCTATGCTTAAGGAAGACATGTCCGTCCAACTTAACAGTGTAACTTTCCGAAACTGTTCCCAATCAGCCTTCTTAATCTGCCATTTTGGAACCTGATGGGGACATTCATTTGTAATTGGTGTGTTCAGAAGTATTGGAAAGTGGTCACTTCCATAAGGATTATTGATAACTTTCCATTTAATTAGGGGCTGAAGTGATGGAGACGCTATGCTGAGATCTATGGACGAGTATGTTCTGTTTGCAAGGCAATAATATGTTGGTTGTTTTTTATTCAGGAGACATGCGCCAGAAGAGAAAAGGAACTGTTCAATCAGACGACCTCGCGCATCGCAGCGAGAGTCACCCCATAGACTGTTGTGTGCATTCAAGTCTCCAAGGACCAGAAATGGTTCTGGAAGTTGGTCTATTAAGGACTCGAATTCATATTTTTGGAGCTGGCACTGCGGGGGTATGTAAAGTGAGCAGATCGTGATCAGTTTGTTAAACAGGACGGCTCGCACAGCCACTGCCTCAAGGGATGTTTGGAGTGGTAAGTGGGTACATGCAATTCCTTGGTTAACTATAACGGCTACGCCACCAGATGACGCCACAGCATCATCCCGGTCCTTTCGGAATATGACATATTGGCGTAGAAAATTCGTGTTTTTGGATTTTAAATGTGTTTCTTGCACACACAGCACTTTTGGTGAGTGTTCATGTAGCAGCTCTTGGATATCGTCGAGGTTTCTTAGTAGACCTCTGACGTTCCATTGTATAATTTGTGTATCCATTTTGAGTGTAAGTTAGTGCTGTGTGTACTGAAAGAACTATTAGGTCACAGAGCCCTTTCCAGGCCCTGTGATGCGGGCTTTTTCTTTTTTGGCGCGCTCCAACGAGCCGCGCCGCTCCTTCGGCGCCTGAGACGCCGTTGGTCTTGCCGTTGTGTCCATCACCTCGGCAGAGGCGCTGGATGCCCGGTCGCGGCTCACGCGGACGGGTGTCAGTGTTTTGGGGCTTTCTGCCTGAACAGAAGGCCCTGGGCCTGCAGATCCGGAGGCCTGCATGCCCTTTGGTTGCGGAGCAGTACGGGCTGCTTCCGCTGAGGGGGCAGTTGGCGCTACCGCCCGTCCACTGTGCGTGGTACGTGCGGCCGCCGCGAACCTTTGTGACACTGCCCCCTTGCGTGCCACGTCCGCGAATGAAGTTCCCTGTGGAAAAGAAAGGCGTTTTCGCGCCTCCCTAAAGGAGATGTTTTCCGTTACCTTGAGCGTTATTATTTCTTTTTCTTTTTTCCATGCGGGACAGCTACGAGAGTAGGCTGCGTGCCCACCTTCGCAGTTTGCACAACGGGGAACTTCTACACAGTCGTCTGCAGGGTGATCGTGCGAACTACATTTGGCACAGGTTTGACGGCCGCGGCAGCTCTGAGAGCCGTGACCGAAACGCTGGCACTTAAAGCAACGCCGCGGGTTTGGGATGTAAGGTCTGACCTTAAGCTTCAGGTAGCCTGTTTCAAGATACTCTGGTAGGGTGCTTGTGGAAAATGTGATAATCAGGTGTTTTGTCGGGATTTCTTTGTCGTCACGTCTGATTTTAATTCGCTGTACGTGCGTTACATGATGTTCATTCCAGCCCTCAAGGAGCTCACTCTCAGTCAAGTCCAACAGGTCTTGGTCAGATACTACACCTCGGGAATTGTTGAGGGATCGGTGTGGTGTAATAGAGACAGGGGTGCTTCCAAAAGAGGCAAGTTTTGAAAGTTTTTCATACTGGGTCTTACTTTGAAGTTCTAGCAAAAGGTCCCCACTAGCCATTCTTGTAGCCTTATAGCCTTGACCGAGTGTGTCGGTGAGGCATTTCGATACAAGAAAAGGAGAGATCGTTCTTGCGTTCTTTTCTAGTGTTTCGCAGTGGATTACGTGGAACCGTGGAAAATTTTCTGTGGGTTTGAACAAGGCATTGAAAGTCTCTTCGGTGCGCCCTCTCTTTGTGAGACGGCGATCATTGAGTGGAGGAAATGAGGTTGAAGCCATAAATTATGTATAGTTTCGGCAGCCATGCCAGCCGCCCACCATGGAGCCCAACATGGGGACGCGACAACACTTATATTGCTATAAAGTATGTCTACGCCAGCTGTACATAGCTACTATAACCAAATATAATGTGCCCAAGAGAGGGCACATACACAAGGTTAACCCTCGCCGCCAAGAAAACGGAAGTGAATTGAAGAGAGGAGAAGACAGGAAAGATTAAAAAGTAATAGAGAAAGACGAAGATGTGGGGCGAGAAAGAGATAGGAAAAGGCGACTGCCGATTTCCCCTGGGTGGGTCAGCCCAGGGGTGCCGTCTACGTGAAGCCGGGGCCAAAGGGGTGTGTTGTCTCTGCTGGGGGGCCTTAAAGGTCCAATCACCCAGCGTCGGCTCAACCCCCAGGATCCCCTTTTCCCCGGACACGGCAAAGCCACGCACGGCTAGGCGTGGGAGGGGGTCGAAAGCCCCTCGTTAGCTCGGGTCCGTGGTGTCGCTACACACCAAACGCCTGCTTGCGCAGACGCCCCTGCGGGGGAGTCGGTACGCTGCTTTCATCTCACCCATAGGTACCTTTCGTCCTTTGATGATGAGTTTTGGACTCAAGAACGCGCCGTATTGTTTCAGCCGACTGATGGACAGGGTTCTCCACGGGCTAGAGAAATTTGCGCTGCCTTACCTAGACGATGTGGCCATATTTTCGGACAAATGGGAGGACCGTGTTGAACACCTTCGTACTGTTCTAGAAAGGATCAAAAGTGCAGGTCTTACCGTGAGGAAAGAGAAATGTCATTTGGGTTGTGCGGAGGTAAGCTATTTAGGGCACGTTGTGGGAAACGGGCGTCGTCGACCGTCCGAACTCAAAGTGGCCGCGGTGGTCGGTTACCGCCGTCCCAGCACCAAGACCGAGATGAGAGCATTCCTCGGCCTCACAGGTTACTATCAGCATTACGTTCCAAATTATTCAGACATTGCCAGCCCTTTGACAGATAGCTTGCGTAAGACCGAACCGGTGAACATTCGATGGGACGCGAAGAGGGAAGCCGCTTTTCAGAAGCTGAAGCACGCCTTGAGTGACCAACCCGTTTTAAGGGCGCCGGATTTTGCAAGACCCTTCGTTATTCAGTGCGACGCGAGCGAACGCGGTTTGGGAGCAGTGCTCTGTCAGACGGACCAGAATGGAGAAGAGCGACCCGTTTTGTACTTGAGTCGTAAATTGAGCGTCAGGGAAGAAGCTTATAGCACCTCTGAGAAAGAATGTGCTTGCATTGTTTGGGCCGTGCGAAAGCTGGGGTGCTATGTTGCTGGATCTAGGTTCACCATAGAAACCGATCACTCTCCACTAACCTGGCTACACCAAATGTCACCTAAGAATGGCCGTTTGCTCCGATGGAGCATAGCACTGCAGCAGCACAATTTCGAGGTGCGCTATAAGAGAGGTGGCCTTCACACAAACGCCGACGGATTAAGTCGTGCGTTCTAAATCAGAGGGAGGAGCGGAATGAGGTCACGATTATTTTCTTAGTGTAATTTCTTTTATAGCTTGATATAATAATAGTGTAGTTGTGTTATTTTCTTTATTCTTTAAAGTAGTTGTGTACTTTATGTAGTTGTGTTAGTGTAGGACGCAGAAAAACTTCTCACCGACTTCCTCGTTTTCGGAAGCTCTGCAGTTTGCTTGTTTAGCTTTGTGATAAAGTTCGCTTGGTTCCAAATGGAATTACGTGTGAAGGAGTTACGGGACACTTGTCCAGATTAGTCTGCACATTGTTTCTTTTGGGGTTTACGCGGTTTTAAAATCGCCAGTCAGGAGAATGTTTTGTAGAAACTGGGGTCTGGCGATGAGAGGGGCGTGCACGTGGCGCTTGTCGCATTGTCTGTGGCTGACAAAGGTCGTTTCTTGGAGCTTGTCACCCACTTTCACTGAAGTCGTGCACAGAGTCCTGTCCTTGGAGGGGCCTTCCAGTTCGACGGAGCCCTTCGGGATAGCAAGAACCCTGACCGGAACATCGCGGACATCGATCCGGCCGTGCTGCAGGGAGCAACTCGACCTCCCGATGCATCATCTGGCGGCGGGGGTGCACCAACTGTTGCGTTTGGGGTCGCGGTTCCTGTGCCCAGCTTAGGATACGGACCGTGGTATCCTTTTTGCTGTCACCGTGGTTGCGACTCGGGTAGCGTGGCTGTGGAACCACGAGTGGATGTCGTGCTTGAAGCCGTCATGAGAGCCAGAGGAAAGGTGAAAAAACTTTATGTACAGAATTTACATGTTTTGAAAACGCCGACCACAAGCCTGCCAGCCAGACATCGTCGGCTGGGGCGTCTCTTTCACAACTCGCCGGCACGGCCTTCCAAAACGGGAGCAGCCTCTTGCGTCGTCCTCTCTAGGCAGGCGCTGCCCGGTCTCTCTGTTCTTTGAAGTCGGGCCGCCCCCTTGCTAGCCGGGCCGTCGTCTTCCCAGCCGCGCCCTTTTTCCCTCGCAGGCGTTGAGTGCGCCATGGCCTGTCTCCTCCGTCCCCCCCCCCCCCCCCCCCCCAGGATGCTGCCTTCAGCCGTTGGGTAGGGTTGAAGAGTTACGACTCGCGTCACTTGTCGGTGCCGGCTGGGCGATGACGCTGTTTTCCCGGATACCTCTTTTCTGGGAAGTCGGCGGCATGGTGGCCGCTATGTTGAGGCACAGCAGCACACGTTGCATCCACACTTCTCTTTCAACACGTTGTGCGTGCCGCAGAGCTCTTTTCTTGCTGCGTTCCTCTTCTTTTGCTTATAACTGCAGCCGTAAACAACGCAATGATGACCTGTTGATAGACTGTTGTTGAACGACATTTCAATGAAAATTAATAACATGAATGGTGACCTCTCTCTAGCAACAGCCCAGAGGAAGGCGGCGTTACCGTTACCCAGGAGCCTGCTACTCTCGTCACCAGGCGGCGAAAATCTGCTTCCGGCTTGCTGGTTTGAGGTTGCCGCTGGAAAGGTCTATAAAAACCGTATTAAAAGTAGCGAAAGTGCTCAATGCAGTGTACGCTAACACGCATTATTACCTCAAATCTGTACGTCAACTTTTTTTAGTCAAAGGGTGCCAACACAGCAGCACTGCTGTTTGCTATTAGAAGCATCCAGAAGCGGTCTTGTACGAGCGTCCCGTGTAGATGGATGGCACCAACACAAGGTAACGTACACTTTATTCAGAAAATCGCATCAATTAAATAGGTTAAATACAGCAAATAAAACAGGGACATATGTTGCAGAACACAGGATGATGTGACCAGTTGATAAAGTAGCGTTGGTCTGGTTTTGGCACTTTTCCGTGCATTGATACCTAAACATAAAATATAAGCATGCTCATTAGATGCACAGTACAGTGTCGATGAGTGCAAGAAACTTCATATGTTATTGAAAGTCACAATACACCAAGGCTAGCAATATGCATGAAACTTGCATGTAACGTGCATACAAGTCTCTGCATTTTGTTATTTCCAGGACAAAACACCCTTGTGACGAAACCCCTGGCTGACATCACCTTTAAGCGTGTGATGAAGAAACCGGTGCATGTCGAAGTTAAACGAGAGTTTCCTCCACGCTTGAAGACACCTCACACATCCGCACTACCGAACTTCCAAGAGCCATTGCCACACATGCATCTGATCTGGTGTGGAACAACTACGCAGGTAGACCAGCAGCTTTGATGAGAAATACAAGCCCCATCGCAGACACGGAGGATATGAATTCGCAGAACTGTCCGAGATTGTTTGGCGAATATTTCAAAAGCAAGGCGCCACTTCCAACAACTCAGAGGAGATCCGCGCAAGAACAGTGGGCCAAAATCAGAACCTTGCATGGCTCACAGAAAGAACTGGAAGGCTAACTGCCTCCATATTCCGCAGGATACTGCACTGTGTGAAGCCAGAAGGGCTTGTCAAACAAATACTGAAGAATGGTGACGCCAGAGTGAACGGTATCGAAAATGAGCCGAAAGCTGTGGAAAACTATCAGCAATTGATGGGACTTCATGACAAAGATATAGAAGTTCAGGAAACTGGACTTCTATGCAGTGCACCTGTTCCAGACACCGCGCCGGCGGCAGCGTGCGGAGTGGCACAGCAGGCTGCCCCAGATTCCCCGCAGGACGTGCGGGATGTAGCAGCCGAAGACTCATGCGACCTGTGGTCGGAGAGGAAGACACGGTTCCTAATCGCAGGATACAATGAAAAAAAAAAGGCGCTTCTTAGGTAGAAAGGTGGCTTCCGGTAAGCTTTATCTCTTGTAAGCAAACATTGGTGTTGGCGTTTAGCTGATGTAAGAAACAGTCGACAAAAACAATTTTGCATGTACCTTCAGAGTCCACACTAGAGGTCGTAAAATCGGTGTAGGAGCCCCTAAATGATTTGTGGTGCTTGCAGGGTATAGAGACAATTTGAGAGCACATAACATAGAGCAGTTACTTCACTGAACAGAAAATGATCACATTTCTTATGCTATCTTTTAGGACCAAGAAGGCACTGTGGCAGGCCATTGCCGAAGCAATAAATAAGGGATTTGTTTGCAACATCAGTGCTGTACAAGCAGAAAATAAATGGAAGAGCTTGGACAGGGCGTATAAAAAACAAAGAACAAAAAACAACGCATCTGGCCACTCACGTGTTTCATGTTGCCATGAAGAGAGAGTACAATACCAATCTTAATAACACGTAGAAGAGACAACCTCACTTTTCTGGCCGACGTTTCGACAGATGGACTTGTGTTGCACAGTTGAAGGCTGCAAGTGCACCTTTCAAAATGTCGCCTGACTGAGGTTTGCTCTAAGCAAATTGTTAGGTTTATTACTGTTGCAGCCTTGTCAACTCTTGCGTCTCTCTCTACTGTGCATTCTTGAGCTGCCATTCATGAAGCCTTCCAACATTTTTTAGAGAGCTAAGTGAGGTACTCAAGCGGGGGCACCACATTTGATGATATATGGTATTTTATGGCACAAAGGCTAGTCGTGGCCAAAGAGTGCCAGATCATGGTATGGGATGTGGTCAATGACGTTAGGTGGCTGGCTGTATAAGGGCCTAAAATTGTTCGCAGTGACGGTGCGTAAAACATATAGTTGCTAAAATCATGACAGTGGCGTGAATTGTGCGTTGATGACGACAAATGAGTAGTGCATGCGATACTAATGTAGATTGCGGAGGTAGCACGAAAACCTCACGTACCCCTTGAGATCAAGGGCCTGAGGTAGGTGCTT
The DNA here is from genome assembly GCF_013339695.2 of Rhipicephalus sanguineus. Classification (NCBI taxonomy): domain Eukaryota; kingdom Metazoa; phylum Arthropoda; class Arachnida; order Ixodida; family Ixodidae; genus Rhipicephalus; species Rhipicephalus sanguineus. The sequence goes on along the minus strand of NC_051179.1, from coordinate 140,746,346 downwards.
TCTCTTAAAGAAACAACCGCATTATCGACCTCTCTTGAGAGGGCGTGCTACGGATCACCTGTGTATATGATGTGAAAACTACGAAGTTCTTTTGAGTATCTTAAAAAATATTCATGTTTAAAAAAGGGATCCTTGCCTAGCAACATTACTGGATGTAGTGGGATTTGCTGTCGGACTGGTACTAGAGAATGTTTTCTCCTAAGTGCTTCAAGTTCCCAGCATTCCAACAAGACGTGAAGGACTGAGAGTGGCTGGCCACATTTATCAGAGGTGGGTGGCTCACCACCGGATGAAAGGTACGCGTGTGTGCTGTGTGTGTGTGCCTATTCTAAGTCTGCATAATGTTACTTCGGTGTGGCGTGTCTTGGCAGTGGACGTCCAGCTACCGAGGCATCGCTTAATCAAGTGTAATTCGTTATGTATTTCTAGATCACAAGACCTTTGCCTGAATGCTGTCAGTTCTTTCTTCAAAAAGGGCTTCAGGTCCATTACGGAAACACCCAAACTGAAGACGAATCAGTGACCTCAAATATTCTCTCAAATAAAAAATCGCCACCTTTAAACTAAAATACTCAGCTGTGTTTTCGTCCCTTTCTATAGTTTTTCACTATGAAAAATGATTCATAGATAAGAAAACCTTAAATTCTCTGATATTCAATCGCAAACTACTACGCTATATCTTTCGCTTCCAACGACCACATGCTCTTTGTGTGAGAGCGTGCAGGGGAGCAAAAATACGCTTCTTTCGGTGGCCCATCAGGGTGCACGGCGCCGAAGATAAGACGCGCCTGTACTGCCTTCGGCGCTTCTTAACAACAGGGTGGACACAACGACAGCGCGGCGCCCCAACGTTTCTGTGGACCGCGAGCTGCATGTATGTGGGCTACTCAGCGCCCCATCTGGGATGCGTTACGCCAATGTAATATAGATAACGCGACTAACAAACAAGTACAACCCGAAATTGAACTTGATAAAATCTCAGAGGCACAACACAAAAGCATTGCCTCTGAGATTGGTATTGTAATTTCAGAAGAAATTTTTGTTGCTACTTGAGGTTTTTCCGTTTGAACGCCAGAAAATATCATTAGAATATTTTCACAAATTATGTTAGTAAGCAAATAAAATGTAAAAGAATAACGTCAAACACTTGTGTTAATACTGCTTGGGGCAGTACGGGCCGAAGTCATCCAGCGCGCCTGACGGCAGTTCGGCAGCAGCGCAACGCTGAGAGCAAAAGCGCAGCAGCTTGTCTTGGGGGGCGATCGTAGACTGGACGTCTTTGTTGTCGCTGTTGCTTTTGTAGGCAGTACCTGACACAGGTAGGCGACATTTGCCGCAGATAGGCGTTAACTTTGGCTTCCGGAACCGCAGCAACCGAAACCAGGAAGGCGCTTTGAAATGGCAGATGCGCCAAAAGTTGCGTATGTAGTCTATAAAGATGGGTATCGTGCGATTGTGGACACTAATGGCATTAAGGATTTCAGTCCGCCAACCGTATCAGACTTCTCAAAAAACAAAGAAGTGTACTGGAGGAGCGACGCAGGTGGCAAGATCGAGCGAGACTACTATCTTGGCGATGTCATCATACTTGGAGGTGAGGGCGATTTTGTTTTCCATGACATTTTCGCTGGCGTGTGTTTAACACGACACACGGACAAAAAATGGCACAAAGAAAACATCTTTGTGTTTCTCATTTTGTGGGCCATATTTTATCCGTGTGTCGGGTTCGAGTTGCAATGTGACACGGGCACCTTTGATTGCGATCAATGCGGCCGATCCGGATCGGATTTCTTAACCGCGATCTACGAGGCAGATCGGCGATGTCATCTTACTTGGAGGTGAGTGCGATTTTATTTTCTATGACTTTTCGCAGGCGTGTGTTTACCATGACACACAGACAAAAAATGGCACAAAGAAAGCAGCTTTGTGTTTCTCATTTTGTGTGCCATATTTTATCCGTGTGTCGGGTTCGAGTTGCAATGTGACACGGGCACCTTTGATTGCGATCAATGCGGCCGGTCCGGATCGGATTTCTTAAACGCGATCGGGCCTGATCGCAATTAAATGTAACCGCAGTAGCACTTTTGGGAGAAATAGTATGGAAGTTCGGCAAATTGCAGGTTGAAATTCTTACAATAGTTGCTGTGCCATAACCAAACAATATCAGGCTAAAGAAGGCCTACCTGTTATCACGTGTCTGGCCCTACATACATATTCTTTTGTGAGCTGATATATTTATCTGTTCGAAATCAAAATTGTGACCTCTTGAAACAATAGTTTTCAGTAATGGAGTTTTATGCTAGAAACAGTATGCAAGTCATATTTGTAACTAATAGCAATACTTTTAAAATGAATGCAACAGAGATACCTCACACGAAAAATAATTAGAATGATGCATTTTCAGGAAATGTTATTACTCAGGTCTTAACAATATTCCATGCAGGTCCACCTGGGAAGCGGCGTTTTCGTCAAGCAGGAGCTGTCGCGGCCGAAAGACTCCTTGTTCTGCAAGGAGGCCACGAAGCTCCTGTGGGGTATCCCTGACCTTCGAAACAAGAGCCTCACAGGAGCACCTTGCCGGCGCTTCGTGCGCCAGAAAGAGAAGCAGGCGCCACCGAGGAGGGCCCAGACACCACGAAAGCTGCAGGCTGTGGCTAGTGAGTATTTTCGCTTAGGGTATTTTGCTGCGTAGTGACATTAGGTTTCAACTGAAGCATGAACAAATCACCTAATGTTTAATTATTGTTTTAATTAAGTGATTAATGTTTTTTACATTATTCTGCAGATGGCTTTGCCGAATACGTGAGGCTGAAGCCAGCCGACGTCCCTGAGCCCGACCGGCTAAAAAAAATGAATCGGTCTATGGCGGAAATGCTGAATGATATCAATAAACCATGAAGGTGAAAAGTATGTCTCATTGTGTTTCTTTTATCTATATACATAGAATATATTAAATTGCTCCACCCACTTACAGTCTATTGCACTTAATCGTCAAGCACCGATCATTCAAGCACACATCGTTGCATATATGTTTTCCCTTCACTTTTCATTAACCAGCATTCACTTATTATCACTATGCTCAAATGCACATGTGTCCCTATAGCTGTGCACCTGTATTACCCATGTGACCCATAATCCTATAACATCCATATGAGCCATAAACTCCATATGACCTATACGATCCATAAACTCCATATGACCTACACGACCCATATCCAATAACATCATATGTATGGGTCCTATACATAGAAATTTTCAGTACGGCAGCTCAGCTCATTCTTATTCTAAGCTTCACAGGGCTCCCTGACTCGCTTCGGTGCTTTGGCGGCTTCGGCGGTTGCTCTAGGGCTGTGGTGATCGGCACGGCAATCAAAGTTGGAGCACCATTTAAATGTTTTAGCTATTTTGATCGCGCCTTTAGAGAATTTCGGCCCCAAAACAATGCCCTTTTCGTAGCGAAAGCTACAAAGGCAGTGGACGCCATCAATTTGCGGCTTTGACTTGAACGACTGGAAAACAAGCCGAACTACGCAAACGTTACGTACGTCTGTAAACACGCCGGGGAATGGGAGTGCACTGCTACTGGCGTACATCCTCAGCAAAGGTGAGTTGCAATAAATCTATCCTTTCTTAGCTTACGCGCTCAAACAATGAACCAACCTCGCGGGCTACGTCTACAGTAGTTAGGTAGAAAAAATTTTCGCAGGACCATGAAGCAAGGGTGTCCTGCGACCGATGTAGCAACCACAATCACGAAGTTAGCAAGGAAATTTTCCAGTTCTATCGGATAAACCGCTGACTTACATACGAAGACGACGAATATGTTCCATACGTGACCTCAATGTGTTGCCCAATGTCATAGCTGCGAAGCTAACAGAAAGAACGGGTAGGGACTTGTTTTTTCCCCCCTCTTTTTGCGACGCATCGTTTGCCTCAATTTTAGCAATTGCCGTATTCTTTCTCCGAGACTGCTCAAATATGGCTTGCGCACTGTTCATTCCTGTTTTGTGAGCGCATGCTATTCATACATGCATGTCTCTTTTTCCTGGCATTTATCTACGGGAAATGTGATAACAACATAGGATCTGCACAATGTTAGCCGACATCCTCACAGCCGAGATGAAGCTGAACAACTTGCTCCAGAAATAGAGAAGTGCCGTCAGCAGCATCGGGCAAAGATAATCCACATCACAGAAGAAAATTAGAAGCTACAAATTTTGTTTATTCAAACGCTACACATGCAGCAAGCATATAAGTCCTTCCCGAAGGTGGTGTTGCTTGATGCGACATACGGAACAAGATGCCACCATTTCTATTTGTCGCGCAAAATGGGTGTGGAGAAAGCCAAGTAATTGCTTATGCTTTTGTTGCTTCCTAGCAGTCTCACCGCGTCACCGAAATGATCAACCTCTTCATGAATGAAAACCCTTGTTCTAAAATACTGGTGTCATTTCGTTGACAAAGACTTTATCGAAATTAGAGCAACATGTAGTGCTTTTCCATCTGCTCCGTCAATACAGTTGTGCCGGTTTCATCTGATGAAAGCGATCAGAACAGCAGCTATCCAGTTAGCCCCACGGCCGCTCGATAAAAAACAAGTGGAGCCCATTGCGTGCCCAACAAACAGCGGGAGCTGCCTAGTTGATCGTATTGCCGCTGTAGTGCCACAAGACGGGTCGCACCAAGTTAGTTTCCTGAAATATTTACTTGAGGGACCTCTGGCGCTGCGATCGTTCAGCCAGCGTGGGAACGATATGTAGTGCATGAATTTGCATAGTCTTCGTGCTTGCGGCTTCGTTGATTGTTGTGTTTCTGCTTTTGTTTTGTATAAAATAATGGCTCGTCGTGAAGCTCGCGAGCGGATTTAGATTGGTCAGCTTAAAATGGTTAAAGTGGGACTGCTCAACTTTTGCTGAACGCCGTGAACTTCATTTCGCGACAAAGCGGCCGCAGGCGACCACTACACGGGGTCCGTTCGATGCGCATCGATAGTTCACGAGTTAGTGCAGACTGCCTTTCGGAAGAAAAGGCGCAGGAGAGGTGCCACGCTGGTTTACGATTTTTTTGCACCCTCTGCGCTGCGGTGCAGCTTGGTTCGTAAAGACGTGTGGGTATGAAGTAGCAGTGCAGCAGCTAGACGACGCGTGTACAAAACAGGGTCGCTTCTTTTTTTCGTTTATGTGCTGGCGGGCCTGAGAGAAACAAGCAATGGTTGTTCCAATTGCTTAATGTCAGCACACAATAACCGTAGTTCCAAGTTACAGATGCAGACATTCGTCGGTAAATCAGTTATTTTAATTGCATATCACACAGAAAACAGAGCAAGAAGGCGTGGGTCGGAGAGACAGATTTCCGCGATTAACACATCGCTGCGCAAATTCACCATTCGGCTAGATTTTTTGCAAGCCTTAGCAGTGCATACCACAACACATGCACTTTTACAGCAGAGGTGTTATGCCCGTCGTTTGCCCGATTCGCGATGCAGACAAGAAACAATCACCATCATGCCGGCGAGCGCTCGGCATAGGCTGTGCGTAGTTAAGCCAAGTTAATCATAGCCAAGCCTAATTAGGTCTAGCTCGAGCATGGTAAAACCTAATTAGGGCTGGCTAATTACTCCTAGTTGACATTCTTATGTGCCTATCCGTAAAATGCCGAGCAAGCGCCTCCCTTACGGTGAAGGATAATCCGACCAGATTTGGAGGGGGCGCGCTTGCTCAGTCAAGGACCGAAATTCAAGATGGCGGCGGGATAGCCGCTAAAAATAAAAAAATGCCAATCCATGTTTCTAATCAAATGCTTTATTTATTTACTGTTTTTATTGCACCTCGTCACTCTCAAACCATTGAAGCAGCGACCGGTTTGACCAATATACGACAGGCCACATGATAACAATTTCATAAACATTAGATATTCAATGTACGCATTCTGCTTGCTCTTTTTACACAAGCGATGTTCGTCATGAAAAAAAAAAAGTGGCCGCAGGGAAGGAGGGGGACGGGGGACGCTTGCTTAGTCACTGGCGCGTTTCAGGTCTCCCGAAAAATGGAGGGGGGCGCTTGCTCGGGTGGGGGCGCTTGCTCGGCATTTTACGGTAGTCATGCTGTGCTCGGCAAGATGCGTCTAGCTAAGCCTAATTACGACCAATGCCTATGTTGACTTGGCATGGAAGCTAATGAAGGCCAAGCCTCGAATACGCAGATTAGGTCAATTAAGATAATTAGCCTAATTAAGCTACTTGTTCTGTGATTGCAAAGCGATACCCACTCGAACTCGATAGATACCTAGTGAATGGGAGATTTTCCTAATTCAGTAATAATAATATCTGGGGTTTAACGGCCCAAAACCACGATATGATTATGGGAGACGCCGTAGTGGAGGGCTCTGGAAATTTGGACCACCTGGGGGTTCTTTAACCTGCACCTAAATCTAAGTACACGAGCCTCAAACATTGTCGCCTCCATTGAAAATGCAGCCCACGCGTCCGGGAATCGATTCCGCGACCTTCGGGTCAGCAGTCGAGCGCCATAACCACTAGACCACCGTGGCGGGGCTTTTGCTAATTCAGTCTGGCCACACTGACTTTCTCGCCATCAGTAGGGCGACATTTCAGGCACTTTCCTGGGCAGCGCCGCAGAGTCCACATTACAGCATCTCGCTACCGTTTTGGTGATGATGTCGTGATCAAAAAGCCTCGCATTTATTCCGGAGACCCTAACGGCGGAAAAAAAAGTACAAGCCAACAGTGCCTCAAGAAAGTTAGCGAAGCGCAACGATGAACGCAGTGACAAATTTGCTGCTGAAAGCCACGTCCAAACCGCTTCGATCGAAACGTCTTCGTACGCAGATAGGTAAGTCACTTTATTGAGCAACCACTCGCGTGGCAGTGTTTTATATCAAGCTATCAAGTGTTTTATGCAGTGACACCAAATGTTAATACGAATGGTGGTGCGCTCGGTGTTCGAGCACTTGCCAGCACCGAACAGATCGCTCGACACACGTGCGAGCAACCACTCTGGTGAACTGCGCTGTTCTCGAGGCGGTATTCTCAGGCGATCACTCTTGGCAATTATTTCCCTTTCGCAAGATCAGCATCGGATGCGTCAGCGTCTGCGACTGAGAACGTTGATGGCCGTGGCATGCTGGCACAGAGTGTCCGGACAACGGCGACGGCCGACCGCGTCAGGCGTTATTCTTGTGAAATATATCATGAAAGTGTCCCTAAAGTGATCCGCTGAGAATTCAGTCCCAGGTCGCACGATCTGCCGTTTGTGGTTATTGTTTAGCGTTCTCGTGCGTGAACCAGTGCTCCGCTGCAGCGGTGTCTGCTCTTTCTCAACACAAGCCGTGCGCTGGGTCCCGCAAAGGGGGAGGACGCAGCTTGGCAGTGCTCCAACCGCCTTTCACTTTGGCGCCGGATACACACACACACGCCCCTATCGGAAAAAAACAGCGTTTCCAGTGCCTCCCAGTGCCTTTCAGCGCACTGGGTGGCACTGGAAACGCTGTACAGTGTGCCCCAGTGTACTACAGTGCGCTGGGAGGCACTGGGACAAACTGTACAGCGTGGCCAGTGCCGCCCAGTGCGCTGAAAGACGCTGGGAACACTGTACAGTGTGGCCCAGTGTCTTACAGCACACTGGGAGGCACTGGCCACGCTGTACAGTGTCTGCTCGCGCACTGGGAACACTGGCAGCACATTGGAAAAAACTGGACGCACTAAGTGGAATTCATATAAGATTTGGTATTGGGTCGCGAGAAGTCAAAAGAAAAACTTACGGAATATCTTGAAAATATTCTATTGTGTGTCCTGTACATATCTAGCTTTAGTTTTAGTTAAGCGACGGAGGTTTGTATACGCTGAAGCAATCGTCTCTCGAGCGCTCGCGTGCGCGCTTTCTCTGCAGTGTGTGTTCAAGTGTCGTAAATGTAGTTCATATAACTGCATCAAAACAGCTTATCATTCGCAACACAATATGACATTAGTATTAGTCTGATAATAACATCGGCTTTCAGCGGTACGAGCCCATATGGGCTCGAACCGCTGAAAGCCGCACGTCACCGGCAACAGTGAGCCAATGTAACGCTCAATCTCGGAGTTTTTAGCTTCTGATTCATGTAGTCGAAGGTGCTAATATGGCCTGACTTGAGTCGAGTATGATCGAAACTACATTCTAACGGTTATTAGATTCTTCGTAATTGAATATCCACGTTCTTCACAGCGATCGCGGCGCACGGAGTACAGCTCTAAGCCTAACGGCCGGTTCGGCTAGGATGCTGTACTGTGGCTGTATAGTACGCGGAACGTAAACAAAAAGAACAGAAAATGTGTTCAAACGGGTGACGAAAACTAAAGCCTTCAGTGTGCAGGTCAGATGCACATTGTTGTTTACGTAGGTATGACTGACTGCTTAGCGAGCCAGTGCGATTGCCGCAACACATCTGCGGTTACGCTAACATTTTTTGCGGCAGAACGGGCCAGACAGACGTTCCGATCCTAGGCAGCGCACAAAAAACAAATTAACTACCTTCCCTAAGGTTCTCGCGAACACGAAGAAACTGAAATCTGCGTTTGTAAACGAGAAAAATGAAAATACTGGCTACCGGAGGTAGTTATAACATGAAGAAAAAAGTGCCCGTGTCTCGTCTTCCAGGTGTGGTGCAGCGGTAACGTGTCAGACTCAGGATGTCTGCTGCATCGAGGTGGTGGGTTCGACTCCCGCTCGGTGTTTTTTTTTTCGAGGTTTTTCTTTTTTTTTTTGTCGCGGTGATCGCGTATTAGCCCTAATTACGATCGGGGTATGACCACTGCTTCTAGAAACAATTTAAAAGCCCGATTTCGGCCCGTAACGGGTCGCCCAGTGTGCAGTGCGCCAGCGTCCAGTGTGCCGTGTGCAGCGTGCCAGCGTCCCAGTATCCAGCGCCACACTGGTCCAATAATCAGGTATGGCACTGGGACAGTGCCACTGGGTTTTCCGATAGGGGCACACACAAAAAATCTCTTGCACAAGCTGCATATGAAACATCATTTCAACCAGCCAAGTGTTCCTCAGGTATGTGCGAGGTGCTCGCATTACAGTTACACGAAAAGCAACCGACACATGCATTTCCCACTTGTAGTACCATTTGCACAAGTTATTCAAAATGTTCCCCGTGCTCTTTGTCGTCAGTTCGTCTGTGGCATATGAACGTTCAGGTGCCGCTTGCAAAATAATAAATGTTACAAAGACCCCCCCCCCCCCTCCCTCTTATGTTCATGCCTGTGTTTGCAACTATTGCACTCTCTATTATTTCTACAGTGATATGTGAAAGTGTCGTCGGAAACAGGTTCTACACATACCACGATAATGATTGGTTGTGTCGGGTTTTCCAGCGCAAAAAACGACCATGGCTATATTGCGCCAAACGCAAGGTATCTTTGAATGTATATGGGAAGTTATAAGAACAGGTTCCAAAAGCTTTTGCTAGAGAGTCTTAGAGTAGTTGTAGTACCTTTACAGCTTTCAGGAATCTGATGACATTTTTAGGTTCTATTTTAGCGTTCTCTCCTATAAAAAAGGCAGGATGAAATGGTGTTGTTTGATGGTATAGAGGCTGAAAAAACTGTTTCCGTTGCCGCTCTAGTTCCACGATTTCTCTGCAGCTCTGGCAAGTCGGTTGTTGCTCCTCACGTAGAAGATAACTGTGGGTCATGTGTGTATGTCCGATTCGTAGTCTGCACAGAACTACCTCTATGAAGCGTCCCTGGTGTCTACAAGACTTCCATTCTCCAATTTGATAACATGGAGTTTGTTATTTACGTTTTTATCCCACTTTAGTTGCCAGTGTTTGTTAAGTGCTCGTCGGAATTCTGCTATAGTCGGTAGATGGCATTTCTCGGTTTTTTATGGGCAATTTTGTTGCCATATTTGCACTCTTATCTGTCCTTTCATTTCCTCTTATACCGGCATGGCTAGGGATACAGCAGTTTTATAGCTTTCCTGGTTTCGTTTGCCTCAATGATGATTCTCAGTATGTCTCCTGCAATAGGGAGCCGGCTTTTTTTGTATGCTAGTGATCGGAGCGCACTCAACGGGTCACTATATACCACGATAATGAATAACCTCTTTTGGGGAACAAGCACCTTAGAGTCTCGGCGTGTCGGCGTGCATCGCGCATCGTCGTCTACTGTCGCCTCTGCATCGTCGTCTACTCCACTTGCTTGAGCGCGAGAGAGGGCGCCTCCGCCTCAGCGCTGGCCTTGTACCGAAAGAGAGCGAACGGCGCGCGCTATGTAAATGCTTTTTCTGCGATAAACGCTGAACTACCAGATCGCAAGGAAAGAACGCGCCCTAGCCCGCGAGAGACAACGCCGACGCAGGCAGCGTCTGCTAGCGAGTTTCTTGGTTTAAAAAGCCGACTGCTTGCGCTGCACACCCGTTCAACGGCCACCGGGTATATATAGGCCCAGGATGTTGACCTGCAATATAATGCCGGGGGCAGATTTCTCTCGTGCGTAGTTGTACAATAAAAATTCGCAGCGTGCACATCAACTAAAAGCGGACTGCGGGTCTCTGTGTCTAACCTCTCTTCTGTCTGTCATTGCCCATTAGCAGCGATTTTGCTGTCGGAAACACCGGCGCACACTGCATGCTTCGCCCCTCCACAGTTTGCACGTCAGTGGAGCTGAAACACCCTTTCCTACATGCTTCGCCCCTGCCCAAATTTTATTCTTCAGCGACTCAACCCTCATTCCTGTGCGCGCGTCTCCTTTTAAGCTAGTCACCCTGTCATATTAGAGACTTTTAGCTTGTACGTATACTTCTTTACGTTACCGTGTTAACGGGTACCGCATGGAATCTGCGCATGCGCGAACCTTCACGGAACGTAAACTACTCGCCGGATAGGCTTTACGTTTACGGCTCTATCTCGCAAATCCACGTCGTTGGTGGCTACTCGCGAGATCTGCTTTGCAGAGAGTCAAGCCGCCGAGTCGTGCTCCGAGCCAGGACAAGCCGAAGCACAAGCGCGAACTGCAACACCTTGTTTTTGAGTTTGAGCCATTTCGTTGTCATCGTGTCATCTCGAACATCGTTGTCCGGGCGCAAGCGATTCACGCTGAGCGATGATATCGCTCTTGCGAAAGAAGTCTTGGAACTAAATTTCCTTGACCCTGCGAACTGGCTGAAGATAGCCGATCGGCTGTGCAAGCTGATGGGCAGGAGCTACAGGGCTCGCAGTGTCAAGGAGAGGCTTAATTTAATCCTGCTGCGCTTTTTGCGGGATGAAAAGAAAATGAAGAGGTAGGTGCTTCTCGTACTGCACTTATTTATGTACTGTTCTCTGCTGTAATATTTTTTCCCATTTATGAAAATTGTGATTATGGCTCCGAACTAGCTCCGGGACAGAAGAGGAACATTCCGAGCTGCGAGATTTGCTGCAGCAAGTAATGGACCTGGCACGTGATTGCGATTACAGCCCGCCGCGTTCGACCATGCGACTGCTCGACAAAGCTGAAGCTGACGGCGGCAAAGGTCCCAAACGCAGCCCGCGCACGAGCACCGCAGCAACGTCGCGTGGTCGACAACCGAAGACGAACACGCACTGACGGCTTACACTGAATTGACAGAGGGCGACAGTTTTGCTCCCGGTAAGTAATAAGCTTATTTGGAAATTTGTACCAGTGATTTTGTGATAGCGAGCGGTACACTTGGCCTGCGTTGCACTTATTGGCATACCGTTTGACCAGCTGCTTGATACGACAATGCTTTACCGGTTGAGTCATGTGTTGCAGCCAGTGGCGTGGTCAGGCGGGGGGGGGGGGGCACACCGGGCCCGTGCCCCCAGTCCCCCCCCCCCCCCCCCCCCAATTTTTTTGCCATGACATACAGAGCACAACATGATAGTCGACCACATCTGCGTGCCCTGCCCCCACTTCAGATCATGGAGGTGCCCCCCTCCCCCTCTGAAAAAATTTCTGCCTGGTTGCAGCACATGTGTTGCTTTGCCATAACCAAATAAATCAGGCTAAAGAAGGCCTACCTGTTGTCATGTATCTAGCCCTACATACTTATCCTTTTGTGAGCTCTTATATTATTCTGTTCGAAATCAAAATTGTGATCTCTTGGAACAATAGTTTACATTAATGAAGTTTTATGGTAGAAGGCAGTATGCAAGTCATATTTGTGACTGAAATAGCAATACTTTCAAAATGAATGCAACAGAGTTAACTCACACGAAAAATAATTAGAATGATGCATTTTCAAGAAATCTTATTACTTAGGTCTTTAACAATATTCCATGCAGGTCCACCTCGGAAGCGGCGTTTTCGTGAAACAGGAGGACTCCTTGTTCTGCAAGGAGGCCACGAAGCTCCTGTGGGGTATCCCTGATCTTCGAAACAGGAGCCTCACAGGAGCACCTTGCCGGCGCTTTGTTCGCCAAGAAGAAAAGCAGGGGACACCGAGGAGGGCCCTCACACCTTAAAAGCTGCAGCCTGTGGCTAGAGAGTGTTTTCGCTTAGAGTGTTTCGCTGTGTACTGACATTAGGTTTTAACTGACACATTAACAAATCACCTAATGTTTAAATAATCTTTTAATTAAGTAATTAATCTTTTTTACATTATTCTGCAGATGGCTTTGCCACATACGCCAGGCTAAGCCAGCCTACATGCCTACGCCCGACGGGCTCCGAAAAATGAATAGATATATAGCAGAGATGCTTAATGATCTTAATAAATCATGAAGGTGAAAAAGTACGTCTCATTGCTTTTCTGCTATCTATATACATAGAATATATTAAATTACTGCACCCACTTACAGTCTACTGCACTTCATTTTAAAGCAACGATCATTAAAGCACACATCATTGCATGTTTTCCTTCACTTCTCATTAACCAGCATTCCCTTATTATCACTATGCTCAAATGCAGAAGTGTCCCTATAGCTGTGCACCTGTACTGCCCACGTGACCCATATGAGCCATAAACCCCATATGACCAATAAAATCCATGACCCATAAACCCCATATCCAATACCATCATATGTATGAGTCCTATAGATATAGGGATTTTCAGTAGGGATAGCTCAGCTCTCTCTAAGCTTCATACGGGCTCCCTCACTCGCTTCGGAGTTTTGGCCAGCTTTGGCGGCTTCGGCGGCGGCTGTGGTGATCGGCATGGCAATCGAAGTTGGAGCACGATTTCACTGTTTTGGCGTCGCTTGAGCGCAACAGACGGCGCCACCGCCTTAGCGCTCGCCGCGTGGCGAGAGAAAGCGAACGGCGCGCGTTCACTATGGAAACGCTCTTTCTGCGATGAACGCTGAAGTACCAGCTCGCAAGGAACGAGAACGTGCCCTCGCCCGCGAGAGACAACGCCGACGCAGGCAGCGTCTGTTAGCGAGTTTCTTGGTTGAAAAAACTGACTGCTTGCGCTGCACAACTGTTCACCGGCCATCGCGCATATATAGGCACTGGATCTTGACCTGCAATGTAGTGCCGGTGCCAGATTTCTCTTGTGCGTAGTTGTACAGTAACAATTCGCAGTGTGCACGCTAACTAAAAGCGGACTACAGGTCTCGGTGTCCACTCTTTCTACTGTCTCTTAGTGTCCATTAGCAGAGATTTTGCTGTGGGAAACACCGGCGCACACTGCCTGCTTCGCCCCTCCACAGATCTCACGTTATTGGAGCTGAAACACCCTTCCCTGCATGTTTCGCCCCTCCCCAATTTGTTTCTTCAGCCACTCAACGCTCATTCGTGTGCGCGCATGTCTCCTTTTACGCTAGTCACCCAGTCACATTATTTTCGATACCAACTAGCCCAACTATCCACCTTAGCTGTCGCGCACTGCGCTACAGAATACAGAAAAACACAGTCCCTACATACGAAGTGTCTGCTGCTTTCTGTCGTGATGGGAGCATTCACGATTGCACATGTGAATGCGAAGCAAGGAAAAATGGCGCCTGCCATCACATTCTGGGGCTACTCAAGGTGTGTTTGCTGCTCGAGGAGAACGGCTATGGGGAGGCGCCACATGAGCTCTCTTGCACCGAATTGCCGCAACAAAGAGGACAAAATATCGGCGCACGGTGTAGGTGAACTTGAGCATCCCACTCCTTTAACGTTCTATGAAGCACGCAAAAAACAGACTTAAGCATGAAGTACAGCTGGCTGCTATCAAATTTGGAGGGCATTCGAAAAACATGCGCCATCCCCATTTGCAAGGCACCTGAGGGACGTGATGGCAGTACCTGCAACGTCAACCTTTCGCAAAACTTGTGTGGACAGTTTGCTGTGGTGCCAAAAGCCAGTAGTGCCTCACCATTGACAACGTATTTAAGCCCGGACATCCAGTTGGGTGTGACAGCACATCATGATCACCCAATACCACTTGAACCTGACCTATTTACCTCAACAACAGTGTTTGCTGCATGTAAAGTGGACTCTATAAACAGTTCACGAGACCTTTTGAGGCCCCGTGAGGTCGGCTGCACGGCGATATGGCGCTGTCTATCGAGAGAGAGAGTCGTAATTCTGTTTAGGCATAAGCAGAGCCATATATACCCTGGGCATAAGTGTCAGCTAGCGCCATCGATGAAATTACGGTGAAAGTACATCAGTGAAACAGCAGATCGTGCCTTGTGGTCAGAACAAAGGGTTGGTCACATGCGCTCTGTAGCTTGATTTACGCACGTGTCAGGATGGTGATAAGGGTTGTGGGATCCACGACCACCGGCTATCTTGAGATAGCGCCATGTGCTCCGCAAAGGCGGTAAGCGTGGCCCACCTGCGCGGCTTACAAGAGGCAGTGCGCGATGGTCAAGGGAGAGCCTGCGCGCTGCCCAACCTGCGCTGCCCGTTGCTGCTGCTAGAGATCATGGTCGCCGCCTCACTGCCCCGTGTCCCTGGGCCCACCCTGCCGTACGAGCCATAGTTCTACATATATTATTGTTGTGAGTTGAGGCCTCCTTCGTCCTTGCTTTAACTACGGACGGGGTGCATCAAGCCCAGTACCCACAGGGTTGGTGCACGGTTTGCATCATATGATGACATTTACAGTGCTTTGCGCAAGTTGCAGCTGCAGACAAACGCACTGTTTGTGAAAAAATACATCAAAGTCTGTGGACGTTCTCAACTCGATCCTGGTCTCGGGATTGTCAAGTCGAAAAGAAAATTGAAGTTCGCCAATGCAACAATGACATGAAAGCATGGCGGTAACCACAGAACGAAGCGCACAGGAGTGCGCCCGAACCAGAGGTAACGCAGGCCGCTACTTGAAGCTGTACCTTTCACTGACATACTGCGAATATTTCCTTTGTGAAACTATTAGTTTGGTGATGTGCACTGTTTCCTTTATTGTGCAAGGAGAAATTTCCAAATTAACAGCAGTTGGATGTTGTGTGTGAGTGCGTTTCATTTCATTGCAGCACCGTTATGGCAGGGACTGCACGCTTATGTACTGCCAAAATTTGTGCATTCGGTAAGCATATGCGGTAAGCAACATGATATTGAATGGGTGACTGACCAGAAAGTGAAATTAGGACGAAATTTACACCGTATTGCCAGGTAGTTGCAGTGCCTACTGTCAACATGTGATTACTGTAACACTATTTTTTTTACTCATTATGATTTGTCTTTCTTTTTTTAGGTTTGGAAATAGGAGCAGGAAGTACTACTTTCAACTGCCGTGGTAAGGGACACAGACAAAGCTGGCGACGGCCGTTCAGGCTCGCCTGGATTTTCTGCTAAGTTTGGCATATATTCCAGGCTGGATGTAACCACTAACAAGATAATTCATCTTGAGCTGCTGCATCTGGATCCTCTTTATGTCTACCTATAGTCAACTGCATTTGTCTTCATACAGCTTTTTTTAATGGCTTTCAAACAAACGGGGTTGGTGGAAGCTGTCATATGGAACTCGAAGGCCATACACGCGGCCTCAACTACATGCAAGGTCAGGGAGTGAGGGTTTCAACACGGATAACGAATAGGCATGAACCAATCCGGAAGTACCTTGCCAACAGCCACAGATATGATGAGTGCCATGTTGGAAAAGGTAATCACTGATATATCAGCAGCCGCGTGCGAAGCTTTGACAGAGACTTATTAAGATTCCTTATATGGCAAATCAGTTAAAATATGAGCTCTTGCAGTAGTGGAATTGCTGAAGACTTGCTTTCTCCAAATGTGCAGGAATCAACTTATAGCGGTGTCCAAACGGTTCAAAGATGGTGACGTCATCTTTTGGGGTAAGGCAATTGTAAGCCACCTTTAATACAGCGCCTGCACTAGCAACGGAGACGCGCAGCTGATAGTAGCGAAGTGGTTCTCTATCTTGAACCACATTTCCGATGTGCACAGCGGACATTCATCCACTTTTCCGCCTCGTGAACATGGCCCTCTGGAACAGCGAAGGCAGATAAAGCAAGGTAAGTCCGATAGAGACTGTGTAATGTAATATGAAGAAAGTAAACTGACGACTCTAACGTTCATCTTGTGCTGTTGCATAGATGTATCTTACAGCTTTTGTTAACACTTTTTAACACTTTTTTTAATCTGCTGTCTTCCTAGGCACACGCGCACATGACCAAGTGGCTCCAATTGTAGCTGCCAAGAGACTGCTCAGATAAGTGTGGCACTTGTCAACAAAGGGGCAGACCTGCAGTGTCGAGCTGTTTCATGCCTACATATACACTTTGCCCCCAAATTTACAGCCTATACCTATGAAATCATGGCGGCCAGGTACGAGCATGGCAATGGGAACTGTTGTGTCGCGGTGTGTAAATGTCACGATTCCAGCAACTGTTGTGTTGTGTATTTATCTTTAAGGTCGTAAATCGCGGCCTTGCACTGTAATGACAAGAAAGAAAAACAGCTCAAAGAGAGCCTCTGTAGAAGCGGAAGTATCCAAAGGCACAAGGTGGTGAGGCTGTGGTCATGCCTTTGAAAGAGAAAGGTTCTTATGGCATGTCATGGCATGGTAAATGACCTTTTTTTTTTTCTCATCCAAAAATTGCAAGCACGTGGCTCGTTTGCTGCAGTGTGTTGTGGAGTCTGCTCAAGCTACACCACTTGTAACCTGGGGCATCCCACCACCACCACTCCCTGAACAAGAGCTATCCTCAAGTTCCAATCCAGGAATTGATGCAGAAGCGAAGGCATCGCTATATCCTGTGCTGAGTGAAAACTGGTGTGCTGGACGAGGCTTTAAATATAAAAAATAAACAACGCACAGCTGGTCGTATGATGTCACGTTGGGAAATGTGAAAGATTTTGTCGCAGGCACATGACGGGGCAGAGATCCGAAGTGAATCGTGTGAGCCGGCACGTTGAAGTAGGGAGGCAGCTGCCGTATGCGCTTTCATATGCACCTCGTTGTGAATCTGGAGAAATCTAGTATGAGAATGTTAACGCGCTCGCAGGCAGATTGCATCGCTGCGATCTCAAGTTCACGTTTCCGTTTAAGTTGCACGCCACTTGCCAATCAAGCACAAATAGCTGGGCCAGAGATGCGGCGAAACAGGCGTCTCAGCCGACGTCGTCTACTGAAGAGCATGAGCGTTGAAGCTCTGCAGCGTCGGCGCATAGAGGGGGAAGCAGGGTGAGAGCACGAAAGGCGCGCCGCAGGAGTCGTCACTCGTTGGCTGGAGCGCGCACGCTGTGGGCGTCGAGAACGCACGAGTAGCACAGCGGCATCGGAGGACAGAGCTGTCTGACTGAGAGGAATCCGTAAAACCTGACTGAGAGGAATCCGTAGAATGTGTGAGTTCCTGTGCGGCCACTGGCAATGGTGCATCAGATGATGCGGGTGCTAATTGACTCTGAGTATGCATTGGCAGATGAGCGCTGGCGTCGGCGACGGCAGGTGAAGTAGACAGTGCTGATGGCATGAGACACTCATTCTTGGCACTGACGCCCGCAAAGTCGTCCTGGGCGCTGCGCCGAAAGCGATGTCGTGGGACGGCTGTGTGGTTACCTGTGAATGGATTGATGCCGTAGCACCAAAATGTGGCGGAAAAGACAACTTGGCTTGTTTTGGCAGTACGAGGTTCGAAGCCAACGGTTAGCGTGGCAGCAAGCTAGTGACGCGGCACTGCCAGCTGCCGTAGGGCTAGGACGAAGTCTCGAATTCTGTCATACGCCTGCGACCGAGGTGGAGGCACAACGCATTGCAAAGCAGAAGGAAGCATGGTTACCGTGACGGCGTACTTGTCCTGCCGCGAGATGATGTTACGAAGGTAGAAACCAGCCAGGAAATCAGGTAGAAGCCAGACAGCTGGACTTCCTAGCCAGAATTCGGGAAATCGCAGCTGTTTTACGATGCAGTGCGCCGTGGTTTCATCTGGTCGTAGCGCCATGGTGACAGGCGGGTCAGAGGTTGGTTGACTCAGTGTGAGTCAACCAACCTCTGAAATGGTGTGTTGCGTGGTCTAGTCACCACCGTCGCGAGAAGCAGAAAGAGAAGGATGCCGCTCCCTGGACATAGAAAATAAACTGGTTTATTCTATGGCTCACGCGCTCGCTCTCTCGAGCTCCTTGCCACCTCATCGTCGTCAGCGCAACCGCACCGCGACAGAGTCCTCTTTCCTTCAAACCGAAAGAATTGATACGCATCTCTGTCCTCTCCTATCCAGATATGAAAGAACACTTTCTACATGTCCAATATCGGAGCTATGCAGTGCGTTTGTAGAAGTTTCGTCACAAGATCTTGGTACAGGATTTCACATTCCAAGGTGCATTTAACGACTGGCAGCCTCTGGCGTGCGAATGTGCATTGAAAAAGCTGTACGTGTATGCGGCATATCATAAACTTTTTTAGGGTCCAGCAAGGGCGTTTCTACGATCTCCGCCTGTCCAACTCGTACATACTCCCTCATGGTGTTATCATTCGTCTCTGAAGCACTCGCTCACTCAAAGGTCGTGTGATAAGTTCCCAAAGTCTTGTCACAGCAACTGAACGTCATCTTTTCAGGGCAACGTCACTTTGTATCGTCCATCTGGCAGCTTGATAGTTTTTCATTCAAATTACTTCACTGCTAGACTGTTGTTGTTGTTGTTGTTGTTATAAGGTATTTTTTATGGCACAAGGGCCAGTGGTGGCCAAAGAGTGCCAGGTCATGGTATGGGATGTGATTAATAATGTTAGGTGGCTGTATAAGGGCCTAAAAGTGTTCGCAGTGACGGCGCGTAAAACATATAATTGCTAAAATCATGACAGTGGCGTGAATTGTGTGTGGTGAGGATAAATGAGTAGTGCTTGCGTTACTAAAATAGAGCATGGAGGTAGCACGAAAATCTCACGTACGCCCTTGAGACCAAGGGCCGCTGCTGGACTGAACTTGTTTTTGCTGCCAACTGCATCCAATTAGCAGTGCTCCTCAGATCCCAAGACGAGAAAAGGAATTCGGCACTTACGTGTATATGCGTTTTCACTATACAGACCCGCACCTAGTATCCAGAGCTGTCAGGTTAGAAAGAAAATTGAAGTTCGCCAACGCGACAGTGACATGCAAGCACGGCGGTAACCACATAACAAAGGGCATAGGAGTGCACCCAAACCAGCGGTAACGCAGGTGCTTATTGGAAGCAGTATCTTGTACTGTAATAGTTGAGACCGTGTACTCGGTAAAACAAAAGCACACGTTTTTTTTTTTTTTTCTAGAATGACGAAGGACTGCCCGGCGAGAATAATGATTGCTGCCAGACGTGCAAGCACAGAAGTAACCAGTGTCATGCTAGAACACAATCACAAAACTACTTCTGACGTGTTGGCCTCCTATCCGCAGTGCTATGCAGATGCAGATGTCATCGTTTACTCAGCTTCAGTCCGTTCACGTGCAGCTCATGTCGATTAGAAGATATTATAGTCTTGTATTGTTGAAATGTGTGTTTTATTTTCCATATTCTACGGCATATTCGCACAAACCTAACGCCGATTTTCTTTATCCAGACTAAAGTTCCCAATTTACCAGCGTGTTGCAATTGGGCTAGGAAAAATTTGGAGGCTAGTGTTTGCCTGACTAAATGCCTAAGTTGTCCTAAATACTGGCGTCCTGTCCAAGACAGAGACATAAGACATAGGTCTGTGATCGCTAGCTTGCAAATCTGATACACAGAAAAAGCAACGTAAAGTGTGTAAGTTTTTTTAGATGCGAAGTATCCCTTGCTCGGGGGTATGTCGCGCGGCGTGGTAATCCACACGCGGCGTAGTAGTCCGCACTAGAGAGGCTAGAAGGGTTTGGCTAGTGTCGTGAGCAGACGCCTTTTTCGGCCGCCGCGGTGAAACGTGTTTTTATGACGCCGCTAGGGCGCTGCGCTCCGGAGACGAGTTAGAGGTGAGCCCGTGGGTGAGCTGACGAGCTGTTTGTTTGCTTGTATTTGTGCTTGCTTGTGTGGAAGCGCGAGTTTTGTTCGTCTCTGCACGTGGTGAGTCAACGTACGCCTCTGTTCTGCTTTATTGCGGCTTACCTGATATGTTTCCGCCGAACATCAACTGCGACATTACCGTGATTTCTTCGTATTTTTTAGTATGCCAGCTAAGAAAGGCAGGACATGCTTTGTGCCGCTGTGCAAAAGCGGGTACAAAATGTTTGCCGAAAAAGTCTCCCTGTTCCGTGCTCCGGCGGACACTCTTCGTCGAGAAAAATGGGCAAGGAACATAAAACGAGAAGACAGAGCGCTGGACGAGACATGCGTTGTGTGTTCTCGTCATTTTGAAGATCGGTTTATTGTGAGGACCTTCAAGCACATCATTAATGGAGAGCTTGTAGAGGTATCTAACGTCATCGCTCAATTATAGATACTTGCTAACAGTGAATTTGTGCCAAGACAAATTAGAGAATGTTTTTGGAATTGTTAGACAATCGCTTGGGTGTAATGATCACCCCTCCCCAGAGCTGTTTTTGCTCATAGTTAACCTAGCGTTCTACAACTTAGCGAAACCACCTAGAAGTGTAACTCGCCAGCAAAGATCATAAGTGCACTCTTGGGGCCATCAGACATTGGAAAACAAAAGGCAGCACGCATTACAAGCTTAATGGATGAACTCTTGGATGAGGAAAACCTCGCAAATGCTTCAGCTGTGCTTGAAGACAGCAGTATTTTTACCACAAAGGCTGGGTTGAAAATAAAAGTAACAGCCATTTCACTTTCTATGTGTTTGGCTATGTCGCCAGGAAAGCACTTAAAAGGTTCCCATGCCCCACATGTGCGCATCTGCCTTAGCCATTTTGCCTCTGCAGGCAGAGACAAATGAGAATGCCTCATTCACGAGGAAATTCGACCATGGGCTGTACCCCGAAAGGTGTTGACGGTGTTTCGACCGTACCCCTCGAAACACCTTCAACACTTGATTGCAAATCTGGAGAAAGTGTTTACTGTGTTTTTCAGCAGAAATGAGCTACATGCCGAAAGTGCGCTATCATTTTTAGTGATTTTGCACGGGCATGACCTCCAAAAAGTTGGCTGCAGCGAGCATGGTCAAGCACTCACTAGAGAAATTGTTAAGTTGTGTAGTTTAACCAGGCTGCACTTCTTCACTAAAGCCATCAACAAAGAGAAGTCTACGCAACGCGAGAAGCAAAAGCTGCTCCAACTGAGGCGCTGTCAGTGATCTCCGAACTGCAGCAGCGAAATATTGAATTCAATAAACGTGTCACTTTTGTGCTCTGTTCCCTTCATATTATACCGTTTCGTCATTGTGTCTCCGGAGCGGAACGATCATGCGTTCCTAACCTGAGGGCCGAACTTTGGTCCTTATAGGAGATTTTCCTAATTCAGCGCCACCTGTCGGCAGCAACGAGAAGCATTTCTCAGCCGCCATTAGTAGGTCGCGCGCCGTCAGAGCAGTCAGAGTGCACGCGCGCGCGCTTCAGATTGAACGCTCGCGTGCGATCCTGTTTGCGCAAATAGTTGCCGATTCCGATAGAACGGGATCAGCGCAATGCCAGCCCATTGCTGTGTACCGCAGTGCACGCAAAGAGGATTTCGAGACGAGGATGGGTCGAAGGTAAGCAGAAGCGCGCTTGCCCGCGGCTTTGTTTACAATCGGTGCGCGGCTGATGCCTACCTTTTCTTGCAGGTCTCGTTTTTTTTTTCTTTTCCGAAGGATACGGACTGGAGGAAAAGGTGGATTATAGCTATTAAGCGTGACGAAGGCCCTTTCTTCACCGTGACGAAGTTCACAAAAGTTTGTTCAAGGCATTTTACTGAAGCAAACTACTTGCCAAACGTCGCCGGAAACCGTCGTTTCTTGAAGCAAGACGCCGTGCCCAGCATCTTCGCGTTTAGTGCTCCGAGGCCTCCACCAAGAAAAAAGCCAGGAAATCGAGAACCACTTAACCTCGTCAGCGCTCCAGTGCCTTCCGAAGGCGGGCGATCGACTACCGCGGATGTGAGCGACGTAGACATCTGCTTTCCTACATCGGTGACGAGCAGCATCGATGGCGTGGTGTGTGGTTGTGCGTGCTCGCTAAAGATTTCCGACCTCACCGAACAACTCGACGTAATGACGGCGCGTGTCCGTGCGTTAGAGTCGGAAGTAAAGAAAAAAGCCGAAGAAGTGGAGCTCACTAAAAGTTCGTTGTACAAAGCAGAGCGAGCGCTCGACATTGCAGCACAAGAGCGTAGCCAGCTGGAGAAGCGCGTGAGCCGAAAGTTTTCCGTTGAGTGCTTTCGGGATAGCCCTGTGTACGAAGACGTTTCGATCGAGGCGGTTTGGACGTAGCTTTCCACAGCAAACTTGTGACTTCGTTCATCGTTGTGCTTCGCTAACCTTTCTGAGGCGCCCCGCCACGGTGGTCTAGTGGTTATGGCGCTCGACTGCTGACCCGAAGGTCGCGGGATCGAATCCCGGCCGCGGCGGCTGCATTTTCGATGGAGGCGAAAATGTTTGAGGCCCGTGTACTCAGATTTAGGTGCACGTTAAAGAACCCCAGGTGGTCGAAATTTCCGGAGCCCTCCACTACGGCGTCTCTCATAATCATATCTTGGTTTTGGGACGTTAAACCCCAGATATTATTATTATTAACCTTTTTGAGGCGCTGTAGGCTTCCACATTTTCTTCCGTAAGAGTCTCCGGAATAACTGCGAGACTTTTGGACCACGACATCACCACCAAAACAGAAAGCGAGACGCTGTAGTGTGGGCTCTCCGACACTGCCCATGCAACTGCCTGAAATGACGCCCTACTAATGGCGGACGGCAAAAAAATCAGTGTGGCCAGACTGAATTAGGAAAATCTCCTATTCAGCTATACTGTTTCCCACCTTCAAGACTTTTTTTTCTGGAAGCCTGAAGTAGCTTACATTAAAACAGAGTAATGAAAATGACAGAAATAGAAAAATGTCAATAATACGCCCTTTAATATATATTAAAAGCGGGCCTATACAAACCCAACGGTGGGTTGCAAGAACTGCCAGCGCCTGCTTCTAAGTGCAGTTTCAGAGGTGACCGACCGAAAATACAGCTGCCCAAGAATGCTACACAGAACATCACGACGCTGGTATTGTGCTGACTGCATGAGCCAACGAACGATTGTGAGCGCGCAGATAAATTATACAAAAATGCACACAGAAAACGCATTGCTGGGTGTCGCTCGTAAGCGGGCGAAAGAGCGCGCCTCCCGCGCCAGCTGGCCGGAGCGCCACCTGTGCGCCGTCATAGCAAATGATTTCAACTGCGCCGACTCGTTCACAACACTAGTCAATACCTACTAGCCTCTCTAGTACGCACTCACACTACGCATGCGCAACTCTCCTCCTTCCCTCTCTCCAACAGCTGCGCGTTACTCACTCCACTTCTCTACCAGCACCTGCTTGCGCTCTCCTGCGTTCTCGCTTCTGCTCTCACGGCGCATACGCTACTCTCCTCCTCTAGCCTCCTCTCCTTCAAGTGGTAGAGCGCTGCGCGTGTTTAGTCCAGCGCTTGCCTCTGTTGATTCCTCTGAAATGCACGCTCGATATGCCAAAATTCTCTCCTGCGCAGCCCCACGATGACGGCCAGCGCATGCGCGCCCCTTCCCCTCTCTCTCCTTTCCTACGCTGCCTCTCTCGCGCGCGCCTGTCGACCGCGTTCCCCGCACGCCCTATGAGAATTAACGGCCGGGTTAGAGGGAAGACACGACGCGCGTAGTGTTCCTGAGGTCAGTAGCATGCCCAGCGAACGCCAACGGAACGCGATCGTGCAAGTGCTCCGGCTTCGCATCACCTCATGGTCCCCTTTAGCGGAAGATGGTGTCATGTAACGTGACTGATGGTTCACTCATACACGAACCAGACTGTTTCCTGATGTAGTAAGCATCATTTAACTCTAACAAATTGGTTCTGACGTCTGTTCAAAATAATTACCTCATTGAATTTCCGTACGCGTCCACATCTGTTAACATGCGAAGACATAAGGAAACAATCAACATCAGAAAACAATCTGGTTCGTGTATCAGTGAACCATCGGCGACATTCCAGGATTGAGAGTACGAATTTTTAGACAAGTACATATGACTTTGATCTAGAATGTTTTTTTGTGTTCGTTTGGTGTTTGTTCGTACGCAATGATTGTTGCTTTCCTTCAGTTTGTGCATGCGGGAAACATACGGAGCTGTTTCTTATAATTGTTGTTCCTGAAATAAAAAATTTAGTTGTGAGTCAGCGCTGTTTTTTCATGTTCATTCTTTTCTCTGTGTGAGGTTTTGCTGCCGGGCCATCATGACGTACAACCAACTAGCCCAAGTTTCAGTCTTGTTACTGCAGCATTTTACTGCAGTTTACTTCTACAGCTTTGTTGACGTTAGTATGCAAACCTGCAGTATATATTATGTGGTTCTGGGGTTACTCTTTACCCTTTCCTGTATGTACGGTAGAATTGCTATTAGAATACTCTATTTTCCGAAAGTAAATACCTGCAGGTTACAGCCAGGAATGGCACATACTCCCGTAAATGTGCTAATACCTTCTGTCGAAACTATACCCTCACAGGCATCTGATGACCCTACAAATAGCTCACTGGTGAAAGCTTTTCAACTACCCAGTGGCTTGGATTTTCTTTTCTGCCAAGAAAAACTCGTAGAAAGCGGTACCTGAAAACCCTATGCATTCTCCAACAGCATTGTTCTTTATTTATAGACATATATTTTCAGGTCTGCAAGACCGATGCCTGCACCCATTGGGAAGTCATAGTACTCTCCAACCACAGCTACACAATGCTAGAGCGAATTCAGCCACATGTGACATCGAGAATGTCAGCACATGGCATACAGTTTTACACTGGTGTATCCAAAGAAGTTTTCCCAGCTATTCTGAAA
The DNA here is from genome assembly GCF_013339695.2 of Rhipicephalus sanguineus. NCBI lineage: Eukaryota > Metazoa > Arthropoda > Arachnida > Ixodida > Ixodidae > Rhipicephalus > Rhipicephalus sanguineus. The sequence continues at coordinate 140,721,069 of NC_051179.1, read as the reverse complement.
ATTATCAGTGGGATGTCAGTGCCACCCGCAAACGTCCCGTTAGATGATCACCTGCTTCTGACGCTTATGTGCCCGAGACTCAGCCTTTTGTACAAATACCTAGCTTGGAGATATCTCTCCCTCTTCTAGTTGCAGGAGTTTTAACATCCTCAAACGTCTCCATGAAGTAATGAAAGCTTGTCTAGTATGGCTACCAAAGTCAAGGATTCAGAGGAGCGTGCCACAGTCGTTCAGTGACAGTGGATACGGAGACACAACCTGCATATTTGACTGCACAGAAGTAGCACAGAGCAGAAAGCCAGGGCATACACATACAGCTTGTATAAAGCTCATGATACAGCTAAATTTTTAACAGTTATTACTCCAAATGGGCTAACAATTTTTGTTTCACTGACTTTCGGTGGTCGTGCATCAGACAAGTATATTGACAAAAAAAATTGGTGTACAACAGTTTTTATGAAAGGCGACGTCATAATGGCTGACCAAGGCTTTTCCCCTGATCCATACCTGGAGGCTCAAGGTGTAAAGATGAATGTGCCAGCATTCAAAAAAGGTGTGTCATGCTCGAAATTCACATTAATTGTGGTGTTTTTATCACTAGGAAAAAGCCTTCTCTCCGAAAAGGAAGCAACTACGCGGCGCATTGCCTCCGTGAGAATCCACGTCGAAAAAGCGATGAACAGGTTGAAGACTTTCTGGACATTTCAGGGAGTTCTTCCAACCAAATACAGAAAAACAAATGACTCCATGATGTTTGTACGTGCTGGGCTATGCAACCTAAAAAGGCCACTCATAGCAAATAAGTATGAAGCGAAAGGAGGTTGCAGCAAAGTCATTGTTTATTGCATAGGTTTTTTCTAAACGTTCAATAAAAACATTCACAAAATAAATGCCCTTTGCACAAAACTGTCTACTGCAACATATAAAGAAGAAAAAATAGGTCACGAGAAATGCTTATTGCACGACGTCAGTACAGACATGAGTCTGTGATCGCTAGCTCGCAAATCTGATCCAATAAAGTGTTATGAATAGGGTGGAAGTATGTGACTTTTCAGGAGAGTTCCTCTCAATTTTCCAGCAGCAACAAGCATTTTTTCTTCGCTCCACAGTTTTTAATTTTATAGCTAGTTTCGCGCACACTAGTGCGCCCTTTTAACGCAACATGCGTTAAAGAGCTCGTTCCGCACTACTTCCGTTGTCGGCGTCGTTGGTTGTGAGCGAAAAATCAACATCTTGTATAAAATAAATAATAAAAAATCTTAGGCTCGAGTGAGAATGGAACTTAGGCCGTCTGCATGGAAAGACCGTGCTCTACCACAGAGCCACTCCATTGCTTGGAGCTGCACTGAAATTAACTTTAATGCTTCACAAACATACGCGTCCTGTGTACAGGTGTCACAGTACGAGATGTAATATCGCAGTAAAACATTGGTGTCACACCATGTGAACTGCATAACGAGTTGGTGGTTTAAAGCCGGCCACCCATTACAAAAGGAACACACATTACTGCACGTATTCCCTTACGAACACGTAGTGTGTGCGTCTCAACTTCGAAAAAGTATCGCGCGCGTAATTGTTGCTGGTTTAAGGCATGCCACCCATTACAAAGGGCATGCACATTAGTGCGCGCATTCTCTTACAGACACGCAGTGGGTACACTGTTGTCATAAAAGTGCTGTTAAAGAGGGCGGAAACCTTTACCCTTACTATAGGTATGTCAAATGTGTGTGCGTGAGACCGGGCGACTGACCATAATGACAAGCGAAACAGAGCACGATAAGTATGGGGCCGGATATCGCCATCGCGTTCAACTCTTAAGCGTCACCCAATTTTTGTTTTTCCTTTTCCGTTTGATCAGCACTTCTAAGTGTAGTGCTTTTCAGGGCTATCAAGCTTTAATAAAAGAAAATGTAGATTCCTTCGTCTTGTTTTTTTTTTTTTCTACGACGTCGCGCCATTCCAAATGGTGAATTCCATTGACACATTCGGAGTGGCCGACGAACTCTACGCCGGAGCACTCCACTCCGTGGAGAGCATCCGAAGGAAATCTGCCAATGGAACACAAGCACCCTCGCCAGAGCAAACGGTAGGAGGCGCTAGCGCACATCTGCTTCGCAAGCGCCCAGCATTCCTCGCATTTCGCGCAGTTTTCGCCTTCACGGGCGCCAGCGGAGAGAACGGGCGCGATCGGACAGCGCATTTCATCACACACGCGGCACGCCACGCTCTGCGCACGCGCAGGGAGCTTGCGACTTCCGGTCGAATCCGCCGCTTTTCACGGAGTAGAGAGAGCTGCTCCGTGGAGTGAATATGGCGCCGGAGCTGCTCCAGATCTGCCAATGAAACATACAGGGAGCACACTCTCAACCCGCCAATGGAACAGACCTGCTCCGAATGGAGCAGAAAAACTGCTACCGGAAGTGCTCCGAATCTGCCAATGGAATTCACCATAAGATGGACAACCTCCATGGGGGTTTCCCCGAGGGGTACACCCTTGGAACACAAACCACCCGTTCCAAAACATACGATCTCCTCCTGAAGGAGGCAGCTCCTCAGACGGATCGCACATCACCGTCGCATCTTTCGCCCACACACCAATGGCTACTTAAAGATGCTAACGCACTACTCCGTAAGGACGAAGACCCCACCACACCACTGTCACGCCAGCGTGCACGCCGTGGAAAGACAGCGGTCCTCACGCCCTGGAAATACACGAGGGCGGCCGCGGCAAGCACCCGCAAGTTGGGCTTGGGATCACACGTGAACCAGGAGGCCGCCGCGGCTATTTCTATCCGGTCTGAAACAACGCTACTCCATCTTGTCCCGGAGACACAAGAACTTTTGAGTGGCGCGACCGAAACGCTCTCCCCTTGCTTTTCCCATCCCCAACTTGCGGCGAAAGTAGCGGCGGCGCTGCCATCGCCCAATTTTCTCACTTTGTTTGCTCGGCGGCATGGCGGGCGTCTATGTTATGGTCGCGAAATGACAAAAAACAGCGTGTAAACCATTGTTACGCGCCAAGTTGAACAACGGGATATCCGCGTGTACAACAAAGTCGCAAGTTATCCCTTTTTAAAAGCCAACTCCGGCGATTTTTCGAGGTCGATGGATCTCAATGAAATTCGCTGGGTACATTCCTTTGCACGTTTCCGTCATTTATGACACATTACAGGCTTGAAACATGCGCAGATTGTTCGCAAATTAATTTTCAAAATTGTCTGCAAACGCCCTCCTGGCTTCCCACAATTATTGGCAACATTGCGTCTGTGACGTCAGTATTGGGAAGGCGGCGGAAGTGACGCAGCCGAGGGCACCGCTAACTTCGGCGATTCGGCCGCTACAGTGAGCGTCTGCTGTGCACAAAGCGACAGACAGCGTTGGTTTGGCCGGCGCTTCGCTGGTCGTCCCGGCTGTCACAGTTTTCATACTTCGCGCCGGCGTGACCGGCATGCCTTGCACGACTTCCGGTTCGTTCGTTACAACGTCTACGTCATACGTAGACAGTACACTCGGTTGGGTTTCGGTGTTGCGCTTTTTTGCTTATTTAAAATTATTCTCCAATTTGCCGAGTATTTCTGCTATCGGGCCCGTAACAGGAGCGTCTCAGGAACATAAAAGCACCATTACTTTGACACGGCCAAAAAATCACTGGAGTTGGCCTTTAAGGCCCTGAAAGACGAAGAACGACGACTTCTATGGGAGCGTAACCTCCACCGGCTTGACAAACCGCTTGACGCCGATTGTGCTGTGTGCGAGTTACATTTCGAACCGCGTTTCATTGTGAGAGACTACGTGCATATTATCAATGGTGTTGACGTTCGAATTCCTAGGGGAACGGCGACACTTGCCCCTGATGCAGTCCCGAAGTAGGAGACTTGGAAGGTGCTGAAGGTTCGCTTCAAAGCAGCTCTTTGACTGCACCAGACTACCAATACGTCATTCAGCATAGCGACTCGAGGCTTACGTACCAAGTGGCAGCTATGTTGCTAGAAAATATGTGCTCCAAACAAAGTGCAGTACATGCATGAATGAGCTTCTGCAGCCTGCATCAGATAGCCAGTCCCTAAATGCTGCTGTTTTCACAAAATCTTGTGATTTTGGTGGTCTTCTGTACCCTTCACTGAAACTTTTCGTTTTTATCAGTGAAAACGAAGACATTTTCACTGGTTGTTTTAGTAAGAGTGACTTAGACAGACAGCATCCTGGATGTCTTGGCAGTAATCAACAGGAGAAGCATTGGGGGTGTTGGCTGCAACGAACATTGCAAGCCATTAACTGCAAAGCTTTTTCCAAGGGTAGTGACCGAGGGTGGTAATCCCCCCTTGATCACCAAGCTTTTTCCAGGGTGGTAATACAAGGGTGGTGACGGCACGCGCTCACACGCACCGTCACTACCCTTGGATTTACGATGGCTTCCACGGAGGCAATCTACGTCATCACGTCACAACTACAGGATGCAATGCTGCGCGTCACGGAGTACCAGCAAGAGGAAGCGAGCGCAGCGGTGCAAGAAACCGCGCCAGCTAACCGCAGCAAAAAGCGGGCCAAGGGAAGGGCAAAGAAGGGGAAAAGAACCCCTCTCCCGCGACCCGACCCCGCAGCCGCTAACGCGGCATCCCCTACCACACACACCGGCAGGACGAAAGCCCCCTCCCCCCGGCTGCGTGTGCAACGAGGAGCGACTCCCCGCTCACCCCTACTAGCCACGAGCACGCCAAGGCGAGCACGGCATCGGGAACGAGCAGGGAACAACGCAACGAGCTGGAGAAGCAAGCCGTAACAATGATCGGTGGCTGGCTGAGGGAGAAGGCAAAGGAGGCGACTACACCGGCTCCGCAACCTTTGCAACCGGCCCCAACCACCGCAGCAGCTGCACAAGCGCCGACACTGTGGAAGCCACGGCTCCCGCTAACGACGGCGCCGAAGAACGCGCAACCTGTCCACTCTCCGAGTCAACCGACGAAGAGCTGATGGACAGCAGAACAACGAGGAAGCGTGCACGAGAGGCCAGCAACGAAGATGCACCCGCAGGACCGCCCGCCGCGCCCCACACGCCCGAAATCACCACGGGCGTCACCAGCACTGTGCACGCCACCGCCACGCAAGGGACATCGGCAAACACGCAGCGGCTTCTCCACCTCAGCCGGAGCAGCGCAAAAAGCAAAAGCCAAGAAGCAAGCAGCGGCAGCAGTTCCGCAACTCCACAGCTACAACGACAGAGGCCCTGACAGCACAGAGGCCTCTCTCCATCGTGGCCGACCAGAGGGGCTTTAGGGCGACCGCCCGAGCTCCCCGCCTGCCGGCGACGACTTCAAGGTCGTCATGTCCAAGGCAGCCAGTAGGAGAGCAATGGCCATGGAAGCCGCTGCCATCAAGATCGACGCGGCAGTTGTGGGGACCGTATTATTTTGGCCCTCTACTCCCGGCGGTACCTTTCGGGGAACGTCACGCTTGACGCTCGTGGCGGCCCTCGCTAAGCGGCCCGAAGTTGCGGCAGTGCGTGTTAAAGCCCAACCACTGGCACGCGCCGGCACGCGTTCCACGCACCTAGACGTCAAATGCGTCGCGCCGCGCCTGGTGGAGGAGGAGGGCTCGCAACCACTGGACAGACCATCAGTGGGACAGACTAGCTGACGCGTGCCAGCGCCCGCGCCTTGCTGAGGCGCACTGTTGCTCGATCTCTTGATGTAGAACTGCCCAAGCATCGCCTGAAACTACTGGCTGTTGAAACATTTGATACCTCTCTTTAAGCCACTCAGTGGCTTTTCTAAATGAAAAGAACATTTTATTTTTGAATCTATACCTTCCGCAATCATTTAGACTGTTCAATAAAAGCAGCATCAACCACCAACAACGTCAGCAGTATGTAAGTGTCATCAACATCAACATCTGCACTCGCGCTCCGTTGACAACTCTCTGCTGGTAAACGGAATGCACTGCTTCACGAAGCTGTCTCTCGCAACTATGCCTGCGGTGTCGGCGGTCTTTTGATTATGAGACGACTCGTCCTGCTATTGTTGCTCGTGAAGAAAAGGAGGCAAATACGCGAGCGGCGGCGACCTCGCCGTTGGTGGGTTCACCCTGTTTTCTTGGCGCGCAAACAAGAAGGCCTCTACCACACCGCGGTAAGTTCTTTGATACCGTGTATTTCTTAACCTCTTTCAGCTTCATTATAACGGGGCGCGATGTTGTACGATCGCTCCTGACTTAAACAAACAGCAAGGACAGCTATGACAAAAAATTAAAACAATGTAAATAAAGCTGAAAATACGAAGTAAAGAACGGGCAAAAGATGAAAATAAACAAAACGAATAACAACCATGTCTTTCAGCATGGAACAGCTTCGATACGTATGTTGCATTCGAGCTCCATGCTCTCTTGACTGGTGAAAGACTTCGTTTGGTTGTAGTAGCAAGTGAGGGGCTCAGTCAATTTAGAATGTTGCATGCGTGCCCAAAAAAAACTTCTGTACTTCTGGTCATAGGACATATTCATCCACAAAATGAAAACTGAATAGAAATTTGGAACAAAACATTGCAGTACTACATATGAAATCTAACATGTGCATGAATGTTCAGTCGGTGAATAGGCCTGAAAAGAAGTATATTGCTGTTTCCATTTTAATTTTTTTCTGAAATGATCAGTTCAGTCACTGAAATCTGCTTTTGTCAACAGATGAAACGAATGCGTGAAGGCGATCATGGGTTCTTTTTCAAATTTTACCGTATGATGCCAGCACTTTTTGACGTATTGTTGAGCTTTGTAGCTCTAGACCTGACAAAGACACATGTGTCAAGAGAAACCCTTGAGCCTGGTGAACGCCTTGCCATAGCCTTGAGGTTAGTAGACATTTAGGTAAAGCATGTGACATAGCATAAACTGAATATAATGATTTAAAAATAGCTTTGAATCACTTGATTTGTTCACTGTTCCAGTTACCTTGCATCAGGGCAGGATGTCCCCGCCGTTGCACTCGTATATCGTGTGGGCATTGAAACTGCCCGCTTGTGCATACATGACACCTGCCGGGCAATCTGGGAAAGGCTGAAGGATCATGTCATGAAGGTAAGCGGTTCACGATTCCGCTTTAGTGTTTGTTACCTGGCATACATCGGCAAAATATGTGGAGCTCACTCGGACTCACTCATGAAATATATTTTGCCCTCAAGGCTCACTCGGACTCGCACTCACCAAAGCTTTCCTCAATACGACTCACTCAGACTCACAAAAAGTTTCTCGACCGGACTCACTCGGACTCAACCTCACGAAAATATTACTCACTTGGACTCACTCAAACTCGCAGCTCAATCTGAGTCTGAGTGAGTCGACTCACGAGTCCATTAGTGTATAATTAGCTCTCGTTAGAGGCCCGCTTAACACGAACACTTGCCTTCCTTAGCCACGGGCTAGCTTGAAAGGCTCTTTATCCTCAAAAACATCTGATGTCATTCAGGAACAGACTGGATGTTTGCGTGCACAGTGCAAGTATTTCCGCTATATTTTTTTACTGAAATAATAGAAGTTGATCAACAGTGATCAACCTTTCCCTTATGATGAAACACCACAATTCAAGTTTACAAAACTTCAGCACTAGACCTTGGATGTTGTGAGCATCTTTGTTTGTGTGAACAGTGCTGCCAGCACAAGTGCCATATTCTGGAGTTGCAAATGTCTCAATTCTGCACTTTACTCTCTCATCTTGTCACTATTATTGATTAGTAGTCAGATGTAGTGAGGATGAAATGTGTAGTTGTACTAGTAGTGTTTTAGAAAAAAAAATTACGAGACATCTGTAATTTGAACGCATTTTCCAGCATAATTGAACTGTTTCCCACCCCAATTCTCCTTAGCTATGGACATGCTAAATTGCCACGTGTAATTATTAAGGAAAAACCCTGTCACTAGATTTCGTGCTACTTTTTTTACATCCTTTTTACATCCTTTTTTAACCACAGGTCTCAAGCTATACGAGTGTGCCAAGTGCAGCAATTGCTTCGCTTCTATAGGAAAATGTTTTGCATTTCTCTGCAGCATGTGCAATGCTTTACAGGCTTTGTCGTTGATGCATTTCCAGCGCTTAGGCAAAATAGGAAAAAAAACAACATGCAGACACTGGAAGAAAAAGGGGCAGTAAGAACGCTGGGGTGTTCTAGCTGTCCAGCGTTTGGACTGTCCCCTTTTCTTTTTTTTTCTTTTGTGTCTGCATGTTTTTCTTCTATTTTGCTTAAGTGTTGAAATTAGCCCAGCATAATGCTATAACCCTTTACGGCCCAGCCCGCACAAGCGTGTGGGTAAGCAAAAGCAGTCACTGAACGGTACCTAGTTCCAGTTTCGGTTTCAGAGACCTCTGTCAGCAATGTCAATGTCCTGGAGAATATCTCATTTTCAATGGTTCGTCAATTCGACCACCAGGGGGCGAGGAATTTCTCAAAGGAATATGGCGTCTCAGCATGTACGTCGGCGCCGGCTGCCTCCGAAACGTAAGTCAGCATTTGTTCCTGATATTCGTATTTTTTCCGAAAAATTTCCATGGAATAGCAAATTTAAGACGTCAGCAAACATGTAGCACTAAAATATTTTCTCGTTCTCATTGCGGGCGTTTTGTGGTCACGCGCGAAAAAGCCACACGCACGTTTGTGCGGGCTAGGCGTTTGTTGTCGTGAAATGCGTCGCGGTACAGTGCAAGTTGGCGCACTCATGCGCTGTTGTGACAGCGTGGTATATCTTTTCATTCCGAAAAGTTTTTTGCGAGTCGTATTGGTGGCTCCCCTGTAGGTGTTTTATGGTGTTTACTTTTGCGTGAAGTTAGCTACATGACATGGCGTTTCATGAATTATGACTACCATTAGTGGACAAATGATTGATTCCGTGATTACATGAAAGAACAGCTGTATCTGAAACCGTGAGGAACTACATTTAGCGTCGCATAGGTGTACAGTTGTAACATTTTATTCGTTTATTACTTTTCATGAACCACAGTGAATCGTTTGGTCAGGTTTTTGGTGCAATATTTCAACGCCATAGCTGTCAGTCAACTTCGGCAACGAGTTTTTTGTTGTGGTGATGCATAAATGTTGCACTGTTTTCACCTGCAGGAATTTTCAATCCAGAGGACGAAAATGATATGGAAGAAATTTTGAAGCTCCTGGATTCCTCTCACATAGAATTCAGTAGCGACGATGACGATGAGCTGGCAGAAATTCAAAATCGTGAATCAAATCAACCCGGCGGTGAAAGCAACAGTGACAATGATGAAGATATTGATCTCTCTGTTCCCGCACCTTCTGCCTCGGGTGACCAGTCAACAACCCTTGCGAGCAACAGTAGAGATCGCACCTTTTGGATGAAGAAGTCGTTCCCCAAAAAGCCTGACCCACGTGGAGCCGTTGAAAGGGCCGATATTTTGGTAGATGTCAGAAGTCCATTGACATACTTTTCAGAGTATTTTAGCGAACAGTTTTTTGAAAATGCCTCTGAAAAGACCAATATGTACCACATGTCAAAGCATGGGAAAGCTCTGCAAGCGACCCCGCAAAAGGTAAAGCAGCTGTTTCGTATGCATTTAGTCATGGGCTGCATTCGATTTCCGAAGCTGCACATGTATTGGAAAAGAGGGTACCATTTCGATCTCATCAGCAGCGTAACGACACGTGAAGAATTCAAGAAGCTACGGTCAAGTCTGCACTTTGTTGACACGGAAAAACCGCGAGAAGCAGACGATGTGAACAGGCTTTGGAAAGTTCAGCCAATAATTGATGCGGTTAGGAACCGATGCACCGAACTGGAGAGAGCTCCCCGTTGCTACTCAGTTGATGAGCAAATAATACCATTTACTGGTAGGTGTCCTCTCCGCCAATATTGTGAAAGGAAAGCCCAGACCACTTGGGCTGAAAAATTTTGTTGTAACCACATCTGAGTATTTAGTAATGGACTTTGAGATCTATCAAGGAAAGTCCACTCCCCTTGCTGAAACGTCACTTGGCTTGGGTCCGAACGCTGTGCTGAGACTAGTCCGCACATTGCCAGAGAAATCCTCGATATTTTTTGACAGGTATTTCACCACCATCCCTCTTCTGGATGAACTGCTCAAGAAAGGCATTGATGGCACGGGTACTATCATGGCGAACCGAGTGCGTAGTGTCCGCTTCAGAGGCGATGCGGAAATGAAGCAAGGAGACCTTGATGAACTCACTCAAAACGATGAAGTAGCAATTGTCAAGTGGAAAGACAGCAGGACGGTGCTACTGGCTTCGACTTGTGCCGGTGCCACAAATGTCCAACCTGTGAAGCGGTGGTCCAAAAAGGAGAAGTACATCGATGTGCCCGCACCGGAAGTCGTCAGGCGCTACAATGCGAGCATGGGAGGTGTTGATACAGTCGAGCCCGACTATATTGAACCCGTTTATATCAAATTATCCCGTATATTGAACAATTTCTAAACACGGTAAATTTACATTGAGAATATATAGCAAAAGTTACTGTTACATCGAACGAAAATAGCAACGACAACCGATATATCAAACTCCATGTGCCTCAAAAGTGCCCCAGCAAGTTGGCTTTCCTTCGCGGTGGCGGGGAAAACTGCCGGCGCTAGAGCACTGCACGGGCCGATTTTTCCGGCCCGGGCCCGGCCCGAAAACGCTATGCTCCGGCCCGCCTGAGCCCGGCCCGGTGTTCTTAAATGTGGCCCGTACCCGGCCCGGGCCCGAAAGGTTTGGGCCCGGCCCAACCCGTTTCAGCTAGTTATGCCTTGAGCATAAAGTAGGCACTGTCTAACCTTCGGTTATTGTGAAGATACCTGCCACACACAAGATATTTTCTAGAGATTGTTTTGGGAACTTCAGTCAGTGTCATGACTTTCACTGGTACTGTGTATACTTTCGGTTAAATACGCCCGTAACACTCTTGCGAAATAATTGCAGGGCAATATAAAATATAATTGGAGTCATAGCAGGCTGTTTCATGAACGCACGCAGTGCTAACCACGCAATCTTATTTTTGCATTTCAAAGAACGACTACAAAATATACCTCCATAAACTGAAAAAAAAAAAAAAAAACATGGCAGACATTTCTAGTTTAAGTTTTACATCAATTACATACGAGCTAGGGCTGTTGAGTAAAAGTAGCAAGTCTGTAATCATGCACAATGCAATGAAAAAAAAAACGTGCTCTAGCTGCTTCTGGTAGGAATACACCAGGCTGGGCAGCGTTACATAAATTAAAGCTGTCGTGTTGACTCCTCGGCAGGCAACTGCACCCAACGTACACAACGTTTTCGTGTTCAAACAAGCACGTTCTTTGTCCCGCCCTTTTTCCCCGAGTCACCGCCACCGCAGTGCCATAGATCTGTCAAAGCGAGGCACACCCGAGCGAGCCACCGTCCTCGCTGTTCCCTGAAGATGGCTGTCTCGTCGTCTTCGTGTGACCGCCTTCGACCTTTGAAACTGTTACGCCTTAAAGCGAGACCGGACTAAGGGCTTCCAAAACAACTGTCTATTAGAGTGCCGAAGTGAACCAGCCGGCGGCCTCTTTAGCGATCCCCGTCGACGTGACGTGTCCGGTGTCTGGAGCGTGATTATACAGATACGTATGATACCCGGGCCTAATACGGGCCTGGCTCAGGCCCGAGCCCGGCCCGGGCCCGATCCAACAATCCCTTACCCGGTCCGGCCCGCGGGCCAGCCCGGGCCCGTGCAGTGCTCTAGCCGGCGCCACCCTAGAAAAAGTGGTTTAGATGGCAGTTGTGCACGGGCGAACACCCCCCTGCAAGAAATGATCCTGGCCCGCTCGCAGCGCTTACAGCCAATCAGAGGCCGTTGTGCTTTCTCCGAGGCGCGGAGGCGGTAGAAGTGAGCGCCATTTTTTCTTTCTTTATGCTTGTGTGCCTGCTGCTGCCTGTTTTCCTCGAGTCCTCATTCAGCGTGGTCCGTGCTGGTGGTGTTGCCTGTTGGTGCTCTGTGAACTTTATTGGCACGCTGTCGTCATGGCTTGTGCAAAGAGGCAGAATTTGCCGTTCGCCGCGAAACTCGAAATCATAAATCGGGTCGAGCTCTTTCTATGTTGAGTAGATCGTGGGCAGATGTCACGAAGGAGACGATCCAGAACTGCTTTAGGCATGCCGGCTTCCGCATGCCTGGTGATGACACCCCAAATTCCGATGACAGCACTGAAGACACCGCAGGTGTTTCCGCCGAAGTTTGGAGCGAGCTGGCAGAGTTCCCGGGAGCTATCGACGGATCGACATTCGACGAGTTCGTCAGTGCGGACGATGATGTCGCCATCATGGGTCCGCTACAAGATGAGGACTACGTAGCAGATGTCGTGCCAACCACGAGCCAAAGCGACAGCAATAAGGAAATTGACGATGGCCCATTGCCTACATCCTCCGAAGTGATTAGTGCACTTGCGTTGATCCGGCGCTATTGCGTGAATGTGGAAGGTTGCGGCCTCAGCTGCTCCGACTCGGACAACGTGGAGGCGTGCGTGCTGTCGCAGGCAGCGAAGTCGTTGACACAGAAGAAAATCCAGGACTATTTTGTTCCAAAGTGGGGCACGCAAGTAAGCCACCATATTAATAAAGTACTTTTCTTATTGTTATGTGCCTTTGTGTCAAATCCTATAGTGGACCTATATCGAATTATGCCATATATCGAACTAATAAACATTTTTTGGCGAGTTCGATATACCCGGGTTCGACTGTACCTGTGATCAACTAGTTGAATATTACAGAGTGGCAGTGAAAACTAAAAAGTGGACCTTGAAAGTCAGTTTGCACATGGTTGACCTTGCAATTGCCAACTGCTGGTTAGAACACAGGGACGCCTGTCGAAAAGATGCCGTGCTCAGACGCAACACAATGAGCCTCTTGGACTTTCGTCTTGCTGTCGATGAGGCACTTTGTGCGTCACGCAAACGCAAGAGACTCGAAAGCAACAACGAAAACGTGCAACCAAATCATTCTACTGAGAGATGCCCTGGAGCTGCGAAGATGCCTGGCGTGGACAAACGTTTGGACTCATATGACCACTGGCCATCAGTGGACAGCTTGTCGTCTGCACGTTGCTGCAGGCTTCCAGGCTGCACTTCTCGCACTCGAACGCGTTGTGAGAAATGCAATGTCTACTTGTGCCTTTCAAGTGACAAGAACTGTTTTAAAGTGTTCCATACACAGCGCTAACAACGTACTTTCTGCTGTAAGTCAAGCAGTTTTATGTGCATTCCTTGCTGCATGGTTCACATGAATAAAAGCCCAGCCCACACATATGTGCGGGTATGCGTTCTATGTCAAATATGCCGATTTTTGTCTTCTTACTTTTCAAAGCGCTATTAGTATGCAGCAATTAGTAATAATATTCGATAAAGTTACCGATTTGTCGTTTATATTGTTGTCGGGCTGGAAAGGGTCAAGTAATGTTTTCTCTTTGTTTATTTCTTCTGTGTTTGCAACGCACTATGCATTTCTTTTCGTCACATGACAGGTTCTTTCTTGTTGAAGTACCGTACTTCTTTTTTTTTGTATTTCCAGACACCTACCAAAGCGGAGTGGGAACATGTTGCTGAAGGCTTTGCTTCACGATGGCAGTTCACGAACTGCTTGGGTGCTGTGGACGGCAAGCATGTTGCTAATGTCTGTCCTCCCAATTCTGGCAGCAAATTCTTCAACTATAAGGTGAAAGCTCGCATGGATTCTCTTTGTGTATCCCTAGCTAAATTTTTCATTTATGATGACAGAAATTCTGAAGCTGCTAAGTCCAACATTAAGAGATCGGAAGATAGCCGAGTTGATCGGAAAACTGAAATAACCAATATCCCAGCTTAAATTAAGAGATAGAAAATTGGACCTCAGCAGGTCACATGCTGTGGACAGATAACTGATAGTCAGAGTGACGTAGTAGGTATGAAGAGATTGGAAGTGTGGCCAGGGATGGCAAGGGATCATTATTAACTGCAAATAGCTTTTCGTACATTGCCCTTGGATTCATAACATAGCCTGTGCCATCACCACGTTGGCTAAATACGGTATTGGTCTAGTGGCATAGCTCGTCAAAAATTTGGAGCTGAGTTAGACTCACTCAAGAAATATATATTGCTCTGAGGGCTCACTTGGACTCGCTCACCTAAATTTTCCTCAACCAGACTCACTCGCACTCAGACTCGCTAAACCTTTTCTCAACCGGACTCATTGAACTCTTTCTCAACTGGACTCACTCGGACTAAAACTCATCAGCATATTACTCCACCGGACTCACTCAGACTCACGGCTTCACCTGAGTGAGTCTAAGTCGAATCATGAGTCCGTTAGTGTAAAATTAGATTTTTCGATCATGGTGTCAATGCCCTTTAATGCCAATATATCACATGATCGGTGCTCTATTATATACCTTTTGATCTTGAATCTTCAAATACGAGTTATCAGTGGTTTCAATGGAGTAACGGCATTTTCTTCAAATACGCGACTCACGATATGTATTTATCAAGAACTTTGCGTGAAAGAGCTTGCGGGGGGAGCTGATCGCACCCTCCCCCCCTAACTCGCATCTCTGATGAACACATATTAAGGTGGCGCACGAACACTAGTGCACTGAGATATGTGTGAATTGACTTGAGTATGCACGTAAGGCGATATAGGGTGATAGTAATGCTGAAGATGAGTAGATAGGACCATAGTTGGGCAATAAAAGGTGGAGCTCACTCAGACTCACTCAAGAAATATATTATACGCTTAGGGCTCACTCGGACTCAGGCTCACCAATATTTTCCTCAATCAGGCTCACTCAAACTCACAACTTTTCCTCAACCGGACTCAGACTCAAACACACCAAAATGTTACTCTTCCGGACTCGCTCAGACTCGCGGCCCGATCTGAGTCTGAGTGAGTTTGCCAACCTATGCTAGTTGGTTTTGGATGATTGCTAAACTGCGGTAAAATTACAGGGTACACAAAGCTAGAGACGACACATGGTGCGAAGAAGACACAACTGGTGTTGTCTTCTTCGTACCATGCGTCTTTCCTAACTTTGTGCAGCCTTAGTGCACCTTAGTGCACCTTAGTGCAGTAAATCACCACATTGACTGCCTCTCTTCAAGTAAATGGTTACGTGATATATACTGTACAATAAATGAAATGTTAACCGCGATAGAAATGGTAGTACTGTTGCATTTATTTTGGCTGTACAGATAGGTCATGGTCTTGATTTTCTTTGTCGTGTATGTTCTTTCAGTGCACATTTTCCATAGTGCTCATGGCTGTAGTGGACAGTGAGTGCAATTACGTGCTTGTAGACGTCGGTGTGGAAGGCCGCCAAAGCGATGGAGGCATCTTCAAGGAGTCTGAGTTCGGCCGTGACCTCACTGACGGTTGCCTGGATATTCCACCACTTGGCAGCCTGCCAGGCACATCAACAAATGTGCCATACGTCTTTGTGGGAGACGAGGCATTCCAGTTGAGGAAAGATTTTATGCGACCGTACCCCGCAAAACAGCTTGACGATGGCAAGAGGATCTTCAACTACAGGCTCAGCCGAGCAAGGTGTACCGTAAAAACCCGCGTATAGCCCGGGGTTTTTTTCTAGATTTTAGGGTGCGAAATTTCGGCCCCGTACTATATGCGGGTCCCAAGAATTTTCGGCCCAAATTCAGTTTCGGTTTCGGCATAGCGCGGTGCTATCATCATCATCAGCTGTCTGCGCGCTTCTGCGCTAGGTAGTGTTAGCGGCGTTAGTCTTAACTGGTCAGTTGGTCAGTGGCCTTTGCTTCAACTTGGTGCCCATAACGACGGCCTCGATTTTGCTCCTGTGATTTTACGCCATGTCAGGACCGCGCAGGCAGTACTCTGCTGCTTTTAAAAGAAAAGTTATCGCTGCTGCCGAAACCATCGGCAACTGTGCCGCGGAGCGGCAGTTCGGAGTCAACGAGCGGAGCATTCGCGGTTGGCGGAAGCAGAAGGAAGCCCTCTTTGCATGCAGCGGCCAGCGAAAAAGTTTCCGCGGACCAAAAAATGGAGCATTTCCTGACGTGGAACGAGAACTCACAGACTTTGTGCGGGAGCAGCGAGCTGCACATCTCGCTGTCAACATCGAGCTGCTACAAGCGAAGGCAAGGGAGATCGCTCGAGACAAAGGCATTCAGCCGGAGGATTTCAAAGCGAGCAAGCATTGGGTGTCTCGCTTCATGCGCCGCGCTGGGTTCTCCCTACGTCGGCGTACGTCGATCTCCCAGAAGCTACCAGAGAGCTACGAAGAGCACCTCGTGGCTTTTCAAAGGTACATAATTGCGTTGCGAAAGGCAGTCCCCTTTCAGCTGGGCCAGATCGGCAACGCGGATCAGACGCCGGTCTACCTGGATATGCCCTCGGCGCTGACGGTGCATCAAAAAGGCTCCAGGCAAGTTATCGTGCGGTCGACTGGAAACGAAAAAACGCGGGTGACTGTAATGTTATCCTGCACGGCTGACGGTCGCAAGCTGCCACCCTACAGTGGTGTTCAAACGAAAGACGCTGCCGAAGGGGGAGAAGTTCCCGAAAAATGTCGTCGTCCGCTGCCAGGACAAGGGGTGGATGGACGAATCGTTAGTCCTTGACTGGATAAAGTCCGTGTGGTGTCGACGGCCCGGAGCACTGCTGGGGCTCCCTTCGATGCTTGTGCTCGACGCGTTTCGGTGTCACCTGGCCGACTCCGTAAAGCGACTGCTGCGCGACTCCCGCACCGAGCTCGTCGTCATCCCGGGAGGGATGACATCACAGCTGCAGCCGCTTGATGTGTGCCTTAATAAGCCATTTAAGGACCATGTCAAGCGCCTGTACGTGGAGTGGATGAGGTCCGGAGAACCAGAAGTGACCCCTGCCGGACGGCTGAAACGGGCCTCGCCAGCGATGCTCTGCTCGTGGGTAGTCGATGCTTGGGCCTGCATTCCAGAGGCGCTCGTTTGCCGCGCCTTCAAAAAGTGCTCCATCTCCAACGCGCTTGATGGCACTGAGGATGATGTGCTGTGGGAGAACATTTCCGACAAGGGAGCTTCGGAAGAGAGTGCGTCCGACGACGACGATGAATGAAATGTCAATAAATGCATTTTTTCCATTTTCCTCGGACTATATTCGGGTGAAAACTTTTTTTCTCACGTTTTCTATCCCCGAATTGCACCCCGGACTATATGCGGGTCCGAGCTATATGCGGGTTTTTACGGTAGTATGAAATTCTTTCTCTAATTTGGTGACCTCATGTGATCATTCACTATCTCCACCAAAAAACCCTTCACACCCAATTGAACATGATATGCATAACCTGTGGATCTTAGTCAACCAAGGGCGTCCACAGAACATTTTGCAGTGGGGAGGGGTGCAGGTGCGGTAGGTTAGCACGAAACAGGCACTATTTGTAGTCTAAACTGCACACATGAAACAAAAATTACAAATGGCAAAGTAATAACAGGCTTGTAGAAACACTGCATTATACTAATGCTAAAATAATTAAGTTAATAAGCAAACGTGAAAGGTTACTGTTACTTCGTGAAAAACGGTGTTCAGTCTCGATGTGTGGGGTTCTTGACTCGTGCAAACTGATCACCAGCACATAGCACAATATGTTGCCAACATGCAACTACAGTCAGTCAGTCTTTCTTGCTTAGCAGCTGCAGACACCAAGTGTTTCGCTGTGGAAATTGCGCGATGACACGGGTGATAAAGTCACTGTTGTGTTTCATTACATGCTCTCAGTGCACACTCATCATAAAAGCTCGTCTAGTTGCAGCCTTTGAGATTGATTCCATTGAAGTGAGCTCCTCAAGTGCTTCGACTATGGCCACATAATGCTGAGCGAAGATCCTAATTTACTTGCATTTTGCAGACCACCTTATTTGCAATGCCATCGGTTGGGCACTAATTTCATCAGTGAAATCGTTGGTGTGTTTTACGAAACAAATATCGGTCCGCTTCTTGTCTTTCACTCGCTCATTCTTTCTCTGCACAGTGGCACAAATCTTACCTAGCTTATTCGCAGCCGTGAAAACAATATTAACGCCATATCTACTTGCTACTTTCTTTAGCCTATGAGATACGCAATGAATGTACGGTATACCTACGACACGTTTCTTCCTATCGCTGTCTGCAACCATGCTCGGACTTAACATGATGGACTTCTTTAAACGTTCAGCGACAGTGGCCACTGCATCATGATGATACCCTACATCTAAAAGGCGCGTAATCTGTGCGTTAAAGCTATCACTCATTTTGTGCTCACATGACTTGGTGAGGGCTGACTTAAGACGTTGTGCATCTCTTCAGTTGTTAGTCAGCGTTTGTGGTGTCCTGACTTCTTTCTTGTGTCCATGTTTGCAGGCCCTGTCTTTTTAGAATGTATAATATGGTTGATATTAATGTTAGTATTCTTGGTACTGTACTGCTTAGATTAATATGGCTGTTGAAATGGATAATTTTAAATCATTGCACATTGTCTTGGCCACATATAACAGAGTAATCAGCACTTGTACACACTGCATACTGCATTCAATATATGCATATTTGAACATTACAGGACTTTTGGCATGGCACATGATTTCTGTGCAAAATGACTTTTAGCAATGCTCATGACAACGACTAATAAGACTTACGCCCTTGTCTTCATCGTATCCTTTAGGAAGAAAAGAAGTTAGTAGTATGGCCACGTAATCGTGGCACACTCCACGTCGTCGAGGCCAGCGCCGCTTTTGTTCCCTTTTTTACTGAATCAGCAGTCGCCGAAATTTGTCCCGCAGGGACTTCCAGCGCCTTTGAACAAGGTCGATGGCCTCTGCGCACTTGTAAATTACAAGACATAGCAGTGCTGATGAAAGTCGCACGAAAGACCACGTGCTAATTTACCATCAATGTTGATACCCGGCAACACGGCTGTAGCCACCTCCCACCACATCGCAGCCTTCACTAGTTTGTCCTTGTGTAGCCGGTGGCTGGCCATCCAAAAAGGTGGTCGCTGCTCTACTGCAGCTATGAGCATTTCATTGTCCAGAATGGCACCGTCCATTGCTCTGCTCTGCATACGACGGCAACTGCAGCACTGCACGACTGAAAAACGCGGCGCTTGTGCCGCACATGTTCCGGAAGTGTGATCGTGAGCGCCGTAAACATCCGGTGCGGTCGTAGATGATGTTCTGCATCGAATTTTCGAGGCCGAAAATTGTCATATATGCCTGCCTACTGCATCTACTGCCAGTGGATGCAGTTCTGCAGCAAGTCGAACGGCTCAACCAACAGCAACAATCCGCTAGCGATTTCCACTGTAGGATAATTTCACCGCTGCACAGCGACGGTCCTATCACAGCACCCAAGCAACCGCCGTGAAGCTCACTGCTGTTCAGATCACAGTTTCACTCGTCATATACTTCTTTTCACGTAAACACGCACATCGGAGCTACAGTTGCATTCGTCGTATACTTCTCTTCACGTAAACACGCACATCGGAGCTGGCGGTATGAACGCCTACGCCAGTGACACCGCCTACAGCAACAAAGTTCGTAGGCCGATGTAAACGATGTCCACTTGTAACTAGCTTTGTATCACACGCCACTGCAAAGGCACCAGACAAGCCTGGAGCACTCTTTCTTTTCTTTTAGCTCGCTGAAACGTCAAGAACTCCAGCTTTCGTTGTCCAAGTTTCGCACGTCAGCTTTGGCCGCGGTCGTGCTAGGCCTACGAGGGATGCAGACGAACCACATACTTCTTTAGGCAGTGGGCGGGTGCTGATCTTCCAGACTTTGAACATCGGAAGCATGCTTCCACCACAATGCACTTGTTTCGAGCACAATGTATAAAAATGAAAGCAAAGGCACGATGTTTTCACTAGGTCGACGATCGCACTCAAAACCGGGGCAAGGGCAGCAGGCAGGCATTCGCTGGTTTTGTCGGCGTGGCTCGAACTAGGCACGAAACCGCGTCCCACTGGTAGCACTCACGGTCGTTCGCCGTGTCGTCGTCGTACTGGATGACGATGCGGTCACTCGGGAGCATTTGCGAACGTAGTTTCTGTGTTTGCCCAGCACTCGGAGGTGTCTTCGAAGCGGCGGCCATTAGGCATAGCGTTCAGAGGTATCGCGGCCTCTGATTGGTTGGCGCCGCCGGCCTGATTGGCTGGCGCGCCATACGCGTGGTGACGTAGGCGAAAATATCAAAGTCGTCTTGACCCCACGTGCCTCGAGGCGTATGGGCGCGTACAGCCCTCCGCGACCGACGCCGAGAGGCGCATTTGACGCCTAGGCGCGTGGAACGCGTGCCGGCGCGCCAGTGGTTGGGCCTTTAACCACCTGCGTAACGTCGTGGCCGCTGACGCAACCACGCCCGAGTGTCTGACTGGGCTACTGTCCATTGGATCTCAACGACATCCCCGTCACCGCCAGGGAGCCTGCCGACCGTCGATCGTGAACCGGCTTCGTGTACGGCGTGGACGATGACCTTACAGACTCTGAGCTGATCGGGGCCATCGCTTCGTCCGCTCCTGTGACCACGGCGACCAGGGAGGGTTGGTCAGTGAAGTTGTGCTTTGCCAGTGCCGTTCCCCCAGCGCAGATCACAATCTACAGACTGCAGATGCGTGTGCCTCACGTGAAGCCACATCCCACGTAGTGTCGACAGTGCGGTAGCTTCGGCCACGTCGCTCCCACTTGCCAGCGTGCTGGCGAATGCATACGGTGCGGTCGTCAACACCCGCCTGCCGAGAGCTGCAAGCCCCGCTGCGTCAACTGCGGCGGGACCCGCGCAGCTGACACTCCCACCTGTCCTTGCTGGCAGGAGGAACGTCGAGTGGCCACCCTGCTGGCCGCCTCAACCACGGCGCTTCGTGACGGTCGTCAACAAGGCAGCGCAGTGCAGAGAGAAGGCGTTGGCAGCTGCTGATATCGCGGCCGATCCAGCAGTAGTAGGGACTGTCCTGTACTGTCCCTTATCCCCTGGCGGTACCTTCAAGGGATCGCCACGCCTGACACTCGCGGCGGCGTTTGCTACGCGGCCTGGTGTGGTGGCGGTGCGCATCAACCACCGTCGCAACATCCTGGCTGCGGACACGTCGGCGCAGCCATGTTTGTCAGAGCTCCTGACCAAAAGGAGCTCAACGGCGTTCCCGTCACTGCTAGGATGCCTGCGGATTGGCGCACGAGCGTCGGTTCGTGCACCGCGTCGACGGCGAGCCCACGGACACGGAGCTGTTCGAGGGCATTTCATCCAAGGTCCCGGTGGTTGCGGCAACCAGGCAGGGTAGCACAATGAGGCTGCAGTTTGCCGGCAACCTTCCACCTAAGCACGTCTCTCTTTGCGGGATTTAGCTGCGAGTACGGCACGCCAGACCGCGTCCAGTCCAGTGCCGGCAATGCGGGCACCTCGGGCACGTCACCGAGGCATGCCAGCGTGCCGGCAACTGCAGTGTGCGGCGTGCCTCACATGCGGCCTACAACATCAGACCGCCGACACCTGCCGTCCTCGTGTCAACTGCGGAGGGAGACATGCAGCAGACGACCCCACCTGTCCTCACTGGCAGGAGGAGAGGAGAGTGGCCACATTCATGGCCGTCGCTCCAACACCGCTCTCGAGAAGGGCGGTCAAAGCTGCAGTACGCGAGGGGTCCCGCAAGGTGCGCTCCTACACTGCTGCCGTGGGCAAGGCAACTATTTGAATACCTTTCGGCAACGTGCATCCGTACAACTTGGGTGAACCGGGTGTATCGCCTGGAACAGAAGTACGTAACCATTACAGAACCTGTACAGGCTGAAACCGCGAGGCGTTATACCAAGGAAATGCGAGAGCGGGTGCGTGAAAAGGAGGAGGAAATGTGGTAGCAGGCAATGAGTATCAAAACCACTCTGGAACTATACCGCACCTACAAAGGCACCACGATGCAGTTCGTCTGTACGACAACGGCACCGGGAGCTCACTTCTGATCGAAGCTCGCGCAGGCGCGCTCCAAAGCCTCACATGCAGAAGAACGTTCGACAATGCGGTGGTTTCGGTGTTGTGTCGCGCGTGTGGCAGTGCAGAAGAAAACTGCATTGGCCCACAATTTGAGAGATGGTTCAAGGCACAACTTTTACCAAACATTGAGCCACGGAGCGTAATTGTCATGGACAATGCTTCATACCATAGTGTTCAGCTCGAAAAGTTGCCCTCGACGTCGTCGCGCAATGTCGAGATTCAGTCTTGGTTGACTCAAAAAAACATCCCGTGGTCTAATGACCAGTTGAAGCCCGAGCTCATTCAGCTGGTTAACCAAAACAAGCACCGTTTCTCTGGATACCGTATTGATGCCCTGGCCAAGGCTGCTGGTCATGACACTGTTCGGCTTCCTCCTTACCATTGTGAATTCAACCCTATTGAAATGGTATGGAGCCAGGTCAAGGGGTATATTGCAGCCAACAACAGGTCGCTCACTCTTGCTGGAGTCGAAGAACTTCTGGACGAAGCCATTGCCCTTGTGACTCCAGAAAACTCGGCGCGCGACTGCGCTCATGTGGTGCGTCTTGAAGAGGAGGCCTCGGAGCAGGATGGTGCAATCGAAAGCGCGCTCGACAGCATCATAATTACTCTGGGATCTGACGCCAGCAGCTGCAGTGACAGTAGTGTCAGTGAATTGCCAGTCAGCATAGCAGCGGAGTAATACAGGAGGTTCTAACACGATGGAACTCGAAATTTGGGATGCTCAGATCTGTGTTCCGCCAGTTTAAAAATATAGCTCTACTTGAAACAAGGAATCCTGCCGCCACAGACGCCATCAACAAGAATACGATAATGGATTTGATCACTTTCGTGGAGCCATTTCAAGAAGCTACACACGCACTTGAAGCCGACAGGTGTCTAACGTTGCAGCTTGCCATACTGCATGTGGCAAAAATGGCAAAAAGCCTTGATAGACCGCATGAACCTTCAGCAAGAACAACGAAAATGTCAAAGATTCACTTACGCGCGCAGAATTTTTTGTGCACCAAAGCGAAACTCGCTATGTATCATAAAGTCGCCACATTTCTCTGGCCGCATTTCAGGCACCTGCTCATGCTTTCTCCAAAATAGCGTGAGGAAGTGCACGCACACGCAAGGCTCATGTTTTGTTATGCTACGGCACTCATCATGCTTGATGTATTTTATACTTCATTTGTAACTGCTCTGCGTGTTCCTGTGTAAAAAATACTTCGCTGCTAGGATGTTGCGTGACCGTTTTTAAATTTAATGGTGTGGGGAGTAAAAATGGATGTCTGCGTTTTGACATGTGTAACATCTTTTCACGAAATGTCTAATGACCCAATCATTCATGTTCACAGGGTAGCGTGCATGTTAACCCCATATGTTGACGTTCCAAGCTGTACAGACTTATGCTAAAGACAGTGCCCATGCATCAAAAACAGGCGAACAGCTTTGCTGACAAGCTTTATTTCTGTGAAGCGCCTTTTTCAGCTGTACCTTAGTGATTATGTAGCATTCTACACTTCTCGTGCTCATAGACTGTGGCATTGTTTACTCGTGTGTAATTGATATGAACGGGTAGAAGTTTAGTAGAAGATGGAAGTTTGAAGAGATAATTGCTTGAAACCTGAGGTGTCGCTGGAGCTAATGCTCTTATAAGCGGACTTGTCATTTTCAAGGCTGCCCTTCTTCAAGACTGAAAGTTGCAGCTTTGAAGAAGACAGGTCACTGTGCATAGCTTTATTTTATCATGCTTTTTGTCGCCGTACACGAATCCTTCATGCCGCGGAAAATGCTCCTTTTTCTTTAAATATGCTGATTATATTTGTCAAATTGTACTTGTCCCAAACAAGCTAGTTACTTATAGTAAAGCTATTATTTTCCCTAGTTATCTATTGGGCATGTTATGATCCTTTATATTTGGATGATACATGGTACAGAAACTTGTGTACAGAAACAAGTCAGTGAAGTTTGTGCAGTGCTTTCCAGACAATTATTTGCTGTTTTTTATCGTGCAAGGAGGGAGCGTTCCAATAACGCCCTGTATTTTGTACGATGGGGCTGATCTTCCATATGCAAGGAACCTTTCGCTCCATGTAGACAAAGAACTCATGTTCCGTGTGTCGAACGGTGAAGAAGGGGTACTTGCACTGATGTCAGCACATTGGCTCCTGAATATAGAGTACGCCCGGAAGGCCTTCAACGTCCTTGTGTCCATGGAATGGCTGCTACTCGGTCAGCGATCGACCTCATCAAGAACACTAGTTGTTAAGCTGTTGAACATTTTCAAAAAAGCTACAAAATAGGCCTTAGCTTCCGCAGGGACAAAATGACTCATAATAAAATGTCATAAGAAACTTGAACAATAAGTTGAAATGAAGCACCAGTATCACTACAGTAATCCTTTTCTGGATATTGAAAAAACAAACAACTACTCACTGCATGATGAAAATATTACTTGTAGTATAAACTCGATTTTATCAGATGTGGTACATAAGACAAAATCAAGTGCTCGCCCGCCGCGGCCCTTCCAGTGCACCCGTTGCGGGCGGCACGGGAACGCCACGGGAACGCCACGGCCACGCCACGGCCACCTGCTCGCGCGACGAGCGCTGTCTGCGCTGTGGTGTCAACCACGCCGCAGAGCCCTGTGCAGCTGACCAACCCCGTTACCTCAACTGC
The DNA here is from genome assembly GCF_013339695.2 of Rhipicephalus sanguineus. Classification (NCBI taxonomy): domain Eukaryota; kingdom Metazoa; phylum Arthropoda; class Arachnida; order Ixodida; family Ixodidae; genus Rhipicephalus; species Rhipicephalus sanguineus. The sequence goes on along the minus strand of NC_051179.1, from coordinate 140,696,458 downwards.
AAAGGAAACCACACCACACCTGAAAAGCGCTGCTCTTCTTGGCAGCTTCGGCGCAAGGCCGCCGTCATCCTCGCCACATCTGATGACTATGTGACTCGCCGCCAAGCGCTGGAGCGCGCCGGGAACGTTGTCAACAGCAACAGGCAGGGCAGTGCAGTGGTGGACAAGGCCCGATCGTTCCACGACGCCCTTACCGCTGGCCACGCGGCGAACACCGCCGCATCCACGGCCTCCGACGAGTGCGCCGGCTGCCGACACCAAGGATGCAGTGTTGGCCGCACTTGCTGCGGCCATTCGTGCAGTGCTCCACTTTACCCCGGACGACTCACCGGCTCGTGCGATGTGCGCCGCGGTTCTGGATTAACGCTCCAGACCGGCGCCCCACTTCGAGGCTGAGGAGGAGGAGGGCGCATCGCGAAGCAATCGGCTCCGTCGTTTTTCAGCTGGAACCGTGGAAATTTAGATGTGACTCCTCTAAAACCTCTGCGACTGCATCTGGAAAGCTATCAAGATCCTGGAGACACCGATCTTACCCAGGTACGCCCAATTTTCGGCCATTTCGAGCAACTTTTCGCATCACCACATAGCGGCCGAGCTAGGCCTCACGGCTCCGGCTCCACCGCTGCTGGGTGCGGAGACGCCCGTCGGCCAACCTCTCAACATGGCGCTGCCTGAACAACGCGGCTACGACCCCACGAGTCTGTCGTGGTCGTCTATCCCTACAAACCAACCAGAGGACGGCCCATCCACCATTTCAGCGGAGCAAGCCGACATTTTTCAACTCGTCGAGGGCCGGCATCGTCGCCGAGAGAACACAAGAGGAGCGTCGATGCCCAAGACTCCTCTCAACAATCCAGCCTCTGGAGACGCTTGCGCTCCATCTCCTAAACCTCCACAGAAGACATCTTCACCAGTCTCCAAGTGGACGCCAAAGCCAACGGTCAGGATGAATCCTGACGACTACATGATCGTGCTCAAGCCGCGCATTACGGTCGCCCTCAACACAGCCTTTCAACAAGGTGAGCTCGGCGCTGCCATTTTCTGTAGAGAGTCGCGTCGTGGCCCTGAGGACCCAGGTGACTGCAATAGAAACACAATTGGCTGACCTCCCCCAAATTATCCACGGCACCATCGCGCGTCAGGTGGAGCGTGTCATCACACAGGTGACACAAGCCGTAACTCACAATATCCAAAAATGGAGACAAGACAATCTGCGCATCCTTAAAGGAGTACTGACACAAATTTTAAAAATGTTCGGATTGTGGCGCTAAATAAAAATACTGGTGTCGAGAAACCTAAAAGCATAAGATGGAAAACGTGTTCGGTGTTGCAAGGCAATCATATGGTTGTAATGACCACCCTTCACCTGAACAGTTTTCAATTATAATAAACAGCCTGTCATTCTACTCTACACTAGAAGTCATAACCTTGCTCCTAAAGCCAGCTGATGTTGCAAAAGGAAAGGCTGACCGTCTGATGAAATAATTGATGAACTGTTGGATGATGGCAATTTGAAATGCGCAGAATCTGAGTAAAAAACAAAGCAAGCAATCTGACCATGACAACTGTGTCGAAAAGCACAGCGACAGTAGGTTAGTGCATTACATAGCTGGCTATGTTGTCAGAAAGTCGCTGAGAAGATTTTCATGTCCCGAGTGTGCCTCCTGCCTTTGTATTTTGCCCCTACAGGCAGAATGAGAATTCTGTGTTGACAAGGCAGTTTGATCACGGGGGCTTAATCTACCATTCTAAAGCTGTTGAGGAGCCTGTTTCAAAAGTTGAAGACACATTTAGTGTGTACTTTAGCAGGAATGAGCCTCACGCTGAAAGCTTGCTCTGCTTTTTGCGTTTTCTACAAGGAGTGAAGCTTAAAGAAGTGGGGTGCAATCTGTATGGGCGGAAATTGACAACTAACAATTAAATTTTGTGCACTGACTCGGCTACACTTCTTTGCTAAAGCAACGAACATCGACCAAAACACGCGAAAGGAAAAGCACAAGCTCCTGAAAATGAGGCGATGCCAGTAGAATAATATTTTGCCTAGCGCAATTGCTCCTTGCATTTACGTACACTCCGTAGTGATATAAAAAAATAGCCCTCGTAACAGGTTTTGAAAAGTGCTCATTATACAGTGTTAGTCTAGAGCATTATGTGCAGTTTCGTAAGGCATCAATAAACTATGTGCACGAGACAAACACATTGCATTCAATTCATTTCCTCTTACATTTGTGGGCTTTTTGGTGTCACTTTTCCCGTTGAAGAAAAAAAAAGCCATTGCATGGAACGCGCAGGTGTGCTGCAACCTGCGAGGACCTCTCAGTGGGCTGCACCGGTTGTGCCCATATTGAAACGCAACGCACAGATTAACATCTGGGGAGCTTCAAACTCACAGTGAATCCTGTCAATGCTCTCAAGAATTACCCAATTCGCTCATTTTAACTCCGAGCGGAGTCGCTGCGCTCGTTTCAAGATGGAGGAGCCGACGATGATGGGTGCTTCGCGAAAATGTGCGCGCTCGGAAGAGCGCACAACTCCCGGGCCTTTGATGTCGCTCGAAGCAATTTCCCGTCTCGGAAAAGAAACTCAGCGATGTGTTATTGAAGCGCGAGGCTACATTTAATGCCGGCAACATCGTATGTTGCAGTGTAACGGAGTGTACGGATACCGTCGTCCGAGTTCAGACGGTTCGCCTCCAGAAGAGCGCTTTAAAGGCCCACCGCACACTGTCATGATCGATGTCTTCAAGGAACCCTGCTCCGTGAGGGTGAGTTGATGTGTTGCAAGTCTCAGTGATCCAAGGGCGATCGCTGCTCTTACGCGAGATTTACTCAATGGACAAACATTGCGAGCTCACATGCGCCGCTAGGTAAAAAAAAAAATGTCTCATGTCGTGGATTAGACAGGCACGCAGAAAGATGCGACAATCGCGTTTCGCTACTGGCAGTATTAACTACTGGCAGGAAATTGGGGCACCACAAAAGTACGGGCTCCCGTCCGTTCCTCGGAACTCCCTCCAACCCCCTCTCCAGCAGGTAGTGCGCCTTCCGACACCGCGCCCGCCGACTTGCTGGCGCCACGAGCTTGGAAGTCCGTTACAAAGTTCAGTGGTCTGCCGTTGGAGAAGTGTGCGCTGACCGTCGTAGGCAGTTTCGTGGTGCTCGCTCGCTGTGTGCTTGTGCGCCGCGATGTTTTACGGCTCGCGCTGTTCGTGCATCGTGCTTTGTTGCTCGAATACTTCTAGAATAAGTCCCGAAGTATTGCTCCAGGTAAAAAAAAAATGACAGGTGAGCGTTTTGACTGTGCCAATCGTGTTCACGTACATACAGATTAGCTGGCTTACTTGAAACGACCACAACGCTGCGTTTACATGGTTATACGAACAAGCAGCGGACATAAAGCACACGCGATGTAACTGTAGTTTCACTTTTACAACTTTCATAGATGCGCGTGCTTGAATGTGCGCTTTGCATTTGTCTCCAGCTAATCACTCGCCATCGCTTACAACCTCGTTTCTGAGGCTCTAGGTAGATGTAAGAAAACTTTTATTGCTCGGAGACGAAGAAACGAGTTCACCTTTGCACGAGTCGACTGCGCTCTTTATCTCATTAGAACTTGTCACTTTTCTTCAGGATGGAAGCGTTTTTAAAGTATTCCGGAAGGCCACACAGCTGATCGGTGCACCCAGAGAAAAGCTGAAGAATTGCAGAATCGGCGCATTTCAAGAAGTGATGCCATGAATTCTCAGATATCATCTGTTCATTTTCTCCGTGTTTATCATCCCTAGTTATACGAAAATCAACGTTTTTGGAAATTTAGTCACGGCGCGGCTAATATCAGTTGTGTTGTATATGTGGAGTTCATTTTTTTGTGTTCTGATACATACATGTGCGCATGCATGCAAACACGCTAAAACACGCTAAAAGCGCTAGCGCGGCAGGAGGGCTGAAGAAAACCAAGAACTGTATAATAGATGTATGATACATGATTCCCGCATGTTGTCATATACATGGGTTGCACGGACGTCACATCCGGGAACGAGAGGACCGAAAGCCGCCATGTTTAAGAACACTTGCAGCTGTCTGGAAGCGTAGGCAGAAGCTTTGCAGCGGCGAGATCTGTTCTTCGGAAGCGCCACCGGCTTGACCATGACTATTTGCGCTGTTTTCGGATGCAGAACAAGAAGTGGAACTTCTGCTTCTAAAGTCAAGGCACAGCCACGCGTTAGAATGTTTAGTTTGCCCGCGATTATAACGAATCAATGCGCGCGAACGAGGCTGTTGTCCGCAAAGCGCCGTAACGCTTGGCTGGCGCGCATTAAGCGAAGAGACTTGAAGAAAGAGAAATATATCCGTGTCTGCAGTCTTCACTTCATCACAGGTAAGGGTATTTTCGAGTTGTGTACAGGTTTCACACGCTTACTGACGTTATTACGGCGCTTCTCCAGAATGCTGCCTAGATTCGCAGCAACGTAGAGACAAGCTTTTCTACTTGAATAAACGCGTCTCGAGTTGTTAAATGTGGCCTAACGGTGTAACACATGTGAACGGGACCTTCTTCACAGGGAAACCTGCGAATTTATTCGATGACACGAACCCCGACTGGACACCAAGCCTACTGCTGGGCCACGGCCGTTATGACCGGACTACTGCCGTTATGACCGGACACTGGTTTGCTCCCCTCAAGACAAAATCCTGTCGACGCCCATGCGTCTGGACAAACACGAAGTTTTATTTCGACCGTAACGTGAAAGAGCGTCGTTAACTAACCTCGCTTAGAACAACGACACGCTGCGATGGAAGCTGCTTTGCTGCTATGCTCTTCACCCATCCGCTGGTGAAGTAGTTGTGGCCATCCAGCGACTTGTAGGCCTTCATTTGTTGCAGCGTGACGTGACTTGTTGAAAGCACCAAATAATTCACAATGTCGCCGTGCGTCACGGCAGGCAGCAGATCGACGTCCGATGCAGCGCCCTTACCGATGCGCAGTTCGTAAGGGTCGATGCCATCGCACATTTCAATTTTAGCTCAGTAACGTACCCGAGTCGGGCCCACGAGTTCTTCAAAGTACGACGGGCAAAGCGCGGGCACGTTTTCTTTCGCCATATCGCTCAAAATAAATCAAACGACGACAAGCTCCGACGCGGCGGTAAGCCACACGCGGCGGTAAGCCACACGCGCAGCCCAATTCGATGTTCTTAAATATGGCGGTCGCTCACTTTGCAAGTCGGAAATGACGTCACATGCAACCCATGTATAGGAAAATTGCAGTGACCTAATTCACGGGAATTTGTGGCATAGCACTTACGTAATATTTCTTACCGACTCACACGCAATTTCAGGAACTGTCACAGACCCAGATCGATTTGATCTTTCAAGAATGAACATGTTGCTGCATGCATGCAACCATTCAAATACGGCAGCAAAAGTTACCTTCAACATGTGGTTCTACTTATTGGCCAGCAAGTCTTGTCAACATGCACACCTTAAAGGCCAACTCCGGCGATTTTTCGAGGTCGATGGATCTCAATGAAATTCGCTGGGTACGTTCATTTGCACGTTTCCGTCGTTTATGCCAAATTACAGGCTTGAGACATGCGCAGATTGTTTGCAAATGAATTTTAAAGATTGTCTGCAAACGCCCTCCTGGCTTCTCACAATTACTGGCAACATTGCGTCTGTGACGTCAGTATTGGGAAGGCGGCGGAAGTGACGCAGCCGAGGGCACCGCTAACTTCGGCGCTTCGGCCGCTACAGCGAGCGTCTGCTGTGCACAAGGCGACAGACAGCCTTGGTTTGGCCGGCGCTTCGCTGGTCGTCCCGGCTGTCACAGTTTTCATACTCCGCGCCGGCGTGACCGGCATGCCTTGCAAGACTTCCGGTTCGTTCGTAACAACATCTACGTCATACGTAGACAGCACACTCGGTTGGGTTTCGGTTTCGGTGTTGCGCTGTTTTGCTTATTTAAAATTATTCTCCAATTTGCCGAGTATTTCTGCTATCAGGCCCGTAACAGGAGCGTCTCAGGAACATAAAAGCACCATTACTTTGACATGGCCAAAAAATCGCCGAAGTTGGCCTTTAAGCCATGGTATATTCCACTAGTTGAATGCTGCCTTTCTTTTTTACTTCATTCAGACTCTGCAAGGACGGTAAAAAGGCTGAAACACATGACTGAAAAAGCCAGCAACGAGCCCCAGTCCGTTGCAGTCGTGGCAGCCCCGAAAGAAAGGAACTGTTGTGTGGTTTTTCATAATAGACCGCTTGTTTTGTGCGCTTAATTGGTGTGACGAGTGTGATTTAGTGAAACATTTTAATTATTTTCGTACCGTGGGGAAAATGGGTGTTTTGTGTAGGTTGTATTAGGTCTCTTTCTCTAAAGGAACTATTGCATGTAATATTTTATGTATTACATAAACGAAAAGCAGAATGAACTTTTCACGCATACAAGTTTCATTAACAATGTGTGTGTTATGCGAGAGATAAATTGCAAAATTCAAGATTGTGGGACAAAATTCAACAGAGTTGGTAAAGACACATTTCTATGTACAAAGAAAAAATATAACAGAAATTTTGAGACATACTGGCTATCTGTTGAGTGAGGTAACTATCAACATCTCCTTAAAGGGACACTGAAGAGGAAAACGATTTTTTCGCATATTAGTAAATTACAAGTTCATAATGCCGAAAACACCATTCTTGCTACAAGGAGAGGCTTGGTAAGCGAGAAGATGCACGAAAAGGAAATAAGAGTGGAGACGGCACTTTAAAATCCTCGCACCAAACGCCGTGACGTCATAGATTTTGACGGCATCTACTAGGTCATATGTAGTTCCAAATCGGTAAAAACAAAGTCTATTGTCCTCTGAGGAAGCCATAGACTTAACATACCAGGTTTCGGGAAATTTTGTTGAGCCACTGTCGCCAAAGTATGAAAAACACACTTTGAAATCCATAATGTAACAATTGGAGATTTGGGCGCGAAATGTAAAATTAAACATTGAACTTTATTTTCTTCTATATTGATAAACATATGATGGTGAAATTAACAATAGAGTTCTCAGAGTACAATTTATCAATCCAAGCCGTTTCATTTTTTCACTTTAGTGTCTCCCTAATGGGTGTGGCCATTTCAACATCCGTCTCCAAGTTCTGTTTTGCATCCTTTGATAGCAGTACCCAATTGGTTGTGCCACAGGCTGATGGTTCTAAAACATAGGTTCAATTTGTGGCAAAATCATGGTTGTCAGTGTATCATATGCAGTAGATTCAATATATCGGAGGTCACCTCAGAGTGGAACACCTTCATATAGTTCACTGCCACTGAGAGTAACAATAATTTTTCATAGATGAGTACCAGTAGAGATAAGAGGTGTTTTATTTACAAACCATAAAAAGTGGAACAAATGTTCTTTTTTCGCAGGTTGACATCGGCGATGGCGTGTTAGTCGATGAAAGGACGCTGTCACGGTTGCGGCGTGACGCCAAGGACTCTGGGCCGAGACTTGCACGTGGTTTTCTTAAAGTGCTCTTCTCTCCTGAAGAGCTTGAAGGAAAGTCGCTTTTCGACAATCCAATGCCCACAAAAATGCAGCACAGAAGGAGGCATTAGACTTCAGGCGAGTCTACGCCATTCTCGGTATGTGTGAAAAAGTATTTTCAATCTGTTTTCCCTGTAGATTTTTTTTCTGTATCATTGAAAGTTAACTCAGTAAGAACAGCAATGTGGGTGAGTTGGTTTACGTTCATGTTGCAGATGAGCAGCCCAAAGCACAGAAGTGTAGAAGTACAGGTGAGGTTAGGACTGAAGAAGCGAGGGAATGACTAATACAAGCGCTGGTTACTAGCAGAGTTTATTGGTTACAAAACAGATGCATATATATACATAAGTTAACCTGCACATCAAAGGTGACGTCAGAAACATGGGCTACATATATTTACAGGATTATAAGGTTGTCAAATAGTTTGTCAAAGGTACGAGTCACATAGCATGGTAACGAACCAGCAGTGAGGATGAAGCAGGATTACGGTGTCACAGGCTCAGAAGTGCGAATTCCTTATTGTGTAAGGCCACTGATGGCTGACTAACACATTTTGCTCCCAATTGTTTAATCTTATAGGCCTCAGAAATTTCTCACATCCCATTATTGTGATGATGATTCAACACACCCTTTCTTAAAGCCCTTTCTTAACCGAAAGAAAGATGATGACTTTTAAGGGCTCATTTTTCTTTGTTAGACACAATGTTAATGAGAACTAACAGACTAACAGTTCTCATTGATATTGTTTCTTAAACGAAAGGGCTTCTAACGTAGTGTTGCACTGCCAAAGTTGCAGCTATCAGCCTGAGTTTAAGAAAGGATATGTGTTGGTTCATCACTATGTTAAAGGGGCGCGAGAAATTTCTGAGGCCTCTAAGATTAAAAAATTGGGATCGAATGTCTTAGTCAGCCATCAGTGGCCCCACACATAAGGAATTCGCACTTCTGAGCCTGCCCTAATCGTGTTTCATCCTCACTGCTGCTTTGTTACCATGTTAATGTCGCTCGCATCTTTGACACATATAATCTTGTAAATATATGTGATACGTGTTTGACATCATGCGTGACTTACTGGTTTTCTCATGTATATATATGTATCTGTTTTGTGACCAATAAACTCACTTGGTAGACAGCACTCGTGTTGATCATTCGTTCACTTCCTCAGTCCTCCCCTACTTGTATTTCCCCACTAGTGTGCTTCGTGCTGGTTATCTTCAGCATAATGTTGACTCACTGCGTATTACTGCTGTATGCTTTCCCACATCTATGCACTCGCAAACAGTTACAGTTCAGCCAGAAAGTAACATCAAGTTTTCTTGCTCCCTTAGGATATGCCGTGAAGAACTATACAACTGCACCTTAACCGTGGTCAAAACAACACTTTCCTCCCTGCTTGCCAGAGGTTTTTGAGTGCAGCGATGCTTTTTGCATAAAATAAATACATTTTAAGAGAATGGTGTGTGTTGCTTCGACAGCGATCAATTTCCCCGTTTATGTCGTACATCATGAATATACCAGAATATTTTCACGATGCTGCATACAATTGCTTTAATTCCGCCAACATGCTTCTACACCATGCAAAAAGAAGTTGCTAGTGGATTTCCGAAAGGTATGAAGATGGTCGATACTATACTGGGGAATACTTTTTATACCGTCCCCAGACAATCGATTCAGCGTCTATAGAAAGTTACCAAGCAAATTTCAATTGTTTATCGGTGACCAATAGTCGACCGAATGTTGGCAGCTGGTTTCAAGATGGTCGAATCGGTGTTGGGAAACCTTTTTTATACCCCCTTTACCTTTTTTATACCCCCTTTACCATGTTGAGTCAGCGTCTATTGAAAGTTGTAAGGGAAATTTCAATTGGTTATCGGTGGAAGGATTGTTGGTAGCTGGTATATACGACGGTCTAAAGACTTTCAATTTACCGTCGGTAGGTTTTATCGACTTTTCCCAATTAAACATCTTTTGACGGTTGGTACAAATTTTTGTAAAGGATGCACCCCTCTTCGTCTCTCGGTAAACAGAACTCCTGTTGGTTGGTCAAACTTTCCCGAGATGAGTCTGATGCCGACCGTGTCAGCTCGTATGGGTGCGCCTCACTTTTTGGTGTCATGTGCACCAATCCCCCTCCCCGCTCCCTTCGTGAGTTGCCTTCCTGGGATTCCGTTGCTGAAACTCCAGACCTGACGTCTGGAGGCTGCAAAAGACATGACTTATTGGCAGGCGACCAAACGTGTTCAAATGAAATTCTGGGATGGAACCACATATTGGTGCGCCACAGAGAAGGTGACGATGCAGCAACCGGAGCTTTTATGATTGGGACCCTCCAGTGACTGGGAGCGTCCTGGCACTCCGCGGTGGGCAAGGTAGTGTATGAGACTGAGCAGGCAGGTGAACAATGCCGAGGCCTTGTCAAGGCGAGCAGAACTTCGTCCACGAGATGGTCCCTTTCGACAAACTTGTACAGAAGGTATGCATACATGGCCCCTAGGCTCTAATAAAAAGTCAGTTCGCTAAGATCCAGCTTGCCTTATCCGCGCCACAGAAATGCAGCCCTGAAAGGGCTATCGTTACGTGGTGTCTGGTAGCGCCTATCTGTAATGGCCCGGCAATAAGTTGGAGGAAATGCGGAAGAATGAGAGGACATTTACTCAGATACACCGTGGTGAGTGTGTTCCATTTCCACTTTGCCCGGTTCATCTATAAACCAACAACTGAGGGAGTTGTAGCCTTGCAAACTATAACCTTCGACCGTGCTTTTCTGAATGACAGAGCCACTAACGTGATGACATCATGCTGTGAAGAAGCTCTTGAATACTTGTTTCCATTCGGTGACATCATGCACTCAGCCCCCCCCCTCCCCCCCGGAGTACGTAAACCACACACCTTTCACGTGACAGGACGGATCATGTCGGGACTGCAATCCACGACTGCCGTCGGCAGCGGCTGCATCTCAGTTTTGGATGAGACCATTTCATAAGTTTTGCCGTCCTGTCGAGACATGGCAAATTGCGTGCGGGGACAACAACGCATTGTATCACGGTTTTCCCTCGACGTATAGGCTATCAGCTCAATTACGATGCTTGTCGTCGAAGCAAACGAATGCAAGTGCACACTCTGCTGCAGTCGTACTGAGTTCCTATGAGTTGAAACAAGTGATCAAGGGCATGCCTATTCTTGTTGCATGATACCACTATTAAACCAGCGCAAACCCTGGAGTGCCTCCCCCCCCCCCTATCACCGCAGATGCCTCCCTAACCCACGTAAATAAGGTGGGAGAAGCTAAAGGATGCACACTGCACGAAGCATTGTTGTTGCCAAAAACACTTCTTCCTTCATCAAAATGCTGAATTCTCAGCGTTTTGATCAGACGTAAAGAATTTGAGTTCATCTGCATAACAGCCACAGTAAATTCTTTCACTTGTACCAGCTGCTTTCTAGCAGTCAGGTTATGTTTCCATCAGGATCGATAAAACAATTCCTGCAGTCATGCTCATAAAAATACTTGTTACAAGGTCCGGAAAAAAAAAATATTGACAGTTCAGTTGCGTCATGATAGTGTACCTATTCTTATCACGAGAGGGGTCTTTTAGTCGCACTGCTCGGCAAGGTAAGCATTATGAATCAACTGGATCAATGTAGACATTACCATATTTACTTGAATCTAACTATCACTTTTTTTTTCAATAAAACGGTTATAAGAATCGCATGCGCATTAGACTTGAGTGCAACCGAAAACCTCTACAGTAAAATCTCGTTAATTCGACCCCCGTTAATTCGGAATTTCGGTTAATTCGGACGCGGCGTCTGGTCCCGGCCAAAATGTGCATTGTTCTATGGCTGAGAACTCTCATTAATTCGGACAGATTCGACCGCGCTTCGGTTAATTCGAACTCCCGACCGAGGTCGGGTCGAGACGGGGAAGGAGCAGCGGATACCGCCACGGCTGCGGTTCGGATATAATTCGGATTCGCAGCCGAAATCGACGGCGCATCTGAACAATTTCGAGATCGGATCATGGCCTCCGAGATTTAAAACGAGGTAACGAGATCGGATTATGGCCTCCGAGATTTAAAACGAGCTTTGCATCTCGGAGGCACATACACAATGAAAGGCAGTGCATCGCTACTGTCATCAGCAACAGGCAACATGGCGACGGTCCGTCCGCGTTATCAACGCTACAGTTACGGTCCCTAGAATATCGGACCGTACTAGCCACTGTATCAACGCGATCAGCCAGCCATGAGTGGTGGATGATAAGAATAGCATAGAATATGGCATAAGGCATCGTTCCGCGATAGCACCCCTGGTGTTCCGCAACGTGCGCGGTGAAGCGTTGTGCAGGCCTGGCGTTCCGGACTTTCCGCACTCCTTTCTACGTACGAGCCGTGCAACATTTTCAACACTGACGAGACAGCGCCTGACAAGACGATCGTGTTTAAGGGGGACCCCTTGCGTCGGCGGGAAACGGAGAACAGAGCGGGTGACGGTTCTTCTGGCTACGAGCATGACCGGCACAGAGTAGTTGCCGCTGCTGGTGATAGGAAAGGCTGCGAAGCCAAGATGTTTGAAGAACATTAAGCAGCTGCCTGTCGACTACCGCTTTAATAGAAAGGCTTGGATGACCTGGCTGCGTCAGCTAGACCGCCGCTTTGCGGCACAGTGTGCGCGGATCTTCAGGAACTTAGCAAAATTGTGATTTCCTTGCACGTTGCCTCCGCGAAGCAAACCGCGATCACCGACTTCTTTAAGAAATAAAAGTCTGGTGGTGGCGGAAACATTTTTCTAGTGTTTTGATCGTACTCGCGATAATTCGAACCCTCGGTTAATTCGGACATTCTCTCTGGTCCCGTGAAGTCCGAATTAACGGGGTTTTACTGTATTACCATATGAACATTGGTATTTCAAAAATGGCTGTCTCCTGTGGGCTTCAAGCCTAGCTGCCATTGTTTCCTTCATGTGCCGCAGTACATACGTGTACTGAGAAGATTGTGCATGTTTGTGTACCACCTGTTGTCCCATTCTGCATTTGCTCTACCAGCATGGAAATGACGACATCGACGACGCCACGATTGCACGATGATGCGGTATTAAAAAGAAAAGTAATAACCTGTGCTGAGACGCGCCGGATATCGGGTCACATCATGGACATTCGGAGTTGCGCCAGTCCCGCATGTGCATGCGGGACTAAAGTCCCTAGGTTTTTTTCGCTTCCTTGCGAAGAGGACAGCCGACAACCACAGCCACGATGCATCAAGTGCGGTGGCCCGCACTCTGCCGACACCCAGGAATGCCCACGATGGCAGAAGCAGCGGAGAGTTGCACCATCATGGCATCCTCCACCACCATCCTCTCCAGGCGTTCAGTTGCAGCAGCGGTACGAGAAGAAATCCAGGAGGCTCGCACCTTCGCGAGTGTAGTGAAGGGACACTCACCAGCTTCCTTCTCTCTTGCCAGACTCATCCCGGCACCTCACAAGCAACGTCACCAGCCACCTCAATACAGCAGTTCATTGGCACTGCCGCATCCCGGACCCTCTCAGGAATGATCCGTGGCGTCGCCACCGCCCGCTAGGGGATGGTCGTGCAAGAGTGCCAGTATCATTTCCGCATGTTGGCAATAAGGAAAGTATTTGTGGTGGGACTTTAGGCAATATTTACTATGGCACTGTATTTATATGCTTGTTGGCGGCAATGGCGCACGACAGGAGATGCAAATTTGTACCTGGTGGTTACCCAGTTGAAAAATGCACCAGCTCGTGTCTGGTATTTCTCCCGTTTACGCCAGAGCGGGAATTCAGACACGGTTTCTGGCGGGTAGGGCGTATACGACCTCTTTCACGATGTCTCATTCTGGCTCGCTCTTGTATATCTTTCATCCGTTGTTTCTCTGCAGACAACCTCATGTGAGTCATCCAATGACAGTGCCACGCAGGAAGATGAGCCAAGATCACAGGGTAGCTCCCTCGTAACAGATGGTGAGCTTTACGACATTTCAGAAAGTGCTGATATTGGTCTGGAAGATGGGCCAAGTGCACAAGACAACTATCTAATAATGAATGGCTAGCTTCCCGACAATCCAGAGTGTCCTGAAGAAGCTTCAAAAATTAGGCCAGGCCAGGAAGATGGTGAAATTAATGGTCCCGATGTTGATCTCTCGGAGTTCATCACGGCAAACGGATCAGTACAGCTTCCTGGCAATTCCACAACACGGTTGCAGGCCATATTGCTGGTATTGACTTTCGTTGTGGCAGCTGGACTACCTGGACCCAAGTAGACCGCTTGTTGAAGCTACTCAATGCAGTATTTGGCCAAGAGGTTTTTCTGTCTACTAAGTATGGGTTTCGAAAACTTTGGGACTTGCACAAATAAAAAATGGTTGAGGTAAATATTTCTCAACGTGTAATTTTTTTACTAAACCTCACGGGCTCAATGAAGAGCTCAGCCGTATTTGTTCCCGGCTATTGCCACTTACTGAACTGCTCGAGAAAGGGAGTTTCTATATCCTGATGGACCTCAAGATACATTTGCAGCAGCCTTTGAAAAAAGTAGGAAACACTGTTGGACACAACTTACAAAAGCTCGCTTCAACCTCCTCCGATCAATTCCAAAATCTAACAGGTGACGTGTTGTACAAGAAAGTGCGCAATGAGATCAATATGCGGTTGAGCGACTTGATCTTAACTCTGAACACCAACGGCTCGCCAGTTTTTAAATCCAGCAAAGGCTCAGTATGGCCGATCTAAACGAGCTGCCTGTGCCTTTTCGTTGGAAGAACATCTTGATTGCGGCAGTTTGGTTCAGCAAAGAACATTCACCTGCTCACCTTTCTTTAAGGCCTTTGTTGACACATCCCAAGGTCTTGGCAGCATAACACGGTCATTTGCTGCGTGAGTTCACTCTTTTGTGAAAATTGTGTGCTGCTGCGTCGATTCACCTGCACGAGCTGCTTTGCAGAATGCAAAACAGTTCAACGGATACTACGGCTGTTCTCAAGTTACCACTTGGTACACCATAAGAATACTTGTTACCACAAGGTCCGGAAAAAAGAAATACTGACAGTTTGGTTGCGTCATGATAGTGTATCTATTCTTATTACGAGAGGGGTCTTTTAGTCGCACTGCTCGGCAAGGTAAGCATTATGAATCAACTGGATCAATGTAGACATTACCATATTTACTTGAATCTAACTATCACTTCTTTTTTTCAATAAAACGGTTATAAGAATCGCATGCGCATTAGACTTGAGTGCGACCAAAAACCTCTATTACCATATAAACATTGGTATTTCAAAAATGGCTGTCTCCTATGGGCTTCAAGCCTAGCTGCCATTGTTTCCTTCATGTGCCGCAGTACCTATGTGCACTGAGAAGATTGTGCATGTTTGTGTACCACCTGTTGTGCCATTCTGCGTTTGCTCTACCAGCATGGAAATGACGACATCGACGACGCCACGATTGCACGATGATGCGGTATTAAAAAGAAAAGTAAGAACCTGTGCTGAGACGTGCCTGATATCGGGTCGCATCATGGACATTCAGAGTTGCGCCAGTCCCGCACGTGCATGTGGGACTAAGGACCCTAGATTTTTTTCGCTTCCTTGCGAAGAGGACAGCCGACAACCACAGCCACGATGCATCAAGTGCGGCGGCCCGCACTCTGCCGACACCCCAGAATGCCCACGATGGCAGGAGCAGCGGAGAGTTGCACCATCATGGCATCCTCCACCACCATCCTCTCCAGGCGTGCAGTTGCAGCAGCGGTACGAGAAGAAATCCAGGAGGCTCGCACCTTCGCGAGTGTAGTGAAGGGACACTCACCAGCTTCCTTCTCTCTTGCCAGACTCATCCCGGCACCTCACAAGCAACGTCACCAGCCACCTCAATACAGCAGTTCATTGGCACTGCCGCATCCCGGACCCTCTCAGGAATGATCCGTGGCGTCGCCACCGCCCGCTAGGGGATGGTCGTGCAAGAGTGCCAGTATCGTTTCTGCATGTTGGCAATAAGGAAAGTATTTGTGGTGGGACTTTAGGCAATATTTACTATGGCACTGTATTTATATCCTTGTTGGCGGCAATGGCGCACGTCAGGAGATGCAAATTTGTACCTGGTGGTTGCCCAGTTGAAAAATGCACCAGCTCGTGTCTGGTATTTCTCCCGTTTACGCCAGAGCGGGAATTCAGACACGGTTTCTGGCGGGTAGGGCGTATACGGCCACTTTTCCGATGTCTCATTCTGGCTCACTCTTGTATATCTTTCATTCGTTGTTTCTCTGCAGACAACCTCATGTGAGTCATCCAATGACAGTGCGACGCAGGAAGATGAGCCAAGTTCACAGGGTAGCTCCCTCGTAACAGATGGTGAGCTTTACGACATTTCAGAAAGTGCCGATAGTGGTCTGCAAGATGGGCCAAGTGCACAGGGCGACTATCTAATAATGAATGGCTAGCTTCCCGACAATCCAGAGTGTCCTGAAGAAGCTTCAAAAATTAGGCCAGGCCAGGAAGATGGTGAAGTTAATGGTCCTGATGTTGATCTCTCGGAGTTCATCACGGCAAACGCATCAGTACAGCTTCCTGGCAATTCCACAACACGGTTGCAGGCCATATTGCTGGTATTGACTTTCGTTGTGGCAGCTGGACTACCTGGACCCAGGTAAACTGCTTGTTGAAGCTACCCAATGCAGTATTTGGCCAAGAGGTTTTTCTGTCTACTAAGTATGGGTTTCGAAAACTTTGGGACTTGCATAAATCAAAAATGGTTGAGGTACATACATATTTCTCAACGTGTAATTTTTTTACTGAACCTCACAGGCTCAATGAAGAGCTCAGCCGTATTTGTTCCCGGCTATTGCCACTTACTGAACTGCTCGAAAAGGGAGTTTCTATATCCTGATGGACCACAAGATACATTTGCAGCAGCCTTTGAAAAAAGTAGGAAACACTGTTGGACACAACTTACAAAAGCTCGCTTCAACCTCCTCCGATCAATTCCAAGATCTAACAGGTGACGTGCTGTACAAGAAAGTGCGCAATGAGATCAATATGCGGTGGAGCGACTTGATCTTGACTCTGAACACCAACGGCTCGCCAGTTTTCAAATCCAGCAAAGGCTCAGTATGGCCGATCTAAACGAGCTGCCTGTGCCTTTTCGTTGGAGGAACGTCTTGATTGCGGCAGTTTGGTTCAGCAAAGAACATTCACCTGCTCACCTTTCTTTAAGGCCTTTGTTGACACATCCCAAGGTCCTGGGAGCATAACACGGTCATTTGCTGCGTGAGTTCACTCTCCTGTGAAAATTATGTGCTGCTGCGTCGATTCACTTCACGAGCTGCTTTGCAGAATGCAAAACAGTTCAACGGATACTACGGCTGTTCTCAAGTTACCACTTGGTACCCCATAAGAATACTTGTTACCACAAGGTCCGGAAAAAAGAAATATTGACAGTTCGGTGGCGTCATAATAGTGTATCTATTCTTATTACGAGAGGGGTCTTTTAGTCGCACTGCTCGGCAAGGTAAGCATTCCGAGATTAGAAATCATTTCTGATCTCGGAGGCAATGTATGTTTAGAGGATGGGCTGATTTGGCAATGATTGGACAGCCCGTCACGCGGGACTTTTACTCACCCCTCAAAAACCACATATATAAATATACCGTATTTACTCGAATCTAACGCGCACCTTTTTTCCGGAAAAACGAGTCCAAAAATCGCATGCGCGTTAGAATCGAGTACCGAAAAAAAAAAAAAAACTCGGTTATCGTATTGCCATCGACATTTCAAAATGGCCGCCTCCTACGATTTCTGCCATTTTTTTCAGTTCGTACGTGTGCTGAGGAGATTGTCATCCCGTTCTGCGTTCGCATCGACGGCATGGAAGTGCCGACTCCAAATACTCGACGAGTGTACCACGATGCCGCATTTAAATGAATAGTTATTATATGTGCAGAGAGACGGACGGAAATCGGGCCGCATCGCGGTCGTTCGGATATAGTTCGGAGTTCCCGAAACGTGCGTGCGAGACTGGCGCAAACAGAAGCAGATTTTTTACAGCAAAGCTTCACGAAAAGGTTTCAGTGGACCAAAGCAGGGCCGGTTTCCCGAAATCGAAGAGCGTTGACAGCGATAAGGAGTTGTCCGACAGCGACGAGGACTGATCCATTACGCGACTCGTATCGCCGCCGTAGTGGTGACAGTTTTAGCGGCAAGGCCCGCTTTTTGACTTTGTGTTTTACTTTTTTGAAACTTTAGTTCTTTAAAACCCAAATGCTTGTTCTTCTGAATGTGCGAAGTTTGACTCCTACGGACTTTTTTTTGTTCTTTTCTCTCACTAAAAATGGGTGCGCGTTACAATCGATGTATTACTTTTTTTTTTTTTTTGGTCGCGGAAAACAGGTGCACGTTACAATCGAGGGCGCGGTAGAATAGAGTAAATACGGTACATAACAAATATTTAGCACAAGTACATAACAAATGCAAAGAACTACTAATATTCCAAGTTACGAAATCTTCTCTAGTATGTGTTGCCCGTGAGTCCCTGTGAGCGACACTTCAAGAGTTGGACATGGCAGATGAGGAGCTCAAACTGCTTCAGGCCATCTACAGCAATTTAGCAGCTGAGGCAGAATGGGAAGGTCACAGGACTAACTGAATGGCCACAACTAAATGTAGAGGGTCCATTATGAAAGTAATGTGCATGATTTTATCGTGACGCGGCTATCCATGGCAGTGTGGTAAAACCGGTCGGGCAATGTGGTGGGGGGGTCTGCCCTTCCAACGCAGCCAGTCGCCAATTTACTCCGAGCAGTGCGAGTGGAAAGACGCCCCTCCGCGTGAAAGGTTTTTTTATTTTTGACTTCGTAACACGGCGAGATAGAGCATTCGCTTGAACAGCGATGTGCTATAAAGTTTTACGCGAAGCTTGGAAAGAATGCAACCGAAACATGTCTAATGCTTCAAGATCCCTTCAAGGATGACTGCATTTCAAGGTCCCAGTCCGGGAAGTGGCACAAGGCATTTAAGCATGGCCGAGAGGAGGTCACCGACAATGAACAGAACCGACGAAAATGTGGATCGTGTGCGCAAATTTTTCCGTTCCAACTGCCAATTGTGCATCCAGCTTGCCGACACCTTACACACGTCTACATTTGCAGTACATGAGATAGTGACCAAGGAGCTAAAAACGCACAAGGTCTGTGCGAAACCTGTGCCGAAAGTGTTGACGGAAGATCAAAAAGAACCGACTTTTGCGCTGTCGAGAATTGCTGGATTTGATTCAAAATGAGCCGGACTTTCTTCACTCTGCCGTCCAGACACAACTTGGAGCCTGCAAGACAATGACATCTATTTGAGTGCCCTGACAAAATATCCGGGAGTTTGGGTGACAATGGGTACAGACTACCTCTCAGCACATGAAGGAGAACCGAGAGGGAGAGCAGCCCAATATAAGAAAATACTGTGCCTAAGAGCGCTTTGGTCCTACAACTGGTCTGAGGTGATGCAGGCACTATGGAAGACGATGGCAGTACTGGGCCATACCTATGCTAACAACATACCTTGCCGTTCTTCAGGTGTTTGGGAGTTTTTGAAGAGGCGCCATAGGGAGAAAGGGAGGCTGGCACAGAGTGTTCACAAACACGCCAGTGTAAGCAGTCTAAAGGGAGATGAAGGGGCCCTCATTCACGGAAAGAAATGCGGTGCCCAAGGCGAGCTCAGAACTGTTGAGGCTCCCAGAGCAAAATGCCGTACGCAGGATACTCATCCATACCATCTCCACGAGCAACTCAACACATGGACCAGACGGACAGCAACCCTGTGCTGGCGTTTTGGACTACCGGCGCTGTGTCTAGAGAAGGTGAAGGAGAAACAGAGGACTACACTAGGAGAGGGGGTGCAGCTCAGAGTACAAGAAATGGAAACAGCCGCATGGCAGAAATCCTTCGAAACAAAATTGTCCCTCGTAAGATATCTCACCATGAAGCTTGAAATATGAACTGAAGGGTCCTATGACAACTTGCTGACAGAGGTGAGGGCTGGTGTATTGCGGACATGTCTTTTAAGAGCATGTTTCACAGAGAGAATCGTGACAACATGAGCCCTCTCTGGAGACTGATCAAAGACTGTCATGTTGTCCTTGAGTGCAATAATGTTCTCCTGCCAGATGGCACATCGACAATGTCTAGAGTCAGCCGTAGGGCCGTACAGACAGCCAGCTAAGCCTCGTCGCCTCGAACTTAGAATTGCTGCCTTGACTCATCGCTGTCACTTCGCTTCACTGCAGCTGCATCGTATGAGGATTATCTCGTAGCTGCCAGCCACATTGGAAGGGGGACTACACCCAGCACACCCGGACCCGCTGCGATTTGCTGCAGTGCTGAGGTGCCTCGCCCGAGCTATGTCGATGTCGTTGACATCTTCTCAAGCCACCAGCTTCACTGCACCCACACTGGTCTACACCCACACTGGTCTACATCGCCAGCACGTTGCTGACAGAGCAACCATCCTTGCCGGTGCCATGTAGATAGAGCCAGCTGAAAGTTTCTTTCTCTTCCACTGCACCTCAGTCGCGTGTCTCGAGCCTTGTGGCTCCCTGTGCACATCAAGTTCGCGCCCTTTTGAATGCCTCTCAAGCTTCTTCCATCGTCATCTTTATGTGGTACAGTCGAACACGGATATATCGAAGCCACATATATCGAATTTTTGGCTATACTGAACTCGTAAATTATCCCCTTGAAAATCCTCTGTAAAAGTATACAAATTCGCACGTTTATATCGAACGGTATTTTTACCCGCCATCAGATATATCGAACACCGCGCGAGCTGGAAGGTGCACTTCGGCACTAGCTGCGCCCCGTGACCTTCGCGGCATTGCGCCTCCACTGACACCCGATACGCTCGAAAAACGTGAGGGCGAGAGGGCTCAGACTATACTCCTGTTGGGCGCATTCTCCAACTTGCGGAACGTTTTTTTTTTCTTTTTTTTTCTCTCTCTCTCTGTTTCTCATGCTTTCTCCGCGTTACCGTCGGCTTGAGAACCGCCTTACCGCCGGCCTTTTGCCTTTCCTTTTTTTTAGAGCAGGAACGAAGGAGCCGGCGGCTTCCTCCTTACGCCTTTTCTTTTTTTGTTGCTGTTTTCCGAGTTTTGATCAGCCAACCACAACCCGCGCCTTTACTTGCTCAGCCAACCACAGCTCATGCCTTTCGTACATCACTGCTGCCCTCGCAGGTAGCCCGGGTAGCCATCGCCGCCATCGCGACTGATCGCGAGCGCTTTGTTGGCGGAGTCCACTTCCGTGAATTGTCGCATACCACTGCATTCCTCTTTTGCGTGCGTGCTTTGCAAAGGCACTGCAGACTGCTTGAATTTTCAACTTCTCGTGTAGCAATGGCCAGCGTCAAGAAGTGCAAGAACCTTGACTTTGCGATGAAGTTTAAAGCCATACAGCATGTTGAGGCGGACAAACAAAGTTCGGCAAAGGCGGACGACATCGGGATACCACGGAGCACGCTGAGCACCTTGTTGAAGGACAAGGCAGATATCAAGGCAAAGGCGGCAGAGCAGCGAACGTCGGGAGCCTGTCGTGTGCACACTCCTGCGACGATGCGTTTCACGAGTTGTCGTCCCTCTTCCCGGCTGCCGTACCATCCGAAGTGTCTGCGGACGATTTCGTGGAAGTGGACTGCAATGTTCAGGCCGTTGCAAGCCTCGCTGATGATGACATAGTATAGCTGCGGTCGCAGGGACCCAGGATGCCCAGGTCGACAGCTCAAGTGGTGAAGAAGATAGTCCGGACGAGGCGGCTACACGCGCGCACTCCGCCACTGAAGTGGCGGCAGCGTTTGGCTTGATTTGCCATTATTGTGGCAACATGGAGGGAACCGGGCTGTCGTACTGGACAGCTAAGATAAGCGATTTTTTTTCATGCAAATAAAACATTCTGTTGCATCGTGTGTGCGGAATTAGTCGTCATTCTTTAATGCGCCGATTGTAGGTGATCGTCCGCCACTGGTAAGGTCTCGGGACATGTATTTTTTTATATCAAATTTTTCATATATCGAACTAATTCGCGATCCCCTTCGAGTTTGATATATCCGTGTTCGACTGTATCTCCTTACCCATGACAAGTGGAATAAACCTAAAAGCGAAATGTCACCATCATTTCTGCAAGAAGCTTATATCATTCACAAGTATCTTTTATTGTGTGCAGTAAAGAATGATTGGACCAGTTCTGCACCACCAGCAAAGCGGTCCTAATGATGAAAGTGTACAGAGCTTGCTGAGCTCATGCAAGAACAGCACAGGAGAAATGCTGAAATGCTTAAACCGGATGTGACGTTACGTTGCCTTTTTTATTTTTTCACTTTTTGGTACTCTCAAACCTAAGCAGCTCCATCATTCGTGTGCGGCCGCATCTCATTCGAGCGCCGCACCCGAATTTTGCACGCTACTTCGCTTGTGTTTTGTACGATCGTTGCGTTGCATTGCAGTAGGCCACAGCTGGACGACATTTGTTACTCAGCTGCCGGTTCGTTCTACCGCGACACACCTGAGAGCAAAGGTGAATGTAGTGCGTCACTTTGTTGGAATTTACAATTGGTTGTGGAGAGCAGTTGATGTGATAACTGAATTTCAGGGAGTTGTGGGTCAATACGACGAGCACTTCCACCGTTCCTAATGTGCTGCTGTATTTAAGGAGCATACTTGATGTTCGAGCAGAAAAAGTTCACAAAGGAAAGCAATGCTTCTATCATAGAAACGATGATAGCAATAACTGCCTTGTACCCGCAAGAAACGTAATCCATGTTAGTGCTACTATTCGGTCAGCCTCCACAGACATTTGTGCAGCTACCACCAGCATTCAGAAGAGCACAGATATATGACAATCCCACCTGAGCTTTTGGACAAATACCTCAGCAATATTAGCCCCTCGCGTGAATGCCACAATATTTAATGGCAGAAGAAGCTGCAGAACACCGGCTGAAATTGCGGAAACAAGGTGCCAGTTTCGTACAGCACGTGTGACTGGACTGCCAAGGCAAAGCTAGGGCTAGCGATGCATGAGGTGCGCAGTTGTAATGTTCTTCAAAAAGGAAAACATGGAGCCATGGCCTGGGTAAATTCATTTATGCTTATTAGTGTTGGACAGTTTCATCTCTGGAAGACTTTATGACTTCATGCGATTTGTAAATCCATTCTGCGCAAAATGATCTGCACTACTTTTGTTGTTCGTGATGCAGCCATTCTATAGTAACTATTTCACTTATGCTTCGAGTGCATGTGTTGTACATCCTAGAGGTAGAAATACTGCGACACAACGTCAGTGGCTTGAGTGCTGACATGATGGAACAATGCATTCCTTTCAACCAACAAAGAATTCCATTATGCAATTTATTTTTCTGCAGAAATTTGCAACGAAACGCAAGTGAATTTCATGTTCTCTTATTTTCACAGTGCTACTGTCTGCTAACAGGACAACCGAGCATGGGTTCCACACTGCTGTAGTGCATATCAGACGCAACTAGTCCTCATATTTTCTGAACCTGTGCTGTAAGTGACAAATTAAAGCTGACCAGCAGACTGGCCATTCAGGAAACATGAGCTCGAAATGGAGTGATGGGGCCTCCCATCCTATATTGGAGTTATCTCACCCCATTTCCAAGCTCATTGAGAGAAAAAAAAATTCACCGTAAGTTTACTTCAATTCGAGACCCTTACAGGCTGAACTTCAGAGCTAGTATAAATAACCATACATACCATATTTGCACGAATGTACCACAAGCTTTTTTCCCAAATTTCTGATGTTCGGGTTCGTGATAAAAATATAGTACAGTAAAACATCTCTAATTCAATCTTGGTTAAATAGAAATTTCGGTTAATTTAAATAACTCGAGCGGTCCGGTAATTTTTAATGCAAATTCTACCAGATTATTTCAATAGCCTGCGAGGCTCCATCCAAAAATTCTTAACTTCTGTCCACCAGCAATGTGTAATAGCCTTCCGGCAATGCATATCTCGGAGGTCATGGTAGTTGGGTGAGCAACACAGACCTGTTCAAGTTTTCTACTGCTTCCCTTTCTGGCGATCTGCGGGCTGCCAGAGTAAACCAGCCAGAGAGAGAGAATAAAACATTTATTTCTAACAGGTTGAGTCGCTAGTGGTTGGACCTCCTAGTCCGGAAGACCATCTGCTTTCAGGGCTTCCAGGAAGATCTGGAGCTCTGGAGTTCTGGAAGCTCTGGAGGCCTGTGATTCAATGGTTGCCAAGCTTACGTGGCATACCATGTTAGCTCTGGCTTTTAGAAGAAACTTGAATACAAGGATTGATAGAAAGGGGCAGTTTTAACAGAAAAGCCAGTAGACTGGTTAGAACCTATGAATGGTGGGTGGTTATTCAGGTTGCCTCCTACTTTAGTGACGTTTTCTGTGTGTGTTGGACTCCTCGGTTTACGTCTGTTATGAAAGCTTCGATTACAATTAGAACAAGAACTTTATTTACAGAATTTACAGCAACTGTCTTGAGACGTGATTCTTGGTTCATGGCTCGAAAGTCTCTGCCCCTGGTCTCCGAGTTTTCCCCGTGCTGGCCAATCTATCAACCTTGTGGTATTTCTGGTTTGTTTCCATTTTCACTTGTTGAACGTCAAGTGCGCAGTACATATGCCTTTCCAGGAAAGCCTCACAACCCCGTCGCGCCGTTTGTGCCATGCCTGTGAGAGTGGTGTGGTGTACGGTTACGTGTACAGGAGGGGAGGACTGCGTGCTTGCGTGGGGGGCTGGGAGAGACGCCTTAAGGCCCTGTAGAAAAGGGACTTGCGTCCCAACGCTGAGATGTTTCGTGTTTGTGGCTGGGGACCCCGCATGAGGCTACTGGCGGTTGGGGATCCCGCGCGAGGCTATGGGAAATCCTTAACATACTCCCCACCCAATGAGCATAGCTCGTTGACCTTGAGCCTCTAACGGATGAATCAGTTGAACAGGCCGTCGTACGTTCTTTCCCCCAGGCAGGCGTATCATGCAGGCGCGTGTGCATCCATCGCGTCCCGGAAAAACTTCAATAATCCTGCCAACCTTCCACGTATGACGTGGGTGAAAATCATCATGCAGCAACACCAAGTCGCCGACCCGCAAGTCACTTGCTGCTGCCGAAGTGGCGTGGTGATGTGATCTTAAAGAGCACAAGTACTCTGCTTACCAGCGCTTCCATAGTAGATCAGATAATTTCTGGCGATACTTCCACCGACGCGCTAGTTCACTGGCGTTAGAAGCAGTTGGTTGTTCTCTGCGAGTCGGCAGGAAAGTCAAGCGTCTTCCTACGAGAAAATGGGCTAGTGTCAGCGGCTCCGCTTCGTCCTCGTCACTGGAAATGCAGGTTAACGGGCGTGAATTTATCACCGCCTCAATGTCCGTCAGGATAGTGCAGAGTTCCTTAAACGTTACGTAGCTGCACCCAAGCACTTTCTTCAACGACGTCTTCGTTGAGCGCAGCATTGTCTCCCAAAAACCTCCCCACCAGGCAGCTCTTTCCACAATGAAGTTCCACTCGATTCCCTGCTGAGACAAACAGTCGAGCACTTCTTGGTCACGCGCCGCTTTCCACAGCTTTTTCAGCTCACATGCCGCACGGTGGAAGGCTTTTAGCATTGTCAGAATAGATGGTGAGGCAGAGTCCGCGATGTGCCACAAAGCGGCGAAAGTCCAAAAGAAAGGACCCCGTGGACAGGTCGGTGACTGTTTCCAAATGGACCGCTCTGGTGACAGCGCATGTGAGCAGCAAGTTGTAGGACTTCTGTATTTTGCCATCCGTTTTCTTCAAAGCTGCCTCATGGCAGTGTTCCAGAGAGACGTAATCTACCACTGGAGATGCAGCCTCACGGAGAGACTATTAGTGCTGCAGTTTACATGCAAAGCCTGTGATGCCACATTCAGAGATGCACACGTATTGCTGAGTGTGTCGAGCCCATGATTGTGCGAAAGAGAAAACACGATGGAAGAGTACGACGACCGCAAGCTCTTTGCGTGATATCACTTCTCAAAGGAAACACTCCGAGCGCAATTGGCCCTTTTCTCCATTAGAAACAAGCAGCGGAAAGAAAGATTACCGCCGACATCAATGCTGCAACTGCTGGTCACTCGGTAGTTTTACTGAGCTGAAACTTTTCACGTTGTCACGGGTGACTTGGTGAACGTGCCGCGAGCAACAGTTTTCGAGACATAGGCATCGCAGCCTAATAACCACACCTACGGCACCTGGCACTCTGAAGATAAAGGTACCGTATATTGCCGCATATAATACGACTTTCTTTTTTAAAATCAGAGCGCCAAGTTTAGGGGGGTAGGCTTATATGCGGATTCCTACATGAAAAGGAGGGGGGGGATAAAACCAGGCCTGCGCTGAAACCGCAGCACAGTCACAGTGAAAGCTGGAAGAGCGGCGTTTCTAAAGCCCGTTAAGCTCTCTTGGGGCTACAATACAAGTACACTAGAAAGGTACCCACTATGCCATAGATCACAATTTCTGTGAAGTTGGGAAGCACCTACTAAGCCATTATTCGTCATTCTGCAGAGAAGCGAGGCACCAGCTAAACGTCTGTAAGGCATTATGTGCACTTTGTTGACGCGACGACTGATGACGGTGAAGAATTATTGCTCAGCCCTTTGTAATGGGTTGGAAGCTTTAAACGGCCCACCAGTTATGTAATTTGCATTGGGTGACGCCCACTCGCTATTTCCCTTTCCCGCCATGCTGTATAAACATACGCTGACGTGAGAGAGAGACGGGGGGGGGGGGGGGGGGGGGGGAATAACTTTACTGAGACCCCGAGGAAATGGATCATGCGCTTATGGGCTTCCTTGGCAACCAATACAAGTGCACTTGCGAGGAACCCACTACGCTCTAAATCATTCTAATTTTTGAGATGTAGGGCAGCAGGCACTGTGCCATTTTTCGTCATTTTACGGAGATCCGTGGTACCTGCTAAACGCATGTAAGTCATTATGCGCACTTTGTTGATGCTGTGCCTGATGACGACGAAGAATTATGGCAGAGATCTTTGTAATGGGTTGGAAGCATTTCACAACCTACTCGTTGTGCAATTCGCATTGTGTGACGCCTCGTTACAAAATTCGCGTACGCCTGGTGCTTATTTTACTCTTCTACTACGTTATATTGCATATGCTAATGTGGTTCCTTCCCGACATGAAGCCTGTATAGGACCTTTTTGCAAAGCAGTTTCAAGCACTGGCATGGCTCAGAGGTTGAATACTGAGCTCCATACCTGCCAAGTTTGGAGAAACGGAATCGGGAGATTTACTCAACTGCCTAATGTACATAATTATATGTACATTAGGCAGTTTTAGAACAGCGTACGCAAAGCTTTGCGCTGGCTTTTAGCGCAACTGCGCCTGCGTCGTACGCTAAGCGCTTGCGGGCTTCCGGTAAGTGACGGAAATAGCGGGCCGCAAACGCTAATGCTAACTTAGCGTACGCAATTCTAAAACTGCCTACTGTCAGCGGGATTTTGCGGTCGCCGCTGATCTGTAGAGAGTCCAAACCGATAACCTCGCTTACGCATCGTCTGTTTCACGTGCGAGTAAATGCGCGCTAGCGCTAAGGACGAACGCTGTTGAAGCAGAGATGAAACGACCCGGCCGTCACCGTCGCGCGAAGAGCACATGCGATAACATCGCTCCGCGTGCGAGGCCTGTCGTCGCTTGCTTACCAGTTATTTCGTCGGGCAAGGGACCATAAGGGGCGCCGTTGAGACGAGGACGGTCACGAGCACTGGCGAACGCGCTATCTCGACAGACATCGGCTACCCTTTTAAGTGCTGGACTGCGGCGCAAAGTGCACAGCTACTTCATGCGCAATGAAACTGAGTTGAACCTTTCTACCATCGTTAAAAAGAAGAAGAAGAATCTGTTCTACTACGTGGCCAGACAACCTTGCTTATGTGGCCAGACAAAGCACTGGACGCGCGGGGCAAAACTGGATTTCCGGGAGATTTCTCTATGACCCGTACAACCGGGACAAACGTTCAAAATCCGGGAGTTTCCCGGGTAATCCGGGAGACTTGGCAGGTATGGGGCTCCCACGCAGAGGGCCCAGGTTCGAACCTCGTTCCATCTTGGAACTTTTTTCTTATTTCGTTTTTTTTTTTCTTATTTCGAGCGATACTGGTTACGGACACCGGCGGCGGCGGCGGACAACTACGGCGCCAAAAACGGCCGGTGAAATGATCTCATAACAGCTTTCGCTGTAAAAAAAACGTAAGGCGACCAGCGTTTATCAAGGTTATTACTATTACTTTACGCCTTTTTTATATTCATATTATAGCAAAACCAATTAGAAGAAATATATTTTACCCATTTTCTACGTACGGTACTAAGTGTTCTGTTACGGTACGGTGGATCAACACGGCGAACGCAGCCTCCAGAGATCCGATCTTGCACGTGCGAATCTCGGAGGCCGGACGGAAAGCTTCGGCTTCGGCATGGGCTTTGGATCGGTTCGTGACCTGCGTCGGAGTGCATTGTGGGCCTGCATTGTGCGATTGTGCGCGTTGATTCGATCTGCTCAGGCTTAGCAAGCTCTCTGCTCCTCTTTCGGTGGTTTTCGCCCTCGTCGACAGATCCGCGCACCGAAATGGCACCTGCTCATCGGCGCAGCTGTAATGCCGCATTCAAGCGAAAAATGATTCTTCACGCCGAATCGTCGAGCAACCTGTCAGCGGAACATGAATTCGGCGTCTCGGAAAAATGTGTGCGATGTTGGCGCCAACAAAGGGATAAACTTTTCGCGTGCGCTGGATCGCGTAAATCGTTCCGGCGACCGAAGGAAGGGAAGTACCCTGCCATCAAAGAGGTTGTCGAAAAATGGGTCAGCGAACAGCGGGACAAAGGCCTGAGTGTGTCCTACGAGAACATTCAGGTGAAGGCGCGCAGTGTTGCGAGTGGACTGGAGATCGCCCGCAGTGAATTTAAAATTTCTAAGAAGTGGGTGACAAATTTCATGAGTAGGAACGGGCTGAGCCTAAGGCGACGCACGACTGTTTGTCAAAAGCCACCCGAGGAATATGAAGAAAAAAAAGAAGCCTTTTTGAACTTCGTGAGTGAACGGAGGGCACAAAACGCCTTCACGCTCGACCAGATCGGCAACGCCGATCAGACACCTGTCTGGTTCGATATGCCGAGCAAACGGACCATGTCGGCTAAAGGTGAGCGGCAAGTGCGCCTGATGACGACGGGCAACAAGCACAACCGTTTTACGGTAATGCTGTGTTGCACCGCCGACGGCCACAAACTGCCACCTTTTACCATCTTTAAGCGGAAGACGATGCCCAAGGAGAAATTCCCCCCAAAAGTCATCGTTCGCGTCAACAAGAAGGGGTTTTTCACCGAGGAGACGGTGCTTGAATGGTTCCGCCTCATCTGGCTCCAGTGCCCAGGCGGTCTTCTCAGGCCCAAGAGCATGCTTGTGCTTGACTCGTTCCGGGGTCACATCACGGAACGTGTGAAGAGAGCCGTGGCTAACGCGGATTGCCAGTTGGCGATCATACCGGGTGGCTTGACTCCTGTGCTCCAGCCGCTCGACGTGGCACTGAACAAGCCATTTAAGGATCGGGTGGCAGCACTCTACAAAGACTGGATGGACCAGGACAACAAGCCCCAGACGCCGACGGGGCGTGTGAGGCGGGCTCCTCTGAGCACTGTGGCACAGTGGGTGTCCGACGCTTGGTACAGGCTGCCGGACAGCATGGTGCGCGAAGCTTTCGTGAAGTGCGCGATCACGACTGCCACATGAAGGCTTAAACTTGTAATTTGCTGGCAGTAAATTTTTTCTTTGTCAATGTGGCCAATTTTTCAAAATAATTTATTTGCAGTTTTTTTCCGGATTTCGGGGTCAAAAGTTGGGGGGTTCGTCTTATATTCGGAGTCGACTTATACGCGGCAATATACGGTATGTTCAGACAACGGTCATAACGTTCGCAGGGCGTGCAGCTGTCGCAAAGGCCGTGGTGTGCGTTACGAGCGTTACGATCGCAAACAGGGCTTGTCGTTCACATTGCCAGTTGCGCACGTTGCACTTCTTGAGACTAGCCAATCAGAACAGGCGTTGGCAGACGATTTGAACATGGCACCAGTAAACAGAAGAGTGCTAAGGCAGGTCGACGAACTGCAAAGGCAAAATGAACTTCTAATTTTGTTTGCTCTTTATCGCAAGAGAAGGTGACGAAGTAGGAAGGTATGGGCGCGACAAGTGTTCTTAGAGCGGTTGACAGTGACTTTCACAATCTGTTTGCAAAGCTGAAGGCAACGGATACTGTCATGTTTCACAACTTCATGCGGATGTCGCCACAACAGTTTGACTTTCTTGAAAACATGGTGCGACCATACATCGACGTGCAAAGAACCCACTTGCAACTCTGCTTGTCGTCAGCGGAGCGCTTGGCAATCCCTCTAAGGTAAGACGTGCACTCAATTTTTATTGTAATTACCACCACCTAGCGCTGAAGTGGAACCAGCCTGCGCTAGGCTTGCATGTTGAATGTGTTGCCGAGAAGCGATGCATTCTTTTCGTAGGAATACTCCAAAAGAAGTACATTACAAGCATACTTAAACGAAAGCCACGATTCACTAATGACAAATTTTATCCAATTATGTGCGCTCCTTTTACTTTATTCATGTATTGTAATAGTACAAAAATCGTTTACAAAAGCTGCAAGGCAATTTGTCGGTTATATTCACTGACAAAAAAATGCAAAACCTACATGAAAGTACGACATATGTTTCAGGGCCTCTTTAGGCTGTCTATGTACCTCAGTACCATAAACCAGAGAGCATGTACGAAATAATCACTCACGTTCAATGTCTGCACGAAACACAGTATTCTGAATTTACGAGTCGAACAGTCATCTATAGGTTGATGTCTGATATGCCATAAACTATTCCACAGTAACCGAAATTCTGGCGTGCATAATAGTATGAGTGCACTGAATATCATCCGGACGCTGTTAACACCGAGTCGAAATTCTTTTCATGACGCATCATTTCAGCACCCTCGCCAACTTGCATGTTTTTACGTTTGCATTAGGTGGCACTCACATCCTGTAGCACGCATGAGTACAGACGATTGCCCGAACCTTTGCCTGCCTTCACACACTATCTCGCATTTAGCTAACGATACAGTAAGAAAACGTTTCGGCATGAGACACATCTTTTTACGGGAAGTCATGTCTGCTGCTGAAGCCTACGTTTCATGTTCTCCTCGTTGTTAGCATAAACTCTCTCGCAAAACACGCGCACAATCATGCTCACGCGAGCACCGCCCTGCCATAAACTGTAAATGATGAACAAATGTACCGTCACGCTGGAGAACACCAGATATTTCAAGCCAGGCGTCACACCGCAGTTGACTGTCACGATACGCCTTGAGGCGTTGGTCATACAAAACATGTCTGTAGCGCACTTCCTCGATAAGAAGCTCGTGTGCAGAGATGCTCGCCATGTCCACGCCAACTAAACACCACTGGCAGGAGGGACAACACTACGAGTGCAGACGTCGTAGCTTGAACACAAAGGGCACACACACCGCAATCAACACTGCGCATACACGTGGAAACAGTCCGAAGGTGCCTCATACGAGCGCCGTCGCAGCTCGAACACAAAGCGCGGACACACCACCACCACTGAGCACAATCTTCCGAAAAAAAAAAAAAAAAAAGTGAAGGCACATTAGCGCCGTCGCACGTTCAAAATAACCGCACAGACGCCACCAACGTGCAGGGACTCCACGGCGGCGGCCGTTGCTTCTCCCTGAGGGTGCCGGGCGTTGCATCACCGGAAAAGACCAACAAAAACCGTGGCGCTCATTGGCCGCGTCATAACTGCCGTAGCCGTACGAGACGTAAAAGTAGTGGGCCTTTCAACAAATACGTTCGCATACGTAATGACTGTTGCGCTCTTAATGACTGATACGACTGTAGTGTGAACAGTATAGTTGCATTTCTTGCACTTGCGTTTCTTGCGGAAGATCGGCACGTTATGCACGTAGTCTAGACGTACCTTAACAAGCCGACATCGGCATGTGAATGTCTAGTTCATGATCGTGTACGTCATGCATGTCCATCTTAATTTTCTATCATAACTGCAACTTTATCATAAATTGCAATGTACATACATAAGACACTCATGCTGCACCGATAGGAACAAAAGACATTTCCTCACAGATATACCCCAAAGATTTCCTGCACCATTCCGACTAGAACGCAGTGCTGCAAGGTTCAATTCAATTAGGGCGTCAACTCCCAAGCGCAACGAAAGCTTCCAGCTGATGACTCCATGTCATCTGTGTTTAGCAGCCTCTGCACTGATGCAAACGACAGCACCTTCCTTTTAACACTCGATATAAGCATGGGAGTGAAACTCTGACACATTATTTTACAGTGCAATTTAATTATATTGTCTTCCTTGTACAGAGGTTAGTTATCAATGCTACAGTCAGAAAAAGAAGCTCCCAGTGTTTGAAAGCTGCCTGCTGCCACTGTTTAAAATCTGCAGTATTTCAATAAAGAATGCACCAAGACAAGCTACACAATGGAAGCATTGCTCGCTTTAAAGGCAGCACATTACTTGAACCATCAAGGAAATTGGCACAGCCAACCGATCACTAATGGCACTGCGGCAGGCAATGTGCTGTTAGCTGGTGCGATTTTGTTTGAAGGTGCCAGCCTCACACAAATAATGCACCTGTTGGGCTCACTGAACATTCTCGTCTTTGCAAAATGCACCTACTAAGTGTAGCATGATGGCTCCCTGCTTCTTGCTATAGGAAGGTAAACAGAAAAATGTATGCAGTCAGAGCAGGAAAATTCCAGTCACATTTGCATGTATCCGTTGATATTTCGTAGATACTCAACATCAGCACAGTATTAGAAGCATCTAGTGCAGCCAAACTGCAGTGATGTCCGCTACTGAGCGGAAGTTTGCACTGACTGTGCCGCTGGAACGCGCAACTACGCCGGCGCCAGAGGAAGAATACGTGATTATTCAGATGGGCGTCCTAAACGCGATGATGGGGAATACCCTTTGCCCAGTTTGGCATGAGCAAAGCTTGACTGTGGATCGTGACACAAGGCACGGACTTACCAAGAAAATGGTGGTCACATGTCACTCTTGTGGCTCAGCAGACACCCAGTGGACCTCGCCAAGAAAACCAGGTGCTCGAGTTTTCAACGTGAATGTTCGGTCAATGCAGGCAATAAGGAGCATCGGTAAAGGGCTCACTACTCTAAATGACTTCTGGGCAGTGATGAACGTATCTCACAGAGGGCTGCACCAGAAGACATACTAACGCCACTTGAAGAAGGTGCTGAAGCCAGCTTCTGAAGAGGCTGCAGAAACAGCTTTCGCAGATGCTGTACAGGCTGTCAAAAATCTTACCAGGAAATGGAAGTTAACTTCACTAAGAACATCACCATTGTCTATGATGGCACATGGTTGACGCGCGGACACAGCTCACACATTGGTGTAGGCTGTGTAATTGAATTTTTCACTGGTCTCGTGCTTGACTGCAAAGTCTTGTCTAACTTCTGTCTCGGGTGCTCACTAGGGCCAGCTGAAAGTGACCCTGCACATGGAAGTTGAAGGACGCATGGAAGTTGAAGCTGCACTGCAGCTCTTTGGACCCTCCCTCAGTAGAAATGATCTCAGTTACACAAACGTAATTTGTGACAGTGACAGTCGCGCCTATGTGGCCCTATGCAATGAGGAGCCTTATGGGTTTGTTCCTCTCATGAAGGAGGACTGCGTGAACCATGTTCAGAAAAGGATGGGCACGGCACTCCATTCTCTTGTAAGCAAGGCAAAAAAAGGAAGAGGTGCTCGGTGGAAGGGGTAGCCTGACACAGGATCTCATAAAAAGGCTCACCAGCTACTATGGCCTAGCGCTGCAAAACAGCACAGATGTTGAAGACATGAAGAAAGCAGTGATGGCCACCTTTCATCACATTTCATCAACAGATTCAGAGCCTCATCACGAGCTGTGTCCTCCCGGTGCCCTCAGCTGGTGCAGGCACCGTGCAGCAGAGGCAGAGGGAAAGTGTCAAGCGGGTGAGCCTGTGTCAGCCTTGAGCGCATGACTTTGGTTTGAGATTAGGGACGCTAATTGGCTAGCTCGTGCTTCTTCTGTGTTTGTATAGTTTGTTTTAGAGCGTGTGTTTCTTGTGTGCATAAAGTGTTGTTCCAAACCTATAAGCAACTTCGTCGGGTTGGTGGGAACATCCGTGCCCCCAACCATCCACACTTTAAGAACCACACGTTCCCATTACAGAATGCCACAACCTTCGCGCAAGTATAATCTGCCCAGCAAAGTTGTTGAAGCATTGCGGCCAGTGTACCAACGCCTGTCCAACCCTCAACTGCTGGCTCAATGCAGTGGCGACAAGACACAAAATGCAGCTGAAAGCCTTCACTCAGTGATTTGGTTGTTGATTTCAAAGCAGCAGCATGCCTGCCTTTTCACTGTAGAAGCAGCAGTGCATGAGGCAGTTGCTAGGTACAATGCAGGCAACTTGCAAGCCTACACCAAGATTTCTGCTGCAATGGGTTTGCAACCGGAGGCCCTTACCCTCCACAGGGCTGCCGAAAAAGACGCCAAGCGGCCAAGAAAATCAAAACACATGCACCAAATGAAACGGCAGAGACCCAAAAGGTTGCCTCCACACAAGGATACCAAGGACTACAGTGCTGGTGCGTTCTAACAAATTACAGCACAAAGGAATATGATCGGTCATACAAAGTTCAACCGCTGATAAAGACGATGAACAAGACGTTTCAGGCTCACCAATCACCATCCAGTCATCTCACTGTCGACGAGTATGATACTTTTGAAAGGGCGTTCAAGCATGAAACAGTACATACCCACGAAGCTAAAAATCAAAAGGGGCTACAAAGTTTGGTCTCACGCGGACTCTGAGATAGGTTATTTCCTCGAACTCCAGCTCTATGAGGGAAAGAGCACAAAAAAGCCAGATGTTACCTTGGGTGAGCACGTTGTCCTGATTCTGACTGATGGCATGGCCATGCCTGCCGGTTCGCAGGTATTATTTGACAATTTTTTTCACCTCAACAAAATTATGTGCTGTGGAAGAAAGACATTCTTGCTTGTGGAACATTTCGCGCCAACAGGAGGAATCTAACTCAAGAAGTCAAAGAAAATAACAAGCTCAAGAGAGCGTCCCACATCTGGAGGAGGAAGGCAGAGGTGGTCCCCTATCAATGAAGAGACTGTAGATGTGTCAAATTATCATGACACTGAAAACCATGTGCAGGTGCAACGAACACTTCAAAATGGCAAGAAGAAGGCAGGCGAGTGCCCCTCTGTTGTGAAGGACTACAACACATGGATGGGAGGTGTCGATAAACTCGACCAGAAAACAAACACTTACCCCGCAGACCGCCGATAAAAGCGCTGGTGAAGCTGCATATTTTACTACATAACATGTTGGATGCAGCGGTGGTCAATGCTTTCATTCAAATTAATTTTATAGAGCCTGTGGTGTATCTGCAGTTCCACTTGATACTTGGTCGCCAACTGGATGAACACTTTCAGAATATTGAGCATTGCATTGAAAGCTCACCACAAAAAGAAGGGGTAGGGGGAATTGACGTGCCACAAGTAGGGTGCCCGACAAGCTCCGGTTTGCCAGAAATGGCCACCATCCAAAGTTTACCGGTAAACGTCTGTTGTTCCGGTGGTGCTTCACACAGATGAAAAAAGTTTGCAGCGAATACATCTGCACAATGTGCAATGTGCCCCTTTGTGTAGCGCTTTTCGGCCCATTTCACTGCTAGCCATGACTTGCCTGAAGTGGATGGTAGGACATACCCTGTCCCGCTTTTTTTTTTTTTGTGAATGACGATTTTAATTCCTGGTTTGTTTCTTTTTGAATAAAATCACCTCAGAAATGCATAAGGTAAAAGAAAATATTGCTTGGTTCCCTAATTTTGTTGTGTCCAACAAAGGTTAAAAGCAGCCTGCTGTTGCCATTTTCTTCTTTGTATGACTAGCAACAGGGTTCGGGTGCCCACTTGTGTGAAATGGCTCGACGTAACAGTACTACAGTTGAACCTCGTCATAACGAAGCGAGATATAACGAACTAATGGATATAACGAAGCAATTGTAATTCCCCTTGAAATTCCCATAGACACCCATGTATTTAAAACCTCGTTTTACCAAAGCGAAAATTTCCTCACAATGGATATAACGAACCATTCTTTGTCCACAACGAGCATTTACTGATCATTTTGGTATATGTGAATTCAATATCTTATAGCGCGCGACGGTTTATGTTCCATCACGGCTGCGGTAATTCAAAACTCGCGCCTTGCGCTCCCCAGGAGCTGCCTGCCAACATGCGCGTGGGTAGGAGTCTTCCTGCCTCCCCGTTCAACTAATGGACTCACCCGCATAGCAACTCACGCGAGCATGCGCGTCAGCCGGCCTCCCCTCTCCTGTGGAACTTGTTGACCCGCCCGCGCATCTTACCTCCTTCTCCCCTCAACTCCACGCTGGGACGGCAGAGATTGTGGCTTTGTTCCTTGTTCGCTGTGGAAGAGCAACACCACCTCTATCAGTTTCCGCCGCTAGACACGAGATGAACAACGGCAAACGTAAGCGCAAAACTATAACAATGGAGCAGAAGTCGGCAATGTTGAAAGCCGTTGAGTCCGGCGTCAAGAAAAAAAAAGTGGCCGAAGATTTCGGCGTATCGTTGAGCACGCTGTCGACGATCTTAAGCAAGAGAGAAGCTATTACCGGCGCTGTCGCACGTGGCGTCAAAGGCGACCGAATGAAGCTGCGAGCCCCCGCCTTCGAAGCTGTCGAGAAGGCGGTGTTCAACTGGTTTTTAGAAATCAGAGCAAGCGGCACTCCTGTGAGCGGGGCACTTCTGCAGCAGAAGGCAAAGAACTTCGCGTGCATCATGGGGCACGATGATTTTGTGGCGAGTGACGGCTGGCTGCAGCGCTTCAAGGAGCGCCACGACATCGTCGGCAGGGCTGTGAGCGGGGAATCGCTATCTGTGGACCGCGAAGCTGCAGTGGCGTAGATCGAGAAGAACATTGGGCAGCTGCTCGAAAAATACAGCCCCAGGGATTTGTTCAACGCAGATGAGACTGCCCTGTTCTATCAGATGTTGCCGCAGAAAATTGGCCCTTGAAGGTGACCGCTGCCAGGGCGGTAAACAGAGCAAGGTCCGTGTGACCGTGCTACATTGTGCGAATATGGACGGGTCCGAAAAGGTGCCGGCCCTCCTGATCGGCAAAAGTGCATCACCACGATGCTTCAAAGGAAAGCGGAAACTCCAAGTGAGTTATGTGTCCAACCACAAGGCCTGGATGACAAGAGAGATCTTCGCACCATGGCTGCGTGAGTGGGACGAGCAGCTGAGCAAGCAGAACCGCAAGAATGGAAGCTTGAGCGAGTTGGTATGCGTTCATCTTGGTTGAAACAGCGCTCACGAAACGATGACAAAGTAAAAAAAACACAGGACAGGCGCTGACTCGCAACTAATGTTTATTAGGAAAAACACGCATATATATAGGTGATGTGCAACATAAAGAAAACAACAACTAAAAACATCAAAAGCAAATAAACCCAAACAAGTCTCAGGCAAGTAAAAGCAAAAAGGCAGTTATCATACTCTGCAGGTGCTGCAAAGGTACGAAAATTCTGCGTCGCTCAGCGAAATCGACGGCATGCTAACACACTTATCTCCTTTTCTTCTAATGTGGAAGGCCTCGATCACTTCCCTTGCTGCCTGCTCTTTATGATGCGATAAAATTGATGCAATGTCTTGGAAGCAGAAGGCCCTTTCCTTTAAGGAGAAATTGAAATACTGAGGAAGGCCGACGAAAACCCTAAGATGAAACATGCCGACTTGGCGAAGGAGTTAGGCATAGCGCCGTCGACGCTCTGCACCATTGTTGGGCAGTGAGACGTCGTTTTGAAGAATGCCCTGCACTTCGGTGCTAATGTCAAGCAGGCAAAGACGCCTACCCACGTGAAGCTGAAAGAGGTCCTGCTGACGTGGTTTCATGAAGTCACAGCAGCTGGCGTCAACGTGGACGGCAAGGTGATATGCGAAAAGGCGGACAACATTGCACTTTCCCTTGGCATCGACGACTTCCAAGCTTCTGGCGGGTAGCTGCACCGTCTTAAAGAAAGGCACGGACTAGTGTACAAAGTTGTTAGCGGTGAAGCTATGAAAGTGGACGAGTCACAGGTCAGCGACTGGCTGAACATGCTGCCAGCGCTCATTTCGGACTACGCTCCGCGCGACGTGTTCAACGCTGATGAGGCCCGACTCTTTTTCAACCAGCAGCCGGAGAGAAGCTTGTGCGTGAAAGGCCAGGCCTGCCAGGGTGGCCAGAAAAGTAAAGAACGGGTCACCGTGCTATTTTGCACAAATGCAGACGGTTCGGAGAAAATTCAGCTTACCATCATTGGCAAATCGAAACAGCCAAAGTGCTTCCTATCGGCAGGTCGTTTGCCTTCCCTGTACAAAGGAAATAAGAAAGCTTGGATGACGGCTCATTTTTTCCGCGAGTTCCTTACAACTTTGGGCCGGAAAATGGGAGCCAAAAATAGAAAAATTTTGCTTTTCGTCGACCAGTGTTCGGCCCATCCGAAGGACCGCAACTTTACCAATGCCACCGTAAGGCTCCTGCCCGCAAACACCACGAGCCGTCTGCGGCCGCTGGATGCGAGAATAATTAGAAACTTCAAGCACCATTTCAAAGGGTTGCTTGTGCGGAGGCTCCTGGCGAAAACTGAGCGAAAGGGTGAAAACTTGCAAACCAGTCTGCTCGACGCGTTACATTTCCTGGCCATGTCCTGGGACAATGTCACCCAGGACACGATCGCGAACTGTCTTCGGAAGTGTGGTTTTCTTGCGGGGTAGGATGCGGCTCCGACGGAAGAAGACCAAGAGCCGGACGACGATTTGCACATCGAGGGTTGGGAGGACCTTGAGACTCAAGCTTCAGCGCAAGACTTCATCACTGCGGACGACAACGTCGAGACCTGTGGGCTGCGATCTGTCGAAGAATTGGTCGACGAGGCCGAGTCCGACAGTGATGGTGAAGATGCTGACGTGTGTGACGTCCTGCCGTCGGCGTTGGAAAACCACCACGCCCTCGATATTCTGCGCCGCACCGTAAGCGCCGGCAGCGTGAGTGAAGAAACCACGGCATGGTTTTATTCCTTTCAGGCGGCTTTCTTGAGGGACAGCAAAGGCTAAAATGTTCAAAAGAACATCATGGACTTTTTCAGCAAGAAGTAGTTGACTTCAATAAAGTTCTTGTTCATCTTCATGATCAGCTTAAACTTGTTTTGGTTCATACGAATTTGGGATGATACGAATATTTCGCGTGCTCCCTATGAATTCGTATCATCGAGATTCTACTGCAAACTAAACATAATTAACGATGTTGATCATGGGGAAAAAGAGGCAGCTATCGTTAGAAGAATGGGCCTGTCAAGAAGACAGTTAACTGAATTGTGAGAAAACAAGGACGTCGCCGAAAAACGTGACTCCATCGAGATCCAAGAAAAGCGCTTTCGAATGCGCAAAGCAGCACACCCAGACGTCAAGTCCGCACTTCTGACGTGGTTACAGGACACGCATGCTCATGGAATCCCGGTGAATGGACTTTTGCTCAGCAGCAGAACTGAACAACTAGCTGTGGCTTTGGGGCAGGGCGACGTCAGCTTCAGCGAGGGTTGGCCTGGCCAATTTAAGGCACAGTATGATGCGGTTTTCAGTGCAGCATTGTCTCCGATTGGCAAACAAATCAGCTGCCCGCATTTCCTACAAGATATGAGGACAAGAACATAATTATTGCAGACAAGCGTGGACTGGTGTAAAAAGACCCGCCCAGCAAGACATACACTTTCCCCAGTGAAAAGTGTCACGGTGGGATGTGCTCGTAAGAGTGCTTGTCTGTCCCTTTTTTGCTGCAATAAAGACGGCTCAGAAAAGGTCAGACTTCCGCACATCAAAAAGGCAAAACGGCCTTACTTCCCCTGCAAAGCCTCTGGGTCATATGGGAGGCTAGTGAAAAAGACGAAACATTTGTTTAACACTTGGCTGCTTAAGTTTTACAGGAAGATGGCAAAGTGATAACTGTTGGTCACACATGCAACCCCCATTACTCAAGGCAATGGCATACTTCCCACTTAATATGACGTCGGCACTGCAACCAGTCAACCAGGGTGATGTCGCTCCAACCAAGGTGATGTCGCTCCACACCAAAGCCGACTTGTTCATGGCTGTGCAAATGTTAGCTGCCACATGGATGTCGACGCGATGAGAAGTTGTGAAGAACTGTTTAGCGCACATGGGGTTTCGGCCCGAAGAGATGTCCTTGGCTAGTCCAATTGACGATGCACAAGCTGCTGACGACGACGACGTTGGAAAGGGGCAAGACGCGGCAACGGTCGCTGCATAGACAGCTCTTGACAGCTACGAGGAGCTGAGCTCGTGGCACCGCCGCGGTGGAAACAAACGCCGATCTCGAAGGCCTTACTATGGCGAGCGCTAAAAACATGTTTAAAACCAATTACGTCATAGACGCCATCTCTGCAATCCTAATCTCGAAGAGAACGCTTTTGTTCGCGGTAACCGAAAGTACATTGTGCATGTCGCTTGCACCACTCATGAGGCTAATCAAAGCCAGGCCGAGCTGCGTGAAATGTCAAAATGGCCGCTCACTTCCGTGGTCGCTCGGCCTGCTGGGAGTGCACTTCATGGCGTATCATACGGGAAAGCTTCCGCAGTTGTGATGTAACAGCAGGGTTCCCAATACATTGGATCAGATGGGAGCTATGCCGGGACCGGCAGAAAACAACGTAAGAGCGGGGTTCTACTGTAAATGTACATGTTTCATAGCAACCAAAGTTGGTAAAATGAAAGCGTGCGAATGCAAGCGAAGTGGTATGCATCCATAGTTAAAAACAGCGCAAGATAAACATGGACCCTTTTCCAGTGCGTAGCATATACGTGTTTTCAGAATAAATCAAGCAGTTGGCAGTCAGCACTAGCCCTGCGTGCATCTTGTCCGTGTTTACCTTGCACTGTTTTTAGCCCTAGTATGTTGCCTTGAGTCATACTTATGAGAACTTCTGATAATTCAAACTTCTTATAATTCAAACAAACCCTGGGGTCCCTTTGAGTTTGAATTAATGAGATTCTACTGCAGTAAAGAGTGGCTGACAGTTATCTTAGGAGGCAACATGTCGGGAATGGAGAAACTCGAGCTCCTCATCAATACACCCGAAAAATCAATACATCCGAGATGTTTTAAAGGGGTCAGGTCACCCCCTGCCTGGTACGAAGCAAACTCCAAAGCGTGGATAACGCAAGACCTTTTTGAAAAGTACGTGCTCAACCGACGGTACGAACAACAGAACCGCAAGGTGCCAATGTTTGTCACCAACTGTGGTGCCCACGGGCACATCAGCTATCTCAAAGACACCACCATGGAGTTTTTGTCGCTAAATACAAGTTTGTTGCAGCCCATGGACCTGGGCGTGATTAAGAACTTGAAGGTGAACTACTGATCGCGCCTCCTGAATCATGTGCTCTTGTGTGTCGGCAGTGGCAAAAACTACGTCGTGGATGTGCTATCGGCCATCAGCATCTTGTCCGACGCCTTCCAGGCATCGATACATTTTCAAATGTGTCCTGCACATAACAAGAAAATTAAAAGCCGAGAGCTGTTGAAAATAAGATGTGCATGAGTTCAAGAGCAGCACAATCTGAAAAAAGATAAATGCAAGCAGTGTTGGTTCCCTATCGCACCTGTGCACTCGTTGTGCACGTAGCAAACGATAAACAGGGTTCTGTTTCCTCCTTGCTTATCAACAAAAGCATTGTTATTACAGCACAATTAATTTTTTGGCATGGAAGTGGC
This sequence comes from Rhipicephalus sanguineus, assembly GCF_013339695.2. Lineage (NCBI taxonomy): Eukaryota > Metazoa > Arthropoda > Arachnida > Ixodida > Ixodidae > Rhipicephalus > Rhipicephalus sanguineus. Next base: position 140,654,945 of record NC_051179.1, on the reverse strand, counting down.
CTAAAAGGAGCAGGGGAGAATGTGGCATTCTTGATAATTCTCACTTACCTGAGGGCTGTAGCCGCTGACATAGCCGCTGACATAGCCATTGTTTGGATGCCACCCGTTGCGTGGAATGGCATCAGGCAGCACTGCCTCGGTACAGTGGTTTGGAAAAGCAAGGCTTACCAGCATGGCTGCCTCCGGTGTTCACTCCCCTGCTGACCTCGATCACGGACTCACCAGCTATCTCGTGGAAAAGACACTGCCTGGAACCAGAAAACTCATTTCATGCATTCGGAAATAGGGCAACAAAGCATACAAGGCTCGTAACTGCACTGGTGTAAGGTTGGAAATGTTTACGAGAATGTGAAACAGTTAATATGAAGCTATTTAACACGGAAATGCTTCTTTCTTTCTTCTGTCAGATTTCAATACCTTTAAGGTATCGCAGCACCAGGACTTTACAAGTATGTATTGCGTTTAGGTGCAAATTGTGTAAGATCTGCATTTGTTTTTTGAGAGAATAAGTCTCGTACACAAGCCAGCAAGAGTCTCACTACAAAACGATGTGAAGAAAGCGGTGAAGCTGCAAAAGCACAGTAGACCTACGCTTTCGAAAGCACATTCACTACCTGCTGAGCATGCTCCGAAGCAGTGTTTAAACAAGTGGATTGAGATAAAATAGAAAGTTTGATAGATACTATCTTAGCAACCTACGAATTGCAGACGACAGTGCTTTTCAGCAATAATGGCATGGAATTGCAAAAAGTTGTCCAAGATATAAACCGTGAAAGTACTAGAGTAGGACTAAATATGAGTATGCTTAAGACAAAGACAATGCCCCACAGCCTGGTGAAATAGCTTGCAATGGACAACCAACCTTGGGAGTCTGTACAAGAGTATGTATTCCTCGGTCAATTTCTAATAAAGGAGCCTACTCGTGAAGAGGCCCTTCACGGAAAAATTAAGGATGGGCTGGAGCGCATTAGGCACATATTTTGAAATCATGATAGGCAATCTGCGACTGTCCCTGTAGAGAAAAGTATACAATCACTGCACACTGCCAGTTCTTACATAGCGGGCGTGAAATGGGGAGAATAATGAAGAAAGTAGACAGCAAGTTGAGGACCATGTGGCATGCTACGGGATGGAAAATAATTGGTGTATTCATAGGTCGGGAAACTCACTCATGAACCGACACACACTCACATCAATCCACGAGTCTGAGTATGCGCGGCTCAGTAATATTTTGGCGAGTTTGAGTCCGAGCGACTCCGTTTGAGAAAAATTGCAGCCAGTCTGAGAGGGTCCTGCTGATGAAACTTTTCGCGAGTCTGAGTGGGGCCCTAAGAGCAAGGCATATTTCTTGAGCGAGTCTGAGTGAGCTGCACTTTTCTTGCTGACCTATGGGTGAAATAAGACTTCTAAAGACAGCAGTATGAGTCGGAGAATGAAGACGGGTAGCTTATATTCTAGTTGGCATAAAACGAAAGAAATGGACCTGGGCTGGCCACATAATGAGTTGGACAGACAGGTGGTCTGTTGAAGCAATGGAACAGATACCAAGGGACGAGAAATGCAGAGAATGCTACTAAGTTTAGAAGATGGCAGGGACGATGTGCTGAGCTCACACAAGGCACATTGGAGGTCATTGAAAGAGTCCTTCATCCTGCAATGCACATAACCCCCACCCCCTTGGCAGGTCAACAGTAGCACTGCGGCAGCTATTCAACAGGCGCTGTAGTTGAGTTTGTTAGGAGTAGTGCCTTGCACGAAATAGTCCGAACTCTCCAATTTTCTGAATAATGATTTAATCAAGATTATATGGTCGATGGGGCATGAGAAAAATGGAAACGCAGGTATCGTCATTCCACTGCACGCATTTCCCCAAGATACTGCACATCACAAGTCAATAAACTGTTCGAATAAGTTTGGTCTCTTTAGGTTACCGTCAATATTCATTCGTTTAGTTCTACATTAAGAGGAGTGATGCTATTCGCACAATGGAGTGCACCGTTGCCGGAAATGGCTGGGTGCACGACGATGCGGCGCCGTCTATGGGGAGAGAGTCGTAACGCTGCCGGCTAGCGCCATCTACGAAGTTTCGGTGAAAGTACCGACTTTGCTCATGCCTCATGGTCAGAAAAGGCAGTTGATCACATGCGCTCGGATGTTTATGCGCGTGTGAGCATGGACATAACGGTTGGCGCACGTTTTGCATCATATGATGACTTTTATAGTGCTTTGCGCAAGTTGCAGCTGCGGACAAACGCACTGGTTGTTAAAGGAGTGGGGACACAAAAATTCGGACACAATTTGACTGTTGCATCGCACTAATGGGTGCACATAGGTGCCGTCTGTACAATATCAGCCACAAATACAGACTAAAAAGTATTTTAATTGAGTTTTGAAGTTAGTAAAACTGCGAATCGGAAATAGTTGCGAAAAGCAATGATATCATCGAGCGGGGCCGTTTTGTAAACAATGTATGTCACGAGTTCTGGCGGGTTACCGGAGGCACGTACAGGACAGACAACGCTGCTGGCAACACCTGAGGATGCATAGCCTAACCAGAGACCTACAAAATAACCATGCAGCGACTTACCCGCTTAGACTCTTTGTAAAGCATTAGCAATGAGATAATTAGCAACTCACAGTATTCTCATTGCCTTTGTTTGCGACAAGAACAGAAACGCAACGGAGAAAACAGAAAAAATATTATTGTAGTTGGACAAAACACCACAAGATGTCGCTACCGGCTCCGCAGCTGCTGCTACTGCTGCAGCCGTCAACAGCTCCGGTAATCAGGTATCCGCAAACGTTAGGAAGTCTACAGGCAAACTAAAGCCCTCTACTGCCAGGATTGTATTGCATAATGGATAGATAACTGCTTCGGCGTTCCGACGTGCATATGTGGGATTGGCATGCCTTGAGAACGCAGCGTTGCCCAATCTAAATAAGAGTCAGTAAAGCGTACATCACGTCACTTGCATGTTACACATAAACACTGTTTCAGAGTGCCAATGTTGTGATTTCACAGCTTCCTTCGTCAGTTCTCAACCTGTTACTTTACAAATGATTGAAGCGAAAATGTTTCAGCACGTCTGATGCTGCAGCTGCTCCAAGCCTCATGGAAAACGTCGCCTCAGTTGGACGACGATGGCAAGATCAAAATCGGAGCCACCAGCAATATTTGCAAAGTGAATCAGCTTTTCTGACTGATTTTTACACTCTTCCCAGCTCTTTCGTCCATCGCCGCATTAGATAAGCAATGTTTGACGATTGAGGAAACGAGCAGTTGCAACGCTCAACACAGCAGACGAAACAGCAGCACAGACAGCATGGCAGAAGCTGGCCAGTGACGTCACTGGCTCTCGCAGTCCTCTTATAGTATTTTTTAACGAGTAGGCCGACTATGTCACGGGGCCACCGAGTGCTCTTCGACATCGAAACTGCCTCCGGTCGTAACATACGAGCATATAATTAAACTTTCGTCTCGCGCTGGGGCAAATGAGTTTCGTTGCTGCTATTAATAAGTCAGCAGCCACTCATTAAGAGCAAAAAACAGAGGTTCACAAAATTTTCTGTCACCACTCCTTTAAAAAGACATCGAAGCCTGTGGATGCTGTCAACTCGCACCTGGTATCCGGAGCTGTCAAGTTGGAAAGAAAATTGAAGCTCGCCACCGCAATGTTCACATGCAAACACGTCGGTAACCAGAGAACAAGGGGCACGGGAGTGTGCCCAAATCAGAGGTACGCAGGCCCTTGTTCGATGCTGTATCGTGTACTGTACACTATGTGCTATATGTACTATAACAAACATTATTATGTTATAGTTGTGGGGTCTCTGAGCGATATAACCGCCGCCGCCCTCGGAACACACGGAGACAGTTCACGCGGTCGGGCAACAAAACACGGAGGTTTATTAGAACACTTCTTTACATATTTGGCGAGCTCGCCGGCCGAATTCGTAAACACGTAACACGTACACGCTAAAACTTATACGCTGACAATTAATACGTAACACGCTAACAATGAATACTGGGAAACATATCACATACTCGAGACAGTATAAGACATGCAGTACAATATAACCTAAGACATACATAAGACATACAATAAGACAACATAATCCCATACAAATGCGGTGGCGGCGCCGCAGATGCACGACTCACCCACGAGGGCCCGAGGAAAGCGAGCCGCGGTACCGACCCCCACGGACCCCGCGGCCGTCGTCCATCCGCGCGCGCTGCCACACCCCAAAAGAGAGATTCACTCACTGTTTCTATGCGCCGGCCTAAATTCGCGGCGGCGATGCCGGCGCCACCGCGCTAAACTCGGGTTACAGCGAAGCGCATCACTGACCTTGGACGAACGTGTCCACTTACGCCAAGCACGTGCGTTCCAAACACAGCGGCCGCGCCCAAGTTACGGCAGTCGCCTTTACAGGGAAGATATAGCACCCCCACATCCCCCCAACCTTAAATTAAACACATATCCCGAAAAAAGCTTAAAAAACAAAACAGCTACACAAGCTCTACAATAGAACATGTGGCGTAAATGTCGCTACAGAATGTCCGTGCACTGCGGCACAGCCGCTGGTCGACACCGCTGCGCTGGCTTGACCTCAGTCCCGAAACCGCAAAGGCAACGTGGTCGTCGGCGCGAGAGAACGTCGCTTGCGCCGACACGTCTTCTGGTTGCGGGCAGCACTCAACGAGGGCGCCGATTTGGAGGCAGCTACGCAGGTCACGGGATGTCGGCCATCGGTGAAGACGATGTGCAGCAGACAGCCAGCCGCGGGTTACAACTCCCACTGCGTACACGCTTGAAGGAACGGTGCAGTCCGGCTGGCAATGACATCGGCGGTGACTGAGGCGACAAATTCAAGTGAACGGTTGTTTTTTCTTAGTTTAGTTTAATCGTGTACGCAAGCTAAAAATGAGGGAAGCTGAGTGCAACAACTCGACGCCACGATCCAACGGGTTGTGTCTCACGTGCAACAGGCAGCTAAGCAAAGCCTTAGGCCAAACGACTCGCTCGACACAACCGGCATCCAAAACAAGCATTCGCACAGGCGCAGAAGAGGCAGCCGCGAGGAGACATCAGCTCTCTGAGGTGGCCCTACGCTCGCTGCACACAGCAGCTTACCGAGCGATCGGCGTCCACCGTCCCGGACGATGTCACGACGCCCCGGCATCGAGCCGCAATGCAAGCAGCAACGACACCCGTGGCCCCTGGCCACCCGGCTCACAAGCCGCGACTCCCAGAGTCAAAAAGAGAAAAGAAACTATTTACAGAAAACTCGGACCACCCACGAGGCTTCTGTACTCACTCGCTTCGGGCTTGCCTACCATCCACGTTCTCTGTGCTTCGCTCTCCCAGGATGCGGACCATGTGACTCTCGTACCGACACTCAACGACCTTCTTGAAATAAAAATGAAACGCTTGCGAACAATAAAAAAACTCTTAGCGTGCCGACAAGTTCGAACACGCCACAGCAACCGATCTCGTCGCGCTCAAAAAAAAAAAAGCACGCCGCCGACGCTAGCGATGAAAATCCCCCCCTAGGCTTACTTTACCACATTGGAGAGCGTGTACTCGGCAAAACAAAACAACGTGGTTTTTTTCTTTTTCTAGAACGCTGAAGAAGGACTGCCCCGCAAGAATAGTGATTGCTGCCAGATGTGCAAGCCAAGAGCTGGAGGTCACCTGTGTCATGCTAGAGCACAATCACGAGAGGACTTGTGACATGTTGGCCTCCTATCTGGAGTGCAGGAAGCTGAACGAGCATGAGGCCAAAGTTTTGCAACCGCTCCTTGAGATGAATGTGCTGCCCAGCCTCATCGTACAGAAACTCGAGAGACACAGGTAACGCTCACTATATATGCTCACATCGTTGTGGTTGTGACTAAGCCTTGCACCTTTTCACCTCAATTGTTTTACAGGAAAAGTAATCATTGCGAAGGACATACAGAATATGAAAACTAACATGAAGAGAGGAGATGATGCAGAAAACCTCATGCAAGTGATCCGCGACCTCCGTGAAAAAGAAAAAAAGGCAACAGTTATCACAATTACTGATGCAAACAAAGAGCTAATGGTTCTGTACGTGGGAACAAGAGAAATGCACAAGGCATTTGAGGGATATACCGAAGCTTTGATCTTAGATGCCTCATATAGAACTAACAAGCACAGGATGCCTTTGTTTGTTTTCATGGTTGAAGATGGGGCAGGTGCCAGCCATGTTGTGGCATATGCCTTCGTTGCATCCGAACAAGAGCACGTCGTCACTAAGCTACCTCAAAGTTTTGCCTATGAAAATTCAAAGACAGCTTGCACTAATGTGGTCATTGTGGATAAAGACTTCACCGAAATATCTTCCATACGAGGCACGTTCACTTGAAGACCTGCTGTGTAGCTATGTCAGTTTCATGTAATCAAAGCTTTCCGGACAGCAGTCAGGCAATATACACATTCAGCTGAAGAAAAAGAGAGGTTAGTCAGCAGCTTCAGTGAACTAGTGCATGCACCTACTTCACAGAAATTTGAAGATGCACAGACTGACTTCATTCTTACTACATGCGAATAGTCAAGCATGCACCTACTTTGAAAAAAATTGGGGAAATAGAAAAAACATGTGGGCCAGACATCTCTGTGACAAGGAATTTACTGAGGGCAACAACCCTACAAACAAGAGTGGTGTCTCACAATGCCAAAATCAAGCAGATCTTGTCATCATCTGACAAATTGTACGAGGCACTAAGGGGCATTGTAAGACTATCAGATGAACTCTCGCAAGAAGCCAGGCATCGGGCAAGCGTCACGGAAACATGCACATTTTACTCGTATGAAACATCAAGCCATATTGAACCTGTATGCGCCAAGGAGTTAACCCCGTATGCTTGCTCCGCAGTCTACAAAGAAGCAGCTAAAGCTAAAAAAGCCCCTCCAGAAATACGACAACTAGAACCAGCTGCTCGTAACGTCTCGGGTTCTTGTCGCACATGGCATGTAGTTTCGCAGAAATCTTCCACATGCATGTGCACAACTTTTTCGGGGATGGGGCTTCTTTGTCATCACATTCTAGCTATTTGTGAAACAACTGGTGGTGTGCCTGACTTGTCTAAATTCGTCAAAGTACGGTGGTTTAAGAGTTATCACCTCAATGTCATGGCTGCCGACAACAATGAAGAGAATGTTGATACATTGCAGGAAAGCACAAAACTGCTAGTCATGCCAGGGCCAGCATTTCATAGGATGAACAGAAACCAGCTATTTAATTATGCAGTGAGGACACTGAAGAAAATAGCAGATTACCTTGCGCACTGTCCACATGAGGTCTTTGCTGCCCAACTTGAAATTCTTGAGAATGTTCTTGCGGAATGGCTTATGGAAAGGTCCTCAGGTTCTGCTAGCCATGTTGAGCAACCTAAAACTGACCAGCCAACAAGCAGAGCTCACACATCTCTTCTGCCACAAGCCCCTTCACTGCTACAAGCCCCTTCCACGGTACCACAAGAACCTTCTACTGTACCACACGACTGTTCCACGCTGCTGCAAGACCCTTCTATGCTGCCACAAGAACCTTCCACGGTACCATGAGCCCCTTGCACGCTATACGAACCTTCCACTGTGCCACACGGCTGTTCCACGCTGCTGCAAGAACCTTCTATGCTACCGCAAGAACCTTCCACAGTACCACAAGAACCTTCTGTACCACAAGACTGTTATATGCTGCTGCAAGACCCTTCTATGCTACCACAAGAACCTTCCACGGTACCACGAGCCCCTTGCATGCTACAAGAACCTTCCACTGTACCACACGACTGTTCCACGCTGCTGCAAGCCCCTTCCATGGTACCACAAGCCCCTTCCACACTACAACAAGATCCTTTCAGCCCCTCCCTTTCAAACCCAAGGCCACCACAGCTCAGACTTCCACTTGTGAAGCCAAGAGGGTGCCCAAAGTACAAGGCTGTGCAAAAGAATAAAAGGCCAAGGCAACAGTCAGAAATGGCTGCAACTGTGCAGCTGACTGAGGTTGCTCAACACAAGCGTGAGTAAATACTCGGGACAGAGTAGTTCCTAATGCATACTAATGCGGTGCTTCTTTCAGTTCTTATGTCTGGAATTGTGGGGGAGGCTACATCATTAATGAGGCTGATGTAGAAGTACGGCTAGAGTTCCTGCCAAGTGCACTTTTGGATTATCGAGTTCAGGTGCGGCAAATGCTGCCTTACTTTTCGGATGATGCCTGGCACCTACTTACATCTGTAAGTAATTATGAGAATACAATTAATGTGTGCTGTCTGTACTGGAAAATATATTGTAATGCTGTGTCCCACACGGCCTGGCTAAAATGCGTCCTATTGCCCTTTCAGTTGCCATCAAGAAAAAAAAATGAACTGTGGTTGTGCTACGCCTGCGAGGAACCAGACAGCTGCGAGATTAAAATGATTTGGTGTGACCACTACCTGCAATGGTTTCACTGGTATGAATTACATATGCTGATGTCAAATGGCCAATGTAACATTTATACTGTTTCTGTGCAGAACTTGTGCTACAGTGAAGCAAGCTGACGCAAAGAAGTTGTGGTTTTGCAGGTCCTACACAGGCAACGGCAGCATTTAGTGTAAAGGCATAATAAAATTAGTATGGCTGAAAAGCACAAAATTTCAACAGGTTCGTTGTGAAGCACTGTGCCTTATTTGAGCGGTTGTATATGTGCACTGCATGTGTGATCGACATACAGATTTCATTCAAAGTATGTAGTCAAGAGAACACCATCCTTTGCTTGATGGGAGCCCAAAAAAAGTGTGTTGAAACTTTCCCACATGGTTGTTACTTTCAAATTCAATCCAAACAAAGACATACAATTATACAGCGTGGTAAATATGCTGTATCGAATAACATTAGCAAGAGAATGTAGAATTGGCTTTATTCTGGATTTTCTGTGTGCCGGCGTCGCTACGCCGAAGGCCTTAGATCTTCTGCAACATTCGCAGCTCGCTCATGACGGCCAGTGCAAACAAGACAAGAGAGTACGCGACACAGGTTCAAGTGATAAGAGAGCGCCTGTGCCATGTACTTTCTTGTCTTGTTTGCACTGTCCGTCATGAGTATGTTCCAACTAGCCCAATTTGCTACGTTACTTCAGTCACAGTTCGGCTAGAATAAAGTGCTGAAGTTCCCGTGCCTTGTGTGCGCGAATTGGCTATACTGTACGACTGAAATGACAATGGGACACGACCGCATCCTCGTGCGGCACCTGTGCACATAGACATATTGCGAAACCAACGCAAAGCCACAACTCAACCTCGGCACTGACGATTTTTTAGCTGTAACAGTTCAATTACCTTCTTCATGAACTCAACATCTGTTTTAGAGTGCAACACTTCAATCACCGCCTTAATAAACCCGACCTCTGGCACGGACGATGTTTCGGAGTCTAACAGTTAAATTAAGGTGTTCCCAAACTCAACGTCGGGCACGGACTTTGTTTTAAAGCGTAACAGTTCAATTACCGCCTTAATAAACTCCGTACGCATTGAAAACAGCTGTCCCAGCATCGTTCCCTAGAAAGAATGTCGTCGTGCACCCAGCCATTTTCGGCAACGGTGCACTCTGCCGTGCGCATAGCATCACTGCATTAAGAGTCTGCCGTAATACCAAAAACGTGTGCATTTTCCTCACTTTAAGTAAGTACATGTGAAAATATAAATATAGCGTTGTCGTGCCCCGAGGATCAGCGCAGCAAGTCAACTATGCTCTGCAGCTAGAGTTATTTGCTTCGATCTCACATACAATCCGTTACATCCCAATTTATTTTTGAAAAATCGTTTGCCAGTTTTTACTGCTTGATGGGATCGGCATAATTAGATAAATGCCTCAAATACACTATGAATAATATATGTCTACATAACATTCATGAGCATTTGTTTAATTCTAGAAATAATTGGCCTCACTACATACTGCTATGTGTAATGAAGCCGCCTCTTACCCCAAATGAAGTGAGACTTTAAGCCTTTGTGCAGACTCTGATGATGTGAACGTTTCACCGCAAAACTACTTGCGCTACGAGCAAGCACGGCTCTTAATACTCTCATGTTACCGGATTCATATGCGCGGCGCTATCGCTTTTTCTGGCTCAGTACATTCAGGAAAAGAGACAAAAATGAAAAGACATGGCTTTTACAAGCACCGTCTATTCTTATCGTAAGCGCCCTGGCTTTTCGGATCTTGTAATCGAAACATGCAAGTGATCAAAGAAGAGGGAAAGAATGCGTTTGGGATGAAGTGCCGCATATATTTCAGCGATACTAACAGCTGTCACGGAAGCAGAAAGATGAGAAGGCAGAAACGTTAGCAAACAACGGAAAACAAAAGCGCGTCATTTGCTCCGGGTGGCATGCTACACAGCGCTGGCCTAAGCCCTTCCTTCGCCAGTTTACTTCTTTGACACGACAAAACAAAGTACTAATTCCAAACATAAGAGAAAAAAAAGAAGAAAGAAGGCGTTCAAAATGAAAAAACACGTGCTCACTCGTAAACTGGCGGTTGCCTTGCTCCATGACGACTGCTGGCTGCGACTGGCTGCGACTACAACTTGACAAAAAGCTTGATGTCGTTGGCAATGCGGCTACATATGCTCGTTCTGAAACCGAAACCCTCCAAACTGCTAAAATTGTCTGAACTTCGCGAACGACGCGCAACGTAATAACCATACAGCGCGAGAAGTTGAACTAGATGCTTATAGTTTTTCTTTTAATGTGTAATTCAAATGAGCAAGGCATTTCGCCGATTTACGAACTCAACCTTCGATCTCTGGGTGGGGAGAGAAGGCCAGGAAGCCGTCGCGAAGGCCATGCGCGAAAAATGCAATACAAATACTACGCCCGTGTCCGTTTTCAATCTGGTCCTTCTCCACTTCAACTACAAAGGTTAAAAATTGCGTGTTCAGACACGTTCACGTTCGTTTGCATGAACCGAAATTTATTTTTGTGCAGAAACCCGACGGGGCTCATGAGCTGCGCTGATTATTATTTGTTCAGTTCTTTTCACAAAACGTTTTTCAAATGGCTGTGTAACAGAAATGAGGTTATCCACTGCCACCTGATGTACAGTTTACTTCTAGTGAAGCTCTGGTGACCGATACTCGAAGCGCTTGTCAACAAATTTCTTGAGAACAAACAATAAATAAAAACGATTTCCTCTTGTCAGGAAAGCACAGTTTTTGACCCGAGAACTTACACTAGATGACTAATAAGGGGCGCAAAAAAGTAAATAAATAAAGCAGGCGACACCACCTTGAAGTTTACACAACAATTACCAGTGACGTCAAACATCTTGACAGCGCCCGCCGGGCCAACATCTTTCTTAACGGGACACTAAATAGAAAAACGATTTTTCTCATAATAATAAAGTACTCTTACACCATTACAAAATCACCACGCTCACCGCGAGAAGGCGCTTGGTACGCGAGAAAGCGCGCAAAAAGCAAATGCGAGTGGCGACGCCAGCTTGAATTTCCCGCACCAAACGTCGCCACGTGACGTCATAGATTTTGACGGCAGCTACTAGGTCCCACGCAATTCCTAATAAGTAAAAATGAAGTACATGCTCCTGTGAGGGGTCATAGACTTAACATAACAAGTTTGGGGTAATTTCGTTGAGCCAATATGTAGCCCAAGGCGCGATATTTACAAATGAAATTTTGACCTTAATTTCCTCCTCTAATAATAAACCTATGATGGCGCAACTAACAGCATTAGAGTTCCCAGAGTACAAAAATTTATCATTTGAAACCGATTCAATATTTCACTTTAGTGCCCCTTTAACTGGAAAAGGTGAAGTGCGTTGTCCTCTGGTTGGGCGCGACAAAGTAACGAGCTAGGGTGGCTAGCTAACCCTAATCACGCTGCGCGAAATTCTGTTGAGCCAATGCTGCCGAAATACGAAATCACACTTTGAAATGCCCGCGGTATCACACCGACAGTAATGGTAATGTGCAGGGTTATATTTGGCGCGCATTTAAAAAATCACAGTTTCGCCTCAAGGGCGAAGCAATCAATGCGATAGCAAGAAAGTGGAATGTCACAGGAAGAGCAGCAAGCGGCTAGAAACTTCCTGCGCGCTGCTCAAGCACAAAGTATTCAGGAAAAGAAAACACACAAGGCGAGTGCGAACTAACAACTGTTATTAGTCAGCGCTTGCGTCGTACGTTTCTTTTCTTCGTGGGTGTCTTGCTCGTTTGCGCTGTAATTTTAGCCTCATGACTCTGGTCGCGGTGTAACCCTGTGGCATAAGTCTACAAGAGCCAAAGCGTTCCTACGAGCTCAGCCACCATGAGCCACGGGACGCTCTTCTTTTTCCCTGGCTGACTAGCCACGAGTGGCGTGGCGCTACAACCCCAAAATGGAAAACTAGCGTAGGTCGCCAGCAATACGACACAAACGCAGCGCGGTCGCAGGTTCGAAAACCCGGTCGAGCGCTTCGGAATTTTTTTTCTTCTGAGTTATTTTTATTTGTGGCTTCTATTTATATATACATACATGTACATATCCGGGGAATGACGGTGACAGCGACGGCAAAAATCAGCCGAGAGTGTCCATATAACTGCTATCGCAATAAAAGAAACTCTGACCTTAATTTTCTCTTCTGTCAAAATTTGGCAGCATATTGTCACGTGGTCGTGACGTCGACGAAGAAAGCAGTCGGCGTTTGCAGAATGAAACTGTTTATTTGGCCGAACTTGAGGCCGGGAAAATGAGAACTAGAACTACAGCAATACACGCTGTACAATGATAGCGGCGAACAGGGCGTCGTCCGTCGATCAACTGACAAGCGGTCACGTGCGTCGGCTTTTATCCAGGCGCTATCGAACTTTCCAGCAATATCGCTGGTGGCGGCGTAATCTCTAGACAAAGCTAGAACATTCGCGTGCGGGGCGCAATCTTAACAAACCGATCTACTACAATCGCGACGCTTCTAGAATACTACTTCGCGGACAGCGTCGAGCGTTGATGACCGTCCCTGTCGGTCAAACCCGAATACATCAAAACAAGACAAGAAGTGGGCGTGGCATTGCCCCCCTCTGAAAAAGCATCGTCCCGATGCTTGTGAAAGAACATAGAAGAGAAAAATAAAAACAAGTGCATACACAAATAAATTAGTACAATAACAAAGGAAAAAAAAATAGAGTCCCCAGGATCGCTAACGCGCAAAAAACGGCTTAAGGCGCACGACATGGACGACTTCAGGTCGCGCACGGCGCCGCTGAGAGTTCGTAATGCCGTCAGGGACAACCTCATAGTCGAGTGCGCCGAGGCGTCGAAGTACCCTGTACGGTCCGAAGTATCGTCGAAGAAGCTTCTCACTAAGTCCTCGTCTGCGTATTGGCGTCCATACCCATACACGGTCACCGGGTTGGTATTCCATGTGGCTTCGTCGAATGTTGTAGCGGCGGCTGTCAGTCGTCTGCTGGTTCTTGATCCGTAGGCGGGCGAGCTGTCGTGCTTCTTCGGCGCGCTGTAGGTAGGTGGCCACGTCGATGTTTTCCTCGTCGGTCGCGTTTGGTAGCATGGCGTCGAGCGTCGTTGCCGGGCTCCGTCCGTAGACCAACTTGTATGGCGTCATCTGCGTCGTTTCCTGTACGGCCGTGTTGTACGCGAAGGTCACGTACGGAAGGATGGCGTCCCACGTCTTGTGTTCGACGTCGACGTACATGGCCAGCATGTCGGCGATGGTCTTATTTAGACGCTCGGTGAGGCCGTTGGTCTGTGGGTGGTACGCGGTGGTGCGGCGGTGGCTTGTGTGGCTGTATTCCAAGATCGCCTTAGTCAGGTCAGCCGTGAACGCCGTACCTCTGTCGGTGATGAGAACCTCTGGGGCGCCGTGTCGAAGGACTATGTTCTCAACGAAGAACTTGGCTACCTCAGCGGCACTGCCTTTGGGCAGGGCTTTTGTTTCGGCGTAGCGGGTGAGGTAGTCGGTTGCTACGACGATCCACTTGTTGCCGGAAGTCGACGTCGGGAACGGCCCTAGTAGGTCCATCCCGATTTGCTGGAACGGCCGGTGAGGTGGTTCGATTGGCTGCAGAAGTCCCGCGGGCCTCGTCGGTGGTGTCTTCCGTCGCTGGCAATCTCGGCAAGTCTTAACGTAGTGGGCGACGTCGGCAGCAAGGCGTGGCCAGTAGTATTTTTCCTGTATTCTGGCGAGCGTGCGGGAAACACCGAGGTGCCCAGCCGTCGGGTCGTCGTGTAGGGCCTGGAGGACCTCTGGTCGCAATGATGAGGGCACGACAAGAAGGTAGTCGGTTCGAAGTGCCGAAAAGTTCTTCTTCATGAGAACGCCGTTCCGTAAGGAAAACGACGACAGTGCTCGCTTGAATACCTTCGGAACAACGGCGGTCTTGCACTCGAGGTACTCCATAAGGCCCCCCAGTTCCACGTCGGCTCGTTGCCTTTCGGCGAAGTCGTCGGCACTTATAGTTCCGAGGAAGCAGTCGTCGTCGTCCTCTTGCGGCGGCGCGTCGACGGGGGCTCGGGACAGGCAGTCGGCGTCAGAGTGTTTTCGTCCGGACTTGTACACGACGGTAATGTCAAATTCTTGAAGTCTGAGACTCCATCGTGCGAGACGACCAGAAGGGTCCTTCAAGTTAGCTAGCCAACATAAGGCGTGATGGTCACTGACAACTTTGAAGGGCCTGCCATAGAGGTAGGGGCGAAACTTTGACGTAGCCCAGATGATGGCAAGGCATTCCTTTTCTGTTGTGGAATAGTTGGCTTCTGCATTGGATAGTGACCGGCTAGCATAACTGATAACCCTTTCAAGCCCGTCAGTCTTTTGCACAAGGACGGCACCGAGTCCTACGCTGCTTGCGTCGGTGTGTATTTCCGTATCGGCGCAATCGTTGAAATGCGCAAGTATGGGTGGCGTCTGCAGGCGTCGTTTAAGTTCTTGAAATGCTTGCACTTGCGCCGTTTCCCACCTGAATTCCACGTTAGCCTTCGTGAGAAGCGTCAGTGGTTCGGCGATCCGTGAAAAGTTTTTGACGAAGCGTCTGTAATAGGCGCATAAGCCGAGAAATCGGCGCACTGCCTTCTTGTCGGTGGGTGGCGCGAAGTCGGCGATGGCAGCTGTTTTCCGCGGGTCTGGGCGCACTCCAGACTTGCTGATCACATGACCCAGAAACAGGAGCTCGTCGTATGCGAATCGGCACTTTTCTGGCTTCAGGGTCAGTCCAGAGGTCTTGATTGCTTGAAGTACTGCCTCAAGCCGCCGGAGATGCTCGTCGAAGGACGAGGAAAACACGACGACGTCGTCCAAATACACAAGGCACGTCTGCCACTTCAATCCGGCCAGTACGGTGTCCATGACGCGCTGGAACGTCGCAGGTGCCGAGCAAAGACCGAAAGGCATGACCTTGAACTCAAAGAGGCCGTCGGGCGTTATAAAAGCGGTCTTTTCTCGATCTCTTTCGTCTACTTCGATCTGCCAATAGCCTGTCTTGAGGTCCATCGACGAAAAGTACGTCGCGTTGTGAAGTCGGTCCAGGGTGTCGTCTATCCGTGGGAGGGGGTACACGTCCTTCTTCGTGATTTTATTCAGGCGCCGATAATCAACGCAGAAGCGCAGTGTCCCATCCTTCTTCTTCACTAACACCACAGGTGATGCCCACGGACTCTTTGAAGGCTGGATGATGTCGTCGCGAAGCATTTCGTCCACTTGTTTCTTTATGGCCTCACGTTCTCGCGTCGAAACTCTGTAGGGGCTCTGTCGGAGTGGTCGAGAATTTTCTTCTGTTATAATTCGGTGCTTAGCAAGGGGCGTTTGTCGGACCCGCGATGACGACGAGAAACAGTCCTTGTATTGCAGGAGCAGGGTTTTGAGCTGGTCTTGCTTGACCTTCGGAAGGCTCGGGTTGACGTCAAAATCCGGTTCGGGACCTCTATTCGTCGAAGCAGGTTCGGCAGCATCGAAGAGGGCGAAAGCATCGCTGGCGGCTACACATTCGTCGATGTAGGCAACCGTCGCACCCATGTTGAGGTGCCTATATTCGTGGCTGAAGTTTGTCAGCAGTACCTTTGCTTTACCGTCATGCAGCTCGGCGATACCTCTTGCGACGCAAATTTGACGGTTCAGGAGTAGTTGCTGATCGCCGTCGATTACACCTTCAAGGTTCGCAGGTTTTTCGGTGCCGACGGAAATAATGACGCTGCAGCGCGGCGGAACGGTCACCTGCTCTTCTATCACCTTCAGCGCATGGTTCCCTGGCGTCGCGTGGCGTGGGAGCGCTTTGTCTGAGCTTAGTGTTATCGACTCAGACCTCAGGTCGATAACGGCGCCGTGGTCACTTAGGAAGTCCATTCCGAGTATCACATCCCTGGAGCAGTTTCGTAGGATTACGAAGCTCGCAGGATAAG
Source organism: Rhipicephalus sanguineus (assembly GCF_013339695.2). Taxonomy (NCBI): domain Eukaryota; kingdom Metazoa; phylum Arthropoda; class Arachnida; order Ixodida; family Ixodidae; genus Rhipicephalus; species Rhipicephalus sanguineus. The sequence goes on along the minus strand of NC_051179.1, from coordinate 140,638,534 downwards.
TCCGGTTATTGATGGTGACTCTCGCCGTGCAGACACCAATCGGTGTTATCAGGTGGCCTCCAGCTGTCCGGATTTCGGGTCCACTCCAAGCGGTCTTTACTTTCTTCAGCTTGGTGGCGAATGGCCCACTGACGACGGAATAGTCGGCTCCGGTGTCGACGAGAGCTGTGATGCTGTGGCCGTCGATAAGGACATCGAGGTCGCTAGTTCGTCGTCTTGCGTTGCGGTTAGGTCGTGGCGTCGGATCACGGCTTCGTCGATTTGTCCCGCTGTTTCTACGTTGCGTCGTCAGGTTTTCTTCGGGCCGCGAAGTTTCGTCGTGAGGGCTCCGTCCGGTTTGCGTCGTGTTCTGAAGGTCTCGTCGCGTTGTCGTCGTCGGCGGCCGCGGAGGATCTTCGGCATTTCGTCGTACAGCAACCGCACCTCCATCGGTTGCTGCCCTTAGTTTCCCGGATACGGGCTAGGCGACCGGCCCCGGTTTGGGCCAGTGTACTGCCGGCGGTGCGGTGACATGTAGCGGCCGGGCGACGGCGAGCGGGAAGCTCGTCGTTCTTCCCACTGTGTTCCGGTGAGGTAGTCGTCGATGTCGCGAGGCCGTTCGCCTGGCTGCGGGCGCGGCGCGTTAACGGCGAATCCGCGTAGCCCCATCTGTCGATACTGGCATCGGCGGTATGTGTGGCCGGCTTCCCCGCAGTGATAGCAGAGCGGCCGGTTGTCAGGGGCACGCCAAACGTCGGTCTTTCGGGGGGCGCAGCGTTGTCCTGTCGGCGGGCGGTATGGCGTCGGTGGTGGTGGCGGCGGTGCCTGGCGGCGGAACTGCTGCGGCGACGCGGCGTCTTGACGTGGGCGAGGGGGTGGGGCGTTGCGTCGGGCTGCAGCAGCATAGCTCATTGCTTCCGGCTGAGCCTGCGGTGCTTCGGGAATTCCAAGCGATTGCCGGACTTCCTCGCGGACAACGTCGGCGATTGAATGCACTTGATGCTGCGGCGAAGGTAACAGTTTGCGCAGCTCTTCCCGCACAATCGCTCTGATGGTGTCACGCAGGTCATCAGACTGCAGCGCCTGAACCTCCCCGTAGGTCGTCGTAGGAATGCGGCGGTTGTACTGCCTAGTGCGGATTTCTAGTGCCTTTTCGATTGTGGTGGCCTCTGAAAGGAATTCCGAGACCGTCTTAGGCGGGTTGCGCACAAGTCCGGCGAAGAGTTCTTCCTTCACTCCCCGCATCAGGAAGCGAACTTTCTTTTCTTCGGACATGGCTGGATCGGCATGGCGGAATAGTCGAGTCATTTCTTCGGTGTACAGTCCGACGTTCTCATTGGGGAGCTGTACACGGGTCTCGAGAAGGGTTTCAGCCCTTTCCTTCCGGATGACGCTCGTGAAGGTGTTGAGAAATCCGGTGCGGAAGAGGTCCCATGATGTTAGCGTGGACTCTCGATTCTCGAACCAGGTCCTTGCGCCATCTTGAAGGGCGAAGTAGACATGGCGTAGCTTCTCGTCGCAGTCCCAGTTGTTGAACGTGGAGACTCGGTCGTATGCCTCCAGCCAGCTTTCTGGATCCTCGCATGGTGATCCGCGGAATGTCGGCGGCTCCCTCGGTTGATGCATGACGACCGTTGTAGGCGCCACAGCGGTTGTCATTGTTGCTGTTGTCTTCTTCGTTGTGATCCTGGTCTTGTCCGGTAGGGGTCCGTATTGTGGGGGTAGTCCTTCCAGTCTGCGGCTGGCTCGACTGCCGCTGATGGTGTCGGTGTCTTCTTCGCGACGTGGGCTGGGTTCAAGGCTTGTCGGGGGCGTCCGGAACATGAACGAGCAGCACCTCCACCAGATGTCACGTGGTCGTGACGTCGACGAAGAAAGCAGTCGGCGTTTGCAGAATGAAACTGTTTATTTGGCCGAACTTGTGGCCGGGAAAATGAGAACTAGAACTACAGCAATACACGCTGTACAATGATAGCGGCGAACAGGGCGTCGTCCGTCGATCAACTGACAAGCGGTCACGTGCGTCGGCTTTTATCCAGGCGCTATCGAACTTTCCAGCAATATCGCTGGTGGCGGCGTAATCTCTAGACAAAGCTAGAACATTCGCGTGCGGGGCGCAATCTTAACAAACCGATCTACTACAATCGCGACGCTTCTAGAATACTACTTCGCGGACAGCGTCGAGCGTTGATGACCGTCCCTGTCGGTCAAACCCGAATACATCAAAACAAGACAAGAAGTGGGCGTGGCAATATGTTACCCTCTCTGTAATGGGCAAAAAACAGCACGCAGACGGACGGGACGAAGAAAGGGATACACAGAACGAGCGCTGACTCTCAACTGTGATACACAAACGATAAGCATAAAGAACATGCGCAGAGGAGCTGGCAAGGGACCGTAACTAGGCAAAAAAGAAAAAAAGGCTTTTATACCGCGAAGAGACTGCGCAGGAGCGACAAAAGATCAAAGAAACATACCACTGATTAAGTGTACTTCTTTTTCGTGTAAAGGAACCGATGCTTGGCTGACGCGGGACTCGCCCTCTTTTTTAATGTAGAAATCTTCCACAAGTTCCCGTGTCGTTTGATCACTGTGCTAAAGAAAGAGCACTGTCGTATCAATGAACAATGGCTTGCACCTGTTGCAGTGCGCAGGCAGCTTGGCATACGTGCATTTTTTTTTTGTGTGTGCACAGGACATTGCTGCGTCCCTGTGCTTCACACCACATTTAATTTGGCTAGACCTCAGTTTATCATGCTTTTTGTTCATCATTGGGCCTAACTTATTTTTGGCTGAAAATAGTACCTGAACATCGTAACGTGACGCCACATTTTTTAACTCGTGTGCCATTGTGTGCTTGTAGGGCATGGTGGCACATTTTTTTTGGCCGCTCTTTTTTTACGCTTTTTTGTCCCTTCTTAATCTGACACACTAGTCCTTCGCAGACGAAAGTGATTACAGGAGTCGGGAAACCGACTGCCTGAAGGCGACCCACCTGATCAGAAAAGCATTTTGTAGCGTGAGCTACACTTGCCTAGCCGGAGCCGATTTCGTGTTGACCCTCATGAGCCGTGCTGCGCATGCGCGAGGATCAGTGATGTCACACAGCTGGCTCACCGAAGCCGGCATCTCACGCGCTCTCCACCACCGCCGCGCGCGACTCGCCGGTGCTGGTGTGCGCATTCGAGAGGAGTGACGTCGTAGCCACGGCAGACCCACTGACGCCGGCGCGCTCGCAGCTATTCGCCTTCGCTGTGCAGTCGCCGTCTGACACTGCGCTGGAGCCGCTTGATAGCGCCTCTGACTGGCGTTTGCAGGTGGGTAACGCCATGGAGAAGGAGAGCTCAAATGCTGCTCAACGGCGCAGCAGAGCCGAGAAGCTTATCTCATCGGATCCCGAAGAATGAACAGAAGGCTAATAATCCTAGACAATCTGGAAAGCTAACAATAATCAGCTGAACCTTTGCTAACGCTACGTATATCCTGGCACAGCCGTGCTAAGCCACTGCAAATTTTTTCCCTTTGGTGCCTACACGACTTCCTAATCGCGGCCCCGAGGCTCAATGTGCGATGCCCTTCTCCACTATTTTAGAATGCCTCGACTTATAATTAAGGAGTGGTTTTACAGATCTGGGGTTATACGCCCAACAAGAGTGGTTGTTAGAAAACGTTATCTTTAGGTCTACAAACTGTATTGCGTTTTGTGAAGGTTTTTCGCTGGTGAACCCATCCCAGTGTTTCAAAAGACCTCCAGAATCTCATCAACATTCAGGGACGCTTCATATTTGGACATTAGAATTACGTAATCATCCACGTATCAGGCGACACGAACAACTTTCCCTTCAATCTTCTTTGCTAGGCTTGAGTCGACTTTTCCTAGGAAAATGTCGCTCATTACCGGTGCCACCCTGGACCCAATGCATACCCCGGCTTTTTGGACCATCGTTTTCCCTTCCCACACAACGAAGGTCCACTTCAAATAAAACATCAATGTTATGATATCACACCAATGGCCGTTTTTGGTGCCGTCGTTGCGCAAAATAATATCGCGCGAAATAAGAAAAAATGTCCAGATAAAACGGGGTACGAACCTCGGTCCTCTGCGTGGGAGCCCAGTATTCCACCACAGAGCCATGCCGGTGCTTGAAACTCCTTTATGTCAGGAACATTGTTGCCAACCGTAGGGAAATTACCCTACTTGTAGTGTATTTTCCGAATTTTCCGCCATCGTGGGGTAGTGGGGCGGTAATACGATTTTCTCATTAGACATGGAGTAATTTCCACATTTTGCTCGTCATCGATCAGGGAAAAATGTAGCGATCCGCGCGACATATCCGAGGGTTACATTCCTAAAGAGATCCGAAAACCAAAGGCTTGCATACGGGGAGGGGGGCGGCAAGGGGGGGGAGGCGGCCACCTCCCCTGTTCACCTAAGAGGGGGGGGCGCAAAGTCAGCCCCAGACATTGACATAATTGAGAGGGGCGGGGAGCTGCGACCAGGGGCGTAGCCAGGGGGGTGTTGGGGGGGTTCAAACCCCCTCACGAAATTTTTGAGTTTTGCTTGCGTATATGTACACGCGCACATACAAACGCACGCACGAACATACATAAAGCATGGTTGAAGCCCCCCCCCCCCCGAAAAAAATTTCTGGCTACGCCCCTGGCTGCGACGAACGACCCCCCCCCCCCTCTGTAGGGGAACCCTGCGCACGCGTATGCCTAAAACAAAATCTTTCTTTGAAAAAAAATTTTGGCCGCGTATCTGCGTGCTTCGCTGCAAATGTCGTCTAAAGACGATAGAAGAGGCGCTGCGTGAGATATGGACGCCATCTGGCAATACGTCGGGAAACATGAGTGCTGTGTTGCGGGCTGGTAGTCCCGGCGCAGCGGCAGGCGAAGACCGGCGGTGACCAACGCGACCGGTGAGGACGCCGGCCAGCCCGAACACGCTGTTCGGCGCGATGCGCCGAAGGAGAAGAAACGTCCGCACTCAACGAGTACTCTCCACAAACTCTCTTACTTACACGTCGCCTGGGTAAAACAGGAATGCCAGAGCGGCGCCCCCTGTCATTCGTACAATGCAATACTGAACCGAAACCGAAACACAACATGAGCTTGTGCAGAGGGCACGGAGGAAGACAAGTTTCAGCGCAGTCGCATTTTCAGCGCACCTTAAGAAACTAGGGTTGTAACATTGTAGGGCGAGTAGAGCCAGAAGGACCGTCACGACGAAACCTGCCTCCTCAGTCGTATTCGCCTGGAACGTTGGTGTGGCTTCGCGTTCCCTCCTCCGCTCCTGGCCTTTCCACAAAGCTACTGCCTAAGTACGAAGGCCCCTACCGCGTCCTACGTCAAGCATCCCCAGTTAACTATGTGATTGAGCCTGTTCAATCATCTACGGACCGCCGTCGTCGCGGCCGCGAGACTGTTCACGTCGATCGACTGAAGCCGCATTATGACCCACCAGTTGTACCTGTTCCTTAGGTCGCCAGGATGGCTCCTTTTCCGCGGGGGAGTGATTTGTAACATGGTAGGGCGCAGACAAGAACGCCTGCGAAAGAAGAAGACGAAGACGGTTGTTGTTGGCGCTCGCGCTTGCTCGGCTTGGACCGCTGATCGCTTCAGCTGTGGCAATCTTTTAATAAACGCGTTACTGTCTCAATGTTAAACGCATACCATCAAGGTCTTTAAAATTGCGTATCTATTTTCTATTAAAGGAACACACCACCTAATACTTACCTAATGATGTTACGCCTCAGATATGCGTAATATTTACTTTTTGATCGACAACGTTCACAAGTATGAACAGCCGTACCAGTTCAAGATGGGTGGGCGGTAAGCAAGTGGTTCAACTTTGGCCGGTTGGCTGAATCGGGTGACGTGCCGACAAACAGAAAGACAGACAGACAGAAAGACAGACCAAAATTTCTGCGTTTAAGTTCCCCAAGAAAGACTATCGTCTTTAAAAATTGAAGCCGTCTTAACTCACATGTCACCCGCATAGGGCAGAGACGAAAGACACGTCGCACATCCCTGTGCTAGGATTGTTGTTCCTTCCCATCGTTGTTTTTTAAAGACGATAGTCTTTCTTGGGGAACTTAAACGCAAAAATTTTGGTCTGTCTTTCTGTTTGTCGGCACGTCCCTCGATTCAGCCACTCGGCCAAAGTTGAACCACTTGCCCAAGGGCCAGCCGTCTTGAACTGGTATGGCTGTTCATACTTGTGAACGTTGTCGATCAAAAAGTAAATATCATGCATATTTGAGGGGCAACGTCACTAGGTAAGTATTAGGTGGCGTGTTCCTTTAATAGAAAATGCATACATACGTAATTTTAAGGACCCTAATTTCTTAAGCTGCGCTGAAAATGCATAAGAATGGAAGCTTGAGCGAGTTGATATGCGTTCATCTTTGTTGAAACAGCGCTCACTAGACGACGACGAAGTAAAAGAAGGCACAGCACAGGTAGCGCCTGTCCTGTGCCTTCTTTTACTTCGTCGTCGTCTAGAGAGCGCTGTTTCAACAAAGCTGAAAATGCGACTGCGCTGAAATTAGCCTTCCTCCGTGCCCTTCGCACGAGCTCATTGTTGTGTTTCGGTTTCGGTTGTGTATTGCACTGTACGAATGCCATGGGTTGGTGTTGAAAAACTTTAGTTTTGAGAAGGCCAAGAAGGTGAAAAAAAATATTTAAAAAATGAAAAAGCAGCGTTGTGGGCGGCCTTCAGGCTGCCGGTTGTGGGCGCCGCTCTGGCGTTCCTGTTTTACCCAGGCGACGTGTAAATAAAAGAGTGTGTAGAGAGTACTCGTTGAGTGCGGACGTTTCTCTGCTTCAGCGCTTCGCGCCAAACCGCGTTTTCGGGCTGGCTGGCGTCCCCGCCGGTCGCGTTGGTCACCGCCGGTCTTCGCCTGCTGCTGCGCCGGGACTACCAGCACGCAACACAGCACTCATGTTTCCCGACGTATTGCCAGATGGCGTCCATATCTCACACAGCGCCTCTTCTATCGTCTTTACACGACATTTGCAGCGAAGCACGCAGATACGCGGCCAATTTTTTTTCTTTTCTCTTGCCGTCGTCTCCCATTCGTTCGTTTCGTGGGAGGGCTTTTAAACTTGGCGGTGGCATTCGGTTCCAGTTATTAAGGCAAAAAACTCAGGTGCCTTATTAAACACGAAAAGTGACTGCCGGCGTCAACGCGAGTGATGCAAAAAATCATGATGTATAACGACGTCACCTCATGTCGTCATCTTAGCGTCACAGATCGCCATAATTTGTGACTTACAATAAATTGCTTTCGCATTATTTTCATTCCAATTCTATGTGGGACGCACTTCTTTGCCTACTCACACCAAATAAGAGGCTTTGGACATGAAGTTGTATCATATGGGACGGCCCAGTCATAGTTCCGTATTCAAGAACTCCTCGTCAATTAGACTCCTTACCATTCTTGTGCACGCGTTTCATAAAAAAAAAGATTAGGTTAGTACTCACAAATACGTACCGTACTTACATATTGCTTGATTTGCCGTTATTTCGTCCTTTGTGCCGCGCATATAACATCCAGGGATATCGTGCCAAAGGTTCCAGTCACTCAACAGTTACACTCCGCATACAGGTCTACTAGGTTTGAGTAAGTCGCATTCATATGAACGCGACCAAAGGACAGCTTAATCTACATACGAACGCTTAGAGTGCTTTTTCACAAAACGGGCAGGCCCGCTTATGTAGCGTCATGATTCCGATGTATGCATAGATAGAGCCTTGCCGGCACGTCCTTTTGGCACAAACTGATGTCGCAAACGCCGATACGCGAACGACGGACTTGTAAAACAATGGTCGGGAGGTATCACATGACAACGGAGGAGCGAAACCACAGCAGGATGCAGAGTGTGGCATGAACATGCAGGCCGCGAAACATCCTGTTAAAGCTCCTCTAAGCAGGCCCCATCAAAAATTTTGACTTGAATTAGAGGCAGGAGGGGACGTCTAGGGAGGGTTTTACTTATATAATGCTCCAAATCGGTTAATTACTGAATAAATCACAATAAAATTTGACTGATTTGTTACCAAGACTCAAGGACACAGGAGTCTTCACCGCGCTAGCGGCAGCCTATCTCCTTGGCACGGCTATAGCGGTGGGTAAGCAACTGACGGAGGCGAGAGAGTTCAGGTGGCGAGCCGCGCCTACTTCTTAAAATGTTCTTTCTATGTCTCATCGTGGCGCACGCGTTGCGGACTCCACATTGGCGGGACGTGGTCGGTGACGTTTCGAGGAACGCCTGTTACGTAGCACTCACTATTTCCAAGCGTGCCTCCCTCGAGAGGGAGGGTGAATTTCGGCCGCTTTCGGTGCTGTGCATGCGGGTGATGTTCTGCAGATAGACCGATCTGCGCGCCACGTTTCTTCGTTCGCAATTCCAGAACCTGCTGAAGAGTACTTTCAGATGAGGAAGCAAATGCAGAACGCTCAGGTTTGCCTACTGAAACAAGCATATGGGGCGTTACACGACCGCCGTCATCAATGTCATCATCATCACCCTATCTTATAGTCCACTGCCGGACGAAGACCTCAGCCAGTGGTCTCCAATACCCACCCTGTCATGAGCAAGCGGCTTCCATTTTATGCATCAATATTTCTTAATTCCGTCGCCCCGCCTAACCTTTGGCCGTCCTTTACCGCACTACCCATCTCTTAGTATTCAATCCGATTCTCTGACTGACCATCGGTTATGTGTCCTTCTTAACACGTGACCAGCCCAGGTCGATTTCTTCATTTTATTATCCACTAGGGTATCGGTTACCCCTCTGACAAACTCTGCTGTCTTCCTACATCTTCGAGTAACGCCTGTCGTTTTTCGCTCCTAGAAATGCTAGAATCTGAATCTCCTGTTTGCGCTTCCTTTTAACTAAAGTAGCTGGTGGCATATCTTTGATTTATATTTGACTAAAGAGAGTAACTTACAGTTGCCGTTAGAGAGCAATGCTATAACCGATGACGTACAAGGATAGCAAAGATATGATTGATCACAAGTAATCAAACACGTGTAATCTGTGCCGTCAGAGGCGTCCACTCCGGAGGGTGGGCAGGGAAAGAGCACGCCTATATCCAGAAGCAGGCCGGAGCACGGTAGTTCCGTGCGCGTGAGGAAAACATCAGAAACTGCTCACAAACAAATGTAAAATAATATTCTCGGGTTTTACGTGCCAAAACACTGATGTTATCTGTCATGTATACGTACGTACATACGCAGACACTTTTGGAGTCGCTCGGAGGATTTCATGATAGACGTTCGTCCCGTCCGCGATGTCTGCTCGCCGAGCACCTCTCGCCGATCGGGGCTTCGCCCCGTCCCCGATGTCCTCGTGCCTAAGACCTCTCGCCGATCGGGGCCCCGTCCGTGCACTCTTCTAACCGCTCCCCCACCTTCTTTCCTATCATTCTTTTAATGCCACCTTATCCCTCCCTCGAGAGCCACTGCTGAGGTGTCCTCCCCGGCGAGAGACAGTTGCGGGGCTCTCTTTTCTCTTCACTTCCTATTATTTTATTATTAAGAATAACTCATCCCCCCTCTCCCGCAGACAGTTTAACGTGAACAAGGCTACCTAGTGGTGTTTTCGCAATCATCAGCTTGCGATCAGACTAGAAAAACAAGTGAACTGTCCAGAAGCAAAACGATACGCAGACTAAAGGCAAAAGTCACAATAACTCAATCGTTAAAGGGGATGTGTGTACTTTGTCGCATTCAACTGTAAACATACTCGTGGGAGAAACGACACGTCGTCTAAATAAATGAGTCTGCGAACAGTTCTAAATGTCACAGCGAAGCTCGTTAGCATACTGCAATAATAAAAAAAGCCTGATGTCAGCCGAAAAAAGACAAGAACAACACAATGGGGAGCAGACTTTCTGGAGTATTTTATTCCTTCAAAAGTCAACGGGTTAATGAGACAGAAATGCTGACGAAACCTTTTATAACAACGAAAAAAAAGTTAATTACCCGAGTGCGCGGCTAAACACATTGGCAAACTTATCGTTTTATATATATCAGATGATATGCTCACACTAGAGGACATGATTTTCGCTTGTTGAACATCTTTTGTCCGGCCACTGTGCACAATTTTATAATTTGCACGAGGTGTTCATAAACTGTTCGTTTTGTAGCATGCAAAAAGCTCCATTCAGTCTTGGTGCTCACTAAGAAGTCCAATTCTCAGCGATCTGGATGATAAAAATGCTATAAATATCTCGTCTGCAATAACGCACTTCAACCGTAATTAGTACGATTGTGGCGATGACGCTTGCCGCCTGTGAGAGTCAGTCAACTGCGATTTATGTGTGCTAGAATCTTTTAAACTGGTTGGCGTCCTTGTTATAATATATAGTAGAAAGGACTGCAATACTGGGATGTGCTCGATGGTACACTAATCCACATTTCAGGCTCAATCAATGGGTGGTTAGGCGGTGGTGAATTACCTCTAGCGAGAATACGCCAGTGATTGAAGCGCAGAGTGCGAGGTACATTTTCACAAGTAGGTTAGTAGGTGGCGTCTGTGCAGGCACATCTTGAGTGACGGTGCAATTGAACGTCTCGAGCCTCTCGTGACGAACGTGCCACCCCGTCTCGAATATCCTCCGAACTAGCGAGACGAAAGGCCTTCGCAAACGGTAGTACTTCCTAATCGGAAATCCGGCAAATACGCTCGAAATCGAGGATTTACCTTCGACTGCGGCACCCGTGAGGCGTGACACTTTGCAGGGTTCTTGGTCAAACATGATCAACAAGTGCGTTTCCTTTGTCGTCCTTTCGGCACACGAATTGAAGTTCCCCGTGAATTGATCCTTGTTGCGAGCCCATCGCTTCACAGCGAACGACAGGCTACCGAGAAAGTCGCTCCGTTTCTCAGATGACGCCGCAATTAAGTAGAGAAAGTAGGAGCGGTTTTCGACGCAGGGCAGTAGGTGACCGTCACGTAGTTTTGGCACCAACTTGTCGACCGTATCGTCAGCGTCCCATGTTGGTCGGGCACTGAGCGTTGCCGTGAGAAGGCTTTGAGTGTAGGCGGCCAGGGAGAAGCCGGCCAAGAGCCAACACGCTATGACCATTCGGCTGTACGTGCACCGGTCGTTGACATTACGAATGGGGGAAGCGATCAGGAATACTGCTGCCTGTAGCGCTAGTATCAACTGGATGATGCCATCGAAGGGTCGGCGACCGCGACGCATGTTGACAAGGACAAAAACGCCTGCGGTGACCAGTACGGACAGAGTCAGCAGCAACGCCCAGGACAGTGAGCCGGCGAACGTTAGGCCACTGCGATTCCACTTCTTCTGTACGAAGAACGTGGCACGCCTGAATTCATAAATTGCAAAGTCAAAACGCTGATAGCGCGTTGGACTTAATCCCAACGGAGATGCCATGATGTCGATCCTTCGTGTTGTTAAGTAATTGACGATCTGGCACCAGGATACTTGCACTACGCGAAAAGACGCGTTGAGTCTTCCGAGAGCAACAAAATTTTTTCTTCTTTGTCTGACAAAGAATATGCTCCGTTTGATGATGAACTTTTGACAAAGCATCCAAGAGAAAGCTTGTGTCTAGAGAGAGCACTCCACGATGCCCTTGAGACCTCGCCTTCCGTCGGTTCTTGTGTTTTGGAATAATTCAGCTCAACGAGGTTTAGAGAGAAGTTTGAGGGAGCAGCGAAACACGCCCAGATTTTCCAGCGAGTTCTTCCTGTGGCTAGGTAATCTGCGACCTCCTCATCCGTGATTGTAACCCAAGTCATGCGAGGACAGATCTCACTGTAAGAATTTAATGGCTTGGCCAGCGAGGTATTCCATATTGCGTCTGAGACGATCACGATGGCACGTTGGTTGTGGAGAGGCAAGGAACTAATTTCACTGATATAATGATACCACGCAGAACACCAGGACAGCACTTTGACCGCTCTGTTAACGGTGCTTAGAAATGAACGCGTGAAGTCTCCTCTCGCACACAGGAAGTGGACGTCAAGGCCCTCGCTGTTTACCACGTCGATTACCTCGGCTGAGCCAAACACTTCTTTTAGCAGTGCCAATGAAAGCAACGTAGCATGCGTAAGAATCATGTAGCTTTGAAGAAGCAATGACAAACGCATAGTGAAATTAATTTGCCGCTTGCACACTTTCAGTTCATTTATGAAGCATCAGCGCCTTTCGCGACTTGAATCCCATGTCGAGTACTGTGTCACAATGCCGTAGGTGAGGCTTTCTAAACACTTGGGGGACGCGAACGCGCTCTATCAGCACGCGCTTATATCAACTACCATTGAAGAATTCTCCTCTACAAACGACAGTGAAGCTCTCCACGGAACGAGCGAATGTGAAGGCTGGTGTGTACCTGGCGTATTGACCCGTGAATTCAATGGACGTTTTCCATGGGTAGATGTTTATTAATCTTGTCGCAGAGACGTGTTGTCGATGTCGTGACAAAAGCCTTTCTTTTTCTTTTGTCGTTCACAGGGCCTCCCGCTATAACTGACCTCGACTTTTCTTACAACGAAGAAAAGGAGATAATGCTTCAGTTATTTGTAGCGCCTTGCAACGATCGTTTCATGAAGGTGGCTTCCTGACGTTGCCGCAAAAATGGGATTTATTCTCGATCCATAAGTTCTCAGTGGTAACAAAACGTTTGTCTTTTTGCTTTACCATTGTTATGTTACTCTGTCTACCTATTTTCTCTATGTAATATCTGGCACGCACTTATGGCAACTGACGTCGACACGCACTATTTAGCCGAGTTCTTCCCTGCGATATTTATTTATTTTTTGCGACGTGCGCACAATCAATGTACACAGAAAAATAAAACAAGGATAACGAGAGAACAGCATAATGCACTTGCTGCAAGTGGTGGGGTCTCGTTTTTGTGTTTTGAGTATCATATAATCAAGATTTGTGCGAATAAAGGTGAAATACAAAAAAAGGATATATCTATCAGTTAGCACTACTTTATGCACCACAATATTGCAAGCCGGTAATCACGCTTTGAATACTTGTATTTGCCGCCTCAAAGTATTGCTGTGTGCTCAAGAAGATGAAGGTCTTGCTGAGTGAAGACGTCGATCACGCTATGGCAACGTACATGAGCATCGAAATTTGCAATTTACTCAGAAAGTCATATGAAGAGGGTATGATTTTTTTTTTACTGAAATGGTTCGGAAAATTTCGAAGAATATGTTAATAGGATGTCGGAAATCATATTGATAGGCCGTCTGTTCTACAGCTGCGAGGCATATATCAGACGCATGGTTTTTTCAGCAACATGAAGGTGCTGTCTGATTTCATTGCTGTCCCTTGTCCCGTTAATGGGGACGGCAATCACCGGGCGGATTCTAAGGGCTGGCGTCAAGGCCCTCCGAAAACGCACCACGAAAGCGCGTACAATTTAGAGTTGGTCCTTTGGTGCGCCAGCGAACGCCGGTTGTGGTCCAAAGACCGAGTCAGAGCCGAGAGTCGATAACACAAACGAAAACGAAATATATTCTCAGTTAAGGCAATACAAATAACACAAACACGTGCACACTCGGCTGGTACCCGTTACAGCTTCACAATATAATTCAGATGGTGTTTACACAACGGGAGCTAAACAAACAGATCACACGCTACGAATGCAATCGCATGCATTACAACTATTCAACGACAGTTAAAGTCCTGAATAAACAATGGCGTATCCAGTCCACAATACTTGGACGGTAATCGAATGCTTCTCTTCAAGGAAACACTCACGCCAGCTCCAGCGTTGATCGTCGTAGCTCAACCGTCGTCGTGTCTTGTCACGGCTCACACGGTGTCGTCATCGGATTCTTCCAAATCGACGATCGACTGACCGCACACCATCATAAACACGTCTTCTTTAGCTAACGGAGCCACACTTAGCGTAACTTCACCATATCCGGGCCGACTGACTCGCTCACTCCTTCGCTGAATGTCTGACCCCTGCCTGGTCGTCGTCGCACGCTTTTATCCCCTCTCCCCCGGTTTCCAGAAGCGTCGGGAGAGTTCTTCGGCGTGCAGTACAGCTGAGGCTTGAGAAAGGGCGAGAGCTTTCTCGTAGGTTCGAATCGCGGCGGCACCGTTCGCGGATGCGTCACCCTTTCCTTCTAGAAAGATCCAGGCTTTGCCGGGCGTTCGATCGTGTTGACGGCGTCTGGCTCGGGTGGGTGAGGAGGATGCGGCGCGCCGGCGTCTTTTGATGGTTGTTTTTTCGTTGTTCGCGCTTCTTGGTCGCGCGGCTCGCGCTGTTCTGTCTCGTAGCTGCTTGAAAGCGGCTGCGCGCGCGCTTTGTAACACGCTAATTTGTGACAATTGCCAAGGCGAGGTCAGGCTGCCAAAACAGTAAAAAAAAGAACTGTGTCTTCCACACAGTGTTAGATAACAAAAGAGAAAATAACGAAATATCATAGTATTATGTTTCATGCCTGCTATTTCGATCGGCAAGTTTTCTTGTTCAACAAGAGTTAGCTGGGCTGGTTGGTTCGTGCAGCACATAATAGCATTTTGGCGTGCTGCAGTTGAGCCGCAGCGCAGATTGCCTCAAGTGAAAACTGTTTTCGTGTACTGTTGACACGGGGCACATTTTATGTTGGAGAGAAGTCAATGCACCGTGTTTCACGCCCAGTCGTTTAATATGAAAACGTACCAACTAGCTGAACTCCCTGTTATTCTAAGCGCACTTTTTTAGTTTGAAGCAATTAAATAACGATTTAAGCACGCCACGATATGTTTCAATGACGCCAGCCAATGTCACCTTACACATAGACAAAAAATGAAGGAGCGCTTTCGCTATCGGGAAAATGGGGGCTAGCGAAGATTGGATTGTTTTTTTTTTCTTCCAATTGTTCTTTCTTTCCTTCTTTCTTTCTCTCTTTCTATCTTTCATTCTTTCTTTCTTTCTTTCTTTCTTTCTTTCTTTCTTTCTTTCTTTCTTTCTTTCTTTCTTTCTTTCTTTCTTTCTTTCTCTCTTTCTTCCTTTCTTTCTTTCTCTCTTTCTTTCTTCCTTTCTTTCTTTCTTTCTTTCTTTCTTTCTTTCTTTCTTTCTTTCTTTCTTTCTTTCTTTCTTTCTTTCAGAAATACATTATTCTGCGATTTGACGATGTTTCATAGTGTTTGGAGAGTATTGGAGGTAGTGGAATTTCTCAACAAAGATATGAGCTTGTAGCCTTGAGAAACTACATTCTGCGATTTCACGACGTTTTGTACTGTTTTGAGGCAGTTGGAGGAGGTTGAATATCTGATCAGAGCTATAAGCTTCTAGCCTTGATAAATGCTTTATTTTGTGATTTCACGAAGTTTTGTACTGTTTTGAGACAATTAGAGGAGGTTGAGTTTCGGATCAGAGATATGAGCTTCTAGCCTTCTGAAACGATCTATTCTGCGATTTGACGAAGTTTCTTCGCGTTTGGAGATTATTGGAGGTGGTTGAATTTTTGATTAGGCATATAAGCTTGTAGAGAGAGAGAGAGACGTCAAGGTGGCTAGCGTGGCCGTGCCGTTATCGCTACTTTATTAGAAGGCCATGGAAGAAGCAGAGCGGCAGCGGCTGCCGGCTTCCAGCCCCCAGGAGCGTGAGCACGTTCCTAACTGGCACTTCCCTGCTCACGCCTCGAGCGCCCAGCATGAGCTGCGCGAGAGACGCGGCGCGGTGATTGAAAAATGACGATGATGATGAATGGCGATGATGACGACGCTACAGATTACTCGCAGAAATGAGCCCGGAATGAAAAACTATGGGGGCGTATATACAAGAAGGTTCGTGACGCGAGACAAAGTGTCAGTGGGCAGTCCAGATCGTCAACGTGAGATGACCATCGGAGACAAGTGGGTCTCTGGCGGGCGGCTCTGGGAGTTGCGTAGCGGGCGGGGGTCGCGACGAATGGACGCTGTAGGCAGGAGCAAGAGCGCCCGACTCTCTGCATGTTGGAACCGATCCCAGAAAGTCGGGTGGGCATGAGGAGAGGCGTTGCACAGGCAACAACAATTCCGGTGACTGCTGGGCGCACTCCGCGCATGTAGTCTGCGGCGCGAGACGAAATACCGGCAGGTACGGTGGCTGTAGACGTGGGGAGGAGGCCTGCACAGCGCGCCGGCACAGTAGCCACATGTCGGGTGGGCGGCATCCTGTGTCACGGGGCCCGGAGCAAATCTGCGGTGACACCGAGCAGGAGTAGACGCTGCGGGCTCGGATGATGCACCTGTGCGCGTTGAAGCGCCCTCAGCAGGTGGCACACGAGGGCTCGTGCGCAGGTCAGGATGCTGGATGCCGGCCGACGTGGCAGGCGTCACATGTGTGGCTTCCTCTGCCATTGGCGAACCAGCAGGCATGTCGTCCTCAGGCGCTTCCGTTATAGTAGCAGCGTCCTGCAAGTGCGGCCGGAGTTGGTAAGGGGCACGAACTTCTGCTGCGGTAGACGTCGAGGGCGATGCTGGTCGCTGCTGGGAAGAAGCGCAGAGCTTGGAAGTCGGTGAAAAGTCGTGCTCGGATACCGTCGACGGCGAAACCTCCGCGAGCTAGGGGCGAACAGCGGGCAAGAGGTTGTCCGTGTCAGCTTCCAGGTCGTGCGGCAAGGTAGCCAGCGTGGAAGCTGTGGTCAGGGACGTGTCGTGAGACGGCGAGGCCAGGGACGACGGGCGGATGGCGGGCATGCCTGATGGACCGTCGGCCGAGGGCGTCGAAGGAATGCACCTCGTGGCGAACTGGTCGATGGCAGCAGCAACGTCGTCGGGCGCGGGAACCTCGGGCGCGGGATCCTGAACATCGTCGGACGGGTCGTCCGGCGCGGGAACCACTGCGCTGGCGACCGGACGAGAGGTGGAAAGAGACGTGGCCGGGGAAGGTGGGTCGCGGTCATGGGCTGCGGGCCGTGTGGTACCGCTCGCGTTGGCGGAGGGGAAACCCGGAACTCACGGGTCCCCGGTAGCGGGCGGTACGTCTCGCCGTAGCGGGCCAGCACCGCAGCGCAGAGGTCGTCGTATGGCTGCGGGCTGGATGACAACGCGGCGGACAGATGACGCAGCTCAGCCGGGAGGGCGTCAAGCAGGATGTCGTGCATTAGTGGCTGCGCGGTGACGCCATTCATCGCGAGGGTGGCGTCGAGCTGCATAAACCACGCTCGGGGGTAGGCCGGGTGAAACGGCGGAACTGGAGGACAGAGTTGCGGAAGCATGGCAGCGGGCCGCTCGGCGAAGGACGTGGTTGTCCGGGTCACCAATTGTAGCGAGAGAGAGAGAGACGTCAAGGTGGCCAGCGTGGCCGTGCCGTTATCGCTACTTTATTAGAAGGCCATGGAAGAAGCAGAGCGGCAGCGGCTGCCGGCTTCCAGCCCCCAGGAGCGTGAGCACGTTGTTGTTGTTGTTGTTGTTGTTGACCTCTCGTCATGGCACATACCCAATGGAGGGGATCACGTTCCTAACTGGCACTTCTTCCTCACGCCTCGAGCGCCCAGCATGAGCTGCGCGAGAGACGCGGCGCGGTGGTTGAAAAATGACAATGATGATGAATGGAGATGATGATGACGCTACAAGCTTCTAGCCTTCAGAAATGCTTTATTCTGCGATTTGACACGTTTCCTAGTGTTTGGAGAGTATTGGAGGTAGTGGAATTTCTCAACAGAGATATGAGCTTGTAGCCTTGAGAAACTTTACATTCTGCGATTTCTTTCTCTTTCTTTCTTTCTTTCTTTCTTTCTTTCTTTCTTTCTTTCTTTCTTTCTTTCTTTCTTTCTTTCTTTCTTTCTTTCTTTCGTTCTTTCTTTCTTTCCTTCTTTCTTTCTTTCTTTCTTTCTTTCCAGCCCTGGCGGAAGTGAAACTGCTCTGATTGGCTGCGGGCCTGGCGTGATGGCCCGCCATATACACAGTTGGCATCGGGCCTAACGGCACCAGAACATGAGGCCATGCGTTCGTATCAAGGCAACAATGAAATGCGGCAACGTCAAATGACCAGTGACCTCGACAAAAGGTCAGATTATCACATCAGAAACGGCCGATCGCCAACAAGCACACGATCTATATAGATAACGTCAATTATTTGAAAATTGCGCGTACAACTGTTCAGATGAGCGGCACCCTTTTGAGGGCCGCGCTTCTGTACGCTCTCCGGCGCCGGGTCTCTCGCGTGCGACAACGCTGTCACCGAAATCTGTAACTCAAACAAGCGTCGCTTGAAAACGAGAAAAAAATCTACGAAGTATCATTACAAAGATAAAATAGCGGTACAATTGCGGACTCATGTTTACGCGTATTGAATCTATACAGCTTTTCATTCACCGAAGAGATTTGTCAACTATATGTCCATGAGAACACTCGCTAGATTTTCAGGTATAGCGCTATAATTGTACAGGACGGCCATACGGATATATGCGATCATTTTGTACCTCTCTTATCCTCAAATTAACGTATATTTTCTTTCTTTTTCTTCTTCTTCTTCTTTCTTTTTTTTTTTTTTTTTGGCGTGGAGCTGATTCACACGAATGATTAGGGAATGAAGGGCGTTGCGTTCGACAACGCACAAAATTTTAAGTTAATGGTCCTGTATTTTCTTAATACTTAAGAAGTAGCTTTTTTTGAGTATTTAAAATTATGTTCTCTGTCACACATACAGACACACACTTGCACCCACAAACAAACAAGCACGCGGGCACAGCGAAACGTAAACATCCACATGGCGACAGTCGTGAGGCCGCACCTGAATGAGCCAACTTCACTGTATCGCGTAGGCCGCATACTCGCTACCATGCTCCTTATGCAATATATTTAAGCGTGTATATTGTTTCACCGATTCCAGAAAATTGCTTTTCCCGTGTTGACACAGTCATCCTGGTGTAAGACGTGACTGAAGTATTTGAATGTTGGCGAACGTTTACACCAAATCAGGTTACACCATAAAATAAGCATATGAAGGAAAACTTGCATCTTATGTACGGTGGTACAGAAATTAGGCTACCAAGTGATATAAAAATTCTTGAAGTTACACTTTGAAGCAATACGCTTTGAAACGAGCATATCGACAGTGCGCTGGGTCAATTATATTTCTTTGTGGGACGATATACAGCTGCAAATTAAGGTTATCACGTCGTTGCGTTTCGGTTTATGTAGCATATATGAGCCAATGACACATACGCCAATCCGCCTTATACGTGTAGGATATGTCATGTGATAGTGTGCGAACTCCGTTCTCGAACTATGCTTCATATGCAGGTATATGCAAAGCGCTTTTTACAAGAGCGTTAACTGCAATGAGTGAGTCATTTTGTTTTAGCTTATCGTAGAGCTACAATACTGTCACGTAGCCGAGAATGATGCAACTTTCGTTCAGAAAACGAGGTTTATTGGAGCGAACTTGTGCTCCGCAGTAAACTGAAGGAAAATGAAAGCGGCGAAGAAGCAGCCAACAAAACGACGACATACACTGGCGAGCGTCGGCGGGAAGAGAGCGCCGCGGCGTTTCTGCTGCGGGCGTTTTTTGTGCCTCGGCGTTATTCTTTTTGGATGCCATCGAATTATAGCGACAACACTGCGCTAGTTACGACAGGATGAAGCACTCTCCCTGTCCAATCAGATACCCTGGGCGACCCACAAAAGAGAGAGAGAAACACGGGCTTTGCCTCGAACATAGATAAGAACTCCGGCTGCCAGACGCTGGCAACTAAATACGCAAAAGAACAAACCAGAAGGCACTGCTCGCGGCAATATCAAGAAGCAGGCCGGAGCACGCTAGTTGTTCAGTGCGCACAAGAAAAGTATCATAAAGGGCACACAACCGCAAATAAAACCAGATTCTGGGGTATTACGTGTCGAGTTCCTGATGTGATATTTCACGTACATGTATATACGCAGACACTTCAACATGAGCAAGACTACCTAGGTGTGTTTCCACAAACATAAGATTGCGATTAGTGTAGCAAAATAAGTAAACTACCCATAGACAAAACGATACGCAGAGAAAAATACAAAATGAGATGAACTCACCTGCGAAATGGGATCTGTGTACATTGTCCTATTGAACTGTAGACATACACGAGGGAGAAACAGCACGTCGTCTAAGTAAGTAGTTCTGTGAGTCGTTGTAAATGCCACAGAAAAACTCGGTCACACACTGCAACCAATGAAAAACGGAATGATACCAGCCAATAAATACAGGAAACATACTTTGGCGCAATATTTTATTCAAGGCTCAACGGGTCTGTGAGACAGAAATACTGAGGAAACCTGATCTAAAATGGAAAGAAAAAAGGTTACGTGCCAGAGTGCTCAGTAAATGGCAATGGCAAGCTTATTGTTTGAGACATGAGATAACGTGCGCACAGTAGCGATCGCGGTTTTCGCTTATAAAACGTGCTCCGTGCGGGCGTTGGGCTTAGTTATATATTTTGCACCACGTAGTCTCATGAACTATTCGGCAGTTCCTTTCAATCTTGGTACTCATGAACTAGTGAAATTCACCGGAATTTGGCTGATAAAAATATCTCGCCTGCTCTAACTCATTTAAACCATGAATAGTACGATTGCCTTGATAACTTTTGCGGCCTGTGAGGGCCAGTCCAATGCGGTTTATCTGTGCTACAATATTTTAAACTGGGTTGCGTCCTTGCTATGATATGATAATAGAACAGTCTGCAGTGCTCAACTGTCTAGACTATGACCACGTGAGGTACACTGATTCACATTTCGGGCTCAGTCAGTGGGCGCTTAGGCGGTAATGAAGCACCTCTAGCAAGAACACGCCAGTGATTGAAGCGCAGATTGCGAGGTACATTTTCACGAGTAAGTTAGTCGGCCGCTTCTGTGCAAGCACATCTTGATTGGTGGTGCAGTTGAACGTTTCGAACCGCTCGTGGCGAACGTGCCAACCTGTCTCGAATATCCTCCGAACTAGCGAGACGAACGGCCTTCGCAGATGGTAGTACTTCCTAATCGGAAATCCGGCAAGTACGTTCGAAATCGAGGATTTACCTTCGACAGCGGCACCCGTGAGCCGTGACACTTTGCAAGGTTCTTGGTCGAACATGATCAGTAAGTGCGTTCCCTTCGTCATCCGGTCGGCGCACGCGTTAAAGTGCCCCGTGAACTGATGCTTGTTCCGAGCCCATCGTTTGGCTGCGAATGACAGGGCGCCGAGAAAGTCGTTCCGTCGCTCAGAAGTCCCCGTAATTAAGTAGTGAAAGAAGGAGCCGTGTTCGACGCAGGGCAGTAGGTGACCATGACGTAGTTTCGGCACCAACTTGTCGACAGTGTCGTCAGCGTCCCACGTTGGTTGGGCACTGAGCGTTGCCGTGAGAAGGCTTTGAGTGTAGGCGGCCAGGGAGAAGCCGGCAAGAAGCCAGCACACGATGACCGTTCTGCTGTACATGCACGGCTCGTTGGCTTTACGAACGGGAGAAGCGATCAGGAATACTGCTGCCACTAGCGCTAGTATCAACTGGCTGATGCCCAGGAAGGGTCGGTGACCGTGACGCACGTTGAGAAGGACAAAAAAGCCTGCGGTGACGAGTACGGACACCGTCAGCAGCGATGCCCAGGGCAGTGGCCCGGTGAGTATAAGGCCGCCTCCATTCAACTTCTTCTGTACGAAGAACGTGGCACGCCTGAATTCATAAATTGCTAATTCAAAACGCTGATAGCGCGTTGGACTTAATCCCAACGGAGATGCCATGATGTCGATCCTTCGTGTCGCCATGTATTCGACGATGCAACCTCTGGGGACTTGCGCTACGCGAAAAGACGTGTTGAGTATGCCGAGAGCAACAAAAATATTTTCTTCTTTGTCTGACAAAGAATATGCTCCGTTTGATGATGAACTTTTGACAAAGCATCCAAGAGAGAGCTTGTGTCTAGAGAGAGCACTCCACGATGCCCTTGAGACCTCGCCTTCTGTCGGTTCTTGTGTTTTGGAATAATTCAGCTCAAGGAGGTTTAGAGAGAAGTTTGGGCGAGCAGCGAAACAAGTCCAGATTTTCCAGTGAGTTCTTCCTGTGGCTAGGTAATCTGCGACCTCCTCATCCGTGATTATAACCCAAGTCATGCGAGGACAGATTTCACTGTAAGAATTTAGTGGCTTGGCCAGCGAGGTATTCCATATTGCGTCTGAGACGATCACGATGGCACGTTGGTTGTGGAGGACCAAGGAACTAATTTCACGGATATAATGATACCACGCGGAACACCAGGACAGCACTTTGACCGGTCTGTTAACGGTGTTTAGAAATGAACGCGTGAAGTCTCCTCTCGCACACAGGAAGTGAACGTCAAAGTCTTCGTGGTTGACCACGTCAATTACCTTGACTGAGGCTAGCACTTCTTTTCCCAACGCGAATGAAAGCAACGTAGCGTGCGTAAGAATAATGTAACTTTGAAGAAGCAATGACAAACGCATCGCAAGATACCAATTTCACACTTTAAGTTCACTTAAGATGATCAGGGCGCTGCGCAACTCGTATCATATGTCGAGTGCCGTGTCACAATGCCGCAGGTGAGGCTTTCTTAACACTCGGTCATCGCGAAAGCGCTCAGTCGGCACGCGCTTACATAAGCTCTCACTGAAGACCTGTCCTCTAGAAATGATAAGGAAACCCTGCATCGAACGAGGGAACGAGAAGAGTGGTACGTGGCGTATTGACACGCGTATTCAATCGACGTTTTGCAGGCGTAGACGTTTACAAATGTTGCCGCGGAGACGTGTCGTCAATGTCGTGATTGAGGCATTTTCCCTCTTGTCATTCACTGTGCATCGCTCTAACATTCATCTCGATTTTTCCTACCAGGAATGAAAGGAAGCGCATAGGGTATTTCACGTCTTGCAACGATCGGTTCACGAAAGCGGCCTGTTGACATGGCCGCAAAAAACGGCTTTAATCTGGATCCATACGCTCTCCATGGCAACTAAACATTTACTTACTTGCTCTAACATTGGTATGTTACTTTGTCCACCTATTTTCTGCGTTGAATACCTCGTCCCACTTCGTGACAGCCGATGTCCACACGTATTATTTATCTAACTTCTTGGATAGGTTCATGAAAGTGGCCTTGGATGTTTCATCAAACGGGAAAATTGACCGTCGGCGGCGTCCCGCGGAGTCGGCGCCAACACGAGTTACGTAAAAAATCATCACTTGGTGACGTCACTATGTAATGTCATCATGATGTCGCAGATCGGCAGAAATTGTGACGTCACTATGACCTCATGATATTGCCTTGCCGCTTGGTCAAAGGGCCGATCAGGGAGGCAGTGCAAAACCAGGTGAGGTGCAGGAAGTTTGCAATGCCTCCGATCTTGCAGGCAGTGCATATCCAGGTCAGGTGCAAAAAGCTTTCAGAGGGGGGCGGATGACGATCAATACCTCACTGGGAAGAAAAAAAAGGAGATGGTTGTCGCTTTCGAGTCATGTTAGGCGGTTGCATAAGGGACCCAGCGAGTTTTTGCTTATTTTCTTGCGACGTATACGCACACAGAATATAGACCGAGAAATAAAAAAAAAAAGGTGGTTGGTTTGATCCCTCCGTCATAGGAATCGGTATAACACTAAAGTGAAAACGCGTCGCCACAGAAGCAGTTTATTATTTATAGTGCAAGAGCCAAATAAACGACGCAGTGGATCTGCCGCACAAAATGCAAAAGAGTATTGGAAACAATAACATGTGCATGCAATTGCGCTTGCAAAAACAAAAAAGCTGCAGATACAGAAAAAGAAAAAGAAACTGCAGGTACAAAAAAGGGGAAAACGCATAGATACTGGCGTACTAAAACAACGTATTCATCGTTTTAATAGGGACTCAAGGTGCAACTCGGGGTGCCGATACAAATGCGGCCAAAGATTGTGAGCAAGAAGTGTCAGCCATAATAATGATAAAGAAGCTTTCATTTCATTTTAGCAGGATATTTGCACCATACTTTCCCTCGGATCTTTATCATGTATACAATTTGGATTATGTCATTTATAATGAATGAATGAATGAATGAATGAATGAATGAATGAATGAATGAATGAATGAATGAATGAATGAATGAATGAATGAAACAACTTTATTGCGAGATCGGCTAGTTGCTGGTCCGGGTCAGACCTCTCAGATGGCGGACCGAAGACCTTGTCTTCCACTAGCCTCCCTGGCCTGCTGGATAGCCCAGGTTTGGTCCTGTAGATCGGAGGTGAGCAGCGTTTTCCGCCATTGCTCCCGGAGAGGTTCTGGGGAGTCGGTTTGCTGATTGGGACACCCCCATACAGTGGCGTACCAACTTGTTCGCGAGTGGGGGGGGCTGGACATATATATATATATATATATATATATATATATATATATATATATATATATATATATATATATATATATATATATATATATATATATATATATATATATATATATATATATACATATATATATATGTATATATATATATATATATATATATATATATATATATATATATATATATATATATATAGAGAGAGAGAGAGAGAGAGAGAGAGAGAGAGAAACAGAGAGAGAGAACTTTATTCGCACTCAATTTGATGCGATTCTTCATATACAGAGATAGAATTTGGTTAGTATAGTGTTCAGTATCATTGCAGAAAAAGTATAGTCAATTCTACGTAGCATTCTCTGGGACAACCATACATATACGTGCTCTGTGTGTAATAGTATTGCAAGCAAGGCGTTTGTTACATTACCCACACAATTTTATGCTTGATGAAAACTTCAGCGCAAACCAGGACGGACCACAAAGAATAAATGAGACAAGCAGAGCGCCAGTGCTTGCCTCATCGAGAACGTCTAGAAGCTGCTCACTAATAATTGCGTTTCTTAAATGTAGGCAACAATGACTGCACATTTTCTTTTCCGTAATTAGAACTACACATTTTTTTTGCAGATATTTAGCTTTACGTATCTTATATTTTGCCTTGTTTGCTCCTAGTCGAAGTAGTGTTTCTGGCTCATTGGTATTATTACTATTATTATAAAACTATTATTGTTAACGTGTCAAGTACAAGTTCTTTTAAGTATTTGTGGTATTAGGGGCACAGTACATTCTTTATACTCATCGTATTTGTATTTGCAACCTTGCATGGAGCGTGCGAGCTTCCAGTAGAAAATAGCGCAATAATAGGAGACAAGGAAGACCAAACAGGACAAAACAAAAAACAAAACCCAGCGCTGAACAGCGCTGGTCCTGTTTGGTCTTTGTTGTCATTGTATTGCGCTGTTTTCTACTTTGCTTGGAAGACCCTCCGGCCTCTAAAAGTACGCCTACGCAAACCGTGTAAGCACAAGTTTTCTTTGGAAAAAATATGGGTGGCTATAACGTTAAAATACCCCGCATTTTTTTCCCTTCCGCATTGGTCGTTAGCTGTTTATGATTGGTCAAAATTTTCTGGGTCATACACACGGCAGCTGCCCGTAACGCGATGCAACAAATGACCCCAAAATTTTCCATTGCGTAATGGCCACTCATGCACGACTGCATAAAAAATAGATTCAATACGGCATATGTTTGGTCATTCGTTCCTCGCCGTTCGTCAAAAATGTTCGCTGTGCCTTAAAATCGCGTGCATGTTACGCCACGTCCTGAATCTGTGAAATCTCGCGGTGTTAAAATTATGTGCGCACACTAAACAACGCATTACTATGCTGAACAATACCTAAACATTTTTTGGAATAGCCGGACAGTATCTCATTCCATTCTGAATGCAATTCAAGAAGGCTACCCGCCGATCACATTGGCAGCGGCTACTTATAGCAGCTGGCGAGATGTATTCATATGAGTATAATAAATGTTTTCAGTTGTAGTATAACGATGTTGAGCTGTTTGTGCGCGTCTGCAACTCTGTGAACTCATCCTTGCCGAGAGAGAGGGAGAGAAATAAACAGCGCCGCGTGTGTGTGCTTCTTTGCTGTCCGAGTTGTACTTTGCCTTGTAGAAGTCAATTCGAGATGACTCAAGACCAACTAGCCTGGCTGTCACTTCAGCCTCCTTAGTCCAGAAAGCCTAGATCGCGAGATCGAATACCGGCGGCGGCGGCAGCGCTTTCGATGGCGGTGAAAATGTTTGAGGCACGTGTAGCGAACCTACAGTGCGTAGGTTCTCTCTCACTCACCGTAGAGAACACACAGTGCGTTGGTCCTGATACACGGGAGACATTCTCCACATAATAATAATAATAATATTATCTCGGGTTTAACGTCCCAAAACCACGATATGATTATGAGAGACGCCGTAGTGGAGGGCTCCGGAAATTTCGACCACCTGGGGTTCTTTAACGTGCACCTATATCTAAGTACACGGGCCTCAAACATTTTCGCCTCCATCGAAAATGCAGCCGCCGCGGCCTGGATTCGATCCCGCGACCTTCGGGTCAGCAGTCGAGCGCCATAACCACTAGACCACCGTGGCGGGGCAGACATTCTCCACAGTAAAAGCGCAAGACAGATTTCGTTATATAATTAAGTGATTGCTGTGTAGAAGTAAAAGTTCGCTTCGGTTCATGGTTTCCCAGTGCGCAGCCGACAGTGACCACTGTCGAAAGTGGAGGGGGGGGGGGGGGCTCCGCCCCCCTAAATTTTCTCAGTGGGGGGCTAGCGTCCCCTTGCCCCCCCCCCCCCCCCCCCCCCGGTAGATACGCCTATGCCCCCATAGCATGTGGCTTAGGGAGGCTTCTGCTATTTTACATGCTTTACAAATTGAGTCTGGGTAGATCTCTGGGGACTTGTTGTGTAACTGAACAGGGTTGGGATAAGAATTGGTTTGCAATGTGCGCCACTTTGTCGCCTGTTTTAACACGATAGCGTTATACCCCTGTCACACGAGAAGGTTTAATGTCATTTGCACGTAACGACATTTACGTTTAATGAGATTAGTTGGCTGCCACACGGAGAAGTCTAATGTCATTAAAAGAAAATGACTTCAGAAAACGAATGAGCTCGCTGAACTCATTCGAATGCGTCCTCGCCATGATTTCGTCGCGAATGAGTACTCTCGCCGGAGGGGGGCCACGAACAAATTATGTAATAAAATTTAATAAATGATAAAAGGTATTAATATGTTCTTATTTTAAACTACTGCTTCATTTTTTTGCAAGCAGTTCTATTCGGTCGTTATGAAAAGTTCGAATATCCTCGTTCCCAGCGACATTGCCACTAGAGCGTCGCCGGCCATGTGCTCAGTGTTTATGGTAGCTGTCGGAGACGACTGTGTGTAGTGTAGACCGCGTTGCCTCGTAGCATCCATGGCGTCAACGCAGAGGGACAGCGGCACGCAGCCTGCAGCGCCAAAAGAAAGGGTCCGTTGGACTGAAGCGGAAACGCTCACGCTAATAAGGATATGGGAAGATCATTTGGGCGACCTGAGGCGCGCTAAACGCAACGCCAAGGTTTACGCCGCAATTGTGGAAGAATTGCGTGCTGCCGGCATCGAAAGAACAATAAAAGAAGTGAAGAGCAAGATTGAAAATCTCGCGAACAAGTACAGGTGAGAGCACTTCATGTTTTGCCTATAGATATGCATTCGTGTGGCGCGAACGATCCGACAATTGTCATGTTTTCTTCTGCTGTGTTTTGGCCTGCTCGCTGGATACTTAACGGTGCCGCAGATGTAATGAAAATCTAGGGGGACCATGCATGCGTCCCTTACGGTGCAACTCCTCAAGACGCGCATCCGCGTTTCGCCGGTTGTGTGCAACACAAGAAAGAGGCAGCGTCTTTTGATTCACGTGCTCGGTGTGGACGATATGCAATGA
The DNA here is from genome assembly GCF_013339695.2 of Rhipicephalus sanguineus. Taxonomy (NCBI): domain Eukaryota; kingdom Metazoa; phylum Arthropoda; class Arachnida; order Ixodida; family Ixodidae; genus Rhipicephalus; species Rhipicephalus sanguineus. The sequence goes on along the minus strand of NC_051179.1, from coordinate 140,610,795 downwards.
GCTGTATTGCTGCGTCTTCTGGGCTGAAAACAAAGTTGTGTTTGGGTTGGCTGCTTCGTGCTAGTGTGTGAAACGCCTCGAAGCTATTGCTTTTGTGATCAAGAGAGATAGCCACGCTAGCGACGTGCGCGAGTTTGCTACTTCGGAGCATCCCGCTACGAATTACAAAGCTCGGTGCTATGACTGAACCACTTGTGACATTTGTAAATGTGTTTACCTGCCGTTGTTTGATTTTCTAAGCTTATACTGAGTGCACTATGAAACATTCATTTGCTTTCAGAGACATCACCAAAAACAAAAGGACAGGGTCAGGTTGCATTCGATGGCCATTTTAATGGGAAATTCACAAGTTCCTTGGTACGCTGCCCATAAACGATGCTTCCCTGGTGCAGGAGAGTCGTTGCAACAGCGATGAGACTGTCGAGCAGGTGAGAGCACTGCACGTAGAAGTGCCGGCAGATATTTACTGTGTTTGTAGCATTGTGCTAGATGACTCAACTCTGGCTGCAAATGTCTGTTTCAGTGTGAACAGCACGGAACCAGAAATCAAGGAACGGGCTCACAAGTCACTTGCATTCTTGGCATAGTGCACACGTGATTGCTCTACAAGCTTGAAGTTAACTGTGCGAGTTCTAAAAGCTCCTACTTTGCCTGTATAATTTCTTAAAGATTATACGTCGAATGGAGGTGGGCAGCACAACAGTGCATGAGGAGGAGCTGTCTCCCGTGGAGATTGACACAGGCATGGAGATGCCACCTTCACCAGCCGGGGAACCTGATGCCCCAGCACCAACTGACGCCCCAGCACCAACAGCACCCAACAACGAGCAAGGCAAACGTGTGCAAGCAGAAAGCTCTGGTTTGAAGAAGAAAAAAACACAGACAGGCCATGCTGCACTGTTGAAGGACATAATTGAGGAACAGCGAAATATGCGCTACGCACTAGAGCGGTCGAAGGAACGAGAACATCAGCTACGGAGGCGGCAACTGCAGCTCCAAGAGGAGGCTGGGAAGCGCGAGGAGCAACTAATTTCAGTCCTAAAAGAACTCACAAAAAAGCTCTAATTTTGTACATTTAGTCATAATAATTCCTTCATAATTTCTTAATTAATCCTTCACTCACTCTCGGTGTGATTTCCTCGTACCGACGGAGCAGTTTTGCATCGCCCTTATTAGAAGGATCACAAGAGTTTAGAATGCTTTCATGCTTCGTTACATACATCCACACTTGCCTGCATAAATGTAATATATATGGTCACTGCACTCTACACAAAATATCAATCATGATGGCAGCGCGTTTTGCTGAGCACGGTTCCAAAAGTACTTAGCAAGTGCTTGTCGTACTTCTTCACCCTGTCCTGTTGAAACCGTGGTGGTATGGAAAGGTTGCTCATACAATGCCTGAAACGTTTGTGCGTCCTGTTCCCAGTGCTGTTCAACAGCATCCCTGAAGGACTCACAGATGTTATGTAGGATACAGGCTGTTTTGATAGCCTGTCGAGCATTGGCCAGTTTACATTCCATCCTCTTCATCGTGAAACGGAAACGTACCTTCAGCCTACCGAAGGCATTCTCCACGATTCGCCTTGTTTTGGACAAATTGTAATTGAAGATAGCCTTAGTGGACCCTGTTGTGTCGTGCATATCAATTAAGACACATCAAAGGAAACATTCGTTCCTCATTCTTTATTTCTTCTTCGTCGTCCTCGCTGAGGCGGCCGCCGAGCACGTGCCATCTCCTGGCGCCGTAGTCGGCAGTGACGCCTTATACGACATATCCCCTTTTGCGAAAAAAAAAAATAGTTGCTACCTAATATAGTCCTTGAACTTCTGCGGTGTCTTCTTCTTACGAGTGCTCCTTCTAATACACGCTTGAGATCCCGACTTATTGGGTGAAACTTGCGCACTGTCTGCTGCGAGTGGTTCAGGAGAGTCCGCATTTTCATGATTATCCACTCTTGATGTGCCAGGATGCGATAGATCACCCATAACTGTACCAGACGATTGAGTGGATGCCGGTGACCAGTTCATAACAGCAGATGTGCCTGATCTCATTTTGCTGACAGCTGCAGGGTGAACAGCGGCTAACTTGGACGCGTTCCACACTCGTCCATCTTCCAACAAGTACGAGGCTGGTCCACGCTTTTCAACGATCTTCTTGGGCGCGGAGAACTGTGAAGATAGCTTCCCAGGAATGGCAGATAATTTAACCCGCACGTAATCACCAACGGCGAAGTTTGGTTCCTTGGCTCCGCGTTTTTCATCTGTATAGCTCTTCGACCTGGTTTGCTTGTTTTTCACGCGCTCTCGCAACTGCTCAATCGCCCTTGACGGGTCCGTGCTGAAGCATTTGTCGGGCATGCCCACTATGTCGAGCCTTGTTCGAGGTTGGCGTCCATGAAGAAGTACAGCGGGCGCAGCACCAGTTGTCGCGTGAGGCGTACATCGATATATTTGCAGGTAATCAAGCATGGCTATTTTTATATCACGGCGTTCAAACAGAGCCAGTTGTATGTATGACTTCAATACCCTGTTGAATCGTTCCACCAAGCCGTTAGCTTGCGGGTAGTACACTGAAGAGTTGTAATGCTTGATTCCACGTTCTGCGAGAAATTCTTCAAAATTTGCTGATGAAAACTGTGGCCCATGATCGGATACGAGACCACGTGGGTATCCTTCGCGTGCAAAAAGTTCAAGTAAGAATTTCTTCACTGTAGGTGTGGTCGCGTCTCTTACGAAAGCCACTTCAGGCCACTTGCTGTAATAGTCAATGATTGTAATGGCAAAACGGCAGTCAGCTGAAGCTTGCGTGAAAGGTCCTACGATGTCGATTGCAACTTTTTCCCAAGCTTTGTCAGGAAGAGGAACGGGTTGCATTGGCGCTGCAGAGGTACGTGCAGACTTGTCACAGGACTGGCAAATCACACATGTGCGCACAAGCTCTTCAATATGACTGTCCATGCACGGCCACCAATAAGACTCTCTCAGGCGAGCTTTGGTGCGACTAATGCCTGGATGTGACTCATGGGCCAGATCCATAAAACGGCGTGTCATAGACGCTGGCACGACAATCCTTTCACCCCGGCACAAGATATCATTTACAACTGAGAGTTCAGCTCGCACATGAAAGTAAGCCAGCAGCTCTTTCGACAAAGATTTTTTGTCAGGCCAAGAAGTAATCGTGAAGTGTTTGGCTTGAGAGAGAGCGGGGTCGTTGGCACTGGCTTCTTGAAGCTCTTGCATGGTAACGACTGGAGACAGGAAGCATATGAATTCTTCTTCGGGTGCATCGCGGAGTAAACTCTGTACGGGCAGCCGGGAAAGAGCGTCAGCCACGACGTTTTCACTACCCTTTCTGTATTCCACGGTGTAGTTGTAGCACAGCAACCGTGAGGACCAGCGCGCAATCCTTAATGGACGGTGACCGGTACCTTTCGTTGAAAGGAGCGTAACCAATGCCGCATGGTCAGTCCGTAAGATGAAAGGTCTCCCCCACAGGTAAACGTGCCAATGTTCGCAAGCCCAGACGCAGGCAAGGGCCTCACGTTCGCCAACTGAGTACTGCCGTTCATGTGGCTGCAGGCTACGCGAGGCGAACGCGACAGTTTGCAGTGAGGTTCCGTTATCTTGCTGAAGTACCGCACCTAATCCATATCCTGAGGCATCAGTCGTGACGTACACCGGTAAGTGAGGATCGAAAAGATGAAGAACCTCGCAAGATGTTAGAAGAGCTTTCAGTCGCTCCAAACTGCCTTGTGCTGCCGCAGTCCAAACGAAAGGTGCATTTCCTCGAAGCAAGGCACGCATTGGCTCCACAACGTCAGAAAAATGGGGGATGAACTTGGAGTAGAAACCTGCAAGTCCCAGCATCGAACGAAGTTCGTTGATGTTTTTAGGTGATGGTGCCTTGGTTATCGCCTCAATGGATGACATAAGTGGGAACAACCCTCTAGCGCTGACAACATGACCAAGAAAAGTCAGCTCTGCGACGTCAAAAACACACTTGTGGTTCAACCTGAGGCCCGCATCAGAGAGCCGTTTCAAAACAGCGCGCAAATTGCCTAGATGATCCTCGCGGGAGCGTCCATACACGATGATGTCGTCAATGTAAAATAAGACGCATTTGCACCCTTTTAGGATCAAATGCATCATCTTTTGAAATGCTGAGGGCGCCGATGCTAGTCCGAAGCAAACCCTTTTGAAGCGAAAGAGTCCGTCATGAGTTATGAAGGTAGTAAGGTCACGGCTCTCTGGACTGAGTGGTAACTGGTGGTACGCAGAAGCTAAGTCGAGCTTTGAGAATCGCTGCGCCCCAGCCAAGCTGTTCAGTAGTTCTTCAGTTTGTGGCAAAGGAAAACTGTCCACTACCACAGCTTTGTTTGGCTCCCGTAGGTCAACGCACATGCGAATCGAGCCATCCTTTTTCCTAGCTACCACAATGGGTGACACCCACTCTGACGAGTCGACGCGCTCAATGATGCCCTGGGCTTCTAATTTTTGTATTTCTGCCGAGACTTGCTCGCGAATGACAAGTGGCAGCCGTCTCAGCTTGCTGGCCACTGGTTGAACAGACGCGCGAACTTTGACCTTGTGACAGAAGCCTTTAACAGTTCCGAGCTCTTTTGAAAATAGGTGCTCGAATTCGAAACGTAACTCTTCAGGCAAAACAGGTGTTTCTTGCGTCATCAGAAGACACTTAAGCGGTGACCCCTGAATCTTCATGTCCAGAGCCGCGATGCCATCTAATCCAAGAATAGTTGTTCCTCCAGGCACAACGTACAATAAGATAGAAGTGCATCGACCATGGAATGAGGCCGCAGCAATGAAACATCCTTGAATTGGAATGGCGGACTTGGAATAATCGAGAAGCTGAACGGACGTAGATGTCAGAGGATACACTTTAGAAAAGTGACGCTTGTAAAGGTCCTCAGCCAGAATGGAAACCGATGATCCAGTGTCTATCAAGAATGACACAGAAATTCCCTCAATTTCTAATACTGCGTAAATTCCTTTCTTACGGCTCCAGATTTGACACACACTTAAGTGATCGTCTGGGTCAGCTGTATCGCTATCCTCCGCGACATGCTGAACATTTTTCGCGAACTTTCGTTGCGACTTGCACACCTTTTCCAAATGGCCAATTTTCTCACATTTTCGACACTTATGTGTCTTGGCCTTGCACTGAGGGCTATTTGCAAGGTGCTCCGCCGAACCACAACGATAGCATTCCTGCTCTTTGAAGGATCGTTGACTTTGACTTTGCGTCTTATAGCATGTGCACGTGCTACAATGCTTCTCTCTTTCCTTTGAATTATCTTTAACACGATGAACTTGTGATTCCTTTCGGGACAGTTCTCTGGCTTCACTTGTCGCCTGATCATGCTGTTTTGCAATAGTAAGGGCCCTTGAAAGCGTTAGGGACTCTTCCAGCAGAAGGCGTTCACGTAAATACTCGCTGGTCGTTTTCTCTATCAGCTGGTCGCGTATCATGTCGTCCGCCAAGTCACCGAAATCGCACGCTCCTACTAAACTTCTCAGAGCGGTGATGTAATCCGCCGCAGTCTCACCTGGGGCTTGTGTACGTCGACGAAACCGGTGACGCGCAGTAGTGACGTTCACCTTGCTCCTGAAATGACCTTCCAGCGTCGCGATGGCACAGTCGAAGTCATCCGGGCTAGGAGACGCCAACGTCCCTTCCGTGGGGCTCGAAGCCGCAAGGCCCGGGTCGTCCGTTGCCGTCAGAGTCTGGAAGATGCGCTGTCCTTCCAAGCCCAAGCAGTTGAGCAGAATCGCCTTCCGCCGAAGAGCAGGTAGGTCGGAGGCGCCCGAAGCAACCATGTAATTCTTGAAGGCTTGTATCCATTGCTCCCAAGGGATGACCGGGTGTCCAGGTGACGGCAGGAACGGGGGTGGCGGTTGTAGTCCAGAAACACTCATCGTAGAGGACGACAGGCGAACGTACAACACTCACGAAGATGAAGGTCAGACCGGTAGCACATGGGCTCGTAAATCTTCGTCGCCAAAATATGTTGTGTCGTGCATATCAATTAAGACACATCAAAGGAAACATTCGTTCCTCATTCTTTATTTCTTCTTCGTCGTCCTCGCTGAGGCGGCCGCCGAGCACGTGCCATCTCCTGGCGCCGTAGTCGGCAGTGACGCCTTATACGACAGACCCAGGTGAAGCAGATGGGAACGGCTTGAGCAAAGTTTCTGTGAGGGGGAAGGCCTGGTCGCATAATATGAGCGGTTTCACCGGGCAGTGTTCAATAATAGCCACGGGAGATGCCAGAAGACCACGCTCTATTTTCTCACACAGCCATGACCGTCCGTACACATAAGCATCATGACATCTACCAGGAGCCCCCACGTTGATGTATTTGAAGCAGTAGCGGTGGTCGACAACAGCCAGGAGTATCATGCTGTACCTGTAAAAAATAAAGCACGAACACACTTTGTAACATCTGCTTATCAGGGTAATGTCTTGCCACTTGTAATAGCAAGAAGAAAAATATACTGTGCAGTTACTTCTTATTAAAGCATGTTTCGCACATCATCCCAACAGCTAAACTGTGGAAGATCTGTAAAACTACACTGCGACACACTACTGCACAGCCAACAATAAAGTAGAACGCGTGACGTCGCTGGAGGCACAACATTTTACATAACAGGCACAATTGAAGCGAATAACAACATGAATGTTCAATTATAACAAGCAAGACAGCACCTACCATCCTTTGTAGTTATAGTAGTCAGCTGCGTGGTCCTTTGGCGGGGATACGGGGAAATGACAGCCGTCGAGGGCACCCACAGCCTGCGGGAAACCATTTACGGAAAACACTCCCTGATGTGCTTTTCCAACTGCCTTGGTCCCACCATCTGTATCCATGCGTCTTCAAGTCGATCTACCACTGTTTTACAAAATTCTCTGAAAACAGTATTAACAGTGGACCTTCCAATGCCGAACAGGTCCGCAATGGTCCTGTCTTCGGCACTGGAGCACAGGCGGTACATCCCCGCGGCCACCCTCTTCTCCACGGAGATGGCTTCTCTCATGTTTGTCGTTTGGCGCTCCAGCGAAGGTCTGCATGACTCTACCAGGTATCGGAACGTCGTCGGCGACACGCGGAAGGCTTGTCGGAAGTGTTGTTCCCCTAGATGTGGCAAAGTGTCCTCAAACCAACGCTCATTACGCTGGAAGCTCCAACGTTCTCTATGAATGCTGGACGCCGCTGCCATTACCGCGGCAACTGTAAAAGCACATGCTTGCAGCCGCTCTTCAATATCTCGCAACTGACTTGCTTGCTCTTCTATTTCAATGTCCAGCAGTCTTTCTTGGTTATTACGCCTTGCACGAAAGGAAAAACACGCCGCGACAACGCTTCTTATGAGATCGGCGGGAGAAGTTGCAGTGGCTTACTCCGCCATGTCGGCCATATTGTACGCTCACGACGCTGGCTATGGCTCCAGTCTTGCCTCGACTTCGTATGTACAAGCTTTTCTTGGATATTTAGAAAACTTCATATTAACGTTTCAGCATTGATGCTATCCTCGTGAAAACAATTTTTATAACACTCGATATACACGATAAATTTTTTACACCCGCTGTGACTTTATTTTTGTTCATTCCCATCTTCACTGCATCGCCATTGCCATCATCTGCAAATGACATTATATCTTGCCGTGTAGCAACGCACGGCACCTAATGTCATTTGATGTGTCGAATGTCATTAGATGAAAATGACATTAAACCTTCTCGTGTGACAGGGGTATTAGAGAGCTCGTGTCGCGGAAATTCCGGTGTCGGCGTCGGCACCGTTGGTTGTGAGCGAAAAATTGTCCGTGACCGAAAAATCGAGAAAGAAGCAAATAAAATGAAGAATAAACTCTTCGGTCCCATTGAGGATCGAACCCGGGCCGTTCGCGTGGCAAGCAGGTGTCTAACCACAGAGCCAAGATGTTACTTGCAGCTGCTGCGGAAAAAAACACTACATAAATGCCATGTAGTGAAAGAAGTCTCCTTAACGCATTTTTTTCGGCAGGTGTCACGAAGAAAAACGAGCCCATTCGGCGATTTGTAGGCGCATTCGCGAGGCCACCAAGCTACGTCGAAAAAGGCCGGGATAGTGCAGCCATTGCCGCTAAATACACACACGAACTTTCAAACATCTCTAAAAATGGACAACTATGTCCATCTAGCGGAAAACATATCAAGCCATCTAGATAATGTGCTGCCATCTGTGAGGCATTGTGAAAAATATGTCTCGACATTTTATGGCATCCGAGAGGGCGGGCGCGCGGCGTATATCTTGGAGGCCATGCCACTCTTGCTTTAGATAGAATACCTGTACAATTCGCGCGCGTGCGTGCGTGTGTGTCTGTGTGCGTGTGTGTGTAACAATACACATTAATAAGTATGCACTTAGTGGCTGAAGTGCGCACTAGGGGCCTGATTTCGCTATCGCGTTCAACTCTTAAAGGCGAAGCTTAAGAGTCCCCCAATTTTTCTATCTAATTTTGGGTGAGGCGGAGGGAAAATCCGCTTCAAGTCTTGATATTACTCTGTGCATTCTGCATAGCTGGTTATTCTGTATTTCACTAGTAGTTCGTTTTCGGCAATAGCATCTCCCGACGAGGGTATACCCCTTGGGCTGCGCGGCGGGAGCCCAATACATTCAAACACCCGTGACATGCAACCCGTAAATGTTGCAAACATCCCTCATCCTAAACACTACTAGCAAAAGAGAATAACATGGTTTTCAGTATCGACGGCGCAGTGTCTCAAAGTTGGACAGGGTAAAGAAGATTATCTCTTGAGCCCGAAGTGCCCATGTCGTCAGCCTATACGGCTACGTACCAGTGACGTAGGCAGAGATTTTTTTCGGGGGGGGGGGGGCACCCCCATGATCTGACAGCCTGGTACCACAAAAAACCGTTTCACGCTTGTGATCAATTAGGAACGCATCCTGACACGCTAGCGACGTGGCTGAAAGTGCGACAAAGGTAGCCTTCATCTAGTAACTTCCGCCGCAACTACAGGAAGTGCTTTTGGAAGTGCCGCCGCTTTGGGAACTGAATGCTCGCGAAGCACTGGAAAGCCTCTGTTCCAAGGCGGTAACCGCGCTGGGGGTCACGAAGTAATGGCTTGCCAACCGAAAAAAATTAGGCGTGCTGCACTGGCATTGAGAGACAGCGACTTTCGTTGGCAGAGGCCGACAACACTGCCTCCGCGATTCTGCCGTCTGTGGCGTCGCGCGCTTTACTACATTGGCCATTCTGTGCTTGAGGGGAAACCATCGCCGCCCTTTCTGTCGGCGACGGGCGGTGCGCCTTTGTGCAACCGGTGGTGGCACAAAAAAATAAAAAGAAACGTCATTACCCTCTTGCAAACACACCGCAACTAATTTCCGACAAAAAAAAGTAACGAGATACCCGTGCCCTACATAGTATCGCCATAAAAAACGATACTTCATAAAAGTATTTCACTACTGAGATACAAGTACATTTTTCAAATGTATCTCGATACAGAAATACAGATACTCAAAAGTATCTCTGAAATACTATCGCGATACTCTTGTATCGCGATACTGCCCAGTCCTGGTGCTCAGAGCGCCCCATCAGAAACTACAGCGAGCACTCGTCGCCTGGGCCGAAAGGGTCACTCTCCAAGAATGCTGTCACCGCCACCAACGCTACTAGCATTCATTTTTGCAAGCCGCAAGAGACGAAGTCGGCTCCAGCGGTGGGGGTCGCTGTTTCCACGTCTGTTTAGAGAGCTGGCAGGAGCGACTTGGGAGGGCTTAAACCCTCTCACCCCCGAAGAACACAATTTTAGGAGGCCAATATCTGAATTGTGCTGTTTTTACATATTGGGCAACTTTACGCATAGGTAATTATGGCCGGCCTACATGGGCAGCGGAATCCTCAGCCGTCTGACTTGGCGCCGACCGGGCCAGACGACTTAGGATTACGAAGATGGGGGCCGAATGCGGCTTCTGAATGGTCAGAACCCCACGTCAGGGCGGAAGTGTTTCGGTATCTAGGTGACCTGAGAAGAGATATCGCCACGCTGCAGGGCTCTCCGGCTATGAAGGCGGTATTTATTTACTATAACACGGATTTGTGATCGTCTGCAGCGGTAGAGAGACTTTTTCTCTTTCGCGAGTCTTGCGCTGAGGCCGAACCGACGCTGTATAGAAGACAGCCTATTTGACATGCTCACACAGGAACCTTCTCAACAAAGCAGATCTTATGTGCAAAATAAATGTATACTTTTTCTCATTTCACTGGTGTTTATTGGTGATTCGATTAATTTGCTTAAACTATGCTCTTTCTAGCATAGATCATTTTGTTGTCACCAAGTATGTCGATTTCGGTGTCCAATGCTTGTTACTGTTGCTGTGAAGTAGTGTACTTTTTATTGCAGTTGATACATGTGATTATGTCATTATTACTAATTATGTACATTATAAACCCCCCCCCCTCGGTAATGTCTGATTGGCGCTGAAGGTACTATTATAAATAAATAAATGAACTGAAAGTTTGAATGCGCTGGAAATTTATTTACAACATTATGCTGCACATATAAATGTGGTTGCTGAGTATGAGCATCCTTGACATAAAAAAAAGTATTCCAGCATCTGTATTACTGTATCTGTATTCCGGAATACTTTCTTCGTCTTATTGCGAAAGTATTTCTGAAATATCCCGTTACAGTAAAAGAAAATGTATCTCAGTATCTGTATTCTAGGCTGTCAGACCATGTATTTCGATATCTGTATTCCGGAATACTTTTCCGAGTATCTCTGCCCAGCCCTGCTGGGCACATAGGTGGGGTCGAGTGACATTTTGTGCTCTGCATCCCATGGAGGAAAAAATTTTCGGGGGGGGGGGGGGGGCATGAACCCGGTGTACCCCCCCCCCCCCCACTGGCTACGCCACTGCTACGTACTCCGGAGGAGGAAGCCGTGCATCTCGAAGCTAGACGTGCCGGTCGACGGGGAGTACAAGCGGCGACGAGCCCATCCTTCGCTGTATCAAACTTTGCGCGACTTAGTGCAAACTGCCCGCAATTTCTTTTTTAAACTGTAGACTGGCGGTCGGCCGACATATGACAATTGAAGTCTTTCCTGCGAAGCGCCCATTGACGCCTTGAGATTTCCAAAGAGCGCGGACGCTAGCAATTTGAGCAAAGTGATAAAATATGACCAAATTCGGTGGGAAAACTGAAACCGAAGCACGGTGTGTGAGTAGTACTAATGAAATGTAAACGTCAGTAGTACTGCGTGAGTAAAGAAGGGGAATTGTTCGAGGGGCTCTGAGCCCTTCGTCTGAGCCCCTCGTCGTACTCAATATTAGAGCATAGGCCGCGGCAATTCGAAGGTTGTGGGTCCAGATCCCACCGACGGAAGGGGTGATTTTTGTTCACTTTAATCCCTTTCAATTTAGGTTAAAATCATTACACTACAGTTTAAAAAAAAAAAAACAAATGATGTCCCGTATGTTTTCCTTGGCTTGTCTGCTGGCTTCATAGTTGTGTCTAAAAAAGAAGCGAGCCCCTCGAACTATTCCCCTTCTTTCTTACCTTCATTTCGTAGCTAGGGTAGGGTGGCCCTCTAGCCACCATAGCTAGGGCTTCGTCCCGGCAGACGTGAATACTTGGGTAGCATGCGAGGGTTTATTGGTCCTGCCACCCCGTGCGAAGATCACGTGCCACGTGACGGCCTCTGACAAATAGAGCTTTACAGAGTCGCCGCCTTGGCTATGAGTGGCGCTGGCTAGCACTCGCAGGGGTTAAGCGCACATAAGTACCCTACAATGCTGACGACGGAGCGCCCTCCGTCGTAGTTGAATCGGTAAAGAAACGAGCGCATATTTCGAAGGTTGTGGGTTCAGACCCCACCGACGGAAACGGTAATTGTTACTTCACTTTAATCTCTTTCAATTTAGGTCGAACTCACTACACTACAGTTAAAAAATAATGTCTCGTGTGCCTTTTTGGCTTAATTGTCTGCTGGTTTCATTATTAGTACTGTGTGAGTAGTACGAATGAAATTTGGGAAGTGTTTGATGAATGAAATGGGACGCCGTGGGAAGCGCGCGCTCCTTCGCCGACATGAGAGCAAGAAAAATAGCGCAGCTTGTTCACCCCACAGTAAGGTAACCGATGTTTTCCTGGCATCGGCACGCTACTGTAATCAAGCGACTCCAGACTATTTCAAATAACCTGTGGCTCGGGCAAATTAGTTGCCCTTCTTGATTTGCTAATTTCTTCGCACAACCTTACTGTGCGCCGTTCTCAAGCATTCTTATCGCCCCTTAGCACCTACTCTGTCAAACTAGCAAAGTATTGTTGAAGTACCTTAGGCAATATATTGCTACTCAACTCCACATTTTTTTTCCTAATGCGAACCAAACTATTGCTAGATTTGTATGCTTGTTGATAAATACTGCGGCGTTCTTAACACTCGCCTTAAAGTCTTTCGTTTTCTTCGTTGAAGGACTTTCCTAAACTTCTTAGAATTTCTTGGTTTTAACCACCACGTTCATGACGTTTATATTAGAATACGTAGAGTTCAATAATAAGACAGCCCTCTCGAACGATAACGGTAAGCTACAGGCCACGGTTTGTCAAAGCCTTCCGTCCAGTAGCCCATTCATATTCTGCAAATTTTCTGCTCGTGATATTACTGCGCATTTTCACCAACACGTCTACACAAATGTACATTAGCTAGAACTCTCCCGACTGCTGGTCACTCCATGGTCTTCTTCATGGCCCGAACATGATGTACTGTAAGGTATTCATTTTCGAGGTCAATCTGTTATCTGTATTCGCTGAAATGAAATGCTGCCCTGACTTTTGGGAAATCATCTGCGTCAACATATTTTATAATGCTAAAATAAACAAACGGGAATGTAATTATTCAACTTTGTGAGTACTTTCACTGCGCGGATCACTACAGTTTCGGCATTACTCGAAGTTCTGGCAGAGTAAACATTTTTCGAGCTTGCTTACATAAAAGATCACAAGGTTCTCAGGAATATCGTTCCCTGCACTTTTCATTAAAGCCAACCGTTATTTGATCTTACTCTGACGTTTTCCACTGGAGATGTCTTTCAAAGTCTTTTTCACGTCATTGTCAATTACGTATGAACCTTACGTATCCCGACTTTCCCTGCTTCTTCTCTAGGACATGCGACTACACTCAGCATTGTAATGTTAAGCATAGAAGTCACCTGCTTCCTTATTTCGCCACAAGTTCTGGTGACATATCCCTGTTCTCTTTTTCTCTTGCACATGTGTTTCCTTTTTATGAATCTAGTTGGCGTTCCGCCAGGTTCTTCGACTTAGCTATAGCATTAATAACTTTACCAGTTAAATGTGGCGTGACAATAGATGCTTCTAGTGTCATTGCCACATTACTCGTCAACGTCTAGAAAGTAATCGATTGCATTGTTCAAAGAAGCTTGCTTCACAAACGATAATCCATTGGAACAACTGCCGCAGCTTCAACTTTATTCCTGAGTTATTTTATCGATTTATGTGCGTACAGGCCACGCACTTAATGGCTAGCGCGAATATAACGGTGCCACAAATATTGGGGCTATATTGCCGCAGAGCTGTTAAGGTCGATGTTGGTCGTGTGTCGTAAAGAGAAAATTATCATCATCATGAACCGGCAGGCGCCATCTTCGTCCTCTTCTTCATCGCCTTCCTCTTCTGCTTCGCCACCAGAAGACGTGCGCCGATTTGTCAGGCGAGGGATGCAATAACTGACTTCGTAGCGTTTGCTGTCGGGCTCGTTGGTAGATGGCTGAAGTTGAATTTACTTGCACAAATTCTCGGACAAGGACGCGATTGTGAGCTTGTCCGCGTCCTGTGTTCTTCGTCCCAGTCCGAGCATTCGCGCCAGTAGATTCAACGCCATGCAATAACTCGGTGGGCGAGAGGACGAGTACAGATAGAGAGAGAGTGAAACAAAGAAATAGAAAGAAAGAGCAAGAGAGAATTTCTTGTCGAAAAAAAGTTTTTTGACGAGGCGAAATTCGAACTCGCGCACCCACGATCTGAATGCGAGCGTCCTAACCACTCAGCTATCCAGGCACGCTGGCTGAGCACAGCATATAGTCTTGTATAGTATAATACAGCAAGGTGGTGGGAAAGGGAAGTGAGTGTTAGGAGGAGGAGGGAAACGTGGGTGAGAGAACGAGTAGATAGATAGATAGATAGATAGATAGATAGATAGATAGATAGATAGATAGATAGATAGATAGATAGATAGATAGATAGATAGATAGATAGATAGATAGATAGATAGATAGATAGATAGATAGATAGATAGATAGATAGATAGATAGATAGATAGATAGATAGATAGATAGATATGTCAGAAACAGAGAAAAAGAGAGAGAAGAAAAATACACACAGAGAGAAAGAGTTAGAAAGCAAGAGATAAACAGAGGAAAAGATAGAAAGCGAGAGACATATTACAGAGAGATAGAGATAGAGAAAGAAATAACAAGTGGAATAAACATAAAATATAGAATGCGAGAGACCGACTACCCACAGAGAGAGACATAGAAATAAAGACATTGAAAGAAAGCGAAAGAAAAAAAGCGTAAAATGGGAAGAAAGAGAGAAAAAGACAGAAAGACAGAGAAAGAAATAGACAGAGAGAGAGAAAGAGATATAAAGGAACACACACAACAATAAAGATAGAAAGAAAAGAGAGAAAGCATAGCCATGTATAGTACAGTACAGCAAGTACAGTTTGCCGTGTGGCATAGAAAAACTATCATCTTCATGAACCGGCGCGCACTCTCTTCGTTATCTTCTTCATTTCGTCCTCCTCTTTCTCTTCGCTCTAGTCCACCAGCTCTGCTGTGACCCAGTCTTGTGCGACTTTGTGCAAGCTGCGCTAGTTTTTATCTTTAGTCTCCAGCTATAACCTAGCCTTGAGATTTAACTCAGAGAAATGCATGCTCTATATTGTCGACACTGCCCTATTTCATCCAGGTAAGACATTAGACTGGTCCTTCACATCAACATCAACGAGTGGTCAATACGACCAGACATTCGGACGTCTACAAACCTGTTCATCCGAATATTTGAAACCGTCAGTTTTGTCTTTTGTAGAAAAGTGTTCGCCAGAGCCACGCAAAAGCGAACGCAGATTAGCAGGTGGTATGCCAGCTAACTTGGGCGAAGTTAACTGAAGAAGGAGTGGGGCAAAGAGATACCACGATGGAACCAGTGGCGTTTCACTGGCGATTCCCTTAAAGAAACTGGTGAAAAATATTGTCAGAATTTATTACCTAGTCAATGAGGACTACTTGCCAAAATTACCAGTTACCTGCGTAGTTAGCAAATTCCAAACGTGCGCCCCATTCTCGGCTGTGCTTTCGCTTGTTTCGTTGTTTTATATTATTTCACTTTAATTCCTCAGATGCATCCCCACCGACATTCGTCCAATTAATTTTTCTTTTATTTTCCGCAGATTGCAATACTTTGTTGAAGCGGGCATTGCGTATATAGGTATTTTCTCCTTCGTAATGTATGTTCGAATAACACTACTGAAGTTTCAGTGCAGCAGTGCTTCTTTATGTTCGCGACATATTAAAAAAACGTCTTAAGGTGAGATAACGCTACGTATTTTCACATTTCTCGGCAGTCGTTATAATATGTCACATGAATTTATTTCGGGAACTGCTGAGCAAAGCGTCCATGACGAATTCCTGTCTCTTGTACCTCATCACCGCTTTATAGAAAACCTTATAGAGACCTTATAGAAAGCAGTCCCTTGCGTTCCCATCAAAAGGTAGAGCTCGCTCTATAGTCGTCTAGCGCACAATAAAATCCGGGTGGTTGTGCGTCTGAAATGCGGACACGTTTTGGTAGCAGCTAAAGAGCGCCTGGAAGCAGACCTGAAACATACCATCACGCCTTCACACACACACACATTCACGGTATAAAGGACATTGTACCCTTTTTTTTTTTTGAGAACCAGCTACAGCTCAGCACTATAGGTGACCCTGTGGAGTCGGAGTTGTTGGAACTGTCATAATTCTTCAGGAATTGAGCCTTTCCATCCGTGCGCCTTCCTTTGTGAAGGCCTTAAGAAAAAGGAAAACTTTAGTCGCTGCTATTGTTATCAGTGCCGTATCTTCCAGTAAGGAACGCCGTCGGTGTCGGTTTTAAATATTTTCTAGGCGGTGTTCACGTATCCAGGAATGTCAAAAGGTTTTATACCGATAGCCTTGTTAAACAACTAATGCGTCCCCCATCATATTTTACTTATAAGGTGTAGCGTTATAGTTATTGCAATCGAGTACAAAACACCCAAAACGGATATTCGAGGGCCATTACACGAGGTCTGCTTTTCAGCCACTAGTACACAAGACAAGTAAACAAGCACACGAGATGATCTTATGGAGAAATATTGTGCGTTTATTTTTCTTCGCCCCATGCTGCGACCATATTGCGATGTCACTGCAGGTCTTTGGAAACGCTTCTAAAGTTCCCATTCGACGCAGTTGCGGTGCCAAATACTTGTCACAACTTTTAATTTGTGGCTCCAACGCCTGAAGTTTTTCCTTCCTCCGTCGCTTCTTTCTCGAAATGTGCAGCTGAGGGCGAAGATTCGCCGACCATCTTGCTTTCTGGTCCAACATTCCTATTGGTAATCTTCTGTGCTCCAACGTGTAGCTGAGAATATGTCGGGGTCTCCTGTTTCTGCCTCGGCGCTGGAGTAGGGCTGTTGGTAGCTGCTTTCTTCCGAAGCGCCTGCTCATCCCGACGGAACCTCAAGTTTGGAGAAAATGTCGCTTGTCTTTTAAAAAGCTCCTTCCTTGACTTGCCAGCGTTTCTTGTGCTGTTGAGTCCAAAGTTTTGTCGCTTGCGAACATCGTAAGACACAGCACCAGCTGTCTTGTTACTGAGGCTAGCTTCGTTATCCTTTGCTCTGGCTACTCGCCGGTTGTCCAGGAAAGTAAGGTTCGAGGCGGGAGCGATTTCTTTTGAAGCTGATCTTGTCGGGTAACTATGGTTGACTGCATTCGATCCCAGCAAATGAAGATGCCTTTCAGCGATACGCACCGGTTGCTTGGTGCCAGGATGTGGACTGGATGCGCTGCTGTCTTCACTTGCTCCGACGCTGCTGCTTCTGAGGCTGACCGTGGCGCACGACGTTTGACCAGAAAGACAGACGATCACGTATAAGAGGAGCACGCGCACCATTGTGCTGGACGACATCGTCGTGTGCTCGTTTTAGATGAATTTCTGAAAGAGACGGCCGGATCGACTAATTTCTTGCTTTATATAACCGGTGACACTACGAGCGGGCCGCGTGT
Organism: Rhipicephalus sanguineus; assembly: GCF_013339695.2. NCBI lineage: Eukaryota > Metazoa > Arthropoda > Arachnida > Ixodida > Ixodidae > Rhipicephalus > Rhipicephalus sanguineus. The sequence continues at coordinate 140,593,446 of NC_051179.1, read as the reverse complement.
AGAAGAGTCGGTGAGGTTCTGCATGCTTGTTCAAACCTTGCGTAATGTAAATACTAGCCAAGCATACGGGCTGAGAGAAGAAAACGCGGACGCTGCAACTACAACCCAAAGCGGCTAGCTGAATTCCGGTTTGCCTTCATGGCGCAGTAGCAAAGGATTTCCTCAAAAATAACATTTCTTTATTTGCACGTGGGCTATGGCTGCGAAAGTTGCAGTCTTTCAGTTTCAAGAAAAGTGCAACGCATCAACCTTGCATTTGAACACGACGAACCATATTCTCTACCGTGAGACAGTTCCTTCTCGAAAAATCAATTTTAAAAAACAGCGGTGGCTAGAAAGCACAGCATGAGCGAGGCGGTTGAACGTGACCGCACTGTTTTACGTATGTTCTAGAGTTCCCCCAACTGCATTTTACGTATTCCCGTATAGTTCTTTCAAAGCAGCGGTATTTCCACTTGGCGTCAAAACGTTATTTCAAATGTGTAAGTGTGGTCAAAACACGAAGTAAAATAACACACTTTTTTAGGAATGCTAATAACTTCCGTACCTGATTCGCAGTAATCGCCATGCTTATAATTCTGGAAGGTCAAAAACGGTTGAGCAAAAAGAGATAATATGTAAGTTATATCTATGCGACCGCATATCCATAAAATACAAATGTCTGTGAGGAGAGCCGTGATGGAGGCCTCCGAAATAATCTTTAACACCTGTGGATGGTTCATAACAGCGTTGTATGCGTTACCAAAAAAATGTAACTAAATACGTTGCTCGTTGCGCTAAAGGAAAAGAAACGTGTTACCGCCTTGCGTTACCACTACCGGAAAAAAGTAACGAACGTTACTTCCACCGTTACTCCATCGTCGTAAATCTTAATCAATGGGTATTCGCCTCAACAACTTACAATAGCTACTTTATAAAACTCATATTTATATGTGGCATTAAAGTTGTCACCCAAACCAAAATTTTACCCCAAGTACTGATTAAACGAGAATAATTTGCACAAATGTGCCATATTTACTAAAGTTGCCTGTATTCCCCATGTGCCTCTGTGGCACATGGGGAACCTATTTTTCGGAATGGGTCATTAAACAAAAAGTAATCGATTTGATCATCAACGCTCTCTGAGAAAACATCACCGAACAAACTTGCAGTATTTATGACGGTGTGGTTCTACTACCAAAATCAATGCACAAATTTTGTAGCAATAAAATAATGCTTAAACGGCATAAATGTGGGGAAACGTATTTGCGCACATAAATAAGTTTTTTTTTTCATTTGACCTGTATAATTGCCGCAAATATTGGGACTGCGTTTATGGAGGTGTTTAAGATCACCCTCGCTTGCTCTGGAGTTCAAGAACCAGAAACGCAGGCGCAGTTGCAAATACCAAGAAGAAAAACTAATTTTCAATACAAAGTTTATAAACAGTGCTAGAGTAGTACAGGAACAGTTTCCTAATGTAACCACAAACCGCTGAATGTAAGCAACAGCTGCGTTTCAAAGCTTTAATCGGAGAGCTTCACTCGCTTATTAGCGAATACGTCCACACCTATGCTAAATAGGAGTTCGACAGACGCACTATATGGTACTCCTGTATTCACTTTCAGGAAAAGCTGGTGAGGGCACGGAAATTTCTTCTTGAGCCCGCTCATGGCGATGCCATGCGGCACGAAAGGTACCGAGACAGTCGCTCATCTTCAGTTGCCGACTATGTTCAGAAGGAGTTTGCGAAGAAGTCATCCTCCGTTTAGCTGTAGCTCACACGGAGTCTTGACGTCCGCAAGCCGAGCAGATCTCGACAGCTCGCTTTTCACGGTTAGAAGGACCGCATTACGCTTCGCTTCATCTGCAATCAACGACAACTTGAACCTCGAAAGCAAGGTAGGCGAAACTATGGCAAGTCCATTTAAGAAATTTCGGCAATTTGCTCCCCATTGCCATTTCCCCCGCACAAAAAAGGACCCCATGCGCTATCGCTCTGTCAACGCTTGGCGGGCCGACAGCAGTCCGCCGCAGCGGCAAAATAGCTCCGGGGTGAGCTCTTAGAAAGGCGCTCCTTTATGTAATTTCGTCTAAGACTGCGAGTGCAATTGGAATGAAAAGTAACGAGTGACGCGACACCTCACGTTACCGAAAAATGGTAACGAAAGTACATTACCCGTTACAGTCCCGAAATAGTAACGAGTACGTTACTTAGTTACTGAAAAAAGTAACGCGTTTCCGGTAACGCCGTTACTTGTAACGCCTTACCGCCAACAGTGGTTCATAAGCACACAAAGCAGGGTACACAAACAGCATTTTGTGTATGAGGGCGACTGGGAAGCCTCGGACTTTGAGTGAATGGATGTTTATCTCTGTTAAGTCACAACGAGATTATTCATTGTCGGTGAAAACTTACGCTCGCTTATTAGAAGACTTGTGGTAACATTACAAGCGCCCCATGTACTTTGTACAATAACAAAAACGAGATCACAGAGGACGTACAATAAACTGTATGCGTATACGACTGCCAACGAAACCCGCTGGCGGCAATTCTTTAGTGGGCACTGATATGTCCAGTTTATAATAAGCGTCTTCAGTTCGGCTGCACTTTCTCGACCGGTTAACGACAGTGCATTGCAAGTGCAGCAGAGAATAATGCCAGTTGAGAAAGTTCGTGTTGTATCGGTACTACCTCTAAGCATTGATTCCGAAGACGAATAGAGTGGTGCAACCTTTGTTGTATGCTTAAAGGGCCCCTAAACCACCTCCGATATTTTTTTAAACATTTCAAGTAAACACGCGCATCGTGTGCAGAATGCCGTCACGATCAACGATGCCACACGTGGCAGCGCTACAAGCTGCGGGCGCGCCATAAATTCCAAGAAATAATTTCTTCCCCTCTCCGGGCCCTTCCGGTCTGTCTAGTGACGTGTGTGACGTCAGCGTGTCCAATCTGTGATGCGGTATGCAGGCGATGCTGCGATTGGTCGAACAAGACCCTACGACTTCCGGTTAGTCTGCAAGCAGCTGCCCGCGCTCCTTGCTGTTCTTCGTCGTGTTGCCCGCGTGTGCGCGCTTGCGAATCGGCAACTGCGGCCCGTAACGCAACTGCCAAATCGCTAGCGTACCAGCACAATAATGCCTCGCGTTCTGATAAGCTGTGCCGACTGAATCCGACAGTGTTTTGCGATGGCTTTCACGCATCAGGGCTTGGCTGCAAAAGCGCCGACTGGAAAAACGAAAAGACGCAACACGTGCGGGTCCATCATGTTGGCGATCCTTTGAAGGCGTGAGCGAAGCAGGGCGCCGGGCGAAGCGCAGTTCGGCGAAAACGGAACCTTTGAACCACGCGCGCCGTTCCCCATGGCAACGCCAAAGAGGTTCTTTTTTCCATGAATCAAACAGCAACAAACAAGCAGCATTTTATTACCTCTCTTGATGCACGGAAGGTTCTTTTTTTATTAAAGCTAGTTTGATTACGAGTGATTAATTGTAGCCAAACGTTCTCACGTCATCGGAATCACTTCCAAAATGTGCCGCTCGTGGCGCTCACCGTGTGATATATTTAGCTTAATTTCTCAGTAAGTAGAGCACTACTGTTGATGATATTGCCGTTTTAGACGTTGTCATACATTGAGCTTTCACTCTGACATGAACTGTCATTTACCTTTGCTAAACTATACTATACAAGGTTATGCTGTGCTTTATCCTCTCCCATTCTCGTTTAATTAATCCGCACCTCACACCACTCCTCCTCATCCTCAGTTCTCTTTCCCATCCCATTGCTTTATTATACAATGCATGGTTATGCTACATTAGGAGCTCCTTGGCCCATACTAACTGTGTAGGGCGCATAAACTATACTATAGTCGGGTACAACTTTAGAAGGCAGCGGCATTCCCTCCTCAAAGGCGGATGAACACAAGCCTGCACCAATGGGCGCGCACTCGGGACTGACGTCTTGAGCGGGACGGCCGGTGGCTCCGCCTTCGGATAACATCGGCGCGTGCACGAGCGGGACTATTTCTTTAGTCGCGGAGGCGATCGGTTGCCGCGCTTCGGTCGTCTGGTCAGGGCCTCTCCTGCCTTCTAAAGTTGTATCCGACAATAAAGGTTATGCCATGTTTTACCCTCTCGCCTCCTCCTTCCTTCCTCCTCACCGTCACTTCCCTTTCCCACCTACTTGGTATATACATGGAATGCATGGCTATTCTATCTTAGGAGCTGCTTGGCACATACCCGCTTTCTCTGGTACATATCCGTAGAGTTCACTGAATGAAGTCATTGCCAGATTTATAATTGTCATTCGAGATCAGAGACGCATATTTCAGTTGCAGTGTTGTGTACAATTTGCGGAAAGGAAAATCCTGTGTCACTCGGTGGGGTCAAAATAGGGCCAACGGAGCATAGCCCCTGGACAGCAACGTGTTTAGAGCAAGCTCAAAAATCGTAGTCCGTGTCAAAGACAATACCGAGATCAATGACCTCAAGAGCTTTACATTACGATAAAGAATTTACAGAGAGTGAAAATGATGCGCTTGTTGTTTTGCGAGTGAAGGTAATGACACATTCTTAGCAGTTGTCAAGGAGAAGACGTGCTTGCACCATTCGGAAAAAGCAAAATGTTGCAGTGGCTTAGCTCGGCTATGCCAGGATAACGTAGCGTTAGCAAAGGTTCAGCTGATTGTTCTTAGCTTTCCTGATTGTCTAGGATTAGCTTGATTACTGCTGCTCCAATGGCACACACACGGTATACATATTATGTGGCTCATGTATATTTATTTTGCCAGGCAACTACTTGGGGATCCGATGAGTTAAGCTTCTCCGCTGTTCTGCGCCGTTGAGCAGCATTTGCGCTCTTCTTCTCCATGGCTATACCACAATGGCAAACGCCAGTAAGAGGCGCTATCAAGCGGCTCCAGCGCAGTGTCAGACGGCGACTGCACAGCGAAGGCGAATAGCTGCGCGCGCGCCGGCGCCAGTACGTCTACCTCGGCTACGAGGTCACTCCTCTGGAAAGCGCAGACCGGCGGCAGCGAGTCGCGCGCGGCAGCGGCGGAGTGCGCGGGAGGTGCCGGCTCCGATGCGCCAACCGTGTGACATCACTGATCCTTGCGCATGCGCAGCACGGCTCTTGAGGTGCCACGCGAAACTGGCTCGGCTAGGCTAGTGTAGCTAACGCTACAAAACAAATCTGGCTGCAAGACACAACAGTGAAGAAGAGGATGATTCTACCTATCTAAATTGATGTCGTCGGCACATAGAAGGAAAGAACGATTGGGAGTGGCGCAACAAAGGTCATTCCGCCATTAATAATATTAAGATAAAAAGAGTAACGGGCCTAACAGTGGCCCTCGAAGGACCCCAATAGGCGCTTTGTACAATGAAGACGCTTTGCCATTTAAGGTAATGAGATAATCTATCAGGGTTGCCACGGAGGATATTCGACACTGACACCAGTAGAATGAACGTCAAAGTGTTTAAGCGTTGTCATAAGTGAGTGACCGACTACGTCAAAGCCTTTGTAAGGTCACGGTAAACGTTGTCAACCAGCTCTCTATGAAGTACAGGCAGGGAGGTCTACGTCATGAAACGAGCAAGAGTTGTGATAGTACAGCCACCAGAAAGAAGTACATGTTGATTAAAAATGTGTTTGACCAAGCTGCACGCTACACCGATGCACAGAACGGACTATATAGCCGGTATACGCTCATACGTACCGGATGGTCCTGGAGGTGGCGGTGGTTGCTTTTATTATTTTTTTTGTTTATGCGACACATAGCGTTGACCATCTCCTCGCAACTTTCTCGCTCGGCCTGCCCGCACAATCACTCCGTTCGTTCTCCGCGTCATCACATAACGGTATACTATCATAGTTTTACGTGACCGCGCCTACCTGGCCTGCATCGCCTGTATATGGTGTCTTCTATGTCCGGGCCACCCTCGGACAGCCCTCGCGGACTATGAAGATGCGCAGTTGTGGATTATCGGCAAGAACAATGTCGTGGAATAGTTTTGGGGATCGCTTCGTTAAACTTTCGATTGCGAAGAACTGAAAAATCCCTTTCTCGATTTTACAAAATTCCCGATTTGAAGACATTATTCAAGCTTGCTCGTCCCTTCGTTAAATTGAGTTTCAGCTGTGTAACCAGCACCATCTGAGATCACTTTGCTTCTTGCGATGATAAGAAAGCACTTTACATGACCGCAATAGCCTAGTCTGCGTAGTGCTTCCTTCATCGGAGACGATTACTGTACAAACAAATATCGCCCAGTGCATTTGTCATGGAAATTTTCAATGGCCTTATTTATTTGCAGCAGCATTTCTGTAACTTCCTAACAAACTTATTTTAGTTTAATAGCATTGCAATTTACCGCACATCGATTCGGGTTATCTCAAATATTACGACTCTGCACCTATTGGCAGTCAATGCCATTTAATACTTTTCCTTCAATTTATCCGAGATTTGCGATTAAGCGAGTTTCGTTTATCAGGAGACTACTTCAGCGGAAACGCGGTATATCAGATATACCAATTACTTATTGCACCTTCATGCACATGAATCCAACGAAGAATGACGAGTCATGACAAAACAAAGCAACCTCCAGACAACGCACTAAATGAATCTAATCGCGCAGCTGTACGTACAAAATAAGAACACAAATGCAACCAAGGAGACAATGAACGTTTTTCACAAAAAATTCGTGAAACTACTTTGAAAAGTTCGCAGATTTCAGCAACATCGGTGCCCGTTTCTGCTCGGACTCGTCCAACGGCATGGACGTTTCGTTCTCCTCGAACGTTTCTTCATCACCGGCGTCCTCAGCGTCGGTGACGACCCAGCTCTCTGCACTCGTAACGTGAACCTTGCCTACGCGTGCATCGGGCGTCGCCTTGGTGACTTCTTCGCTTACGTTGGCTGGGTGCGTGGTGGCCTCTTCCACAGGAGGTGTCACTTCGGCGCCCCCGGCTGTGCGGCTCGCGTAGAAGGAGGCAGCCGACAACAGCACGGCGACGCAGCACATGGCGCACAGGACGACCGAGGCCATGGCCGCCTGGTTGCTCCGATCGCTGGAATCGTACTGGAGTAGGTCGGTATCGGTAGTCGGCGCGCTAGAGCTACCGACGATGCCCACGTCCATGCCGACGGCTGGCTGCGGTGCGTCTGCGCTGGAGCCATGGTGCAGAATGCTTTTCAGGGGCCGCTTTGGAGCTGCGGTCTGCTTGCTTGTTGGTACCTTGGTTAGTGGCTTTGGTGCCGCCATCATTTCCTTCTTGTTCTCGTTAACCTATTAACTGTGGCTCACACCCAGTATGGGGGATTGGCCGGAAATTGAGTGGTTTCATTAATTTTTATAAAACTTAAGAATTTGGTAATTTCATAAAGTGGATGCTTTGCGAAATTATCGAGAAATTTTCGACGAGATGTATATGAAAAGCAGCTTTTACTAAATATATAAAATTTGTCATAAATTATGAAATGAATAATAAATCTTTCCGTCTACTTCTCCGTTTTCCAACCTAAAAGGCGTGGCCGCAGAGAGGAATCAAGTCACTCTTCCGATTTGGACCCTGGAACAGACGAAAATTTGTTCTGTCAAGCTCCAGCACTCCAAAAAGCTTAACTGAACGTTCAGTCGTGCTCAGAAGTGCAGGGGGATTTACGGTGTTCCACGAACTAAACATATTCCACAGCGAATTTTTATTAGTTTCGCGGTACTACTTCGGCATCACTGCTAGCACGACAATGTCAATGGCACTGAGTGATGGCGAAGCGAGCTCTGATGAAGGCAGGATGCGATCGGGACCATTAAACACGGCTACGGCGCACTTGTCACTTTACAACCCTTCTACATTACTTACTGTCTACTTATGTCGCATGTAGACCAAACAAGACATAAATTCAAGGGAAAATGGAGGCTTGAAGTTATGAAGAATTCCTTGAACATGGCATGTCGCTGCAGTCATCGTTTCGACAAGTGAGCCTATATCTTCGTTTCTGGCCTGAGGAAGGTATAAGTTCACTTGTCGAAACGATGGTTCCTGAGGCATTTCCTGTTCAGTTTTTTTTTCGTTTTTTTTTAATGTCGCGCAATGTGGCTTGACCAAACCACAACTTTTGCAACTGTTGTTGCTGTACAACTGTTGTAAATATTGTTGCCACTGTTTCTTGCTCCTCTTCATTTCGAATTTTCAAGATTCATAGCATTCAGGGCGAAAAAAAAAAAGACTAAGCAGAAGCGCCATGTTGCGTTGACACTTGACAGCTCCTCGTCATGCCATATTGCAAAACATAAGCTAGACCGGGGTGGTGTAAGACAACGCAAGCGCTTGGGTCGTCTAAATTGCTCAATCCCTGCCGCTATTCTAGTGTGCGCTATTCCACTAAACTTATGCACCAACACGCTCAAGCTGCTCTTTTTGACGCCATTGCATATTGCGGCTATTTACTGGGTGCTGCAAGGGTGCGTATGGAAAGCGTTTTGCGAAAAGAAGTTTTGAATACGGTTCATTATTGGATTGTTGTTATACACGTTAGGATCAACGGAACGGTCCTTGAATAGTACCTCCCGGAGGCTAACTTTACTACCAGAGCCAATACTCCTCCCTTTGGCCTCGACAGGCTCGGCTGGCATCCGAAAGCAACTCCTCTCCATTTCCTTCTCATTCTCCTGTTCAGTGCGCTTTTGTCTGAGCCGTGCTCCCGCAAGGTCATCTTTCCCCTTCCTCAAGAATCCCCTCTCTCCCACGAGAAACACTGATCTGCGCAAAAACCTCACTAAGCGAAGCACCCAGGCGTTGCCTCAAGTACCATAAGTATGGTGAACTAGATCTAGTTTACTATAACCATAGGAGAGGCGGCACATCATGATGACGTAAAGAGCACTGCCTCCTTTTTTTTTCTCTCTTTGTTTTGCTTCTCGGCGCACTTGCAGTGACGGCATTGCGAGCTCCTCTTTGTAAGAGACACCGAAGCCACGTGCTGTGGTCATATCGTTCCCGGGCGGTATGTCTGTGCGCACGCGCGACTCCGAACGGCTCATGAAAGTTTCAAAAATGTCATATGGCGGAGGCATACGTGCGAGTGAACTTCCAAAATCTGTCGAAGTGGTGTTCCAGCGAAAAGACGAGTGCGCGGCCTCCCGATTTAAGTTTCGATCATCTTCGCGCCACGCCAGCCGTTTCATATTTTGCGGACGTGATCGTCATCGCGCGATCCACGCGCAGCGCTCGTTTACCAGTAATGTCCGATCCCAGTGAAAAGCTATTTCAGAACATAAAAGAAAAGTTCATAGAAAGCAGGCTCTCAACGAATCATAGACTAATTTCTGGTTGCTGAACGGGCGGATAGTAATGGTGAAGGTACTATATACAGCGGCTGTCAGGGCGGATCGCAACGCTACCGCGTCAGTGCGAGCAAACATATGTATTGGAAAATGCCTTAAATGGTCCCGCTTCCGCTTATCCTTTCCAAGAGTAATACTACTGTAAATTCCGTAATAAACGAAGCTGGGAGGACATAGGAAGTGGTTGTTTTTGAAACGTTATGGTCGCTACTACAGTCTTTTTTAGGGGAGAAGCTCCTTAAGGGGGCACCCGTTCGTCCCTCGTAGTCGTAGTAGTAGTCGTAGTGCGTAACCATTCTTACGCTTTGACCTCCAAGGTGGTGCCGGTGGGAGATTTTTCCTGTGCGTTGTTGAACAATAAAAAATTCGCAGCGTGCGCGTTAACTAAAAGCCGAATTCTTCTGTCTCTCATTCCCCATTAGCAGCCATTGGCATGTTCCAGTAGGAAACGTTAGTAGAAGTAGAAGTGTAAGTGTTAGCTAAAAGCCGACTTCTTCTGTCTCTCATTCCCATTAGCAGCCATTGTTTACCTCCAAGGTAGTGCCTGGTGAGATTTCTCCTGTGCGTCATTAAACAATAAAAATTTTGTTCAAAACGCCGTTGATTGATGAAATAAACCAACGAAAGACGCCAGATGTTTTGTAAAAGCAAAACGAAAGAACGCCAGATGTTTCTAAAGCAAAATGAAAAGACGCCAGCTGCTTAACGAAAGACGCCAGATGTTTTCTAAAGCAATGGTTTTCTAAACAATGAAAATTCACAGCGTACATGTAAAATTAAAGTGAGCTGCAAGTCGTCATAACTCATCGAACCTTTAGTATAAACGCGCCCGATCTCACGTCGGTGATGATGTACTGGGCAGAATTCACGGAAGATTCACGGTTTACCGATGAACCTCCGCAGCTTCGCCCACTCATCATCATTCACTCCGTGGATATGCTGTGATTTTTTTGTTAAGTGTAAGCATTTCTTGGCGACGTTTCCAGGTCAAAAAAACGTGCACGGGTGTAACAGCGTTAAAGAAAACAAGAGGTTGACAGCACTACCAAAAGTTATACAGAACTTCCACAGGAGTTGTGTACAAGTAGGCGTAAGCGTTGGCGCGACGTCCAAGAAGTCGCCCCCACGCGGCTTCTTATATGGTGTGCCTGTGGCGCCACCGTAAGTGTGTGCTGCGTCAATTGATGGCGTGACGTGTGGTTTTCACGTGTGGTGTGGCATAATGTTACACGACACTGGATGCGGTGTTTACATTACGAATGCATACAAGCCTCTTGAAACCGGTTAACTTCACTTAACATTCGCTTCACTTTTATTTGTTGAAAGACCCCATTGGAGAGGTATTATATGAGGGGTGGTAATTCATAACTGAAACTCGGAAGTTACGAATCAGCTTCCGAAAAAAACAAACAAACAAATAAAAAAACAGTAGATAATGATGACAGACTTGAAGTGGAAAAGGCCGCGTTCCAGCCTTATGCTGCTCGGATGAAGAAAGAGACGTCAAAATTGGCGGTCTGAGCAAGTGTTGATGCGACTTGAAGCGTATTACCAGTGCGATGAGATATGTGAGAAGTCGCGAAGTGCTGGGAATGATTCAGCGGACCATTAAAAAAAAGAAAAAACTGTGACTGCAACGCGGTCACTTTTTTTTTTTTTGTCGATGCATGTATTTTTGTAGTCATCTACTATCATGTCAGATTATTATCTACTATTATGTCATCTGCTATTGTGTCAGATTATGTCAGATTAGAGTACGCCAGCGGAGATACCATAGGAATTTCGTTAAGTTTACTTGAGAAACCATGCAGAACGCCTACAATCGCCGCAAAAGTCAGCGTGAAAATAAGGTATGACAATACAATTGCCACCGCAAGTAAACAATACCATGCAGCCGAAGGGTATAGGCCCCCGGAGTCTTGCGGCAACACGTAGATGTATCATACAGTACTTTGACACGAAAAGAAAACAGCGCATTACCGTTGCCGCAGCAAGAAACCGCGCCTTAAAAGCAACGCAGAAGTAATGTAGACCGCTACAGGGATAGAGTGGCATAAGAGATTTGAAATAAAACTTGCACGCTGTACCTGACGATATTGTTTGTTTGTTTGTTTGTTTGTTTGTTTGTTTGTTTGTCGCCTTCAGGAGACTGGCTCATACCCACGAGGGGGATTGGCCACCAGGGGCGTAGCCAGAAAGTTTTTTCGGGGGGGGGGGGGGGGTTCAACCATACTTTATGTATGTTCGTGCGTGCGTTTGTATGTGTGCGTGTATATATACGCAAGCAAAACTGAAAAATTTCGGGGGGGTTTGAACCCCCCCAACCCCCCCCCCCCTTGCTACGCCCCTGTTGGCCACACTGACAATTATAAGGGGAAGTGTAAACCCTATGAAACGTCAAAAAGAAATAAGACCTGACGATATCCCAGCAGGGAGTATGGGTCGCTTCTTTTCCTTCGTCTTTGTTTGTCACAAAAATCACGCGTTGCTGCGACACATTTTGATAGGCCCCTTAATAGGTTTAGGCGCTGCAAACCAACGAGCACAGCACCAAAGTCGGTCGCTGGCAGCTGTGCAATTATACAACCGACCAGTCGTTGTAGCTGTGCCCACAAAGTATGACACACCTGTCACACGTCAGGATGGTAAAGCTTTTAAAAAACTTGTATTAATGAGAACTAACAGGCAATGATGTCAAGGAGGTTACGGTGCTCGGCTGCTGACCCGAAGGTCGCGGGTTCGATCCCGGCCGCGGCGGTCGCATTTCGATGGAGGCGAAATGGTAGAGGCCCGTGTACTTAGATTTAGGTGCACGTTAAAGAACACCAGATGGTCGAAATTTCCGGAGCACTACGGCGTCTCTCATAATCATATCGTGGTTTTGGGACGTAAAACCCCAGATATTATTATTAATGATGTCAAGGAAAGTATAGGGGATGTTATTTGTAGTAATTAGGATACAAATTTGTAGAAAGTAAAGTAGACGAAAAGATAACTTGCCGCCGGCGGGGACCGAACCTGCGGCCTCCACTGAGCTACGGCGGCGGTCATCCTCCAGTCCAATTTATGGGGTATATGTGCATTTAAACCTAGGAGCGTTAGTCAGCGCCGATCGCAGCCATGGCGTTATGACTGGGAAACAACGATACAACGCACACTAAACGGTTCTAAAAAACTTGTGGGACGCTTGAGCTTCGGCTTCAAGGAAGAACGCGATAACGTGATCGGGCCCCGTTTGCATCGCCTTCTCATTCACTAGCCGGCCTTCGCTTCTGGTGCATTCAGACGACGGACCGAATCCGGATGTGGCGGGACGGACGGCGCGTCACGTGACCTCACATCAGCGATTCCCCTCGTCCGCGACTCTCCCGGTCGTCTTCATAGGTTGCAATATACCAAAATTTGCATAGCATAGGATGAGTGTATGACGAACACGATTCAGTTGTGATGACATGAATAACGCAAATTACCTGTCGCGTACGTCATGAAACCCTTTCCCTCGGTCACGTGTGGCGCATATCCGCATACCTGAGTTCATGTTATGCGGGTATGTGCCACAGGTGATAACAGAGTCTTAATCAACGCAGTAACATCGAACATACACATTGACACGGAAGGAAAGTGATAATAATAGTAAATGTTGGCGTTTTACGTCCTATAAAACCATGATATGATTATGAGACACGCCATAGTGAAGGGCTCCGGAAATTTTAGCCATCTGGTATTCCTTAAACTGCACTGATATCGCACAGTACTTCGCCTCCCGTCGTATTTCGCCTCCATCGAAATACGACCGCCGCGGCCGGGATCGAACCCGCGACCTTCGGGTCAGCAGCCGAGCACCGTAACCACTACACCACAGCAGCCGACGCAAGGAAAGTTAAGGAGCTGAAGAAAGAGCACCCCTGGAAGACGCTGGGCTACCATCCACTCGTCCACGTGGTCCACAACGTCGACCACGTGGATTACGCAAAAACCGGGGTCAATGTTTCTTACAATAACTCTGCCGAGATGACCATGTGCGTCGCGATTACCGGTGACTTCTGCATTGATTTATCAAAACCCAACGACGCCTTGCTCTTAGACGGCATGAAAGACGGCTTTGGATGTGGACAGGGCATCACAAGACCTCGGTGCCACGTCCAGGACAGAAGGAATCATAGATAATTTCTTCGTAAAAGCCATCCGCGGTTTCCACCAGCTCTACTATACCTTGCACTTCACTACACTTAGACCGTTCGTAGCCGCGATCACGAACGAATCTGATAACAAGTCCTGTCCAGCTGCTGGTGCTCACTGATCACGGTGATGATGACCTTATTCAAGAACTGCCAAGAACCCCTTCCACATATGCACTCGGCTTCGTGAAACGTGCGTGCATTCTCCGTCATAACAGATAAGTATAAGCATAACAACTGTAACGCTACTCTAACAACTGCAACTGTGACTGTAACGTACGTGAAGTGCGCCTGCGCGTGCCACTCGGCTGTGTATATATCCAGGGAAACTTTTTTTTTTTAATAAAGCTTAGTTACGAGTAGCGCCTGTCCTGTTCATCTGTGGTCCTTCATTGTCTTATTCTAATTTGCGCTAGCCACTATTGAAGAATATAAGCACTACATATCAGCTTACTGCGTTTGGTGTTGCTAACACCTAGGTTGCTGTTGGTATCGTTAAGCAACAGTAAACAACTCGTTATATAATGCATGTGCGACTCTTCAAAATATGTGTGTGCTTATACCAGTTGCGAATTACTCTAGCGTCATTCCGTAACGTTTTGCTCAATGTGAAAAATTGCGATACAGTCACCTTCCTGCGCATGCTTCGCAGAACATCGATTCCCACGGTACGTGGGAGCTGCCGAATTTTTCACATCGGGATTCTGGCGGCGGAAAACCGCAGATTTAGCTGACAAACAGGCTGGCAACCAGTACACGTTTCTTCTGCTCGAGCCAGCGCCTCCTCTATTTTTTAGATGCCCGTCAGTTCGTGCGCCGAACAATAGGAGCTCGCGGGACGCCGCGCTTCGCACGTTTGCCGCGAAGCGGCGCTGCCAGCTGACACTATCGCCGGCCTGTCGTCTGCTCTGGACGAAGGTTCGTTCGGTGATGCTCTGACTGTGCCATCTATAGCTTTGAAATTCGTGAACAACCTACAGTTTGTACGCGATAATGTTAATAAGCTCGAGTAGCAGAAAATACGGTGTTTTGTATCTCGCACGCGGCTGTTACGACTGCGACTTTGGGATTGCGCGAGACTTCGCCTTGTGGTCATTCAGCGATTTTATTGTAGCGTGCGTTGGGAAACCGCGTGATGAACTATAACCAAGCTATTGCCCCCCTAACGCAATAATTAGTCTTGTGATCAGCTTTGGGAGATTGCTTATGCATGTTTCATTTCAGCAGTACCTAACTCAATATAAGTAGTTGCAACAGGCAAGTAATACCTTTTTCCTCTTTCGATTTTCTTTTTATTTCGTTTTAAGTGCTGAACATGCCCAAAAAAGTTAATATTGCAATTAGCCTAGCTGTCCATTTTAAAAAATTCGGCAGATCCCACGTACCGTGGGAATCGATGTTATGCGAAGCATGCGCGGGATGGTGACTGTGGCGTAATTTTTCGCATTGAGCGAAACGTTACGCAATGACGCAAGAGAAATATGGAAGTGGTATACGTACACTCATATGTTGAAGAGTCGCATATGTATTATATAACTAGTTGTTTACAGTTGCGTAACAATGACAATAGCAGCATGGGTGTTACCAACACCAGACGCATTAATGTAGTGCTTATATTCTTCAATACTGGATAGCGCGAATCCGAACAGGACGAAGAAGGAACAGAGATGCACAGGACATGCGTTACTCGCAATTAACTAAGCTTCATTTAGGAAAGTTGCCCTAGATATATACACAGCCGAGTGGCACGCGCTGACGCGAGTGGCTTGATGAACTTCCTGCAGAGAAGTTCAACAAATTCTTTTCTGTGGGCACGGTCTTCATTCTGACACTTCAGGATAGGGAGGTCCACCAAAACACTTACAGCATGCTCCACACTGGTTTCCAGTGGCTGCACAATTTGTTTCCTATAGTCAAGAACAATGTCCACAAACTTGCTGAGGCTTACATTAACAGTGTTATGAGTTCCATTGTGGGGTACTCGAGTCCACTCCTGTCCTGATATGCGATCAGTCCATCCACAGATGCGTTTCCATTTGGTTTCTCAACTAATTCTATACAGCCCTGGCAGTTTAATTTTTCTGCCATGACTCGGGCTAGGTAGCCTCCAATCAAAGCAAGGGTTGCGATTTCTAGATTGGGAAGCCATTGGTTGGACCTGGTGCAAACTTCTCACAGTTTATTTATGGCTGCCACAGGGAAAAAACTTTTCTCTGGAGTATTGGTGCTCCCAGTGGTAACGCTGGAAACAGCTGTAGGCCGCACAAAACGATGTCGAGTCATTCACATTGCTCTGCAGCGACGAAGAAATAATGCCGGTATTCAGCATTTTCTCGATACCGCAGAGCACAGTTCTCATATTCATGGCATCATTACACCTCGCGGTTCTACGAAGAAAACCAAATAGTTTAGGGTCGCTAGAAAGTTTTCTTGCGAGTTCGAAGATGAACTTTTTTTCAGTCAGCAGAAACCTGATGCACATTACATTTGATGTTGTCGTAAGCACCATGGCAGCATATGTCTCCTTGCTCAAGAAATTGTCAGGGGGAGAAGCAGGAATGGGTGAAGCGACGGGGAGAAGCAGGAATGGGTGACGGCGGCTGCTCACAGTGTTAGAGTTACTGTATATGCTACCTTTAGGTAGAGTTACTGTATATGCTACCTAAAGGTAGCATATACAGTAACTCTACACAGTGTCAGCTGGCAGCGCCACCAGCGGCGAATCGAGGTGAATGGGAGAGAGCGACAGGAGAGGGCTCGCGGGGCCAGCGGCACCCTACCTGACGGGCATTGAAAAAATAGAGGAGGCGCTGCTCGAGCCCTACGGCTGTCCTCGCAGTTGATTTCAGCTCTGCTGGCGCGTGGTTCAGTTTATTTCTGGGGCCGTATGCTAAGGCGATCACCTTTTAGATATATATCTTTTAATGCGCGCTGATTGGCAGGTTGGAGAGTAGCGGTTAAGTTGTCGCTTTAATTGTACACGCACGCGCATCGCACACGCAGGATTCTTCGGCAGGCAAAGTGGCGCTGTTGCCGAAAGCGGTTGTCTCAGAACACGGCCCATGTTTGAACACTGATTTTAAGGTCAAGATGCGAACCGAGAGAAGGAAACACAATGTGCAGCAGCGCAATGTGCACTGTCCGTACCTGTTATCCGCAAAAGAAAAAAAAAAACTGCCGATATCGGCGCATCACTGTATCCTCCCTTCGTATGCGGGGCCCAGTCTCCAGCAGCTCCCTGTTAAGCAGATTCTTCTTTTCATTCAGCCATTCCGCCAACAACACCGATTCCTCCAAAACCAATTACAGTCCTCGACAATACTCGACCAAGCTCGGCGAGCTCCGCGTTCTGTCGGTTTCCATGTTGAATACTCTCAAACCGGTCTGCTGCCAGCGGGCGCAGGTGAGCGCAGAGTCTGCGGTAGAGGGTAATCCGGCTGTTCTCTCCTAGGACACCGTCCGTCGTGTGGATGCGCCTGCAGGCGGATTATCCGCGGATTAGCCGTCCGTGTCCACGACAAATCCGGATTCGGTCCGTCGTCTGAATGCACCATTCACGGTAGACACCTCAAGCCTGTCCCGAGGAAAGGAATTTCTCGCCAGTTGAAACTGTCCTAGATTGCCTACTGATGGTGTACATCTGCTAAGTGGTCACTACGCCATAATTCATCGTTTTGCGAATTAGCGAAGTACCCACTATAGGTGTCCCTGAGGCATTGCGTGCGCTTACTCATCGGCACACTTTGTCGATGCTATTGCTGATAACGATTATTAATTAATCCTGAACGCTTTGCACTGGGTGGGCCATTAAACCACCCACTCGTTGTTCAATTCACGTCGTGTATTTTTTTTTTCGAGTAAGTTAGTAAAAACTTCATTGAAACGGGCTCAAGCACTTGCGTGCCTTTGTGGTAGGACACCTTCTTGCCACGCGGAAGGCGTGGCTTCGATTCCGTTCAGGGCTACGTTTTTTTTATTATTTGAATTGTGCGCAATTTTTCGCTCACGAACAACACCAATTTTTTTCGCTCACAACGAAAGACGCCGACGTCGACACCGGAATTTATGCGAAACGAGGTACTTCTCGCTATCGCGTGAATAAAAGCCGTTACACGACCCGACTCTCACCATTCCCTATGATAACATGGTGAACGCAATCATAAATCCTTTTGTGATAACGGAAAAGTATAAATTGCACATGCCGCGCATTCTTCATTTTATATAGTTCGCACTGACAAGCGGTTCAACGCCGCTATTCAGATCACGTGTTATAACAGGGAAACAACTCTACAACGCACACTAAACGGTTCTACTCACACATCGGCGGCACAGTATAATAGCAAATTATCTCATCTTCAAACACGAAACCTCATAGGAGAGTCGACAGATTCAAAAGTAAATTTCCGCATTATATATATTGAGGCCGCACACACAAGTAAATCAAATGCCGTCGATAGAGAAAACAGGGACACTGCTTGAGCGAGTATTGCACAGTGGAATCGTTTCTTCACGAAACTTTCTTAACCGACTTCTTCGAAAAGTTCGCCCATTTCACCGACGTCGAGGCCCGTTGCTTCTCCAGCTCGTCAAGCGGCATGGGCGTCTCGTTCTTCCCGGTCATTTCTTCGTCGCTGGTGTCCTCAGCGTCGGCGGTGGGCGAGGCCTCTGCACTCGTCACGGAGAACTCGACCCCGCGCGCATCGAGCATCGCCTTGGTGACTTCTCCGCTGACGTTTGCCGTGGACGAGGTGGTCAGTTCCACGGCGGGCGTCACTTCTTCCCCGCCAGCCGAAGCGCGACTTGTGTAGAAGGCAGCGGCCGACACTACCACGGCGAGGCCGCATAGCGCGCATAGGGCGAACGAGGCCAACGCAGCCTGGTTGCTGCTGTCGGCGGGATCGTAGCGGAGTTCTTCAGTCTGGGACGGTGGTGCGGCAGCACCGCCTACGCCGCCGCCACCGGCTCCCTGGCCGTCGGCTTGCACAGCTGTGGTGGCACCCGCTGTTTGTGTTGTGCAGGGGTGGCGCAGTATGCCTTTCAAAGGTCGCTTTGGAACTGCTGGCGGTGCGTCCATGGTCTTGTTCTTGTTCTTGTTCACCTTCAACTATGGCTCACACCCACTGCGGGGGATTGGCCAAGAATTGAGTGGTGTTATAAGGTGTTAGGATACTTTAGAAGGGAGGTTACAGAATAGAAACATTACAAGTTTGACAGGAAATTTTGGCGCTCGATCAAATATGAATATATATATATATATATATATATATATATATATATATATATATATATATATATATATATATATATATATATATATATATATATATATATATATATGTGACGGTTCAAGGGTGAAGGGGGGGAAAGGAAGAGGAAGACGAGGAGTTAGATCGTCCATTACATACATATATATATATATATATATATATATATATATATATATATATATATAATTCAAAAGAAAGTTCTGAAGGTCTGGTGCACATGTAGTTGAAGAAATGAAGGAGCACACTTACGAAAATTGCATATTTTTACTCATTGACGTTTCGGCCGTGCCAAATATGCAATTTTCGTAAGTGTGCTCCTTCATTTCTTCAACTATATATATATATATATATATATATATATATATATATATATATATATATATATATATATATATATATATATATATATATATATGTGTATATATTAAACTAAAATAAATCAATGGCCAAATCTTTAAAAAATATATCCATGTCTCGACCCAGAAGGATAATAATATAGATTATCTAGTTAAGCGATTGGTTTCATTGAGGTGATCCCGCACAGCCACGCAAACCTTCGCATCGGAGAACCCAGAAATAGACGCTCCAAAAGACAAAATCAGAGGCACAGATAAATTCAATCCTATAGCACGTAAAGGTGTTTCCAAAAGGGTTTTTCGTGCTGTAGTATATCGCCTGCAGGTCAGAAAGAAATGATCAATAGTTTCTAGCTCACCACGGAAAGCGCACAGTGGGGAAGGCGCCTGAGCAGACCTGCGGTGATAGAAATTTAGCTTCGGTACACGACAGCGCAGCCTCGTAATTGACACTTCCAGTTTACGGGTTTGACAAAATGACCTCCGCCAGGGATATAATAAGTGCCGATATTCTGTGGAACTTGTCAGTGCTGTGTCTGCAAAGACTTCCATAATGCTACATCGCGCAGCCGTCACATACGCGGATGTTGGAAAATTAGGTAAAATCGGTCCACTGATCGACGACTTCGCTAAAGAATCGGCAATTTCATTTAGGAACAACCCTTTATGTCCAGGAACCCAATCTAAGCGAACTTTTCTCAAATGCGCGGGTACCAGTGCACGAAACGCCTTTATTACGTAGGAGTCAGCCCCAGCAGAAAGTGCAGCACAGAGAGATAGAGAATCTGTTATTATAACGGCAGATGTAATTACCGAGTTTAACTTGCGCAATGCGAGCGCAACTGCCAGAAATTCAGCCACAAAAACGGGTATGAGATCAGGTAGTCGAAGGGAATACGACCAATCCAAATTCAGGCTGAATATACCGACACCTGACTTTTCGTCACACTGTGATGCATTGTAGCAATAATAACGTTAGTTCTAATGCTCTGCAAGGGTTCTTGTAGTAAACCGTCTAAAGTATGATGGGGGAGTAATTTTGCATTGTTAGGAAAAATATCATCAAATTGAATATCAACAGGGTCCGAATTATCGCGAGTCTGGGTTATATCGCAGATACGTACATTCAAAGGGTCCAGTAAACGTTGTACAAATATAATTTGTGGTGTGTGAAATCGCGGCCATCTTGCCCTAACAAAATAATTCCGGATTGGAAATAAAAGCTGTTTCTGATTGCCGCAGTGGTGACTCGTAAATTCTTAAGAATGTTCAGAAGGCGAAAAGGGAAGGAACCCTCGATTCTAAATACAAAACATGGTTAGAAACCGTTTTAGGGAGGCCGAGGCATAAGCGCAGCGCTTCTCTTTCCAAAAGAATTAGAGGCCGTATCTTGTAGGCTGGAGCACCAGAGAAAAGTACGCAACCAAATTCCAAAATAGGGCGAACGTACATGCGATAGATCATTAATAGTGTGTCTCTTCTCATACCTGTGCGGTAGTTGCTTAGCCTACGCAACATGCCAACAGCACGCGCACCTTTTCCAGCAGTATATTCGATGTGGGGTCGCCAGTTAAGGAATGGATCATAAATTACCCCAAGGTACTTAATAGACTCCACCTGTGGTATGTCCTCATAATGATAACTCAGTGAGATGTGCACAGGGAATTGCAGTGGAAAAACAAGAAGGGCACATTTACTCGGATTAAGCAAAAAGTGATTGTGATCGAGCCAGATCTCCAGGGTATTAAGGTAATTCTGCATCCGTTCATATAATGTCTGGATAGTATCTGCCGTTGCAAAGAACGCGATATCGTCAGCATACACATAAGTTGTTATTTCCTCGTGTCGTGGAATGGCGCTCATTAGTATATTAAATAGCACCGCGGGGAAAGCACTGAGCCTTGCGGTACTCCTCTCGTTCGTGTGTGAGTATTCGATGAAAAGCCGCGTTTGAAACAATAAAATTTTCTGTCCACAAGGAATTTCCTAATCCACGCTACTATGTATGGCGAAAAATGAGATATTCCAATCGATCTAACAAAATACCATGTTCTACAGTATCATATGCATTAGCGATGTCTAAAGTAACTAAAGCCGCATATTCATTACGTAGTCGTGTTAAGTGCATACGACTTTCTAAATCAACATGGGCATTCCAAATTTGAACAACCAGCCCTGAACCCAATTTGACAGGGGCTTAGAATGGATCTCTCGTCAGAAAACCATTGATTCGAGTATGGATAATTCTCTCAATCAATTTCACTAGATTTGATGGCAAGGCGATTGGTCTTATGTTATCCAAAATATACCCTCCATCTTGTTTCTTAAGCAACAATATAATTTTAGCAAGTTTCCATTCTAAAGGTATCCATGCGTCTTTTAAGGAATAAATTACAAAGTTCTAAAAGAACGTTGGGCTATTCCGGAAGTAAAACTTCTCGATTTCTTCGTCTTCTAGCCGGAAAATCGCGCCAGCAAAAATGGCGCATGGGCCCTCTCGACTCGAAGTAGAAACGACAGTCTGACAAGTTGACAAGTCTGTTGATTCTATCCTTGACGCGTTTCAGCAGTGCGGGAAGGGTTTGACCTTTACCCATGAAATCCCTTGCAATAACTTGTTGCAGTTTTTAGATTTAAGGCTCTGTTTAAGCACTCACGTTTGCTGGTCTTACAGCCCACGAGCGCAGAAGGGACTGCTGCCATATGATTCAGCGCATTCGAAACTAGTTAAGCGGGCGATAGTGAAGCTCTGTCTGGGGTCTGCGCTTGGAAAGTCATGCCCACATGCTATGCAGGACAGCTTTAGAAATCAAGTACGGCGAGTGTTGGAAGCCGGATACCCTTGCACGCTCGTTACGGCAGTCGCAGAGGCTCTCCTGCGAGAGTCAAAAGCACCCCGTTCCGGTAAGACACCAGGGCCGCAATCCAGGAGCCGCCCTGTAGCGTTGCCCTATATTCACCGCACTTCTCACAATCTGAAGAAGGTTGCGGACAGGCACGATGTGCCGATGGTTTTTTCAGCCCCGCGCAAGCTGGCAAAGCTCTGTCCGAAAATTTCTTCGGCTAAGAAGAGTCCTGGAGTGTGTGGCATGAAGCACGAAATGCCTTATGTAGCCTGCGCGGTTGGTGTCGTCTATGAGATTCCGCTTTCATGTGGAAAGTCTTATGTCGGGCAGACCAGAAGGTGCATCAACATTCGTGCAAGGGAACATGAATTGACCGTAATTAATAAAGAGAACGCGCATTTACCAGCGCATGTCCGACATTGCATGTGCGCACCGAATTTCCGAGAGATCCGAGTTTTGGGCCGAAGCCAAGATAGCGCCGCACGGGAACTTTTGGAAGCCTATTTTATCTCAACTAGAGGAAACGCGTGTGTTAGCCCGCCTTGTGTTTCCTTATTGCATGGTGAAAAGAGATTCTTGCGTGGCTTGTTGTGATCTGACAGTGAAAAGCGATTAGCGTTGTGACCACGTGACTGATGGCATATATTGTTGACGACGAAATATAAAGTTAGTTGAAAGTTTGCGCTCGTCCGAGTCTCCTGAGTCCGTGTTTTCATGTGTGTGCGCATCAACATTTTTTCCTTGCAAGTATGAACCAACTCGCCCAGCAGCAAGTTTTAATGATTCATGGATAGAGGCCGAATTTTAGGCAAACGCTTATTTCATTCCTTGCAGTCCTATCGCGCCACTTTGATATATGAGCATGAATTAGAGGTTAAGAAGGGCTTTTACAGTATTTTTATAGTGGCAATAAATGCCCATTTTGGCGTTTGGGCCTAAATGCTTACAAATGTCTATAAATGCCTATTTTCAAAATTGGCGCTTATATGTGCGCTATTTATCTTCAAGTATCGTTCCCAGGTGTAGTTTCAGCCTGGTATTCATGCTACCGCGCAGCATTGACTGTTCGGAACTATGAGATTCAACGTCCTTTACGTCAACCAGCTACGGGAAACAACCGCTGGCAGCAGTGAAGTGGGACACGCCGGCGAGCATTCGCCGCCGCACTGGTATGGCTCGAGAAATTGGCGAATGCGGAAAGAGACCGCGGAGAGCGGTCAGCTGAAAGGAGAGTGAAGAGCAAATAAATGAAGAAAAATGTCATGCGCACGCGGCTTTTGTTTTGTTTGTAATGTACTTGTAAGGTGTTCACTTCAGTAGCGTAGCTAGAATTTTTTTTCGGACGGAGAGGGGGGGAGGGGATGGAAAACAGAAAAGTTTCGGGGGGGGGGGGGAGGGGGCTTGCACCCCCCACCCCTGGCTACGCCAGTGGTTCACTGACAGAGGAGAAATTGGCTCTCCAGAATTCGACACAGCCAATAGGAGGAATTTCTACCTTCTTCTGGTCCTTTTGCGATCTGGCTATCTGCTCAGTGGCGGATCCAGAGGGGGGGCGGTAGGGGCGATCGCCCCCCCCCCCCAAAGTCTGTGTGACACTCCCCCCCCCCCTTCCCTCCAGTGCCTGCGGCCACCTCCTTTGTCAGGTTGCCCCGGCTACCACTGCCAAACCGCAGAGGAAGCCGAATGGCTAGAGCGTCAGCTTCCAATGCGGTAGCTACCGGGTTCGATTCTCAGTGCCGCCGGACACCCGCCGGTTTTTCTAATAGGCAAATGAGTTGCCCTGGCCTGCCAGTTTGTGTTCTGGGAACTCGAGACGGTGCCCTCGTCTGTCCTCCAACTTCTTTCACTACCTTTTTCAGCGACGCTGAGCCTCTGTCTGCTACCTTAGTCCCCCACCCCTGAGCAGGAGGATTGAGATGTCCTTCTCGACGAGAGGGACGCCTGGCGGTGGCGTCGAGCGCAGCCGCACGTTTCCTCCGCTCCGTTCTTTTTTTCACTAATTGTGCCGATTAAGTGAGTCGCACCTTAATGAAAGTGCATCGACCGGATGTATGAAGTTGTGTGGACCACCGGGAACCCAAATTACGAGGTAGGGGACCACTTCTCTCGAATTTAGAGGACTTTTTTGTGCCCTCGAGGAGCGCCTGTCGCTGGGCCTAACGTCGACTTCGGCTTTGGCCGGGGGAGCGGTAGGCCTAGCCCGAGCCTCGGTGAAGCCGCCAGCGAAAATCGAACTTTCGGTGACTACGCCAGCGAGCATTGACCTAAAATGACTACCGCTATGCGTGTAGAGGTGGATGGCTTCGACATTCAGCCGGACGAGTGCACAAGATCGCAAGGCTGGAAAACTGCCGGCGAGAGAGTCAGGCTCAAAGGCGCGGGCAAGCCAAGCCTAAACCCCGTACTTCGAACGAGCCAAGAGGGCACCGAGGCCACGGCAGATGTCAACAGCCGGAGCAACAACCTTGGCGATGGCGCCACGGGCAGCGATACACGTCCCTCAAGGGCGAAACGTATAAACAAAGGCAAATTGCTGAAGGGCGCGCGCATGCCAGATTTGCCGCGCGGCGACATAAAGATCGTGTTGCGACCAAGAGGCGGGCTCCACGTGAGCGATGTGACCCGCGTTGAACTAAGTCGTGCAATTGCGGCGGCGGCACAGATCCCCGCAAACGAAGCAAATGAAGACGTCGTGTGCCTGAACCTCCAGCAGAATATCGTCGTGGTGAGCACCTCCAAGAGAGAGCACGCCGACCGCTACGCTGCCGTAGGAAGAATTGATATACGCGGCACGGCGCACGAAGTTAGTACTTACGAAGCGGCCCCGCACGGCACGGTGAAGGGCGTCATAAGGGGCATCCCACTCGAGGATACGGCCCAAGAGATTCAGGACAACGTTGTGCACAAGCATAACCCAACGGCCCTACAGGCAAACCGAATCGGTAAGACCCGATCGGTCGTCATTGCTTTCGAAGGGCACAAAGTACCCAACTACGTGAGATACGGCAACCTGCTCACAGAGTGCACGTTGCACAGAAAACAAATCGACGTATGCTATGCGTGCGGAAGAATGGGCCACAGAATGGACGTGTGCCCGGATCCTTCGAATAAGCTCTGCCGAGGGTGTGGAATCTCCAACCCCACCGAAGACCACGGATGCATCCCGAAGTGTGGCCTGTGCGGAGGCAACCACCTGACCGCGGACAGGGCCTGCAAGGCCCGCTTCAAGATGCCTTACATTGTCCGCCGGCGACGCTGGGAGCGGCGCCGAGCGAAGGAAGAAGACGACGCCGAAAGAGGAAACCGAGAAGAAAGAGGTCCTGCAGGTGGACCCCGACGTAGCTCCTCCAAACAACGGGACCGGTCACAAACGCCGGATCGCAGCAGCAACAGTGGCGGCGGAAACGGCCGCCAGAGCCGCTCCCGATCGAAGCCACGATCCGGGAGCGGCAAAGGCGGCGGCAACCGCCGCTGGGAGACGACGAATAGGACCGCCTCGGAGTCCCGGGCCAGTTCGAGATCCAGGGCCAGTTCGAAGTCCCGGAACGAGTCAACCGAGCACCGAGGGATCGCCGAAAAAAAAGGTGGGCTGGACCAACAGGTCTCCCCTCGCTCGAACTAGTGAAACCGAATCCCTACCCCTCACCCCCTCCCAACCCCTTAACTCACAAGCGAATCCGCAAAGGGACCCTAGCGAAGTGACAGAGCTTAAGAGGATCATTGAGCGCCAAAACGCTCAGATCAAGGAGCAGAACGCCCAAATACGGGCGCTTATGAACAAGATCGAAACGCTAGTGAGTAACGGCAGCTCGGCAAATACAAAACCCAAAAACAATACCATGGCGGCAAACGACGCCGGAGGCTTGAGCGAGGTGCCACGGAGGGATTCCCCCTCACCCCGCCTAGGATGTACGACGGGAGCGGCTGAGGCCACGCAACGGGCATTAAATAATCAAGAGGCCATGGACGCCGAGGAGAACCGCGCGAGCGGAGAGGAAGCGACGACCGCAAAGACCGCGACCGCGGCAACGACACAGATCCCGCGAGAAGGGGAGCTGGCGGCCATTCTGGCGGCAATCACCCAAATTAACGGAAGGCTAGGCAATATGGATGCCCGCCTCGGAGCTGTCGAGAGTCAACTCCACACGCTCCCGGTGAAGCGCGAGCGCCTAGCGACAAAAGTAGCCTCAACGTCGGTGAGGAACCGCTTCGCGTCCCTGAAAAAGAAAAAGGAGCGGGTCGAAAGAATCAAAGAAGCGATCGCGAAAAGGCGCGGTCGACTCGAGACGTCCGGAAAGGATGATGCAGAAACCGAGTAAGCATAAGAAGAGCGGTGGGGACACCACCGTAATTTACCAATGGAACTGCCGCGGCATTCGCAATAAAGCAGCGGAACTACTTTTACACATTGACGGACAAGAAAATAAGCCCGATATAATTGCTCTACAAGAAACAAACGGGAAACCAAGACTCCCGGGGTACGTCACTTACACTGACCCGACGGAGAACGGAACAGCGGTGCTCGTACGCAGCAACGTGGCGGCTACTCAGCATGTCACGGCGCAGGGCGGGTGCGAGCACACGCTGGTCGAAATTCACGCAAGAGAAATTGGCAGCTCGGGCAATCTATTCGTAATGAGCGTGTACTGCCGGCCGTCACAACGGCAGTACGAATTTGACCGCATCGTGAGCCAGGCGAAAGGGTTGGCGGGAAGCAGGCCGCTCCTGATCCTCGGTGACTTTAACGCCCCTCACACAACGTGGGGCTATAAGTTTCAGTCCAAAAGGGGAAAAGCGTTGGCCAAAGCAATGGAGGATCACGAGATGGCCCTCCTGAACGAGCCGGACGTTACCACCAGAAGAGGCAGTAGTACCGCGAGGGACACTACGCCAGACCTGACATGGTCATCGGGCACACTAAACGTCACCTGGAGAAACGAAGACGTGGACTTGGGGTCTGACCACAGCGTGATCGGCATCACGATCCGAGGCTCCCGATATCGGGCTGTACTGGGGACGGCGCGGATCACGGATTGGGACAAGATGAGAAAGTTTACCCAAGAACAAGAAGAGGCGTCCGAGAAAGAATCGGAACAAGCTGAAAGAAAACAGACCTACACAGAATGGGCGAGGGACCAGAAGAAGGCCCTCCAAAAATTCACACAAGAAATCGCAACGACGTCGCAGACACCGTACGTGGATGCTAGACTGACCAACATGTGGGCGGCCCGGCACTCGTTAACGCGGCGGTGGAAGCGTCAGAGACACAACAGAAAGCTGGCCAAGCGCATAGCAGTCTTGAACAAACAGATCGCCGAGCACGCGGCCAAGCTTTGCAGGGAAAATTGGCTGAAGACCTGCGACGGCCTGCAAGGCAAGCTCTCGGCACGGAAGACGTGGTGCCTCTTGAGGCATCTGATCGACCCGCTGAGTAGCAAAACTGCGACCAATCGCAACCTTACCAAAGTATTGAACATGTACAAGGGAGACGGCCGCAGGCTCCTGGAAGACCTGAAGGCGAAGTACCTAAACACAGAGAAGGGCCAATACCCGGCGCCCGAGAGGTACGAAGGACCCGACAATGAAGAGCTGGACCGGCCGTTTACCATGACGGAACTGTGGACAGCGATAGACGAAAGTAACAAGAGAAGTGCACCCGGCAGGGACACCATAACTTACAAGCTACTCGGTAACATGAGCGGTGCAGCGGCCCGCGGCCTCCTAGAGCACATCAACGAAACCTGGGAGAGCTCGCGGTTGCCAAAGGAATGGAAGGAAGCCGAGGTCCGCTTCATTCCAAAGCCCGGCAAGGCCCTCACGATAGACAACATGCGGCCCATCTCTCTCACGTCCTGCGCGGGAAAGGTGATGGAGCGCATGGTCCTTCGCCGGCTGCAGAAGCACCTCGAAGAAACGGATCAGATGCCGGAGACGATGTACGGCTTCAGGCAACATCTCAGCACCCAAGACGTGATGATCCAACTCCACGAGCTGGTCGTCAAGCAGGCAACGAGGCACGCACCGCGTGGGATACTCGCCCTCGACCTGAAAGGAGCGTTTGACAATGTGTCCCACGCGAGCGTGTTGCATAATTTGAAGAAGACCAGGTGTGGCCGCAAGACATTCGGCTACATAAAGGACTTTCTGTCAAACCGAACGGCTACCATCAGGATAGGGGAGGAGAAGTCGGACCCAGTCGAGCTAGGCGATAGGGGCACTCCTCAGGGATCGGTCTTGTCACCCCTGCTCTTCAATCTGGCCCTCCTGCCCCTGCCCGATCTGCTCAAGCAAATCGAAGGCGTGGACCACGCGTTCTACGCCGACGACATCACTTTGTGGACGGCCCGAGCCGGGTCCGATGCCTGGGTGGAGGAAGCCTTGCAGCGGGCGGCGACGACCGTACACGAGTACGCCAAGTCGTGTGGACTGAGCTGCGCTCCCCAGAAATCGGAGCTACTCATGATTCAACCGGGAAAACCCAAGAAGGAGCCGCCGCCTAACGTGACTATCACCATCGACGGAATGGCCATCAAGCCAACACAGCAGATTAGGATTCTCGGCCTACTGCTTCAGAGCGACGGGAAGGCACAAGCCGCCGTCACAAAGATCAAGGCTACAACCGAACAGATACTTGGTATGATTCGGAGGGTGTCTAACAGAAACCGAGGCCTGAAAGAGGACGATGCTATGCGCTTGGTACGCGCGTTCGTCGTGTCGCGGGTTACCTACTCCGCCCCGTATCTCCAGCTGACGAAGGCGAATAGGGACACCCTAAACACGATGCTTCGCAAGGCAACGAAGCAAGCACTGGGCGTGCCAATATACTCGTCCACGCAAAGACTGCTAGACATGGGCGCCCACAACACGGTGGAGGAGCTCATCGAAGCCCACCTCTCTAATCAAAGAATCCGGCTCAGTCACACGGAGCACGGACGAGCCGTCCTACGCAAAATAGGATGGCAGATCGAGCCAGTACCCATCAAGGCGGCCCTTCCGGAAGACTGGAGGACGACCATCCAAACCAAACCCCTTCCCCGGAACATGACGCCGGGCAAGGACGACGAGAGGCGCACCGCACGGGCCAAAGCCATGGCCCGGAAGCTGGAAGAGAACCCCAGGGTCCTGTACGCGGACGCCTCGCTCCGAAAACACAGTGACCGTGCGGCGGTGGTGGTTACAACCAAAGACAGGCTGATCGTCAGCGCATCCCTGAAGACAATAGACCCCGCAGTTGCCGAGGAAGCGGCCGTGGCCCTCGCACTCGCACAGCCGAGCGTGGACACCGTGGTCACTGACTCGAAGACAGCCTACGGAAGCTTCCGCAGGGGGGTAATCTCATCCGCGGCCCGAGCCATTCTATCCAAGTGCAAGCCTCCGGGAAGAGCCGTAGAGCTCGTGTGGGTCCCGGCTCACTCGCAGGTAGCAGGCAACACCATTGCCGACTATCATGCCCGAGAAATGTCACTCCGGGCCGAGCATGAGCCGGAAGAGCTACCGCACCCGGTTACCAGCTTTCGGGACATTACCCGGATGTACCGAGAGGAAAGGTGCAGACTGCCAGAGCCGCACCCCGAACTGACCAGGCAACAACAGACGATACTGCGTCGAGCGCAGGCGGGATCGCTTGCGCATCCTGTACTGATGAACCGCATGTACCCTGCGGAACACGACACGCTCTGTCCGTTTTGCAAGAGCGAGAATGGCACCCTGCCGCACATCTTGACAGAGTGCACAGAACTAAAAAAACCCCCTCCTTCCCTTCCCCCCAACACCCCCAATCCCCAATCCCTTGAGCGATGGGAGACCTTGTTATCCAGCCCCGCCCTACCGACTCAGCTTGCGCTGACGGACAGGGGCCAGGAGCTGCTAGATACATACGGGTCCCGAAACTAGGGAACCGCCCCGTCTGGTGCCTGCGTGCACTACCAACACAGTTGGGCTTAATAAAAGTTGAATCATCATCATCGACGAGAGACACTTACTAGCCTGTGCTTTTCTCTTCTTCTCTATCCAAGAATTTCATCTCCTCAACCCCCTTGCTTCCTCAGCAAACGGGGGTGGCAGCTTAAAGGCCAACTCCGGCGATTTTTTGGCCATGTCGAAGTAATGGTGCTTTTATGTTCCTGAGACGCTCCTGTTACGGGCCCGATAGCAGAAATACTCGGCAAATTGGAGAATAATTTTAAATAAGCAAAAAAGCGCAACACCGAAACCGAAACCCAACCGAGTGTACTGTCTACGTATGACGTAGACGTTGTTACGAACGAACCAGAAGTCGTGCAAGGCATGCCGGTCACGCTGGCGCGGAGTATGAAAACTGTGACAGCCGGGACGACCAGCGAAGCGCCGGCCAAACCAACGCTGTCTGTCGCCTTGTGCAGAGCAGACGCTCGCTGTAGCGGCCTAAGCGCCGAAGTTAGCGGTGCCCTCGGCTGCGTCACTTCCGCCGCCTTGCCAACACTGACGTCACAGACGCAATGTTGCCAATAATTGTGGGAAGCCAGGAGGGCGTTTGCAGACAATCTTTAAAATTCATTTGCAAACAATCTGCGCATGTCTCAAGCCTGTAATTTGGCATAAATGACGGAAACGTGCGAAGGAACGTACCCAGCGAATTTCACTGAGATCCATCGACCTCGAAAAATCGCCGGAGTTGGCCTTTAAAGGAGCATTGACACAAAAAGCTTGGATCTTGTTTTTTCTACGACTCACTTATTACATATGGAAAGCTCGTTTCCTCGAGCGCGCGACGGTTAATTTTTTGTAGATGGTTTTATAGCGCCCAGTCGCCGTTTCGGTTTCAGAGAGCGCCGAGTGAACACAGAATAGTTATCATGTAAATAGTTATGTGTATCGAGAGGGCAGCCACCCTACCTCAGAGAGACAGCGAGAGACACACTACGCGACCCCCCTCCCTCCCTGGCCACCCCACCGGCTACAATGGAATCGAAGAAGCCGGCCCAGCGCGTCGTCATTCCTTATGTGCCGGGCATCCGTGAACAGCTCTCCAGGGTCTTCGGAAAAGCGGGGGTCACGGTAATTCACAAACCGGAATCGACGCTCACCCGCTTGCTACCGAGGCCGAAAGACCGACCATCACCAAGGTGTCGTGTCCTGAGTGTCCAGCCAGCTACATAGGCGAGAGCAAGTGTTTCCCGCAGAGAATACGCCAACACGAGAACGACGTCAGGAATGTGGAAGCGCAGCGCAGCGCTCTTGCAGAGCATTCTGAGAAGCACGACCACAAAATCGAATTTGACGGCGCTCCTGTTCTAGAAACATAAAGGAATCTGCGAAGGAGACTCTTGCTCGAGTCTTGGCACATTCAGCACACACCTGCA
The DNA here is from genome assembly GCF_013339695.2 of Rhipicephalus sanguineus. Classification (NCBI taxonomy): domain Eukaryota; kingdom Metazoa; phylum Arthropoda; class Arachnida; order Ixodida; family Ixodidae; genus Rhipicephalus; species Rhipicephalus sanguineus. Next base: position 140,562,128 of record NC_051179.1, on the reverse strand, counting down.
AATGTGAACCGCTCGCTAGAAACAATGCCCCCAGTACACGTTCACGGCGTCCGAAACGTGAGGGAAAAGGAAAGCCGGAGCCGTGGTGAAAGAACAAGACGAGGCTATGCTTCCTTTACCAGCGCATGTCACCCCCCGAGAAAGGGACCGAATCAAACCCGAAACGTTGGGCTCTCTTCAAGCTGTGGCTGGAGCCATTTCAACTTCCTAAAACATAGTTGGGGGGTACACTTGCACTCCCGTGCAAGTGTGCCCCCTCTTCCCGTTGAAAAGGTATGCTAGGAGAGAGCGCTCGCAAGAATCGTGACAGCCAGCACAAACTTGTGGAGCAGGTGGTGGTTGGTTGGTTACACGAAAGCCAAAGGCGAGTTTCGCGTGCAGTGGCGCGACACGCTCTTTAAAATCGATTTTAAATATGTTCTAGGCGATATTATCCATTAATATTCCACAGGTGATGCGTATGTGTCCACACAAATCTATCCCACAGTTATCTTGCCTTCAAAATTTTGTGTCAGTACTCCTTTAACAAAGTCTGTTCGCGGCGTAAGGCAAGACGCTGGATTGCACACATCGCCGACATATCTGAACCAGCGAAGGTTATGACAACGAAACGAAGCCTGTAGGTACCTCTGGATTGTTGACGTCGACGAGATGAAACAGTGTTCTTCACGTCAACGTTATTTCTGGCATTCCCAGTGCAGCTTGTCGCTTGGCACGAAGTTGTCCCTCTGAGAACTCAAAGGTAAAAGGTTCTCGAAACGGTGCACCTGCAGGTATTAGGCTGCAGGTGCATATTAGGGTATTACCGTCACTGCCGTATCTTGTTAAAGCATTCTAGCCTCACGCATGGTCTCACCTTTCACTCCTTTCGCTCTTTATTCTTTCGGCGAAAAGCATGGGAGAGCTTCCGCAGCAGCTGCAGGTTTTTCTGACTGCAGTCATGCTGTAGGTTTGACGTTGCACTGCGCTTCTTACAGTGTAGGAGTGAAAGGAAAGTGGGGCTGCATCGCCTTTGTTTAAGCCAAGGAGTTCCGCTCTCAAATTTGGCGGGAAACAGCGGTGCGCATTGACAAGCAGGCGCTGCGCCGTGCTCCCAACCGGGTTGCAGAAATTAGGCGCCTTTTCCTCTTCAAACCACTACTACCACCACCACCATTGACAAGGCACAGGCGGCTCGCGACGGTCCCACCGTCCTGCGAGTGTCTAGACGTGCGCGTTGCTATTCGAGTCGTATAAATCTGGAGACTGGTACTGTGGTTGCCACTTGACCCGTCCCGGCGACACAAGGTAAGCGTAGGTCACGCACAAATATATAGCTTGCGTTTAGAACTTTAGATTTGGTATCATCACCCCTTGATTCTTTTGTTTCTGAGTTCAAGAAGACTTGAAACGTGCCTATCATTGCTAGCTGCATATTGGAGATACCAGTCACACCAGTATTCAGCCAAGTATATCCTGCAATTTGTCGTTATTAACCTGTTCAGAGCAGCCAAGAAATACGCAAACTGACTATAGTGTAGCTTTCTGCAGCCCTTCTAAAGCAGTTACGAGGAATGTACCAATATCCTATAGAATCATCTATAACATTATGATTGAATTAAGTACTTCTTCCTTCAGTATATTTTTTCTATATGTTAAAAAACTTCAAGGTATGTTTTCCTAGACATGTGAAATAATATGAATATGAATTGTTTTCTTTTGCATGAAATAAACACTGCCCACGATTTTGTGCTCGGAAGTTTCAAAGGCACTGAAGCAATGCCACACTGACTGAAATAATTTTGCTAAATTACAAGCGATATGTTTCACGCTCATATATTCAGCTTCTCTTGCTCATGCTCAGCCCGATATAATGTTGATACACACATTGCGATTTATTCTTTCGGTTACAAAGTGCGGAGCTATTCCGCAGAAAGTCCTTTGCAAGGCTTACGTAAAAATAGGCTTACGTCTGTGATGCTGCTACCGTTCTGCTTTGCCGTTGCTGTCTTCGTTTTACTTGTGAAAGCGATGCGACGTACGCGTGGAGATGAGCAAGTGGAGCAGCGCTTGCGAAATCTCCTCTGTATATTCATTTATTACTCGGAGAATTGTCTTTACGTGAGTAGGCTTCCCTGTTAGTAACTTAGATGCTCATATACTCTTGTACGGATTCTAGGATGTGGCTGTGAGTCGTGAGCTCTCGTTCTATCCGTAGGCCAGCAAATGTTACTTGTTTTTTTTTTGTATTCTGCATATTGAAACATGAAGCATCTTAAAACATGAAGCTCGAAATTGCGGCTTGTGACTGTACACCGATAGCATTTGGCAATAACATTTTTTTTTTGTCTGTTTGCAACCCCAAGGCTCTCTCTGGAGAATGAAGAGGGCAAGTTCGCAAAAGATCGACAAGTTCTTCTCTCCTGCTCCTAAGAAAGCCTTACACGTTGCAGTCGAAGACACCGAACAGACCACCTCATCAGCAACTGTCCCAACGCTGCGACTGGACGAGAAATATACTAACACTAGTATTCTTCCCCAGCCGGCATCATGTAGCACATCGGTACCTTTGCAAGGCGAATGTTCACACCCTGCTTCTCCATGCGACCAAACTACCGAATTTCAAAGCGAAAGATTGGACGTGACATCCCCGAGCATCTCCGTGGAATTCTCGAGCGACATAGGAAAGTTCGTCGGCGGGCAAGTAGATGAGTACACTAAACGGCGTTTGTTGGAAACGCACTGGTGCCCTCCGGATAACTACAGTTTTCCATACTCACTTCACCGGAAAAAACGGCAAAAATGAGAAGCGATACGTAAATCTGTCGCATTTAAACAAGTTCAAGTGGCTTGTGCTCTCTGATTATAGCAGGGGTCTGTACTGCAAGTACTGCGCTTTGTTCGTAACAGGTGCGATGGGAGGTTACCAGAAAAATGTCCCCCTCCAAAAACTGGTCACCAAGCCACTCACGTCCTTTGCAAAACTGCTGGGAAAGGATGGTGATCTTCCTGTACATGAAGCAAGCAAGTACCATAAGGAAGCAATGCAGGCTGGGAAGGAGTTTCTTGCACGTGTTAAGGCTCCCGAAAAAGATGTAGCCAACCAAATCAGCAGTCAGCGTCTACATCAAGTGAACGACAACCGAAACCGCCTGGCCCCAATTATAAAGTCTATCATCTTTCTAGGGCGCCAAAATATACCATTCCGTGGGCACCGAGACGACGGAAGACTTCTTGAACGGTCAAATGAGGCCTCATTGACTTCGAATGAGGGCAATTTCCGCGAGCTCCTGCGCTTTCGAGTATCAAGTGGGGACACTGAACTCCAGAAGCACCTTGCCAGCACATAATCCCGAGCCACGTACATCAGCAAGACAACCCAAAACGAATTAATCAAGTGCTGTGGAGATGAGGTTCTTGCTACACTCATTCAGTGGGTGCACGAGTCGGGCGTCTACAGCATTATGTTCGACGAAACAACCGATGTATCGCACACATCGCAGCTAAGTCTTGTTCTGCGGTATGTACACGAGAACGTAGTGCGAGAGGACTTTTTCCAATTCGTTGACCCTCGCACTGACAGCCATGCTGTCGATGCCAACGTAATTGAGCCCATCCTGACAGGCAGAGTACTTGGTGAGAGGGTTTTGAAGATGCTGAAGGACCTACAACTCGACTTGGAGAGGTGCGCTGGCATAGCAACAGATGGCTGCAGCGTCATGGTGTCAGAGCTGTGTGGCGCCGTGTCAGAAATTAAGCGGTGTGCCACAAAAGCAGTTCACTCTCCGTGTTTTAATCATGCACTCAACTTGTCACTATCAAAGTCATCGCGTGTTCAAGCCGTCAGGAACGCGGTGGGGATTATGAAAGAGGTAATTTCCTTTTTCACCGCCTCACCGAAACGAAACAGTGTATTGAAGAACACACTTGGCCACCAGCTTAAAGGGATACTGAACAAAAATTTGAAAAAGCTACGAAAACACTTACATTCGACTCGGACGACACGACTGTTCCTGTACGCAGCGTTTATTTCACGTAATTTCCAGCAGTTGGCCGTATTTTTAGTGGATTGTGAGAGCGCGGCGGCTGCATGCCACTGCGCTTGTCGGCGGACGTGACGTCGAGTGCTCCAGCAAGAGAGGGGCAACCGACACGCTCTCTCCTGCCCTGCCACTTCCCTTTCTCCACCTCTCCTCTCAAGAACCGAGGGTGGCTGGTGTGGCGCTGAGCCTTGTCCTCTTTTCCCCACGTAGGAAACAAAATAGCGCTTATTCCTCAAAAACCGCTACAACTACCGAGCGTGTCGCGAGAGCGCAAAGATGCAAGGTGCGAGTGACAGTGGTTCCACGAGCGGTCATTGCGACTCCGAGTTCGACGGGCCACCAAAACGGATGCGCCAAATACAACCATATGCATGTGACCGTTCTGCTGTGTCAAGCGACAGCAAGGACGACGAGCCAGACGAGCCGCCGTAGCCCAACGTGGGTCGGCAGCCGGGACCAGCAATTTACACAGTAACTCATAGTCACTATCCTCGAAGTGTTCAGAGCACAAAAAGTCACGCTTTGAAGGCACCCACGTTGGCTGCGATGGGCGCGCAGCGCGAATCCATATCCTTCGAAGCTTCGGCTCTGTTGGAAATGTATGACAGGGCACACCCTAGCGCGGAACAGCGTTGATGCATTCTGCGTTGTGTCAGGTGCTTCACTGTTCACATTACGTAGCAGCACACAACACAGACGGCAAATTCGTAGACGTGGGCGCAAGCTCCGCTTGAGAAAACAGTCTATTCTAGGGACCGTAATACGGCCGAGAGCGCGGCAATGGCGTCGTTGGCTGCCGGTTGAGAACACGCACGGAGAACCAACGTATGGTGGCTAGAGGGGGAAGTGTGACGGGCGCTGTATCCCCGCCGTGGGAGAGCGATGCGCGGAACGCAATGAAAGTTCTGGCCGCCGCAAGGGGCGCTGGTGTAGTAGTAGGTGCTCGCGCTCGCCGCGCTTGCTTTGGCTCGTCTGGACTCGTTCGTTCTCTCTGTGCTGTGCCGTCACCTTGTTCGGATGCCTTGCCTTCGCTGTCGTCGTTTGTTTACCCGCCACTGTACCCACGTGTTCTGCGAACCATGCCGTCAAATCGCGCAAGTACGTGCTTCGTCCCTGGCTGTAAAGGCGGGTATAGATAGTGCTCGGAGAAGCTTTCGGTCTTTAAATCCCCGAAGGATCTCTCGAGGCGAGAGCAGTGAGCTCGAAATAATAAGCGGACTGACAAAGAGCTGACAAGGGACAGCGTTGTTTGCGAGCGGCACTTCGACGTGAGTTTCATCGGAAGGACATACCAACACATTATAAACTGTAACAATGATTGTTCGCGGGCCAGTTGGTACATCTTGAACATGAAACAGCGCGCTTAGACAGGACAGAAAGTTACAAGAAGCAGACAGACTGCGTGCTTCTTGTAACTTTCTGTCCTGTCTAAGCGCGCTGTTTCATGTACATTATAAACGGTGAGGTTGTTGAGATACCCCGCGTTTGTCAGAAGACGCTGTGCCTACGGTGTTTCTGGACGCACCAAAGTACTTTACCAAAAAAAAAAAAAAGCAGACAGGAGTGTCCAAAAATAAGGGAGCGCCAAAAACTTGAAGTTGAGGAGGGTCAAGTAATTTGACCTCTTAACGTGATAGGGGAGTATGTGATAACAAATGTCTGATATAATTATGGGATGACAAATGTGTGATAAATAAACATGTCCTTGCATGTATTTAGTATGCATCTAAAGCCGTAAGTTAACAGAAATCGTTGGTCCTTGCATAGACAGAACTATCGCTAAAATAATAAAATGCTCAGTATCAAAGAGCCTCCAGCTGCAGCATTCCGATCTCCACTTCAATTTTCTCAAGGAAAAGGAGCCGGAAATTGTAAATGCTTTGAACATTTCGCGCTCAAGAGCACTTCAATTTTCTCAAGGAAAAGTAGCCGGAAAATGTAAATGCTTTGAACATTTCGCGCTCAAGAGAACCCCCTACAATACAGAGGAAATGGAGGGGGGGAAGTAGGTGCGGACTAAGAGAGAAAAAAAAAACGCGCTGCACTGCAGCCAATATACTCGCTATGAACCATTGTAAACAGTTTACACTTGACCAAGAGGAAAGAACACTTTAAAGTCAGCTGAGCTCTGCAGCCGAGCAAGTGGTTTAGTTCAACTGAAGCAGACTATAAATATGGTAAAAGCAGCGCAAAAGGAATATGATAATAAGAATGACACAGAACCAGCGCTGAACAGTTCAGCGCCTGTCCTGTGTCGTTCTTCTCGTGTTGTCGTCTTTTTGCGCTGCTTTTACCATGAAAATCAGCCAACTAGCCAAGTTCTTGTACACTGTAGCAGATTAAACATGTCGAAGCAAACCGATATTAAGAAACATTTAAATATGAAAGCCTGGAGCACGGGCCTGGAGGCACGCCAGTTCCGTCTGGTTTAAAAGCATTCTTGGTTTTCTTTTTTTTCCTCTTGCTTAACACCGCTAACAACTTGTAACACATGCTTCTTAGCGAAACAAACACGTAGCGCCTTCAACAGCACGGGCGCGGGGTATAAGCGATTATTAGAAACAAGTGAAACTAACGTTTAGCGGCTATACGCAAAGCAGGCAAATGCCGCCGCAAGCACCTACGGCGCAGGTAGCGCCACCTGGTGTGACCGCCATCTTTCATTGGGAATTCGTACAGCCCTCCGCTCTCGCCCGTCACACTTCCCCCTCTAGCCACCATAACCAACGCGTTGGGAGAACACCTTCCCGACCGTGAAAACACGTTTTGGGAGAGACGCGCGGCAGCAGGTGGCGGCTTGCGATGTCGATTGGTAAGCGATTTTGCTGCGAGCACGGTTGGCGAGTCACTATCCGCGGAGTTTCGCGTCACTTCCTCTCTAGTTCGCGGCGCGGCCGCTAGACGCGCCAATTCGCGAAAAATGCATTAAATTCATTATTTTCTGCTAGTCTCTGGCTGAAATGAAGGTTGTTTCAACAAATTTCAGCACCCAATCTTTCAATTGAGTCATTTATCTCGGCGGCGAAAATTTTGTTCAGTATCCCTTTAAAGGCCTTTGTGAGACGAGATGGGTGGAGCGACATGACAGTGTCATCCAATTTCGAGACTGCCTTGTCCTCGTGGCGAAAGCTCTTGACGCCGTCGCCAACTGGAAAGAACTTCAAAGCGCTGCAAAAGCAAGGACACTCCGCGTCGCTGTTGGCGATGGTGAGTTCGTGATGGCGATAGTTTGCCTCTCGGACCTATTGGCGCACACGCTTCCATTGAGTCGTCTCTACCAGAAGGAGTGCGTTGATGTGCACACAGCAAAGAATACTTTGACAGACACTGTAGCTGTCCTAAATGCTCAAAGACGAAACAGTGAAGAGGCGTTTACACCTCTCTACCAGCAAGCCGTCGCGCTCGCGGATGAACTTGAAACAGAGCTGCGGCTCCCTCGCATCACGAAGAGACAGTCCTACAGGTCTAACACTCCAGCGCTTGATCCAGAGAGCTTCTACAGGACGTCAGTATATATTCCACTACTGGATAATGTGTTGGCAGACCTTAAATGGAGACTTAATGAAGATATTTTTAGTTTGCGAGCTCTTCCTATTTATGCCGTCCCAGCTGCTGAATGCCATATCACCGGAAGACGAAACTAAAATAGTGACACAGATCTCCCAGCGGTATGGATTACTCGTAAGGCATGGACCGATAAGTGCGAGTGTCATTGCAGCAGAACTGCGGCTATGGCGGGAAAAGTGGAAACGTGAAGAAGGAGCTGACATCCCTGCGACTGCTATTGAAGCACTCTGCACGTGCGACGTAGACATCTTTCCTTCGATCAAGGCACTTCTACAAATACTGGCCACCCTTCCTGTCAGCATCGCCAGCGCCGAAAGATCATTCTCTACACTACGCCGCTTAAAGACATGGCTGCGATCACAAATGAGTGAAACACGCCTGACCGGCCTCGCCTTGCTACATACGCACAGAGACATCCCTGTTGACTGTGAAAAAGTTATTGATCGCTTCGCCAACAGAAATCGTGGTCCGCGGAGGTTAGAATTTGTGTTGTAGAATTGGATTGGTGTTCACCACATCATACTTTTCGCTAGAAGTGCCCAAATCTACCAACCTGGCGTTGTGGTGATCTCGCTGCACATATTTTTTTGTCATTTTTTCTGCAGTATAGTGCATGACCTGACATTGCATTTGCAGTAAAGCTTCTTTGTCTAAGTATACACTTGCATCTTTTAAAACGTACACACCAGTGGAAGGAAAGCTGCACAAAGAAGAGAAACCACATGGAAAGTGACTGGACGTAAAACTGTTATTTTGAACCACTTTATAAAATAGTTTCATTTGCAACCGGCACATGTGCAGCTCCGAAACCACCTCCCTACACTCACATGTGTGCCTCCCCTGGTCCGGCAGTCAGAAACGCTATTTATTTATCGGTTAAAACTAGTGACGGTTCACTCGCGCATTTCTCGCCTTGTTTCTTTATCAAGAAGGCTTCTATGCGCTCCCGCTCATGCCTTGTCGCCTTGAAAGGTTTGACCGACTGAAAACGACCTGGAGCGGGTTGAAGGGGAGCAACAATGGTATTACAGTACCGCTGTTCCTTTCTCGCTCGTTGTGCTTTCGCCGCTGCTAATTGCGGTAAAGGCACCCCAACACCACAAAAGCTTTTTCAAAGTTTACTGTGTGGTGTCACGCCTCATTATTGCCTGTCAGCCCATGCATTCTTAACGATGCACCTGTCGTTCGGGGGTCGCACTAGTGTGTCACTGGAACTGGGAGCGGACGAGCGAGAGAGGAGGAGCGCTACCATAATCCCGTACCCTATTTCCTTACCGTGTTTCCGGAACTTGCTAAAAGACTCTAACAGCGCACCGTGTACCTGCCGTGTCGCCTCTGTCGTCTCTTCGGCGCCATACGAATGATTTTTGTCCAAACGTATAATCCGCGTACAAGTGCTGACAACGCGGGGTCAACGAGTCTCCTAATCCCCGAAAGGATCGTGAGAGATGGCGGTCCTCAACCTCTGAAGTCCTGCGCGGTCAACGGGACATTGAATTTTGAAGTGAAGCTGTGTGATCATAATTATGACCCTACCAAGGTTCCATGATTAGTGAAATCCTGGTGACCGCGTGAAGAGAGGGAAAATGGGGTGGACCTCAATGTGCCCATTTAATCCAGTGCTGGTGCACCGGAGAGCACCGTGCCTGTTCCTTGTGATCTGAATAACGTAAATACTTGTATAGTTTTCTTTCTTCCATCAACTTATCCTAAGGAATGCCCGGCCAGACACCAACCCATGTTCGCACCGGCCACGCAACCAGATTTCTAACAGAGGCTTAGCGCAGCAAAATGGGCATATATCTGAAATGTGGTAGCCCGTAATTTGTAGTAATTGTTCCAATTTATTAAGACGAGAAAACTGATTAGGACATATGAGTGGAACCACTTTAAGCACAAATTAATGTATTTAGCTGTGATGGGGCTCTTTTAATAATAGGAACTCCTAAAAACAAAAGTCAGCCCCCCCCCCCTCCATAGCTTTCTTCAGGCGACCGCCCCCCCTAAAATGAGTGGCTAGATCCGCCCCTGTATCTGCTCCTGCTCTGTCATTCCGAGTAATGCCGGAAAGACACCCAGGAGTGTTGATTCGACAGTGGAAACTTGACTCTCCCGTGCAGCCCGGCTTTGTTCAGCTGTTGGCGCCCTTGTGCAATCTTAAGCAATGACGTTTTTGTTTTCCTGTCGTAGATATTTACGATTTCCGAAGCCTAAAACGTTGCTTTGCCTGCCTGTTTTCGGCGCCTCAAACGAGTTTTTCTGATGCCTAAAAATCCGGCCTCTACGAATCAGGAACATCATGCGTGTTTTTCCGTCATTGCAGTAACACAGCCAATTGCGCACAGACAACATAAATATGCACTGAACGTTAATAGGCATGCAGTAACCGAGAAGTGCAAGTAACGGGACCTACTCGAAAAATTAGCATACGCAGTATCCGTAAGTGGTCACTTGTACGAATAGTCGAGTTTTTCCGAAAATTCCCTTATTTTACCGCATGTATGGCCGTTGCCGAATATTCGGGAAAATACGAACAATCATTTTTCGAATCGACTATGATTCGAATAAGGAAAATATTCTATTCGAATTTGCTAATACCCGCACACCCTCTCTCATCATTATTTTGCGCAGGACAAATGCGATATGACAAATCCTAAAGTAGACGACTAACATCATTGCGATAGAATGGGCGGCTTTGACGTGTCAGTACCTGCCCATGTTTTTCTTATATAAATGAAAAGAAGACTGTTCATTCGTGATGGAGCACGATGTAGACATCTGACGCAATCTCTCGTGCTTGCGGGCATTCCGTATTCCGCATGACATGGCTGATGGCAATGCATATACCTGCCAAGTGTAACAAACTCTCATGTTCTAAGGAATATCAAAGCAGTTGTAACGTTTTCCGTGGGCAGCGCATAATGCGTGGACCTGATGCGACAAAGACGTGGGGTATTTCCGCGTCGCTGATTTTATCAGGGGACAGATCATTGAGGTGTACCAAAATTGTAGTATATTAAACGTACGCAGTTTTTGTTTAGCATACACGTTTTGCAGTGAATGCTTGCGCAAAATTACTCTATAACTCATTGCGTGGCGAAATTAAAATAATATCGTCTACAAAATCTTGCGCAGATCAACATTCCGAACCCTGTATTATTCTTTCATTCAGTCACCTGAATTACTGTCGTAGGGTACCACTTATTCAATACATATAACACCGCTACAATATTTGCAGAATCAGGCCATTCGTGTATTATCGTTCAGCTCATTCTGTTGCTGTGTTTTTGACATGCTTCACAATCATAGAATACTTTAATACTTCTACTACTACTACTACTATTACTACTACTATTACTACTACTACTACTACTACTACTACTACTACTACTACTAATAACAATAATAATAATAATAATAATAATAATAAAAATATAATAATATGAGGGGTGTTACGTCCCAAAACCACGATATGATTATGAGCGATGCCGTAGTAGAGGGCTCCGGCAATTTCGAACATCTGGTGTTCTTTAGCACGCACTGACATCGAATCACAGGATACTTTCACTGCATAGTCCTGTCAAATATAATTTATCTAGTATTATTAAAAATGATGAAGAATACTTCTAAGTTAACTTCAATCGCATAGGATTCGCAGCTGACAGTAATTTATTATTGCCATTAGTGTTTACTAATTATGGAAAACACTATGGCTATTTTGCATCATTGTCGACTTGGAACGGCCTCCCTCTAAATGTTAAGCAGTCGTCATCGTCGGCTCCTAAAAGAAAATGTGGGCAGCTTGCACTAATGATGCAAGGCTGAACTAACAGTGACTTATGGCCGAGCTAAATTATTAGCAAGATCTTAATTAACAAGGTCCTAATTAGCAAGCCTTAATTAACACGATTCTACTAGCACGTATTTGTTAGCATGGTGTTGATTAGTAAGCTATTAATTAGCATGCCCTTAATTAGCAAGGACCTCTCTCTCTCCCTTTTCCTGTATGTTTCTCTTTTTCTCTCTGTCTATTTCTTCCTCTCCTTTATCTTTCGTTTATCTGTTCTGTGCTTGTCTTTCGTATCCTTCAGAAGGCACACGCTTTGAAGAAAAGCCTACATAGCACATCCATCGTGCCAATCTCAATCGGTGTGCTGGCCACAGTATCCGCCATCCGCCAAATTACTATAGGCGATACAGAAAAATGTACTGTAACCATCATTTCTCGCATGTACGCGCCAGGCGCAGGCTGTTCGTGATGATGATAGTTTTCGGGTCACGCGAACCGGCGGAATGAAGAGCTTAAAGGGGTACTGTCACAAAAATTTTGGCCTCGCGTTTTTTTTTTTTTTTTTTTTTTTGCTGCAATGTGTTGCTGGGGGCCTGTTAATCATAACATGGCTCATCGTTTGCTGCAGCGCGCGACAGATAATTACAGGCTCCTCGTTACCGACCAGTGTCAGTTTCGGTTTCAAAAACGACAAGCCTCCGGATGCAACTATCACCACCTAACGGGTGCAACGCTCGATTACGTCAGCACACAGAACTGACGCACTTCCGCGCGGTTCGCGAGCAGCCGCCGAGAAGTAGGCTGCTGGTACTATAGTGTACTAGAATCTGGTACTGCTGGAGTGAACGCGGCAAAAAAAACATGGCGGCTATGACGTCATCATAACTTGTTGCAGCGTGGTCACGTGAGGGAAGCAGGGGGTCCCCAAGGGTCCCCTTTGAGGTTGTCAGTAGCGCGAGGATGTCGATCGCTCACGCAAACTTCAAAATTCCTTTAAAATAACTTCCAAGTTATATTCGCTGTTGGTATTTTGCAGATGACATGCGCATGTTCACCGGAATCGATCCCGCAGCTGCTAGGCTATCTCGGCCGCGAAATATTGTGTCAGTACCCCTTTAAATAACCCCGCTTTAAAACAAACTTTCAGCACATTTGCCTGTGCATTGCGATTCCTGCAAAAATGAGCCAGGATTTTCCAATGTTTCCCGTATCGGTAAAAATTTAGCGCAGCTTTCACTACCTCGTGGAAGGCTGGGTCACACAGTACAGCTGGTGGGCACCTGTACTCGCAGACAACTTTTCTTGGCAATGAAGGGAAGGCTAGAGCGCCGAACTACGCGTGTGCTACCGCTGAAGATTATAGCCCCGCAAGAGCGTCCGTGTTTTTTGCATGATAATAAAAAAAACATTATTTTCTACAGGGCGCTGTTTGAAAAGAGGGTCAGCGCGCACCAAGGAGGCATTTATATTTGTTTTGCTTTATGCACTGTCATTTGGCGTTTTTGCACCTGTGAAAACGTCGCACCTTTTACGTGCACCTCACAGTCAAAATGGCGTCTTCGTCTTCAGGCGAGCTATGGTGGCTAGGCAAGCCCTCGTCTCCCTCCAGCTTTTCCGATGACTCGCCGAGGGAGCTTGTGACGAATTTCGCTAACAAATGACTCTCTAAGCCTGTGACGGCCGCTCGAATAATCAAATGGCCGTCACAGGAGATACGGAAGGTTCACAAACCAAAACTACATTCGAAACGCGCGCCAAACTGGACTACTTCGCGGAGTGGTGCATGTGCGGTAGCTCCGATCAAGGAGGTTTAAATAAAACTTGCTGGAGTGGAGGCCGCCTATACTTACCAATGGGCCGCAGTGAAGCCGCGCCGCGCGCGCGGCGGCCATCTTGCCATAGGCAAGAAACGGGAGCCAAAGCGCGCCCGCCGCGCTGGCCGCGTCTTTCCGCCGTGGTTTTTAAAGGCCCGAACACACGTACGCGTTGCAGCGCGTCAACGCGTGACTTTTTGACGCGGCGTCGCGCCCTCTCCCTGTGGAGAGGGAGGGCGCGCAGCTTCGCGTAGCCACGCGCCCTCTCTCCTCATAGGGAGAGGGCGAGACGCCGCGTCAAAAAGTCACGCGTTGACGCGCTGCAACGCGTACGTGTGTTCGGGCCTTTATGGTTATAATGGCGAACATTAAGGGAGAAGTTGTCAAGAATAAGAAGCCAAATCGCAGATAAGAATGCGGTCAGTTTTATTCTGTTTCTTTTGGCGTGTTCCTTGCAAGCATGCACACCGAAGGGCCTGTATCACTGTTTTTTTTAATAATTATCTTCGTAAGAGCAGACCTCACTTCTCGGCATTCATTTTCCTGTTTATTTCGTTCGTCATGTGACGGAGTCTTATGCATATATGGAGTTTGGCCACTTTCTTTGAGCGGAATATAAATGTGGGTCCAAAGCACCACACTCGATATGCTCATCGAGAAGGATATATATTCGTCAAGGCTTGAAAGCCATCTCTTTTCTCAAGACAAGCTCAAAATCTCCAAAACGAATAGTTTTGGCTTTGCGTGGACCTGCTGCAAGGGCATTCAGCTTGCAGTCGACACTATTTCAATAGATACAGCTTTTTCGATGCTATTTCGTAGGCTCGGCCGCTCTCTCTTACCCTGTCAATGAATCAATTAAAAACGCCCAAGTGGCATAAGTCATAAGTTTAAGCCAACGAGCATAGTCTGTCATCATGTATTCCAGTCCCAAAGTCCGCATATATCTAACCGTTTAGTCGCCCACAATCTAAACTTGTTTTCTCATTTGTCATCAACAATCAAAGTACAGTAGAGTTTTTGTGCGGCATTGGGCTAGCTTTTTCGAGACGGTGACTCATCTGTGAAGCAGCATATTCTTTGATGGAATTCTGTACAACGTTCTCGTATAGAGCGCTCCGCTCACAGTGCGCGATTAAACTTCGTGCGTACATACTCGTAAGCTGATGGAGAATAGAAGTGCAGCGTTAACGCAAACACCCGTAGCTCGGATGGAATACGTGCCTTTCTGGTCTTTTCGTGCCCTAGGGGTTGCTGTATGTATGGGGGAAGGCTGCAGTGAACATCGCCCTGCCCTACTCAGACATGAGCTTTTGATCCTTGATCTCCTTTATTATCGCTTGAGGATCGAGCCTCGGTCTTTTTGGTTAGCGTGCAATTTTTCTGCTGCAGAATTTTCATCTTGAGCTGTTTTATCTCTTCTTGGAAAAGATGAAGCATTTCTTCGTAATGCTGCCGTATAAGTGATGCAACTGTCACATCTTCAACAACTTTTTTCAATTTGAACGCATCTAACGGCCGGAGTACCCCTGGGCGATCGGTTAAGTCGCTTTATTTGCAGTTGGAAAGAGCACTGCACAGTTCAGACCTGCTGGTTTTACTCGCTGCACTGCATAAAGCAAATACAAATATAACGAAAAAATGCACGAATGTAAGAAAAAACAGGTCCTTGTATATTGCCCAAATGACGTTACATAACCTCGTAGTTGCGAGCTACCCTTTTATAGCACGAACAGGTCAACCGATAACGAAACCTCGCCTATTTATATAATTTCAACGAATAGGAAGCGGTGCGTTATTTTCCTATTCGCGCTCCGCACCAGTGGTATCAACAAGCACAAGAATGTGTATCACTGGGTTTTGCAATAAGTGTTTTACAAATGCGTCAAGCACAGCTAGTCGAAGAACTCCCAGGTCGCAGCCTAGTCCGGTCGAAACAATTTGGCGAAAAGTGCCTCTAACATATGCGATCGCCGTCTTTTGGCTTCCAGACTTCCCGTAAAACAGCCTGCCCCGACGTGCTTCGAACATTTGAGTCCTTACGAAACCGGCTAGGAAAAAAAATTTCCACAGCATATCCACGGGGTGAATGATGATGAGTGGGGCGAAGCTCTCGTACGGCAGGATCTTGGCGGCGGCGTCGCGCAGCTTCACGCCCAGTACATCACCAACGACGTGAGATCGGGCCGGTTTATACTAAAGGGTCGATGAGAGTCATGGCGACTTGCAGCTCACTTTAATTTTACATGTACGCTGTGAATTTTTATTGTTTAATCACGCACAGGAGAAATCTCACCAGGCACTACCTTGGAGGTAAACAATGGCTGCTAATGGGGAATGAGAGACAGAAGAAGTCGGCTTTTAGTTAAAGCGCGCGCTGCGAATTTTTTATTGTTCAACAACGCACAGGAGAAATCTCCCACCGGCACCACCTTGGAGGTCAAGATCTGGTACTAGCGTTAAGACTGGTTACACACTACGACGGGACGACCGGGTGCCGCTATAAGGAGCTTCGCCCTAAAAGAATGACCGTCAGATGTGAAATTACAGACAGATTGCGGGCTGTCAGCATGTGTTCCGGCATATAGAGAAGTTTTCATCGAGCTCGAAATGTTCTGCTTACAACCGAAACTTCATCCCAGAGTACCTTTTCGCTCGATTTATACAGCCGTACGAAACGCACAATGTATCCAACAACGTCCGGACGCCACCACGCCAGAGAACAGCTAGAACATCTGTGCGGCCGCTGCAGCATGCGTTGCGGAAGGCGCGCTTTCTGCCTATGGCAAGATGGCGGCACGCGGCTTCAGCTGAGGGGCGCCTCCTCCACTCCAGCAAACAGTGCCGCACAGTTTGTCTGCCTTGCTGAATACACGGCCGGTGACAGCACAGCATGATTTACCTAGCAACGGATGAACGGCCGGTACGTGTTCGCACTTTGCGAAAAACCTGCAGTGCAGGAGCATTGGTCATCGGAGATCACAGGCTTAGTAAAACACTTCTCAGCCGCACTGGGATTTCTTGTGCGTCTGGATGTTCACACGAACTGTGCAACAACATTTATTTCATCGTCAACCTTACCCTTCGCGACGAGCAAAATGAGGTACTCGGTTGCAAGGACACTTGCACCCTCGACAACACCACGTTTTTACATCGCAAACTAGAAAATGCAGTACTTCCAACAGCAACGCAACAATCCGCAGATCATCAAACTCTGCCGCACATCGGTTTTCTCGCGGCTCCTATGTTTGCCTGCTGTTACTAGAGTTACTGGAAAAATGTTACATTTCGCAGCGCCCCCTGGATTTAAAGTGGTTGCGATATGTCATTAATTAACAAATGTACATTAAATAAATTGTCCAATACGTTTTGTTTAATATTTTTGCAGGTTTAACACATTATAAAGTAATAATCTGTTCATTTGAGTTGTTTTAAGTGTACTTTAACGAGGTGACGTCACTTCCGTGCGGTGCAGGAGCCAGTTCTGTGTGGGATCGGCTCCTGCACCGCGCGGCGCACGAGACGCTGCCATTTTATTTTAACCTCCTTGGCTCCGATATACTGACCCTAGAGGAAAAGCTGGGCCGCGAGACCGCTAACCACAATAACGCTGACATCTTGGAACCATACCCAGCAATTCCGGACATCGCTTTCAGTTCGCGGTTCTTGGCACCACGTGGCGTACGGACCTTAAAGATTCATAACTACCGCTATGACTCCGACAGCGTAGCGGAAAAGATAGACGACAATATCGGCTTTCACCACCGCGCGCGAACCGGCAATCAATCGCCGACTGATAAACGCAGCGCATGCGACGAGCGGGCGGATGCACAACTATGAATCAGCGCTAGTTTTGTTGCAAAGTGGCTCGGTCCTTCTTCAAGACGACGGAATCTGGAAAAGGCGTCCTGCCCTTCCTATCATTTTTCTTTCGATATTTTCCGACTTTCTTGAATATTTTTAGTTCGATCGTACTGCTGTTGGCCTCCCCAGGTTCTCTTTAAAGTTGGCGAGCACGCCTTTTGTCGCTGCCATGTTTTGAATCATAGAAGCTAATTTTGAGAAATAATTGGATTGGATTGGAAAAACTTTATTTATTTAATTTTGAGAAATAATACCATCTTAAATTACGATGATGGTCGTGCGTTTCGGACTATGCATACTCAGGCTTGACTTCCCTCATTTTCGTTGGCGTCAGTTTACAAACCCATTATATTGCACAACTGGGTGAAAGCGCCAAGCAGTGTGTTACAGTCGCTAACAGACATCGCTTTTTCGTGTTCAATAAGCGACAGAACTAAAGCACAAATTTATTTGAATACTTATTATTATTCAGTAGCCTTCGTTAAAGCATTTTAATTAGGCGCCATAGTTTCGACCGTGTTGCTTTAATTTCTCGAACTCATAATAAAGTACGTCCTAAGTAACTTAGGTTCCTAAGCACAGTACACAATTTACAGCCCGCCCTCGCCTTTCTTCTCAGTATTTCTGAAAATGAAATGAAATCGAATAAACTGACAAATCCCACCTCAATGCCTGAATGGATATCTGCTAGTCTGCAGATTTGTGCGAAGTCATGGATTGAAACCAAGCTATTGCGGCCTGTTTAAAGCAGGAAAAAAACGAAAACAAAAACGTGTCTCTTTACGTGACAACGTACGTTAACAGGCCCTTCACGAAATCCATTGAAAACTTTTGTTACATTCTGAAAGTTTTCTGTTGCTTATGTAAACAAGGCAACTGCAAGAGTCTCGAAACGCATGTCTTCTTGTTCTCTGTGGTGAATGCTTATTTACCGTGGAAAAAGTGCGTGTTCTTTGCAAGACATTGTTTCGATTGCACCTAAAGTTGTAGATGCCATCTAGCTAAGATTTTAAGAATGATTTTTTTTTGTAAATTAGTTAATTATAGAAAGAGTTGCAAGATATTGAACTGTCCTGTTACCGCATTTTCAGAAGATCAGCACCACTGACAACTCAGGCACTCTGTGTCTTTGCCACGGCAAGAGTCCGCAAGCGAAGTTAGTTTTTTTTTTTTTCGCTTTCTTGTGGACACTGTAGCCTCAGTACGTTGTAATATTCACGTGAAGGGTCCCGCATGTTTTTATCGCTATTTTTCATTGCGGCACCATTCTAGTAGCGTCACTGAGCGTCTCAGATTAGAGGGTTAACTGAAGTTGCGTGTCATAGTCAGTGACTCGATCACTGCGCTGCAGTCCGTGGCTCACATTCGCAGAAAGCCCGGCTCCCTCAGAAAGGCATGACCTTCTGCGTCAAATTTTGGCCGCCCTTCTGCGAAGCAGCCGCTCATGTTTTGTAGACACGATCACTACAGAATGATGTGTACTGCCCATTTATTTGTAGTGCGCACTGATTATAGTGAGAAAATCCGAAGTGTAGGGGAGGAATAAGGGCATAAGGCAGGCTAGCCGATGTCTTCGTAGGTGAGCCTATCTTGGTCAAAGGCGTCAATGACCAACCCTTTGAAACATATGGCGCCTTTGATGAATATACCACCCATCGAAACATCAGCTAACCGGTATGAGGCCCCTATTTTGGCGAAAGCCTTAGATGCCTCATCAAACGCGAAAAGTGACCGTCGGCGTCTTCGAGATTTGGTAATATCTCTCGATACTTCGCGAGACCGGCGTTGGCGTTGGCGTTGAAGGATGCAAAAAAGTAACAAAAGTGCGTTCAGAGTCACTTGATACTCAAGTGAATATGTGTGTGTGTGTGTGTGTGTGTGTGTGTGTGTGTGCGCGTGCGTGCGTGTGTGTGTGTGTGTGTGTGTGTTTGTGTGTGTGTGTGTGTGTGAGTCGGCGTACCAAAAGCCACATGACCTCAGTGTAACATGACGTCAGCATGACGTCACAGGTGGCCAGAATTTGACACATCGTAGTGACGACATCGAAGGGCATCGTCACTTGATTAAAGGCGGGCCGATCACGGAGGCTCTGCAAAACCATGTCAGGAACAGAAAGCTTGTAATGCCTCCGATCCGGGAGGCAGTGCAAAAGCACGTTGAACTCGGAAAGCTTTTGAACGTTACGGTGGAGGGGAGGATCAGCGCGTCGACCGAGAAGAAAAAGAACAAGAAAATGGCTTTCGCCTTCGAGTCGTCTTAGGCAATTGCATAAGGGACCCTCTGAGTTTTTCCTGTTCAGACAATCTCTATTGCACACCTATTCGGTGCCTTTGACTACGCTGTCCCTCATCTTCAGAAATTCAGTCATGCCATACTACCAATAAGCACTTCACAAAATTCAGAGGGCAGTACTAACATTTATTAGTCCAAAGTCGCCGACATGGGTCACTGGGGGGCAAAAAGATATGACCCGTTGAACACAACCACACATTTATGCTTCGTCGTTAACGCGGGAGTGTCACGCACTAAGCTTCGCCTAAATTAAGCTTGGGAATGTTCTATTGCAAGCATAAGTTAGTACGTACGTAATCTGGAAAAGTTCACATGCGCATGCTATGCGCATGTAAACTTTTCCAGATTACGGACGCTATTGCTTCGCGATGACGTATTGCAGTCATCACGGCGGATGTTTATCCCGCCCCTCCAATCTTGCTTCTGCTCCCTAGGCTGTCTTCTGGCGCTGCTGTTGTACGTGAAATGTTTCAATGCGGTGCATTTTACTTCGTGGGATACGAGTCAAGCGATTGATTCTCATGGTATCTGCGTTTGTTTTTCTTCCTCGCGCCATAGGTTGGGAAATCCACAGCTTGATTAGAGGCTTAATACCTGTGTGGCTCATTGTTCGTACACCGGTGCACCGAGCAGACAATGTTGAACAAGCTTCAATGGAAAGCTTCTGAGCTTTCATTTTTGCCAATACAACTATGTGTAAACGATCACATTAGCAGTTTGAGTTGACAATTGAAAAACGACCGTTTTAACTGATTTGACGCATTTCATCAGGGCTTATAGCTTAGAACACTAGGTTACGTTAAATCCAGTTAACTTTTATATTCAACAGCTAGGGCACACTGTTTACTCAGCTGCAATTAAGCCCTCTTTCGGTCAGTCCAAGAAACGCCTCTGTGAGTATCATAAACATGATTATCACCATCTTCAACCTATTCCTTCACCACTTCAAAACTGAGGTTTTCTCTAACGATCTCCCATTCCCTCTATCCTGCGACAGTTGATTGCACTTTATTCCTGCGACATTCTTAATTTCATCACCTCGACCTAACACTGTTGTCATTGACTTCGTTTCTGTTCTCTTGGTATCCATTACGCCGCACTAACGGCACATCAATTATCGGTCCTCCGTATTAGTGACCAGCCCAAGTACACTTTTTTCTGATGATGTTAACTAGGACGTCGGCAACGCCTGTTTGTTCCCTTATTTCCTCTACGTATCATTCGGTGTCTTAATGCGGGTCATTTTTTTCTTCCGTCATACATTGCGTGGTACTTCACTTTTTTCTCGAGTTTCCTTGTTATCCTCCAAGTTTTCAGCCCCGTACGTTACTACCAATAATACGAAATTGCACAGGTCGGCAAACTCACTCATGAGTCGACTCACTCAAACTCATTCCGACTCAGATCGGGCCATGAGTCTGACTCTGAGCGAGTCCAGGTAAGTAATGTTTTGGTGTGTTTGAGTCGGAGTGAGTCCGACTGAGGAAAATTTTAGTGAGCCTGAGTCCAGGTGCGTTCACTTGAGAAACATACTGGCGAGTCTGAGTACGAGTGAGCTCTAAGCACAAAATATATTTCTTGACTGAGTCTGAGTGGGCTACACCGTCTATTGCCGACTATGGTCATATCTATACTCATCTTCAGCATTACTATCAGGCTTATATCGGCTTACCATTATACCCAAGTCTATTCACACATATGTCAACGCACGAAAGTTAATGCGCCACCTCAACATTCATTGATCAGAGGTTGTGAGGTGTGTGCGTGCATGGGTGATGGGGGGTTGACCTTACCGTGCAAACTCTTTCACGGGAAGTTGTGGATAATATATCTCGTGTGAGTCGCGCCGTATTTCATAAAAATGTCCTTGCATGATTTAAGACACTTATAATACGTGTTTGATGGTGCAGCATAATCAAAAGGCGCATCGTAGAGCACCGATTACGTGAGATATTGGCGTTAAGGAGCATCGGCACCATGACCGAAAAAGCTAATTTAACGCTAACATACTCATGAATCGACTCACTCAGATTCACTCAGACACAGGTCAAGCCGTGAGTCTGAGTGAGTCCGGCTGTGTAATATGTTGGTGAGTTTGAGTCCCAGTTACTCCGGTTGAGAAAACATTTAGTGAGTCTGAGTGAGTCCGACTG
This sequence comes from Rhipicephalus sanguineus, assembly GCF_013339695.2. Taxonomy (NCBI): domain Eukaryota; kingdom Metazoa; phylum Arthropoda; class Arachnida; order Ixodida; family Ixodidae; genus Rhipicephalus; species Rhipicephalus sanguineus. The sequence goes on along the minus strand of NC_051179.1, from coordinate 140,540,626 downwards.
ACGAAAATTGGTGAGTCTGAGTCCGAGTGAGCCATCGGAGTAAAATGTATTTCTTCAGTGAGTCTGAGTGAGCTCCAATTTTTTTGCCGACCCAAGCGCAATTGTTGTATACATTCCGCTTTACGAATAGCGGTGAATTGCCTGTGATGACTTAGGAATGTCCATCTCAAGCACTACTCCAGCCCATCATCGGCGAATTTTCGTTTCATGAGTAGGTTACCCTTTTAGTTATTGGTGTCGATGTATATGCTCTCGCGCAGGTTCTGAACACTGGTTGCTAATTTTGAGATCTTCTAAGGAGTCAAAACAGCCGAGCACGCAACACGGTTAAATTTGCAGATACATGAAAAAATATTTTGATTATCACAGCTCCTCCGCTTTAGTTTCTTCGGGGTAAGGTGATTCAACACATCGTTCTTTTTTTTCATTGCGGGCTCACTACAGGCAGTAGTATATAACTCGAAAAAATACTTACAGAGTCCCAGTTTCATGCAGGAGTATTTTACAGCACTTTGAAGGAAATCTATACATTTATGGCGTTATATATATATATATATATATATATATATATATATATATATATATATATATATATATATATATATATATTTACGTGTGACGAATATGACTGTCCGGTCATGACATGAATAATATGAAAATCCTGTCGCGTACGTCGGTCAACCCTTTCCTCCTCCAGACACTTGGGCAGTGTGCACGGGTATGCGCCACACGTGATTGCCACTTATATCTACCCAGGAACGGCGAGAACACACATTGGAAATTTAAATGCCAGAGCATTAATAAAACCGACATCGGCAGCGTTGACCTCCGAATGGAAAGAATAAAAGCTAGGATCTCAGAGGAATCGAACCCAAGGATTCTGCGTAGCAGTCAGGTATCTACCACAGAGCCACACCAGGTCTAGAAGCTGCTTTGGAAAAACACCCAATGCAGGCGTAATGTCGGTGCAACATCAATTGTGGTTGTGGTGCTGGATATATAATTGTATAACAATGCAATAAACATGTACTCCTACGATACAGGCGTCATGTCAGGTTAACGTCTCTGGTTTCAGTGTTGGCTCCGCTTTATAGCAGTCTAACAAACATTACATTTGTATTCCCATGGTATAGCTATAATGCAAGCTATAATGAAGCATTGCTCGACCCCGGAAGAATACATTAACGAAGTTACGTATGATATTCCCATGATTGCACCGTAAAGTGCATTTAGTTTCGATAATACTGACGTATGTACTCTAACGTGAGGGCTGACATTACGTCGCACCATAAGTTACACTTTAAACGCCAGTGTTTGTCGACGTGCCTGGTAAGCCAAATATGTGCACACAGCTACTACACTTACAAAATCACCTTGATCAACCTCGTAACGCTTGGCTCAAAGCCATAAAATACAGCGTAGAAGTACTGGCTGACTGCTTCGCATGAAACCGATTCCCAGAACGCACGGGATTTGCCGAATTTTTATTTGGAGCAACTATCCGAAAATGTTTAAAATTCATGTCAGTACTTCTTTAACGAGTAGGCCGACTACGTCGCGGGACCCTAGAGAGCTCTTTGAAATCGAAACTGCCTCAAGTCCTAATATACGAGCATATAAATAAACATTCGTCTCGCACTGGGGCAAATGAGTTTCGTTGCCGCTATTAACGAGACTGTCGCCACTGAGTGGGAGAAAAAAAAAGAGGTTCACAAATTTTCTGTCACCCCTCCTTTAAGACATGCAAACTGCACGTAGTTACACTACGGTCACGTAAAAGCGCGTGCGTTGTTCTTCAGTCCCGCGTACAGGCAGCATCGGCAGCTGATAAGCCCAAAGAAATCGTGACACTTGCTGGACAAATAAAAACGAAAATTTAAATAAAAAATAAATTACGATTGGATTCTGATAGCGTTCATGTCAGACCAGGACTTTGCGTACAGGAGCCAAAAAAGAAAAAAAGCATGACGAATGTTCCATTCTTGAAGCAGTTTGCGCATTGCGTGTGGGAGCGACATTGGTATAAAAGGCAAAGCCGCATGGTCGTCAAGTAACAGCGGTTTAACTCTGTGTTGGCAACGATTCGTGCGGCTTCTTCCCGCGGTGAGCACTTCGCGTCTTCCTGCAGGTGTGCTTGAACGGCTGATTCACCGATCGAGCATCTGCGTATCGGCATGGCTTGGTATCTGCGTACCAGGAGCCAGGCCTCATGGTTCTACCAACAGCGCTCTAAGTGAATGTGAGTTATGCGTTGTAATATTTTCGTTGGAGCATTCGTGTTTCGGTGCAGGTGGCAACGAAGTTTCATTTGTTCAGAGTAGAGTGGTAATACTGAAATTTGACATTAGCACAAAAAGCCTTCAAGAGTAATAACAATTCGTCGGGTTTTACGTGCCAGAACCACAATATGAATATGAGGAACGCGCTTCAGTATAGTAATGGAGAACGGGCCAACAAATAAGCAGCAGATAGTTACTCTCGCAGAGAAAGAAATCTGATGATGAGAGCAGTGCTTTAATAATACGCAGTAGTCCTGTTATTCCTTCATTATTTGCTCCTGCGAAGAATTTGGAGCGCTTCTTTCAGCTCGACCGGCTTCCGTCGACACCTAGCATGTTGTCGCCCTATACATCACAAAGCCTACCAAGTAAGGTAACTTGAGTGCGATACCGTGATGTGTTCACTTCAGTTTTGGTCGAAGGTAGTCGCGTGTTTGCACTCTTCTGTTTTTCGCGGATTCTGCGAGTTCCACAGCTTAGAATTAGCGCCGCGACTTTTGTCCTGGCTGTGGTTTTCCTTTATATGGTGCTACATATCTGTTACCAGTGCCGATAAATGTAGCCGCACCGTTGGAAAACATTGAACAATCTAACCGCAGTCAGTGCCGTTCGACCAGTCGTCTTAGTCACGCTAGTTTGTTCTTTATGGCAGAACATAAGCATTTTGCGCCGAATCAACTAACCGTTTAGTGTAAAGAAAATTCTTCTGTTCTGTGGAATACACTGGGAATAGATTGAAGTGCATGTAGTGCTCTACAAATTAGGTACGATAAGGTGCGTTAGTGCCCCTCTGGTGTTTTTCGTCATGCAGGAAGGTACTGAACACTTCACGAAGTTGAAATTCTTGCATGCAAAGAACAAAGACTAGATGGTCGCCCAGAACTAAACTTCGTAGATGCGTGCCAGATTGTATTCTGGCCGATAAGTTAACGGTGGTTTCTTGGCGCGCGCTCGGTACAATTTGCACAGTCACGCGCGCCAACTGGCTGACGCGGGCCAAGGAACCACCGTTAACCTATCGGCCTACCGCTGCAACGCAGCCGGCGTGGTCGCGTCCGCAGCTGATTTCGTTCGCTCAAACCGCGGCTGAGAGTAGCATGGTTCACTGCGCGCGAATGGCTAGTCATGTGGTTCTTTTGTATTTCGCGGGCTTTCTTGCAGCCTGGAAAAGATGGTATACGTGAGACTTGGGGTTCTGAAGACGCTCTCGAACTTTGAAAGTCACATTTCTTGCCTAAAGTCAACGTTTAGCGATTTAGTTAAATAATCCTAATAACAATTAATTACCAAACAAAAAATTGTCTGTAGTGCACAAGATGACTGTCAGCAATTTGCAACTGATTTCACGCGCCTGCCTCTAATATTGTATTTTTTATCCTTGGCTAAAGATAGCTGGGACACCCGGTATATTGGGACAGAGCGGCGGAGGTATAACAAGTATGTAGTCATCCTAATTACACGTTAACTGCAGATATGGGTAGCTATAGCACACAGTCTCGCGTAGCAGAGCGCATGCATATTCCAAGGTACTTATAGATTAATATGATCAAGATAATGAAGCTAGATATTGCATATTCGCGGATGGGAGAGGATGGCCTGCAGGGGAAGAATAGTCATTAGTGTACAGGAGCAATGACCATTTCCTTCACCAGGTTGCGATCTGTGTCGGAGCATTGACGAAGTCGACTATACATACGAGGTGCGTCAGAGAAGTATCGAATTTTAGGTAATGAGAAATAAATTTGAATAGAAGGTACAAAACCCTAATTCCCTTCAATATATCTCCTCTGTAATGGACAGACTTCTCCTAGCGCTCCCGTCCTTGTTGGACACACTTCTGGCATGCACCTTTAGGAATGATCAATCGGGTCGTCGCATTCCAAATCTCTTGGCTCGAATCTGATTCGTTTCGGCGGCATTTTCAGCTTGAGAGACGCCAAGTCACATGGAGCCTGTTAGGGAAGTAGGGGGCTTGACGAATCGCATAAATGTTTTCTTGACACAGTTTCTTCTGCTCCATTGCAAGCAGTTTTGGTACCAATTTTGCGGACACTCTCCTCATGCCCAAATCCTTGCGTATACTGCTTCAATGCATAACGCTATCGTCTCGTTCGGAAGTTCTCAGACTGTGGTGTGGCGGTCCTCCTTGACCAAACTCCGCGCTTGCACAGTTACGTTCTGATTTCGGCTTGTCGAGGCTCTGTCTGAACCCGGTTCCCTGTCCACTGATATGCGGCCACTTGTAAAGCGGTTGTACCACTCCTGTGTCCGAGAGGTGCTCATGTCATCGTCACCGATAGCCTGATGAATCTTACAGAGGTTTCCGCTCGAGTGTCAATTCAATATCCGCTGCTCTTGTTGTTCAGTCTTTTTACAACTTGCTGGTATCCGGATAGCGCTCCTTAAACGTCATCAGTCGTGTGCCGCTTGAAAGGAACTGACGCTTTCCGCGCGCGGAACAAAATACACGCATGCGCATAGATGTTTCCTCCATATCTCCAACGAAGGAAGCCTCCCGCACTTCGGTTACGCGAGAAAGAAGGTTCGATACCCTTTGCAAAAAGGTTTACATTTACACTCAATTTAACAGATGGGGTACAATGCTGTCGCAGCTATGCAAGAACTTCAGTCAATAAAATGTATAACTCCGTGGTTTGTTCGGGTCGAGCAGGAGCCTGCGCGTGAGGCGTCGCGGCCTGCTGCAAATGAAATGCGAGAAAACCGAAAACAACCAAACGCTAGTAATGCGTAACGATACATTGATATTCGTATAACTGAGTTGATTTCCAATACTCAAAACACGTTCACGCATTACTCAGCCTAAGAAAGAATAAATCCCATTCCGAGTGGTAAAAACGTTAAATTATTTGTTGTTGCGAATGCGCTTACTGCAAGAGCTCTCGCTAGCCCCCACAGTGTTGCTACCTCTTGTTTGAAACGGAGTCTAGTATATCTGATAACGCAACTCATTTTATCAACGTTAGCTGTGATAATCCTGACGTTTCATTTAAATTGTGTGAACTGGGGGCTGGTGTTAACATTTTATCGAGGGGGGCACCAAGATGTCTCTTACTGGGTAAACAAAATTACTTTTCGGTGATCGTACAGGTGCGTACCCTTATGAAGGATGTAGCTAACAGTCGGCGATCTGTTCTTTTATTTTTTGTCTCCAGTCCTGAAACCTGTCTTCGTGCGAGACATGTTGGCGCTCTCTTTTTTTTTTTTCTAAAATAGCCAGGTCCACCGAGAAATACGCAGTTTTTTGCTGCTGCAAGTCTGGTTGGGGCTGCTCCAACATATTTTGCCAAATATATAATGCGGCTAAAATCTATATACCCCCTATCGTCGGTATTCAGGAGTAAAATTTGGATTTGGCTCTTATAGATTGGAACATTGCATTTGGGTTGAATTACCTCGTAAAAAGTTTAAATCGCAACGAATGAACGATAGAGCAATATTTTGCGATAAAATTAACACCATCCTCGTCAGGGCTGGGCAAAGATACTTTGCAATTGTATCGCGATACGATACAAGATACTCAGGCAAGAAGTATTTGAAATACAGATACAAGATACCGCAACGCTGGTTGTATCCGATATGATACATTCCAATTGTATCTTAAGATACTTCGATACATTCGCAAATTTGTTATTATATATCTAGATAATGTAGCACTAAACGCCTATGCACAAAAATATTCGCTTGAAAATTTATTCACTGCCACCAATTTTGTTTAATTTGAATGAAATGTCTGTTAATATCTGAAAAGCTTTGTATTTCTTGCTCAAGGCATATTAGTTTTATTCCGAAACAACTTATTGGCGTTGCTTCAGCTGATTGCTGTTTTTGCTTGTCGCTTTTGTAATTGGTGGCAGTCGCTGCTCTGCTTGCCGACGAGCTTGCGGTTTGCCATCTAATCACAAGAACTTCAATAAGAAGCATCCGCACGATGGTGCCAAAAGCTGGGGAGTTCTACCTTGCCTGTAAACATATTACGGCCTTCGCAATACCGAATCTCCGGACAGATATACAGCAGTAGGAACACTGTTAGCGACATTCTTTGAAACGCATTGTGTTTACGTAGAGGATATAAACTGCAATGACTTTTACATTCTTCTTGTCTGCTGGCGTAAAGCGTTCGTTAGCGAGGTACTCAGTAATGCGCAATGTTTTTAACAATTTTTTAAATTTTTTTCTACAAGAGAACATGTGCAGCCCGAAACGTCTCGGACGCATTGTACAGTTGCACAAAGCGCCGCAGGACACTGCCGCTATTCCCACTATATTGACACTTTTACATCTCCAAGTACCTGGTGATCAGTAACAGTAAAAACATTTAGGAAGCCTAAAAAAAAGGAAAACAAATATATCAACAACGCGTTGCTTCGGGCTAGTTGGTAATTCATAATTACAAGTTTTATAGCGCCTTGTGTAGAACTTCCGCGCTATAAAACTTGTAAATATATCAAGCTTAGTTAAATAGAAAGCTGTTCCGTATCACAGTGAATAAGCATAGAAACCGATACAGGCGGCACCCCCAAGAGCTAATAATTGTTGCGTTTTAAGTCTCAAAATCACGGTATGATTATGAGAGACGCCGTAGTGGAGGGCTCCGGAAATTTTGACAACCTGGGGTCTTAAAGCCTAACACGGGCCTTTAGCATTTTGCCTCCATCGAAATGCGGCCGCCGCGACTTTCAGGTCAGCAGTTAACGCCACAACCACTAGACCACCACGGCGGGTAACCCCTAATAGCTGTGGCAGTTAAGCATTTAAGGTAAGACCACAGAAATTCAGTGCCCATGGAAATAGCGCAAAACCACTCGTTGGGACGCTCATGAGAAGAACGATCATTTTGTGGAACAGTGTCTCCCCACTCCCTTTGCCAACATCCGTAAGATGGCTCCTAATAATTTACGTTATTATAATGCAAACTCAATTTCGCTATTTTCTAAGTAGTAAGCAGAATTTTTGTTGATGTATACTCCAGGCACGCGCAGATTATTATACATATTTGTCCTCAACATCGCCTTGACACAACAGTAAACTCACCCCCCCCCCCCCCCCTTTCTTTTATTCTTATTCTCTCTCAATTGGAATATATGTACACAAACAGTAGCAGAAATGACGCAGACAGTTAAAGTAGTAATAAAGCAGAGCTTACCCTGGCATAACCTAAAGACATATTGCAGTAGGCAGACGGGGAAAAAACAATACAGGCACATAGGTGTTGTATGGGATGGAAAATGACAGCTTAGAAAGAGCTTGTGCTAACAATCAAAGTACGATTTAAGAACTCATTGATAAAAGAGGGTACGCCGATATAGCTTCTGTTAGCTGAATGTTTGTTCTGTTAGATGCAGAATGGGCACCGGTGGTTCTATTGTTGTTAGAATTTTATTTGCATATAAGTCAATCTCACTGCATAAGTCAAAATTACATCCACGAAGTCCTTCTAGTCGCAGATGTGTGAAATCCACGAGACGCAAAGCAACCCCATTCTTGCATTCTTGAGACTTCGTAACGAAGCACAATGCAACAGATACTTCGATAATGACCTACAGAGGTACCAGAATTTGTGCGAAAGACGCCGCACGCATTGGAGTGCGCCGCACAGGGCAGTCACTGAGAGCCAAGTGTCATGGCACTGACCCAACTAAAAAGAAAAAAAAAAACGAGAAAACGAAAGGTCTGTTGGGCGTAGACATTCGCGCGCTGGTCTGTCGAGACGACGCGAGCGCTGCCACGTGATTCTGCTCCATCAATAGGGACGCTCAGAGCTCATCGCCTTCCCTCGCTTGAAAACTCTGGCGGAAAGATAAAATGGTGTCACTGCCTTTAGTTTAATTGTGGCGGCTTAGTGCCAACAGTATCAGATTGGGAAGCGGAGTTCAGTCACCGTTTATTGTTTCGCACGGTGGAATTGCCATCGCAGTATCTTGTATCTTAAGATACACGATACTTCTTCAATGTATCGGAAATACAGATATGATACACGTTTTGCGAGACGTATCGCGATACAGGTACAGATACACAAAGGGTATCTAAGATAGTATCTAAGATACATGTATCTTCGATACTGCCCCACTGATCCTCGTGCTTTCCACAGTGCCGTCCTTCGTTGCTTGGCTCTAATGGCGATGACTAGATGAAGCGGTCCTTCCAGGCAAAAGGCGCACCATTCTGGACTGTCGGCAGCGTTTTCTTGTTTTGGACATTTATTGAAGGCCTTCAAAAAATCCTTCAGCGCTTCTTGTTCTTAGCTTATTTTATGCAGCACCCTTTCGGACCACTTCTTCTTCAAAGAATAGATTGGTGCTCAAAATCCTCATTTCAGTTGTGTTCATTTGCAAACGTACTGTCTTGGAACGAAAGAAGGACATGATACTGTAGCGAAAAAGTCGAAAAGAAACACTAAATGGCAGACAGTAGGAAAGTCGGCCTGTTCGTCTGTGTATTCGAGTTTTTTCCCTACATGTCCTTCAAGTACAGCCGCGGTCACGTCTGTGTAGAGCTTGCGAGCAGCCGGTTTTTGTAGAGTTGCTGTATATGCTACCTTTAGTTAGCATATACAGAAACTCTAGGTTTTTGCTTTAGGTAGCGCTACCTAAAGGTAGCATATACAGAACTCTAGGTTTTTGCTTTAGGTAGCGCTACCTAAAGGTAGCATATACAGTAACTCTAGGTTTTCGCTCGGCGGGGCGACACCTTGCGGCAGTTTCGGGCTCTAACGTGGTGTGTGAGGAGCGTGCGCGGCCTAGCATTCAGGCTGAACACGTCGGAGCCCGAAACTGCCTCAAGGTGTCGCCCCGCAGAGCAAAAACCGGCTGCTCGCGCGCTCTACACAGACGCGGCCACGGCTGTACGTACGAACTCGCCCAATAAAAACTAATTGGGAAGCAAAGACACGATAGAAAAACACTAGGACACAAGTGAAAGAGATTGGATGCGGGCATGTTTTTTTTCTTTTTTCGCAATTGTTGACGCAGCTTTGGTTCAATGATCTGGCTCAGGTGATTCAAACAGGTATGATTTGGCTCATTTTTTTTATTCGGTTCACGTTATAATCGGGAATTGCCCCATTTTGATTCCAACTGTGTTAGAAGTGGGATACATAGAGCGTTTTACGCTCCCATGAAATTTCGCCTAGTTTAGATTTCTGGATTTGGCTGTTTTAGAGAAAAAAAAACGCCACATATGCTTCACGATTTGGCGGTAAATCTTCGTCGTCACTGGGACGCCTTCCTCGCGCATGATTGAACAAACTCGCTATCTTTATTGCGTGGAAAACGAGCAGTTCTTGATATATTCACTGTACGGTTAAAGGGACATATTTGATGTGGTCTTAAAATTTTACACCCGGCACTTCACTCAGTTGTCTAATCGTGTCAACTCTTCAATCTCGCTGCGCGCCCTCTTGTTCGCCTGCCGGCGCTGCGCTTCGAAATGTATACGTGTTTCCCATGCTTTCTGAGAAAGGAGACAAGACCGCATGTAGAAAGCTGATCAGTGGTACACACGATGTGTGTGATCTATATCGATAACTTCCACTTCTTTTGTTTCTGAATGGCGCGCGCTTGCACAACAACTTCTGTTGAAACTGAGATTCTTGCTTTTTGTCGTATGCTATACTTGTCAGATGTAGCAGTTCGCCCTCGAAATGCGCCGTTCGGCAATGCAGGAGCGAATAAGTGACGTTACGTCGTATAGATGAACATGCGCACGCTACCCGAGTCATAGACGAAGTCAAGGTCATTTTCAGGTGGTCAGTGGTGCAGCAAATACATGACTGCGTAATATTGTCACCTTGCCAGTAAATTTTGTCCGTGCGGGTGCACGATGTTCTAGATATGTGTTTCCATAAGACCATGCAACGTTTTCCTGCAGGGCGGCCACAGGTATACACTGAAATTTAGACAACACTTCGATGTGACTGCGGTCAAAACCTGGTGTTCAAACAAACCGTGGTGTCACTTTTTTGTTGCTGTTTTTAAAAACCATACCCACCGTACAAGTTCACGTACAAATGCCATTTTCTAAGTAAGAATTTGTGAAATATTGGGTAGGCCTAGTACGTGACGTGCTGCAACACAATTTTAGGCATCTTAATTCACTGATGCTCTCGAGGAATCTTTTGCTTGTATGATATAACTCCTGAGAACATGTGCAAATCACGTACGATTGAAGAACGCCGTAGTGGAGACTCCGGGTTAAAGTAGACCCACCGGGATTTACTTAAATTGCAAGTCCGCCGCGGTGGAGCAGTGGTTACGGTGCTCGGCTGCTGACCCGAAGGTCGCGGGTTCGATCCCGGCCGCATCGGTCGCATTTCGATGGAGGCAAAGTGGTAGAACGCCAGATGGTCCAAACTTCCGGAGCCCTCCACTACGGCGTCTCTCATAATGATATCGTGTTTTTGGGACGTAAAACCCCAGATATTATTACTATGAAATTGCATCCAGTTCTGAGAACACGGGTGTTCTTCGCATTTCGCCTCCATCGAAACCTGGCCGCCATCGCCCGGAAACAAAACCCGCGCCTTCGGGCTTAGCAGCGCGACAGCTTACGCGCTAAGCTACCACGGCGGGTCGTTCAGCTTGCATCTTTGCAATTTTAAAGCTCGCTCACCTCTTCAACCAATTGAACCCATCCAGCTAAAGCAGTACATCCATTAACGCGATGCAGCCGCTTTCTTGTGTTTTTTTTAATTGCATAATGCGATTAGCAATAACCATTTTGTAGCTCACGGCTGCAGCGAAGTTGAGAGCTCTGTGGCCAACGTAGCGGGGTGCCGGATGCGCGCCGCGCGTTGAGATAAACCTTTGTACGAACTATTGCGCAGACATGGTGGGAGAGAGCAAATTGCTCAAGCTAATCGCCAACAAAAAAAAGGGGGGGGGGCATTTCATCCAGGCCGTCACGGCCACGACATCATCGTGACCGAAAACCGTAAGACCGCATACGCACATATACCCACCGATAGCGAGCACCAGGAGTAATCCACCCTTATTGTGCTGGCGACTGCGATTCCGTTTCGCGGGTAACATTTTTGTGGATGGTCTCGCCCACACTTTTCAACAAAACATGAAAACGTGTTGCTTCAAAAGCGGCGCAGATTGGCCGGTAGCGTTGAGCATCCTTCATGTAGCAAACACACGTGCAGCGCGGCTGACGACTCTCTGCTGTCGTCACACGCGATGGCACGGCAGTGAGAGATGTAGAGTGGGCTATACTGCTCCCATGTAACTAACTTAGACAAATTAAATTTCATTGCAGTTTAGACCTTCCTGATGCACTTAGGATGCATCTCTTTTTTTTCTAACGATTATTAAAAAAAATAGTCTGCATTAGCGAAATGGGCTCAAAATGTGATAAGGTAAGTTATCGCGAAGACCGCCGCGCGATGCTAGTCGAACCTATTCAGAAAGCTGGTAAAATCACATCCACGGCTGCTGACCTTTCCCGCACCTGTCACTTGCACAGGGCATTTGGACGTTTTTCACACAAAAAAAAAAAATCAAGGGAAGTGATTAACGTAAAGACCGGTTGACTAATTCATTGAACTAACGATTGGTTTCAACGGACTCTATCCGCTATATGTACCGACTATGCCCTTAGAATCTGCTGATGCTATTACGCCACATATTGTATATGTACAAAGCAACCGTTACTAGAACAAACTCAGTTTCAAAGCTCCGATCTCCGCCAGCGGAGGAGGGTGGTCCGAACGTGCGGTCGCGAGAACTAGCGGCGCTGCAGTTCCGTCTGCTCCACTATCGGCGCGTCGTCTGCTGCCACAGGCATAACGCTGCGGTCCGCCGCGCAGTCGCGGCAACTGCGCGGCAACTTTCTTATTGTACTAGTTAGGTGGATACTTAGGTGGATATGCATAAGGTCGTCTGTATGCATTGGCCCGCGTGCGTTGTTCATTGATTGGCTAAGAATCGATGTTCGGTCTATATTGCCACGCCCACTTCTTGTTTTATTTTGACGTATTCGGGTTTGGACCAGCAAGGACGGTTATCGACGCTCGACGCTGTCCGCAACGTTACTAGAACAAACTCAGTTTCAAAGCTCCGTATCTCCGCCAGCGGAGGAGGGTGGTCCGAACGGCGGTCGCGAGAACTAGCGGCGCTGCAGTTCCGTCTTGCGCCACTATCGGCGCGTCGCCTGCTGCCACGGCATAAAGCGGGGGTTATGGTGGCTAGAGGGGGAAGTGTGACGGGCGCTGTATCCCCGCCGTGGGAGAGCGATGCGCGGAACGCAATGAAAGTTATGGCCGCCGCAAGGGGCGCTGGTGTAGTAGTAGGTGCTCGCGCTCGCCGCGCTTTGCTTGGCTCGTCTGGACTCGTTCGTTCTCGCTGTGCTGTGCCGTCACCTTGTTCGGATGCCTCGCCTTCGCTGTCGTCGTTTGTTTCCCGCCCACTGTACCCACGTGTTCTGCGAACCATGCCGTCAAATCGCGCAAGTATGTATACTCTTCGCCCCTGGCTGTAAAGGCGGGTATAGATCGTGCTCGGAGAAGCTTTTGGTCTTTAAAGCCCCGAGGATCTCTCGAGGAGAGAGCAATGAGCTCGAAATAATAAGCGGACTGACAAAGAGCTGACGAGGGACAGCGTTGTTTGCGAGCGCAACTTCGACGTGAGTTTCATCGGAAGGACATACCAACACATTATAAACGGTGAGGTTGTTGAGACACCCCGCGTTTGTCAGAAGACGCTGTGCCTACGGTGTTTTCCGAACGCACCGCGAAGTAATTTACCAAAAAAAGAAAAGCAGACAGGAGTGTCCAAAGGGAGCGCCAAAAACTTGAAGTTGAGGGAGGTCAAGTAATTTGACCTCTTAACGTGATAGGGGAGTATGTGACAACAAATGTCTGACATAATTATGGATGACAAATGTGTGATAAATAAACATGTCCTTGCATGTATTTAGTATGCATCTAAAGCCGTAAGTTACAGAAATCATTGGTCCTTGCATAGATAGAACTATCGCTAAAATATAAAATAAATGCTCAGTATCAAAGAGCCTCCAGCTGCAGCATTCCAATCTCCACTTCAATTTTCTCAAGGAAAAGGAGCCGGAAATTGTAAATGCTTTGAACAGTTCGCACTCAAGAGCACTTCAATTTTCTCAAGGAAAAGTAGCCGGAAAATGTAATGCTTTGAACATTTCCCGCTCAAGAGAACCCCCTACAATACAGAGGAAATGGAGGGGGGGATGTGGTGCGGACCTAAGAGAGAGAGAAAAAAAAAAACGCGCTGCACTGCAGCCAGTATACTCGCTATGAACGATTGTAAACAGTTACACTTGACCAAGAGGAAAGAACACTTTAAAGTCAGCTGAGATATGCAGCCGAGCAAGTGGTTTAGTTCAACTGAAGCAGACTATAAATATGGTAAAAGCAGCGCAAAAATGAATATGATAATAGAATGACACAGAACCAGCGCTGAACAGTTCAGCGCCTGTCCTGTGTCGTTCTTCTCGTGTTGTCTTTTTGCGCTGCTTTTACCATGAAAATCAACCAACTAGCCCAGTTTATGCACACTGTAGCAGATTAAACATGTCGAAGCAAACCGATATTAAGACACATTGAAATATGAAAAACATGGAGACACGCCAGTTCCGTCTGGTTTAAAAAGCAATATTGGTTTTCTTTTTTTCCCTCTTGCTTAACACCGCTAAGAACTTGCAACACATGCTTCTTAGCGAAACAAACACGTAGCGCCTTTAACAACACGGGCGCGGGGCATAAGCGATTATTAGAAACAAGTAGCGGCCATACGCAAAGCAGGCAAATGCCGCCGCAAGCATGGCCGCAAGCACCTACGGCGCAGGTAGCGCCACCTGGTGTGACCGCCATCTTTCATTGGGAATTCGGACAGCCCTCCGCTCTCGCCCGTCCACACTTCCCCCTCTAGCCACCATAGCGGGGGACAGGACGGGTCCGATTTTCCATGCGATCCGACGGCCGACGCCGCGGTGGGGAGGAGGGAATGGTGGCTGTACGATGCTATGAAAGGTCACCATTCCGGTTTCCCCGCCGCCGTGTCGGACGTCGAATCGCATGAAAATCGTACCGTCTGTCTCGCCCTTAACGCTGCGGTCTGCCGCGCAGTTGCTCGCGGCAACTTTCTTAGTGTACTTTTTTTTTTATTGACATGATGTAAGGAGATGTTGGCGCACAAATAAGGCGCCGGCTACTCCTTATCTCTTGGAGTACATAGGGTCCATAAAGATAAAGTACATATTGTCCACATTTCTAATCACAATTAACCCGTAGTAACATACAATATACAACTTAGCGTAACAGTCAAGACATACACAGTAAAAACACATATTCAACAATCCATACATGTGTACACACGTGGATGTTAAAAAAAAAAGAAACAGCAACTGTTGCATAACATATCCAAGACAAAATAGTCAACACACATAATATACACTCTGCCGTTAATACAACAACAAGAGCTTAAATCTGCTAGTAATGGCCAACACACATAAATATAACACTCTGTCGTTAATACAAAACAAAGCTTAAATGCGCTAGTCATGTCCATTTTTTCTGATTATGCCGTCCACTGACACTTCGACCTTTGGTACGTAAGTGAGCCATGGAGGAGTAATCAACGTCAGAGTTATAAATGCATTCTTGGCATATACTGGCTCCTTCCTTAATTTCTTTATGAACATGGCTTCTATTCCTTTGTAATATCTCCCAGAGCCAATGGGTGGTTTTTATGTTGCGTCTGAAGACGAAAAAAAATGCCGACATGTTTCTATACTTCTCATGACTGTGAAGGAGATTGGCGAGTCTCTGCTATTACAAGGGAACTGGAAGTCGCTCGTGGAACTCCTAGACATATGGCCGCAATCCCCTAGCTAAAAGCCTTGAAGCCTCTGTTCCGACGTGGGTGAAAGGCCCGTGTAGATTGCGCAGAGTACGCAATTCTTTGTCTTATTAAAGCATTGGTGAACATTGAGTAGGGACGACACTGATCCACCCCACGACGTACCAGCAATTCTGCGAAGTATATTACTGTTGCAATTAACATCGTTTTCGAGTTTTTTTATGTGTGGTGTCCAGGATAGCTGCCGATCAAGTACTATTCCAAGGAATCGATGCTGTGTCACAATCAATAAAGGTCGTCCTTCCAGGCTAAGATTAAAATTCTTTAACTTCTTACGGGTGAGGGCAACACAGCTGTCTTCGCATGCGACAGAGCCATCCCTCTCTCTATTAAAAAGTTGTTGATGGTATTATGCCCTCTTGTAGTGCCGTCTGAATTAACTGAACATTAGTTCCAGATGTCCAAATGCACACATCATCTGCATACAGCGAGAATCGTAACTGAGATGGCAGTCGTCTTGCTAAATCAGCCATGACACAGTTGAATAGAAAAAGGGCTAAGCACACTTCCCTGTGCACTCCCTTGCTTGACATCGTGTTCTGCACTCTTTCCTTCACCACGTCCTGGACAAATATCTTGCGATCTGATAAAAATTCAGAAATCCATCGCAAGGACTTTCCGGACATTCCGAGTTCCAACATACTCAGTAGAACATGCACGTGACTGACGGTGTCGAATGCCCTCTTTATGTCCAAGAATACTGCGACCGTCACGTTACCGCAGGCGCGTTCGTGTTCCACGTACGTTACTACGTCTATTATAGCATCCATTGTGCATCTCTGCTTTCTAAAACCTGTTAAGTAGTTGGACAACACATCCGTTTTCGTTGCACCACCACTCAAGTCTCGCGCCAATCATCTTTTCCATTACCTTGCATAAGCAACTTGTCAAGCTGACTGGACGAAAAGAATCAAGGCACAAGGGCGTCTTTCCAGGTTTTAGAATCGGAATAACTCGAGCCACTTTCCAAGGTTGCGGTACAAACTTCTTTCTGTCCATAGATTATTATAAATGTCTAAAAGAGCTTTGGTGCCTGTCGGCCCGAGGTTTTTTAGCATATTGTAAGTAACGCCATCCGGCCCAGCAGCAGACTTTGACGACATGAAGCAATTGCACATTGCAGTTCGCTTAATGTGAATGCGGGCGTCTAGTTGAGGATGTTGTGCCCAATAGCAAGCATTAATTTTCTGCTTTGCTAACGCAACAGAATTATTAAATGTTGCATAATTTGATGTAGAGCCAGGTCTGCAGATAAGTTCACAAAATTCATCTGCAACCGCTATTTCCTGCGTGTCTAGAGCTAACCGAGGGCACGAAATGGGAAGCTCTGTGTTACAGGGCCGTTAAACGCTCGAATTACCAACCATATTCTCGGAACAGGGGTGGTGTGGAGAAAGCGTGCCGCAGAAACCACGCCAGCGCCCGTTTTCCTAAATTTTCCATCCGTTTGCGCATGACATTGTGGATTTCTGAGCGCTTTGTAAGCTTCTAAACTACCGCTCCGTCGGTACGCTCTTTCAGACCGGCGTCCTAATGGCTCTGAAGTGTTCGTATTCTCCGTCAACTGCAGCGTAGTCTTTCGGAATTGGAACCTTCTTTGTGCACATGTTCACATTATCCTGTAAAAATTCCGTAAATTCTTCAACGCTTGTATGTTGACTAAGTTGACTGCTTAAGCGAAACCGCAAAAGCTTTCCAGTTCGTCAATCTGCTGTAGCGCCGGATGTACATCACTCCGCATGTTAGGGTGATTTACAAGGACTGGAAATGATCACTTCCGCGTGTTTTCCGAATCCGTTGACCAACCCACACCATTCACTAGATCTTGGGAACATAAAGTTATATCTATACAGCTAGAGTAATTATACCCGCGAAGGAATGTTGGTGATCCGTCATTTAAAACTGTCAAATTGCACTTGTCTATGGCGCTCTCTACAACGTTACCACGTGCATCACAGCGATCACTGCCCCAGATAATATTATGTGCATTAAAGTCTCCACAAATAAAGATATTAGAACTAGAAATTTTGAAGATATCCACTAGCTCGTCCACTGAAATACGGCTTGAAGGTTGTAGATAAACATTAATCACTGTTATGCACAGCTTATCAAACAATACCTTACATGCGATGAATTCCGGAAAGTCAGAATCGCTTGACTGAACTTGATAAGATGGTAGGGTCCTTTCTGACACACAAGTGCACTCTGCTAACTCCACCTCGACGAGACGACTTGTATATCACGTAGTTTGAGAGACGGAAATCATCATTCATTCCAGCCTCTTGAATGCAAAGTATTGGAAAGTTATACTGCACAAGCAGTTTACGAAAGTCAGCACACTTCCTTCGAAGACTGTTGGCATTCCACTGGAATATGGAGACATTTTTGTAGCGGTTATTCATATGCTACTTGCTGCAGGTTTGACCCGGATTGTTTGCACAATAGTGCTTCCAGAGGTAACAGGGCTTTCACTTCTGGTAGGTTATTTGCTTCCGGCAGAGCAGACAGGATTGCTCTAATTGCAGCGAAAAGCATTGGCAGAATGAGTTCCGTCACTGATGCACTGGTGTGGTCGGTATTGGCTGGTATTTTTCCTGAGGGTCGCTGAGAACGACGTGGAGTTTCACTCGTGTGCAAACATTAGAGCTCTCGGGTCCATTACTTTCTGCCGGATGTCGCGGGGGTGTTCGCAGCTTTGAAGCGTAAGTAGGGGCACTTGGCTTTCTACCCTTGTTTCTCTTTGTGGTTCTCTTGAAGCGTCTCTTTGATGTGGTGCTTGCGGTGTCCGCTGAGGTGGGTGATCGCGTACAGGATTTACAATCGCAGGATTTGGACAGGCTTCGTTGCGGCGCGGTTGTCTTCCGTGGATAAGTTCATGTCGTCGCATTTGTGCAGCAGCCTTGTTCTGCGGGCAGCCTGAGTAGGAGGCAGCGTGATTGCCCGCACAGTTCGCGCACTTAGGCTGAAGAACTGATTTGCACTCCTTGTGGTCATGGTCTTCTGAGCAGATCTTGCACCGACGTGTGCTGCGGCAACTTTTCGCCATGTGTCCAAATCGCTAACAATTATAGCACCGAAGTGCTGGACCAAGATATTCCTCCACTGGATGACTGGTGAATCCCAAGTAAATTCTTCCTGGAATTGGGCGGTCGTCTCGGAAAGTCAGTATTACTGTGTGAAGTGAACGCGACGTCACTGCTCCATCTTCCTGGCGGTAATACTTCATTTGTCGGCGCGCCGATATAACCCCAGCATCTTTCAAGTACTCTAAGAGTTGTTCGTCCGAATACTGCAGAGGCACATTTCTCACTTTCCCAACGTTTCGCGTGTATGACTCTGGGATGAAAGGCCTGACTTCTAGGCCGCCTACATTCGAAAGCATCAGAAGGCGTTTTGCTGATGCTAAGGAAGCAACGCTGACACTGAAACTTCCATCTCTGGTCGTCCTGAATGACTGCACTTTTTCCTTGGCAGCGGAAACTATTTCGGCTGACACTCGATTGGGGTTCACTTGCCAGAAACTAGTACCTTCGCCTGTTGGACGAAAGACAACTGGGATGCCCTCTGCTCGCTTTTTCTTATAAGTCACCAGCGTAAACGGCTCATCTTCGCCCATGTCTTCTTCATCACTGAAGTCATAAGTTGACGTTTTATCGTCGAACTTGTTCTCTTCTAAGCGGGGCTTCTTGCTCTCCGCTTCATCGTCATCCATTGCTCCTGAACTCGTTGAAGCCGTTTCACGGTTGTGAACGAGTAAACGTGCTGGCTTTATGATGTTTTGTCGCGCCTGTAAGCCCCCAGGCTTTTCATTATGCCCTTGGTTATCACTCATATGGCTGGACACGCTTGGACGAGCATAGGGCTCGTGGCGATGGCTGCCAACCACCGTAGCGGTAGCGTATCAACCAAGCCTTCGATAAAGGAACGTCGTACCTGTAAGGCGCCGAGCCCGCGGAGTCTTCACCCGACGTCTTGTTAGTACACCGAGGAAGAAACTGAGTCGCGCACAAAAACAGCGACCGAACAGAACCACTTCTTCTTATGTGGATACTTAGGTGGATATGCATAAGGTCGTCTGTATGCATTGGCCTGCGTGCGTTGTTCATTGATTGGCTAAGAATCGATGTTCGGTCTATATTGCCACGCCCACTTGTTTTATTTTGATGTATTCGGGTTGACCAGCAAGGACGGTTATCAACGCTCGACGCTGTCCGCGAAGCAGTGTTCGAGAAGCTTAGCGATTGTAGTAGATCGTTTTGGTAAGATTGCGCGCCGCACGCGAATATTCCAGCTCTGTCGAGAGATAACGCCGCCACCAGCGATATCGCTGGAAAGTTCGATAGCGCCTGTGTAAAACCCGACGCGCTTGAGCGCTTGTCAGTTGATCGGCGGTCGACGCTCTGTTCGCCGCTATCAGTGTATTGCTGTAGTTTGACTTTCAGCTTCCCAGCCACAACTTCAAACCAAATAAAGAGTTTCATCTCGGACCTGCTGACTGCTGCCTTCGTCGACGTCACGACCCTTTGACAATATTTGAGCGGTCTACATTGCGCTTAACTTCCAAGCATAGGAGTTTTCTACGCGAATGAGGGTTTTCAGCGTAATTTTTATAACTACCACCACAATTTTAGCCGCTGCCGTCTTATCTAGACCAAGAACAACCCAACACGTTTGTAAAGCCTTTATAGTGTACAAAGAAGCGTACTTACTCGAGATGCAAAACTTTCTAGAAAAACAGTGCTCATGTTGTCTACACTTATTGAAAAAAACTTTCTCGAAAAACATCACCAATGCTTTGCAATGTTTACAAGACACGTTTTCGCGACGGTTAAAGGGATACTGACCCAAAATCGGAAAATTTTACGAGAACTTGGTAAATGAAATCTCAGTGTGCGATTACATCGAATAAGATTTCGTCTCTGAGCAATTTTTTCAGCGGATAGTTGTATTTTCGGTGTCTCATCTTTCTACGTCGCATCCTTCTACGGTGCCTTAAACAATTCGAACAGATCGGCCGTGATGTGAGCACCGAGCAGTTATTCGCGCGTATACTCTGTCGCTAGAAGAGTCGTCAGTATTCAACTTAAGCTTTTCAACTTCACCGAGCAGATGGTCCATGCCCGCCAGCACTTCTTACACTGTACGACAGCCGTTTGCGTTTCGTGCTGTAGCTGTTCACTACGCAGTTAAACTGCTCGTCAACTACAATTACCTTTTGCACAAGTAAGTCTCCGTTCTCGAAGCAAAGTGGGATTGGACTAGTTGGTATTCCATTATTAAACTGCTCAGCGCAAAAAAATTGACACGGTACACATAGAAAAGACGAGGACCAGCGCTGGTCCTCGTCTTTTCTATGTGTACCGTGTCAAAATTTTGCGCTGAGCAGCCCGTTCCCGAGCCGGCTAGTGTAAAAATATTCCACACATCTTGTTCGATACCTCGTCGTAAAATCTCTCGAAAATCCACTGCTTTGAAGGCATAGCGACAGCTGACAACTGATCGAATGTCAGTGTGATGCAACTCTGTCTCGGTAGCGTATGTAGGTAATCGTCTACCTTTCGTTTTGCTGTTCTATTTCTGGCCGCTCCTCCAAACTGGGCACTGGGCTTTCGCAGGACGCCGTGCGTTTTGGGGAGGATTTGCGCCTAAACCCTGAACATTTTGGCTTTGAAATGTGGGGTGGAAGTGCTGGGAACAAGCGCGGCACGGCACCGGATCAAAACTTCTTGTCCCGCAACGACACGACGATGGTGCTTTACAACGTCGTCGCTCTCAAAATGAACGTCACAGACCTTGCATTTCGCAGTAAGCTTTCTATCTTTGCGATGCAAAGCATGAATGGTGTAGGGTCTTTTGGAGGTCCGAAGAAGTGTCGTGAAGCGGAGTCGTCGTTGGGGTAGCCGCTCTTGCAGCCCGGCGCAAAGCAAGTCGGCATACCGCACTGTGAATCTGTTCGCCCTCGTTACGCTTCGTACATCATGCACGTGTCTTCGAACAAGACGCTAAGCCTGGTCAAGAACAGTCGCAAAAATTACGAGCGAAGAAAGCGCAGGCGACGCTGTAACCCACGTGCGCTCGTACATCGGCGGCGCCGATCACAACAAGCGCCAGCCGCGGGAGCTAGACGCGACTGCAGCGCCACTAGTTCTCACGACCGCCACGCGGACCGCCTCTCCGGCGGAGCTTTTAAAATGAGTTTGTTCTAGTAACGTTGGTACAAAGTGCCTCTGATTATTTATTATTTTCTTATTCTTTTATTCTTCCTAATTTTCTCGTCTTTGTGTATTTCTCCAATACTACTATCATGATGGGATAGCCGTCTCTAACGTAGCCTACCTTCCCATATTTTTTTCATATATAAATTTATAAAAAAAAAATAACTACAAGGCTGACCAAAGCCGCATCAAAGTGCTATCGCGTGTAGTACTGCATAATCGCTCCCATAGTTTCAGAAACAAGTGACGTAGGGAGCAACAAACCCAATCACTTGCTTCGCAGATACAATACGTGTTGCGCGAGACCAAGCAAATAGCTGCACGACCAGCCTCAAAGGCCATGCCATACAGGGTGTTTCCGCTAAAAAGCACCAAGTATTAAAAAAATTAAGCATAGGCGCTACGCGTCTCCAATTAGCGCAGAATTGTTCTGAGCCATATAGAGCACGTCAGAACTTTTTTTCCGATCCAGAAAACACTTGAGCACATATTTTGTAACTGCCCAGCATACGCACGCGAACGACAGAAACTGATTTCCTCTACTGAAGGAGTGCATAATAGGCAATTAACTGATGAGGTTGTGCTGGGTCCTTGGCCTGACGCCAACAGCACAACTGTGGTCATAAGAGCGGTCGCAGCTTTCCTACAAGCCACTGGACTGGATGCGCGGCTATAGCACTGCACCACCTAGACGGGACTGTACATACTCACCTCCCTTGCTTACCACCGTCATCCATCACTCTTTTTTCTCCCCTTTCCCCACCCCCGGTGTAGAGTAGCAGGCTAGAGCATACTATAGCTCAGGCCGACCTCTCTGCCCTTCTATAAATAAACCTCTCTCTCTCTTTTTTCCGATCCGCCAAGCTCGGCAATTAACAAAGACTGCTTAATGAACTTTTTAAATAGTAACTCTAGAGAAAAGTTTTCAATCCAGAAGTTGTAGCGCTTGTTCAGGAAAATCGAATTTTTCCATCTATGTTAAGATAACTCCCCTGCTTAATTTTTTCCGGCCTTTCTTTAAAACGCGCAAACTTAAAAAAAAAAAAATACCACGTGACTGCCGCTAAACGCGCGGCGCTTTGTGCCCTCAAATGTAAGTTAAGCGAATTATCAAAGGCTGCTTCGCGCACGCAGATCGATGGAACATGTTATCGGTGACTGCGATGGACGTTAAGCGACAAAATGAGCATACCGTTTCACCAACAAAAAAATTCAACGAAAAAGCGGCAGCCACGGAGCAAATGCCACATGAGACCGTAGGCAGCATTTGATGCAGCGTAGGCATTTTTTCTTTTCTTTTCGCACCAATGCAGACACGCATTGGAAGACGAAGAACGAAAACAGCGCTAAACACGGGACGAGAAGAGGACACAAACACAGCGCCGTGTTTGTGTCCTCTTCTCGTCCCGTGTTTTCGTTCCTCGTCTACCATGCAGCACCAACCAGGCCAATCAAGCACGTTGTTAAACACACATTGGAAGGGGCGAGGGTGACAGCGCGATGAAGGACCGAGATAAGATTCACTCACACGTGGCGGCCGCTCTTTCGTAGACTCTTAGATGCGAAGCTCTCCACACACCTCCTACACATTCTCCACACACCTCCACTCCCCCTCTGAAACGCGGGCTCGACATGCCGAAACGTTGCTTTGCATCGCCTTATGGTCCCCTTTAGCGGGAGATCGTGTGATTTTTTTCTTTAGGCGGTACGCCCCTATCATCATTTAGCGTCCATCGCAGTCACCGGTAGCCTGCTCCATTGAGCTTCGTGCGCGGAGCAGCCTTTGATAATTCGTTCAACTTGCATTTGAGGGCACTAAAAGCGCCGCGCGTTAGGCTGCAGTTACGTGGTATTTTTTAAACACTCGCGCGCTTTAAAGAAAAGCCAGAAAAAAATTAAGCAGGGGAGTTAGCATAGATTAAACAAGCGCTACAACTTTTGTATTGAAAATTTTTCTTTAGAGCTACTATTTAAAAAGTTCATTAAACAATCTTTGTTAATTACCGAGCTTGGCGGATTTGAAAAATTCCGGATATCGCTTCTAGTTTACCGTTTTTCACACCACGTGGCGTACGGACCTTCAACGTTCAAAATTCGCGCGATGACGCTTGCCGTAATCGCACGAATTGAGAACACCACAATGCATAAAAAAAAAAGCACGAGGACGACATCCGCTACAACCAGCGAGCGCGAATCTCAGTCGCCGACAGATAACCGCAACGCATGCAACGAGCGGCCGGTTGAGCTGCTCGACTGCGAATCAGCAGTTCTGTTGCAATGAAAGGGTGCACACGTATACAAGTCGCTTGGCTGTGCTTGGTGACGACGAACTCTCGAAAGAGAGCGCTGCCCTTCCTCTCATCTCCTGCCTCTTCAAATATTTCGTCCGTTGATGTTGGCTCCAACAGGTTTCTTAAAAGAAAGCAAGAACGTCCTTTAGCGCTGCTGTTTTTGTAAATGTGAAAAAGCTAACTTCCGGAAAATAATGCAAGCTTGGGAGGTGGTGACGACGATCGCGGGTTTCCGAATGTGCAGAGAGAGTCTTTACGTTCCTAATTTCTGTTGGCGTCAATTTATAAAATCGATATTTCGCACTATTACGTGAAGCCGCCTGGCCGTGTTAGACATTTTTCTTTAAAGCTCAATAAAAAGCAGAAGGAAAGGAAGAATACACTTTGCAAGCAGAATAGTGTTGGATGATCTTCTTAAAAATAATGGTTTTAATAAAGTCGCTTTAGTTTCAACAGCGCGCTTTTTGTTTCTAAATAACATAAATAAAGACGTCGGAAAGCACTGACTTCATTATACGCATGACATGCTACACAGGCCGCGTTTTCCTCTCTGTTAAGTGTTGGTGAAGGAGTAATGAGACAGATTAGATTCCTATAAGGTATGGAGAAACCCGCCTTCTTGTTTGACTGCCTATGCTGGTCTGCAGAAACATTGGAGGTCGCGGCTTGGAACCCCGCTCTTGCGGCCAGCTTTATTCCGGACAGAATAGCGCGTTCTATTTTTACGTGGTAAAGTTCGCTAAAGTACCCCTCGTCAGGACCCGTTTAATATATTGATTACGAGCTGCAAGATTTCATTTATGTGAGCAAGGACACCTGGAAGGTTCTCGAAAAGCCGTTCTATTTTTATTCGCTGGGTCGTGTGTTTGTTTACCGTAAGACAACCTATAGCACCTCACCAGGCGATGTTTGGGGCAAGCTGAGCAACCTTTCACAAATGTTTTTTTTTTTTTTTTTTTTTTTTGACAATAAGTTCGCTGTGCACTAGTGTAAGAGTTGGAAGGCATTGAACTGCCCTGTTACCGTGCCGCCAGAAGATAAACATTGCTGTCAACGCAGGCCTTGTCCGCCGCGGTGGAGCAGTGATTATGGTGCTCGGCCGCTGACCCGAAGGTCGCGGGTTCGATCCCGGTCGTGGCCGTCGCATTTCGATGGATGCGGAATGCTAGAGGCCCGTATACTGTGCGATATCAGTGCACGTTAAAGAACACCAGATGATCGAAATTTCCGGAGCCCTCCACTACGGCGTCTCTCATAATCATATCGGGGTTTTGGGACGTAAAACCCTAGATAGTATTATTAATGCTGCCCTTACCTTTGCCAAGGTGATGGCCTGCAAGCGGAGTTCTTGCCCTGCCTTCCCTTGCTATCGTAGGCAATGTACCCTGTTTTGCTTACGTGATGAGCCCCACCTTCTTTCTGTTTTTCTTCGCGGCGCCTTTAGAGTGACCGCATTGAGCGTTTCGCAGTGCGAGGTTAACTGAAGTCACGTGCTGTAATCAATGACGCTGAAAGCAGTGTGCTGCAGTGCGCGACTCGCGTCTCGCAGGAAGTGCGGCGCCGTCTGAGATGCGCGGACTACTTTTTATTATTTTCATGCTTGGCAGACACGATGTTCACCTACTATTCTACAGACTTAATTTGTCAGAAATCTTAGATGATGAAATTCTTCGGTTTCCTCGGCTACCATATCACTCATTGCCATCGTCTCAATTATACAGTAATGTCAATAAACACATCGCACCGTCAGAGGGTGCTAAGTAACTATCATTCATTAAGGAGAGAGCGTTGTATGGCTCGTGATTTTAAAAATCCGGCGTTCGGCGGCGCGAATACCATTGGTACCAAAACTCGAGTGGGCCGATACCGCAGGCTGTGCAACAACGGGTGAGGTGGAAAATGCTTCAGGGTGAGGGTGGGATGAACAATGCAATTGACTAATAACGTTAAATTAGTTTAATTAATGAATGTCTCTCCAGAGCATAGGCTACTGTGGTCTCCTTAACGTGAGCTAAAGGGGTTAAATTTTATTCCAGCGCCGCCGAGATAATGTATATACTCGCCGTGCGAGCGATTGGCAGATAGTGTGGCGCTGCTAAGCACGAGGTCGCGGGTTCGATTCCCTGTCATGGCGGCCGTATTCCAGCGGGGACGAAATGCAAGAACATCCGCTCACTTAGATATAGGTGCACGTTCAAGAACCCCGGGTGTTTAAACCCATTACAGAATTCCCCACTGCGACTTGCTCCATAATGACAATGTGGTTATGGCAAGTAAAATCCCTTAAACACGTGAAAAACAACCCCCTACACACGCTTCATAATTAATGCGAGAATGTCACTACCTTTTGAATAGGCTATAGCGACTAAAGTGTTCATGACACCAAATGCTCAAACGGAAAGGTGTGTATGGCAATACAGTACGTCACATTTACATTCACATTACAAGTATTCGTATACTAAACATTAATTCGGCGTTCGGCTCATATTGATGACAACAGAACGTCTTGACGGCATCGGCACGCGATAACGCACATGCCGTTAAGTGCTACGTCCGATATACATACATACGCTCGGCAATACCTACACTGACTGCGTTATTCCTTTCACATTTCATGCGTAGAGATACATGCAGATGCGTTTGGATATGTGCAGTGTTTTACGATGTAAGAATATTCAAGCGGAGACGTGTTTTTTTGTTTTTCGTCTCGTGCTCCCACGGCGCCAACGAGCAGCGGGCGACCGAACGGCTGGCTCGATCGATGTACACACTTTTCCCATAGTGCCTCGCGCTCCCGCGGGGCGTTCTGGGATTGCTTGAAAGGGTTTATTAGCAAGAATCTCCCAATGCATTCACCCTCTCTCTTTAGGATATCATCTGACGCTTTGCAACATATCCTTCAATTAATTTTTATTATATATCTCTACTTAAATATTATTTGCCTATAACTATCAGCGCAAGTAATTACTCATTTAAATTGCGAAAGGGTGTCTTGAAGGGCCAGTTGGTGCCTGTTACTGCGTTGAAAACAGCGCGAAAACGGGACGAAGGGTAAGGAACAAACAACACAAGGCGCTGTTCCTTTGTTTTCTTAGCTTACGTGCCGTTTTCGCGCTGTTTTCAACGCAGTAACATGTAGCAACTGGCCCTTCAACACAGCCTTCTGCATCATCAAAAGCCTTCTTACATCAGGCTTTTTCGCACCCAGTGCTTTGCATAATTCATCAATATGCCAGCGCTTGGTCGTTTTTTCCTTAGCCTTTGTCCAGTTTTCGCGCTGTTTTCAACGCTGTACTCCTTTAAATCGTGATCTCTCGTAAATGTTTCTTGTGACTCATGTGAGTGATAAATGGCATCTATATTAAAGGTATAATTATCATTGATTGCGAATTAATTATATTTATCGCTGCTTATAATTAACGATATTCTATCATTTCCCGGCATCGTGCTATAACTGCATAGATTGAGGTACTAGCTATCTATCTATCTGTCTTGATTATGTCCTACACTGACAGCTTGCACCCCTACATTTAAAATATGTTGAATTCGTTGTCTCCATTCATTAGTAATGCACTGCATGCGAAGGTGTGAATGTAGATAAACATCAGTCATTCTTACTGTGAATTCTGCTTGGTTAACCTAATTTTAAAAATTCGCGCAGCTTGCACTGAGTCGCGCAAAGCATGGCTAGAGGGAAGCTGGTCGACACTTGGCTGGTCCTGGCTTGATTAGCCAAGTGTCGACACGTGCATTCACACGCCGATGCACGAAGTGTTCACGGGATCACATTCTAAATCACGAGTGTAGACTATAGTTGTTGATCGGGTGCGATTGGGTATCGCTTGGCAATCAGAATAATTAGCTTAATAACACTGTAACGGAAAAACAGCGCGAGAAGACAGGGACGGAAGGGGGCACACACACAGCGCTCGTGTAGGTGCCCCTTCCGTTCCTGTATCCACGCGCTTTATTTTTCGTTACAATGCTACGAAACCAACTAGCCCACTGACATGCAATAGCTTAATAGGTCTAAGTGGCACATTGGAGACTTGGTCTCGATTAGCTTGCGTCCCAAGTCAGACAAGCCTTAATTATAACTGAATTGGCTAAATTATAACTTAATTAGCTTAATTAGCCTAACTCGAACACTCGAGGCTCGGCCTCGACTAGCTTGCATTCGAAGTCAATCTAAGCCTAATGCGCTAATTATCATAATTAAAGCTAATTAGACACAGTACTATTTAGTCTTAATTAGGCTTTGCTCGGCACATCTTGCCGAGCGCGGCATGGCTACGCACACCAGAATCTCAACTCGGCTTAAAGGGACACTGAAGCAGTTTTGAATTCGCGACCTCTTAGAACATGCCTGCGAAGGTTTCTTTCCCGATTTTCGACTAAGCGAGCAAACTTTGGCCGAGGGAACGCCCCCCTGCGCGCGCTGATCGCAGGGGAGGAGGACGGCAGAGAGAGAAACGTGGAGAAGTGACGTCATCGACAGGAACGAGCAGGACCGTTGCGCCTGTTTGCTTCGGTTTGTTCCTTGTTCCTGCTGCGACCTGCTGCCTAGCGAAGCATCAGTTGTTCCAAATCGCAGGGATTTCTTGCCGCTGCACCGTTCTCTTGTTTCGATTAGAGATTTTTGCTGTCCGGCATTCACTAGTTGTGTTTGTCGGGGGTTGAAGCGGACTCGCGATGCCGCAGTACTGCGCGGCATATGGCTGCTGCAACACTTTCGGTCGCGATGAGGTCGATTTTCATAAGTTTCCCCGGGATCAGAAGATGGCTGCAAAATGGGTCACTGGAGTTAAAAGAAAAGACTTCAAACCTACGAGAGCAAGTGTGCTGTGCTCTAAGCACTTCCATGACAGCGACTACGTACGAAGCCCGTCTCTGATGCAGTCGCTGGGATTGATGATCAAGTCTATGTGAGTGAACAGCGACGCGGTTCCTTCTGTGTTCCCGCACCTGAGGGGGCCCTCGCCCAGGACGTAAGGTGCTTCCGTGTTAAACGCTTTGATATGTCTTACGATGACATCTCGAAATCGGGTACTCTACACGACAGTCGCATACTTATGACGCAGCAAATATACCGTTTGCATTTCAAAACACCACCATTGCAGTACTGGCCAGAATTCCGAAAAAGCGATGACATTGTAAACAGAACTGCAATATATGAGCCAAACTATCCATGCGCAAGATCAGGGGCGTAGGCAGAAATTTTTTTCAGGGGGGGGGGGGCGCAACTGCTTGATCTGAAGTGGGGGGCCGGTCAGGAAGATGTGGTCGAGTGTCATTTTGTGCTCTATATGCTGTGGAAAAAAATATTCGGGGGGGGGGGGGGCGGCCTCTGTGTGCGCCCCCCCACCCTGGCTGCAGCGCAGTTGCAGCCAGGGTGGGGGGTGCAGCAAGATTGCAGCGCAGTTCGGAGCACATGTCACCACTGCGGCAAAGAGCGGCTCTCGTGTGCTTTTTTCTCTCGCGATAGCACACTGATTCATCACATGCTTCTTGCCCGCTGCGAAGTGTGATACTGATGGCGTCAACAACGCTGCACTTTGAGCAGTGAAATTCATGAACAGCTGATGTTGTCGCACATTGAGTGCCAATGCTGTTGTTCCTTATCGGATTTAATATACACGGCTGAACGTATCATTTCTATCAGTTTACTGCAGTGAAATTAAGCACTAACGTGCATCTTGCACGTACCAGTCCATGTTTCCGACGTGTGTGAAGGTTACCGGTTGGGACACGCTTTCTTTTGCCGCATCACCGGCGCTGGCAGCATCTTCGCTCTTACAGTGGCGACCGGCTCGAACATGTACGGATATACAGTGAACTCGTTACGACTGCCAGATTTCGCCATAACAGCAACTACACGCCGATTTCAACAAAAAAGAAAATAAAAACACGGCATCGTCTGCTGGAATGCGCTGTCAGCTGTCTTCACGATACCGTCGATGATGTCACGGAGCTCCGACCAATCACAGGCGGCGGCGAGACTCGCAATGCCGCCCGAGGCGCCTGTTGCTCGTTTTCGGCAAAATAAATTGCGTTGTTCTATGCAAATTTTCGACTTGATTTTCGAGTTTGCCGCACGAAATTACTTAACATGACACGACAACCTCGTTTTTTTTTTTGCAAAAGTGCTTCAGTGTCCCTTTATTATGGCTAATTAGCCTTTCACCTAATTATGCCTGGCTAATTAGGTTTTGCCCTGCTCAACTAGGCTTAATTAGGGTTGGCTACAATTCACTTGGCTTAGCTAGGCACAGCTATGCTTAGCGCGCCGGCATGATGACTGTTTGTCGACATTACAGCTCTGCTATAAGAATAAATATTTTAATTGTGCTGCAGAGCCCCTAATTGCCAATTAGCAAAACATTCTAAATGTATTCAGCCTCTCCCTCTATGCTTTCGTTTGATGCATTACAATGATATCGTCCCGTTAACTCTTTGATCATCTACCCACACTTGATAGTTGCCTACAACGATCACTAAATATGTTTCTCTTGCATAAAATTTTATTTGACACCTTTAATCACTCGGTTCCATAGATTTTCCCCAAAAATCATCCCTGACTACTAATCATCGATCACTACCACTAAAGATAATTGCCTGTTACTATGCATCTCTGATCGCAATTTCATACATTGAATACCATATATATTTTATGTACGTATGCTTCTATACTGAAAGCCTTCTATTATGAGCTTAAAATTGGCCATTTCAATATTACAAGTGATGACTTATATCGTCAGGGTGCAAATGTGCATAATGTTGCCGAGTAATCATCAGTCATTGCGACTTCATGCGGGTCATTGCCAAATTGTTAATTATCCGTAATAATTAAGCTAAAAGACCCCCAATTACGAATTAGCAACGTAAGATTCTTATATCTAAATAAGCTAAAAGACCCCTAATCTTTCATCCTCTTCGTCTCCACTCCATGTGATCATCCGATTAGTTGATTCTTAATTACCCCTTTCCTATTTAACACTAAGTGTAAGTATTAATAATTGCAGAGTACGATTACCATATCTTTTATACCTTTGAATGGAAATTAGCTATAACAGTAACTACTGCTAGTTACATGCGATAGCCATCTAGTATCAATGGTGTACATTGCAGTACTATCTGTAAATATATATATTATACATGTCCTTCTATACAGACCGCTTTCACCAATAAGTTTTAAAGAAATTGTTAAATTCATTACTACCTTTGATTACATATACTCAATAGAGGAAGATTCGCATGCGTATCAATGTCTCTTGGTAATTCTTACTTGCTTTGAATTACGAGGAGCTATTCTCGTTTTTGATCTGCTCTAATTAACCTACGATTTCTCATTGCTAAATATCAACTGAAGACCTCTACAGTATTCGTATCCTCTATATCTTGAGCAGCTTCAAGAAAAACAAACTTGTATAAAAACACTGACATTTTCACGTGTTTTGGGGCCACCGAAAACACTATGAAGCGCATGCACCCCTATAAGGTGGTTTCGCTGCAGTGCACCTTTTCATAAAACTTCCCGTCAAACCTCACAAACTTCGCCAACATCAGCCAAACTTCACAGGTTCGAAGATTGAATAATCGAGATTGCGTCACTTCAGTGTTTTAAGCAGATGAGGGCGCATTGTTTTTATATAAATCTTTAAATTCTCTCCCATGGAGTTTCACATAGCACAATAAAGTGGTTCTCGAACCCAGGAAGTTTATGGGAATAAAGGAAAACTTCTCGCACTGTGACATGGACTCCCAGATTATATGGACGAAGAGATTTAAGCGTATATTGAGAGAGAGATAAATGTTTTAAGGAAAAGCTGGATATGTTTGCCTGGCTATTCGCCTGACATGCTACTCCAGGCGTTGCACTACAGTAAATGTTTAAAAGTCGTTTCCCATTCAGTGACGCTGCCACTCAGCCGCCAACTCAACAGATGGCGCTAGTTTTCGATGTCCCCAATTCCTGGACATGGCTCAGAACAATACTGCGCTAATTGGAGACTCGTAGCACCTAAGCTTAATATTTTTAATACTTGGTGCTTTTTTCTGAAACACCCTGAATACTCATGAAACGGCACTCTGCGGTTAACATGTTCCGAAATACAACAAAGTACTACAGTGCATTTTACATCAAACATTTCGACACATACATGTACGTATTAAACACGTAAGCAGTATACGCACACGGCACTTCGTATGTTATTACAATTAATGTACAAATGTTGGCGTAATCATGAACGAGATCTTTTGCCTGCTGACGTCACGTAGGGCGTCTTTTTACGTAGGGATCTTTTTACGAGCTGGCAGATGGACGGTAATCACTCGCATACTACCTGCAGGCATCAAGTAGGCCAGAACGAGACCCCCGCTACGAATGAACGAAAGAAGGTAGGGGTGTACGAATACTCGAAAAATTTCGAATAGCATTCTATTCGATTCCGTACTCGAATCGAATAGCAGACATTCGATATACCGCTTGTTTTAACAGCGAAGCTGTTTAGCAAAGAGTTCCCTGTCCGACTATCGTCACCATGAACGGGTATGTGCCGCAGAAATTGGGCAAACCCACTACTCACCACTGGTCCACTAAAAATGAAGAAGGCAACAGTTAGCCCAACAAAAAATGTCTGCGAAGCGACGCCGGCGAGCCGAAGATCGTGAGTACGTACAACGAGAGAATGCTAGGTAACGGGAAAGGCAGCGGCGGCTGCGGGAAGACCGCGAAGCCAGGGGCGTAGCCAGAAATTTTTTTCGGGGGGGGGTTCAACCATACTTTATGTATGTTCGTGCGTGCGTTTGTATGTGTGCGTGCCTATATACGCAAGCAAAATTGAAAATTTTCGGGGGGGGGGGTTTGAACCCCCCCAACCCCCCCCCCCCCCCTTGGCTACGCCCCTGCGCGAAGCGATGGAAGGCCTACACCAACGATGACGAGCCCGAAGATATGTGAAAGAGGCGAACGCTTGGTTTCGGCGCGACTTTCTGTCTCTGGAGTTCGGACGTCTATGTCGTCCGTAACCGTCTGTGGTTTAACTCTCAACTCTCTGCGCTGAGAATCAGCGTAGAAATAACCTAGCATCACCTAACTAAGCCTAGCAACGACCTTGAAACAACCTGAAGCAACCAGATTAGTCTATTGCGAGCCGTCAGCGTCTCGGAGAAAACGACGAAGTTGCGCCTCAGCGGCTCCGCACGTTCGAGCCTAGCGCGAGAGAAGAGGAGGCCCGCAAGAAGACAGCATCTGTGGTTGCCCATCGGAGAGCAAGCATCAATAAAATATGTGGAAAAACGAACGCCTCAAGTCTTCGCACAAGTCTTCAGAAATGTCCAGTATCGTGGTTTCAAGCTTTGCGCGGCTTAGTGCAAGCTTCGCGATTTTTTTCGAATAGTTTTCGAATAATCAGCACCGATGGGAGAACCCAAACACAATGAAACTCTGGAACAGCCGAAGGTCATTTTTCGTCTTTCATCACTGAATTACCAATATGCACGCAGCCCAACATTTTACGAGACTACCTGTGCTAAATTGATTACTGGATGAAGGCGTTTTTCTTCTTAAAACTCCACTCCTACTCAATTTTTACTATGCTGCATCGCATTAATCGGTTCCTGTCTTCGTCTTGTAATAACTGACGGTGGGGACTACGGCTGCGTTCCGCTTCACTGTAGACAACAGACGCGTACATTGTTTGCGTAAATTGTTCTTGCAGATGCAGCTTTCAACGCTGATGCTTTCGGTGCAGAGGCTCATGTTGTAATGTCAGATTTATCAGTTTTATGACAGATTTAGCTGTATGCGTCGTGTTCGGTTAAAAATTTATTAGTCTTTTGTCTCAATTTTATTTAGAAGCAGTCGACTAAGTAACACCATGATAACGGTAGTCACTGCTGTATTTAAACCTACAGTTGCGAAATATTTCGGAGGCTCTGGTCGCTGCTGTATACGAGCTTACCTCAGTATTCATAAACGAGGTATTTGGGTCTGTTAAAAGTACCTGTAATGTTCTTTCGTGAAAGTTTTTGAATACTTGTTTAAATTAAAATGTTGTGGAGTGTAGGATTGTTTTGAAAATGGTTGTCTTACAATTCGAAAACTATTCCAAGAGTATTCGATTCGGTGTCATCACTATTCGATTCGTATTCGATTTCGTTTAAAAATTCACTATTCGCACACCTCTAAAAGAAGCGGAATTTTTAAGGGCTCGTTTTTCTTTGTTAGACACAACGTGGCATCAAGTCTGCCATAACGAAAATCCCGCTACGAATGAACGAAAGAAAGGGAATTTTTAAGGGATCGTATTTCTTGTTAAACACAACGTTGTGTCTAACAAAGAAAAACGAACCCTGCAAAATTCCCCCCTTCTTTCATTCGTAGCAAAATTGTAGCTCTTGTTTTACAAACTAAAGTTAGACCCTCTAATTGAGTCTTCGGCTATGCGTGTAGTATTTGTCTTGTTAGCGTTTAGTCCGGCTAGTGCTTGTCGCTATTCAGTGTTATATTATAGGCCATGCTTGTAGTTCCGTCATGGCCTACAAGTTCGCATTAGACTAACTTGAGTAGTATTGTGTTCTACAAAAAGATCAATGTAGTGAAATAGGTTTGGCACTTTACATATTGCACAAAAGACGTGCTTTCGTAATAGTGCGAGCCTGTAAGCTGGCAAAAAGTGTATCTTTAAAGAAACATGCTGATAGATTTAGGACGATTGCGATAAATATGACGCATTTTCAGAGTTCAGAATAATCGTATGGTTTGCGTGGTCATTTCGTCAGTCAACAAGAACTTTATTGACAGGTCCTGAGGAGTTTAAGCCGCCGGGGCATCCACGAGGGACACCCTAGCATTCGCTACTGTAGGCGACGCCCGAGTCGGAGCGGGAACGTGATGGCGTTCCACCAGTTCTTGGGCCCTCTGGACTGCCTTGAGTTGATGGTCGAGCTCGGAGCTCCTGAGTGCCTCTTCCCAATCGGACTAACTGGTGAGAGGTCCCCTAGGTAACGCTAGACATTGCCAGAGCATGTGCGAGAGTGAACAATAAAATTTCTGTGCAATCTGAGCGTTGTGGAGTGATGTCTGAGTTGTAATGGCCGAGTCGGCAACGTGATGGGTACGATCTCGTCTGTAGCATGCGAAAGGCTACCGCTTGCGCGCGTTCAAGCTTTCTGTGTGCTAGGGGGTAATGGCTTCTGTTGTTACGATAGTGAGAGGTGATTTCGTGGAAGGTGAGTAAGGGGTTAGAAACTATGTGTGGGCCCAGCTTTTCGGTGGCTGTTTGATGGTCGCGGTGGGTGAGGTCTCGCGCTCGGTCATGAGTGGACGATTTGCTCATGTGGGCAGGGAACCCAGAGAGGTAGTGCCAGCCCATGTGCTTGCGTGTTTGTAAAATGTGGGTTTGTCACGCGCGATACTGCGGTTTCGTAAGCCCGGATGGCGGATCTGGAGTCTGTGAAGACGCTGGTGTGCGAGGGATCGATCATCGCTAAAGCTATGGCGCCCTGCTCGGCTATGGCGCTCGTTGCTAGTCTAACCGAGGCGGCTGAGCGTAAGGCTCCGTCGCAATCTACTACCGCGAGTGCAACGGTGGAGGAGTTACCGTATTGCGCCGCATCGACGAGTACGCTACAGTCGCGATTTGCGGCGGTGTGGTCGAGGATCGCGCGAGCCCGGGCCAGGCGTCTGCCCTTGTTGGGCTGTTGGTGGACGTTTCGTGGGAATGGGGTTACCATGTAGGTATCTCGGACATCTCTCGGGAGGGTTACTGAGCGTTCAAGGTAGGGGTGTGGGGGACATGCCGGCCTCGTTTAAAAGTCGACGGCCTGCCTTGGAGGAGGAGAGGCGGACCACTTGGGCCGTAGTCTCGGCCTCGATGACTTCGTCGATGTCGTTGTGCATGCATAGTTTGTCGAGACGGGAGATGCTCGTGTTTTGGGGTTGGCTGAGGGCTTGTTTAATGCTTTTGCGCATGAGTTTCGTCTTTTCCACCTTTGTCCAGTTGTGGGCAGAGGCGATGTAATTGATGTGGCTACTTAGGAACGTTTCCACTGTCTTGGTTAATTGTACCCGCTCTACTTGTGTGCCAATTAGCACGATTAGCTCAATTAGAACGATTTCAGCAATGTTGTTTCGAGGTGCGAAAATACTGCTTTAGCTTTATTTTAAAAAATTCGGCAGATTCCACTCCTTGTGGGAATCGGTTTCATGCGAAGCAGTCGACGAGTAGTTATTCTGCATTTTTGGCTTTGAGCCAAGTTTTACGAGGTGGACCGACGTGTTGTTGTAAGTGTAGTAGTTGTGTACATATCGTGGGCTTACCAGGCACGTCGACTGCACTGGCGTTCACAGGGTAGCTTATAGTCGGACGTAACGTCAGCACCCACGTTAGAGCACAGACGTCAGTATTATCGAAACGAAGCGCACATTACAGTGCCATACGTAACTTTCGTTAGCGTATTCCTCTGTGGTCGGGCAACGATTGAATATAGCTTGCTGAATCAGATACAAATGTAATGGTTATTAGGCTGCTCTAAAAGCGAAGCCATCCCTGGAACCTCAACTGACGTTAACCCGACATGATGCCTGTATCATAGGAGTACGTATGTAATGTTTGTTGTTTCATTACAAAATTAGATAACCAGCACTACAGCCACAATTGACGTTGCACCGACATTACGCCTGCGTGTTCTCTGAATCAGAATAAAGTTAATGCAACAACGCCTGCATAGGGTCTTTTTCCAAAGCAGTTTCTAGATCTGGCGTGGCTCTGTGGTAGAATACCTGATTACCACGCAGAATTCGGGGGTGCGATTCCTGCTGGGACCCTAATTTTTATTTGCGTTCGTCTAGTCAACGCGGCCGATGTCGGTTTTTCTTAACGCCTTACTTAGATTTAGGTGCATGGTAAACAACTCCAGGAAGGTTGAAATTTTCGCAGCCCTCCACTGTGGCGTCCTTCATAAATGCTGGCTTTAGGACTTAAAACCCCAACAATTCTATAACTCAAACGTCTGGAGTGGGCCAGGTTTGTTTTGAACATGACTGAACTCTACCTTTGAATTGGGTAGTCAGTTTGGTACATGGTTCTACTCAATGCTGGAATTGTGCAAGGTCAGTGTTGGCGTTAGCCACGTCCATTGTGGAAGTAGGACAAGGTAGCGTCGAGAAGGTCCGCACTGAATTGTAGGCAGGCTCGAAGCCAATTATGACCCGATTCCAACTAGACTTATCAACATTCAAATTCGTCCAGTCATTTTTGGGTGGGCCTAAAAATGCCCAATATACCAAACCATGCATCGCCAATCTTATCCTGCATTACACTGCCAAACTGTGCACTGCTTGTTGCGTTGACATGCAATCCATTCCGCCGGTGAGTCCAGTTGAAGCCCCGTGTTATTTCCCGACATCTGATAGAGCGCGCTCCGAAGGACCTTAATGGACTTTTTCCATCCATTGTTAATATGCGAAATCTTGACAGGTAGAATATGTAGTGAAGAGTTCGATGAAAGTTCGATTGGTCAGGTAACATTATGATGAAGTTGCGGTGACTAACCAAGTCAAGGCAAAAATGCACGAGGGACGTTTACGGGCTTGTACGGGTTCCTTGACGCTAAAACAGGCAGAAGACGTAAGTCTCTTATACTAAAATATGACTTAGCGAGTTGGTGTCGTTAGCGGGCAGATTTCCATTGTTTCTGTTGGCGGTGTCGTCGACTGAATAAAAATTTTTAGAAGTATTCTAGTTGCTAGAATCTTGTCCTTAGCTATTGTATTGGAGTCATCCCAATGACCGTGAATGTCTGCATGCTCAGCCAGGACGTTCGATGCTTTCTTGTTGCAGATTTATCTCTGACGCTCCTTCAATATCCTCGTGAACTTGCCAGTTTCGCCGATGTAGCTGCAGTCTGCACATGGTACTTTGTCGACAAGGGGAATTCTCGCTGTTTATCGGATCCCCGACGTTAGCAAGCTGATTGTTCAGTTTCTTGGACGGCATGCGTGGATAGTGAATGTCGTATGTAAACATGCGGTTTCGAGCTTAGCTCATACCTGAAACGGACGGCACCGGCGCGCCCTACAGAAGACCTGCTTTGAGACGGCTTTCGATAAAACGAGAGATAAAACAGCGGAAGGCTTCTGGCAAGCCTGATGGCATGAATAGCCGGTATGAGTCCTTCCGGGCGCCTAACGAGAGTCTGTTCCTGTTCACTCACGCAGACGTGGAGGATGGAAAGGATGTTATCCAACTTGTATTCTGCAGTGATCTGCATGGCTGTTTCTATGGTGTTGAGAAGATTCAGGAGACATGTTGCGTCTTACACTTTTATAATGCTGAAGCAGTCGTCTACGTAACGGACGAAAATATTTGGTGTGGGCGCAAAGTAAGCGAGGGCCTCCTGTTTAATCACTTCCGTTCCCAAATTGCCGGTAGTCATAGAATGGAAGATCCCATGACAATTACGAGCATTTGCTGACATAACCGTTTCTTGTAGGAGGAGTATGTGTTGCTCAAGCACATCTCAAGCTCCCTTACGTGATCACTTAGCCATTCCCGATTAAGTAATTTCCTGCAGTAAAAGAGCTCAATGTAGAAATTTTCAACATGAATTCTAAGGAATTTTATTAAGCCACTGTGTAGCATGATTTCTCCTTAGACGCAATGGTGTGGTTTTATCTTTCCACTGTAGAAATATGGGTGCTCGTCTCCTTCGCAGGATCCGGAGAGTAGCAGAATTCGCATCGTGTCCTGCGATGCCCAGGGGTTCAGCTGTTTCGACAATGCTTCGCAGCGTCTCGGTGACCCATACCAGCGTACTTGGCGTCTTCATCTGGTAATTTGGGGTTCTGCCAATCAAGTGTTCTGCACGACCGAGCGTGCATGTCAGCGAGTTGCGTTCTCACCGCAATCGAGATGTTCAACCATTGCAGTACCGGTGGACCAAGGGCAGCAGAGTTCAAGGACTTTCAAATGCTGGTGCGTAAATACATTCACCGAGGTGTATATTATCTATTGAGGGCCAATAATTGCTTGCGTGTGGTTTTGCTTTTGAATTGAGCACACGCTTTCGCAATTGAACACTAGATTGCACATTGAAACTCTTAAGGAATAATGCATACTCAATAAAATTTCTTCCGTCTAGATTCTATTACCGCCGTAGGAGAATACTAGGCGCAAAAATTATACCTTCAGTTCCGTAATAACTTAATCTTCGCACTAATGTCGTTGCTTGGGCAGTTACCAACCATATGCAGCTTGAATTTGACGTGTGCGGAAGTAGCGTAGACGTTAAGGTGAGTTGGTGTAGCTCCATGTCGTGATGAATTGACAACACAACACAAAACTAAAGAAAAGAACTGCGTTGTTTCTCCAGTCTGACTGCATTAGTATTTCGCACCTAATTCATCAGAACGTGACGTTTACTATTCGTTCAGGTAAATAGTACTAGAGCATTTTAAGTCGAAGAACTCGTTGGTTCGTAGCTCTAGTAGACCATTTAGGAGCATACGACGCCAGAATTGGAGCCCGTCGTACTGATAGCCGTTCGTTGTGTGAGCCCTGAACGCATACCAGGGCAAGCTTGTGTTACGTAGTAGTGCTACGTGAATATTCCGAGCAGGAAAGACGAAGGTAGTGGACGAGAAATGCTGGTGTCGATTCTTTAATCACATTTTCAAGCACGTTAAGTTCAACTAAGCTTAGATTTCTCACACTTACCTGAGCATGTGTGTTTACTAATCGGTCGTGTGGTTTTTGTTTTTCACTTAATTAGGGTGAAGAGGAGTATGCTGGATGTCGGCGAAAGTCAAGGTGATACCGTGAGCGGCTCCTGCGGTGTGCGTCTGCTTCGAAGAACTCTCTCACATCGGGGAAGAAGCGTCGATTAAAGGCAGCCGCGACGTGAGCGTGTGCTTACGCGAACGAATGCGTGACCACCCTGTATGCATTGGATATGCTGGACGTCGTATATGTACATATATGTCGTGATTATTTTCGGTTATTGTCTATTGCCTTATTCTGTTTAGCTGGTCTTGTTATTGTTTGTTTAATACCATGACCATGTTCATGGATGGCTTAGCCGGCTAGAACATTGGCTGACGTGGCATATTTTCCGTGCATAATATTAAAGAAAGGTTAATAAAAGGTGCGTGCGGTTGTTGTTGCGTCACTGTCGTTCTTCCAGGCTCAGCCAGAACAGGTTGGCGTAAGGGGAACAACAACAACAACAACAACAACGTTTACTGGCGCTTGGCCGACTCTGCCTGAGGGGAGAATGTGACAGATTCGTGCCTGCGCGCACAGCAAACTTCGTTTGCTGGCGCTTGGCCGACTCTGCCTGAGGGGAGAATGTGACAGATTCGTGCCTGCGCGCACAGCAAACTTCGTTTGCTGGCGCTTGGCCGACTCTGCCTGAGGGGAGAATGTGACAGATTCGTGCCTGCGCGCACAGCAAACTTCGTTTGCTGGCGCTTGGCCGACTCTGCCTGAGGGGAGAATGTGACAGATTCGTGCCTGCGCGCACAGCAAACTTCGTTTGCTGGCGCTTGGCCGACTCTGCCTGAGGGGAGGAGATGCCAGATTCGTCCTGCGCGCACAGCAAACCGCGTGCAGAATGGGCTTCGTTTTTGCCTCACGAATCGACTGCTGCAAGAAGTTTTGAAATCGGTCAGGTAGAAGCGGAGTTACAGTGATTTGTCGCGCTCGCATGATAACAATGAATGTCTACATGTGCAAGTTTTCCGGGAGTTTCTTGGGACTTTTTCTGCTTTCTTAATTAAAAGGGCGCTTTACAGTATGACGTTCAGGTTGGTCGCGAATACGGGCCAAAACTTCTTGAATTGATGTATTTTCATTTTGGAACTGACAGACTGAGTCCCTGGCCTTCGTGTGGCTCTGATCCAGATGAGTTTTCTAGCGACAGTCCGTCTCTCTTTTGTCTCTCTCCCACAGTAGTAAGGCAACGGCCCCAGCACTCAAGGGCATTTCTCGGCACACTCCGCGAGAACTGTTTTATGATTGTTCACTTGTAAATTTACCTGAGTCTACTCTTTTCTACCAACCTGTCGAGATGCGCGTTTCTCGCATCTGCTAAACAGAGCTCCCAACACGTCGTAATTAACGGGCCTACTCGATATAGCACTGACACCTTTAGCATGGTACAAGCGTGCAGCAGTTTTGCGAAGCATATGAAACGATGATTTCCACAACAGGGCAATACGAAGCTGTTCTGATAAACAATAAAACGACAGGTGTTGTAGATCGCTGTTTATGTAGAATCCAAATAGATCAAGATGGCTGCTCAACTACAGAAATTCAGCAAAGTAGGGTACTAGTAAAGAGGTATGGGTGGACATTCAAAGACTTTGAAATACACAGATGTTAGTGTTCAGATTAAAATGAACCATAAAAATTTCCCATTTCATTACTACATTTCTGCGCTGCAAATGCAGTGGCTTCTACCTGTAAGCTGACTTCGTACACGATATGTTGCTTGCTTAGGGTGCTGCGAAAATCATGCACTTCAAACTCATTACACTCACGGAAACACGAAATATGTTTCTGCATCGATAAAATGACGCGCCAATGCTTCTACTTACGTTGTACAAAACAATACACGTAGTGAACCGAGCATGACTTCGCCTTCAAGAGTACAACGCGACAGCATAATCGGGCCCCGTGCACACTGTTTTCAACCGTGCCGCATGGAAAGGAAAGTTCATGCGCGTAACATTGGCTGTTTCGAACTATCCTAGAATGTCTACGGCAAGTACAGTTGCGAAGCGACCACTACGCCATTATTCCTCCATTTGCTAATTTGCGAAGTACTCACTACGCGTCAGTTAGGTGCCACGCGCACCTGTACACTTTGTAATGATTCGGCAGCTTTAAGAGACACTAAAGGCAAACGTTAAGTCGACGTTGATTGTTGAAATAGCGTTCCAGGAACCTCACAGTGCTTGTTTCGTGCCAAGGAAATGCTTATCACATTTCGGTGGTCCGCAAAGCGTTAACGCATTTCAAATCACGCGCCTGAAAAGGCCTACGTAGCATTTCCCTTGCGCAACATTGCCCGTCTTTGCTGCCCGGCAGCCAACGCCGTGGTTTCTTCTCTCAAGGGCACATTACACAACATCACATGGCCACGGCCTTTTGTCGGAGTGTCCGCTAGAGGGACTTTCATGAGCGTGCAAGCATAGTTTCCTAAAATTAACTAGAGGGGACTCTGGCGCTGCGATCGTTCAGCTACCATGGGAATGATGGGTAGTACACAAATTTGCCTAGTCTTCGTGCTTACGGCTTCAAACGTACTTGTGGCTTTGTTTATTGCTATGTTTTGGTTTTCTTTCGGATAAAAGAATGGATCGTTGTGAACTTCGTGACCAGATTTGAATCGCTGAGCCTAAAGAAGATAAAGTGGCGAAGTGAAACTGCTGACTTTTACTGAAATTCGTTTTGCGACAAAGCGGATGCAGCCGACGCAGAGCCAAACGGAGCCGAAAGTACGAAGTTTAGACAAATTTGTGTACTACCCATCATTCCCATGCTGGCTGAAGAGTCATGCGTTGCAGCTCCCATAGACACTAGCGCCAGAGTTCCCTCTAGTAAGTATTGTAGGAAACTCTATGCGTGCAAGGTAGGGTGCCTTGATTCCCGCGCGCTCCGCTGAGGGTGAGGACAGGCGCGTCATCTGCTACGACGGCCGCCATTGCGAATCCCGCCGCAGCTCGGCAGCATGCGAAACGCGCTACACAAAGCGCTTGCGGTGCGCGGATACGTCCGGAAATAAGTGCACGCTAGTGAGCTTTCTCTTTTTCTTTTCTTTTTTGAAGCTTGGGTAGCTGTTATTGCTGTTGTTGCCTAAATGTTATCAAGGAAGCATGTAATTCATGTAAGCTGACGGCCTGTGCATGTGTTAGGCGCTAGAGGTAGACGTAGACTCTGTTATGTTGAAAACGAATCCTCTTCCTTACGCCGGAAACGACAGTCTAAAGCCTTACTTAATTTTCTCGTAAGCTCCGCATTCCAAATACACAAACAATCGTTTAAAGTATTTGTATACATGTGAGCAGCAGCAATATATGTATCTGAACACACACAATTTAGTGTTGCGAAGCTACCTAAGCGCGATGAAGGTGGCTCATTTTGCTAAGTTTGCAAACAATTTACTCATTTAATATAAATGGCTTTATACATATTGAACACAGAAT
This sequence comes from Rhipicephalus sanguineus, assembly GCF_013339695.2. Lineage (NCBI taxonomy): Eukaryota > Metazoa > Arthropoda > Arachnida > Ixodida > Ixodidae > Rhipicephalus > Rhipicephalus sanguineus. The sequence goes on along the minus strand of NC_051179.1, from coordinate 140,497,720 downwards.
AAAGGGCCGAAGGGCAGTATGGTGCGAATATCCTGCTAAAATGAAACGAAAGCTTCTTTATCATTATTATTGCTGACATTTCTTGCTCACAATCTGTAGCCGCTACTGTATCGGCACTCGAGTTGCACCTTGAGTCCTTATCAAAACGATGAATACGTTGTTCGGTAGTATGCCGTAAAACTTCGCATGCGCGCAGTATCAGTGCGTTTTTCCTTCTTTTTGTATTTGCAGTTTCTTTGTCTGTATCTACAGGTTTTCTCGCATGCCCAATCGCATGCACATATTACTGTTTCCAATACTGTTTTACACTTTGTGCGGCAGATGCACGGCGTCGTTGATTTGTCTCTTTTATTAATAATAAAATCTGGGGTTTTACTTGCCAGAACTATGATTATGAAGCACGCCGTAGTGGGGGGCTGCATGAATTTTGACCAACTGGTGTTCATTCACCTGCACTGACATCGCACAGTGCACGGGCCTCTGGCATTTCGCCTCACCGCCGCGGCCGGGATCGAACCCGTGACTTTCGGGTCAGCAGCCGAGCTCCGTCACCACTATACCACCGTGGCGGACGTATTTTTTAAGGCGAAAGCCTTAACTGCCTCATCAAACGCTAAATTTGACCGTCAGCGTCCCGCGTCTACGGCGTCAGCGTACCACGACATTGGGGACAAGGGATGCAAAAAATCATCGTCACGTGATGACGTCACCATATGACGTCATCATGGCTTCACATATTTTGAAGTGACGTCATATGATGCCGTTATCACATGACATCGTAGCTTGGTCAAAAGTGGGCAGATCACGGAGGCAGTGCAAAACCAGGTAAGGTGCCTCCGATCTAGGAGACAATGCAAAACCGCGCTTTGTGCGCAAAAAACTGAGAAGAATAAGATGGCTTTCGCTTCCGAGCCGTCTTAAGCGAACGCATTTGGGAGCCTGTGAGTTTTTGTTTCATTAACTGGTTTTGTATGACGTACTCATTGTACAACTCGACTTTGTTTCTTGTATTTTTTTACTGACATATAGCGTGTATACTGTACGCAATGCTTCTCCGTCTTGTTGTTTTCATGCGTCTTCTTTGTATAGACGCTTCGCGAGAACTGTTTGTATGCGCATTCCTGTATGAGCCCTCAGGGCTTACATTATTAATAAATAAATTATGCTTGCTCAAAGAAATGAAATACTGAGAGAGAGAGAGAGAGAGAGAGAGAGTGTGTGTGTGTGTGTGTGTGTGTGTGTGTGTGTGTGTGTGTGTGTGTGTGTGTGTGTGTGTGTGTGTGTGTGTGTGTGTGTGTGTGTGTGCGCGCGCGCGCGCGCGCGCGCGTTGGTATCCAGTGTGCACGCCATTTATTTGTGCGCATTAATGCTGCGCTGACAGAAGCAATTACACAAATAAAACGCAAATTACACAATAAAACACAACTACCACTAGTCGACTCACAGTGATAGTAAATGGTTAAAAAAACAGGAACTGCGTAATTATTTAAGACAGGACGAAAATGTAACCTTGAAACACAGAAACAGTGAAGGATAAAAAACATTTAACTGCCCACATACATATATACATAGGCATCAGACCAGCACAGAAGGCGTACTTGAAACACGGAAAGGAATATAAAAAACAAGAACCCGCCGTGGTCGTATAGTTACGGTGCTTCTCTGGTGACCCGTAGGTTGCGGGATGGAATCCCGGCCGCAGCGGCCCCATTTCGATGGAGGTGAAATGACAGAGGCCCGCGTACTAGATTTAGGTGTACGTTAAAGAACAACAGATGGTCAAAATTTCGGGAGCCTTCCACTATATACGGCGCCTCTCATAATCATATCGGTGTTCTTGGGAAGTAAATTCTCAGAAATAATTATTGTTAGGAAAAAAGAAGGATCTCATCTGCAGACAAACACGCATATTATATTCCATGATATATTTCAAATCACAAAAATAGCGACAGCAAAAATCAAAGGCAGATACAGGACCAACCAAGTGCAGTAAAGAATGTTTGCGAAGCAAAATGCAGGATTCATGCACACGTGAACCAAAGCATTTTAAGCACGTAGCTGATATCAGTGTGTCCATTTATTACGCAAGGTTAACACCGGTAGAATTTATCCTTGCATGTGCATTCGAAATACCGGCCGGAAGCTTACGCTGCAAGTGCATAATGTGTTCTTCGGATGCCGCTTGTCACGTTTGATTTTTACTGTCCAAAGAAACCTCGTATCTTCTAAAACGATACAGCTCCCAGCGTTCCTGGAATGATTGGTGCACTGCGGCACGCAACAGGCGGCCATGGGGACGGTAGCGAGCGCATAAAACTGGAGGAAAACGAGCAACGACCTAAAAACAGCACGCGCGCCACGCACAAGTGACCGGGCGGGGGGTTCAAAATGGCGGCCACGCTGCCGCCAAAGCCGGGGAGGCGGCACGTTCCCTTTCAAAAGCTGACACCACTCTAAGCGGGGGCGCGCGCATCGAGGCACTCTAGTGCAAGGCACACGCAGCAGTACGCGATAACGAAACTACCACTGAGACGCGACCGCGCGAGGGGAGCGCAGCCCGGCGAAAACGGAACTTTTGCACAACCCGTGTTGCACAACGTCTTGCAAATTTCGGGATGTTCTTTTTCATCATGAGTAGCTTGAATACTAGTAATAATTTGTACTCGGGACTCTTGACGCCATCGGGCTCGTTCCAAAACGCCCCACTGGTGGCGCACACAGTGTCCTACATTTACGTTAATTTTTCGATTACTAGATCACTGCTATTGATAATATTGACGTTTTAGACGTTCTCAAACATTGACCTTTCACTCTGACATAAATTTTTATTTGCCTTTTGTGTCCGTTTAAACAACCCTCTCTTTGCTCAATTCAGATATTTTTACGCCTGGCGCGATTCTAGAATTCTGCCACGCAATATTAAGGTAAGGCGGGGCAGAATGAGACGCGGGGCAAAACGCGACATTTTGACTTTGCCGCCCTCTATAGCTAATACAAAAAGTACCTTTTCTTTGTTTCTCTATTTCAGCGATAGGTGCCGGTAGTTTTCGACGTTTTTGTGTAAAAGTTGATGATCGCTCACAGCGTTCACGCTGGAAAAATTGCCCGGCTGATGTCAGCAATGCCAGTGTGTTCGTGACCCACCGAAAAAGCCTTTCGTTGAGGCACCTGCCCGTCTGCCGAATGTATAATGAGCCGCAGGTCAGAGGAATCCTATGAACTACTTTTTCCTTGCACTCAACAAATCACGTGACACGTTTGACGTCACGTGTTGCATCTCGGGCGTCTTCATCATGTGAATTTTAGACACAAACGTATCGTTTTTTTGGGCGCCGCGAATATCATCAGCGCATCGCAGCGGGAAGCCATTATTTTTAATCTGTGCGTTATTGTGTGCAAGAACGGCAACGCAACCACCGGATTCCTGTTTCTTTTCCAACACAAAAATGTTTTATGCCAGGGTCCACCGAGACTTTGATGACGTATTTCCGTCACGGAAATACGTCGGCAAAATGAACGCCCATCAAATGGCAATAAAAAACTGTAAAGAAGTTTTGATGGCTGGGGTCGAACCCATGACCTCTCGGTCCGCGACGATGGCTGGCGGGAGTTTAGCCCGCTGAGCCACCTCCAAACAAACAACGGAGGCTACATGAACGCGCCTTTCATCTTTCGCACTTTCCTCTCGCGGTGCTCTTGGGTGGATGCTGTGAGCGTCCCCTATATAACGGGTTGGTGAGATGTGTGCCACCAGGTTTGAAAAAAGAAACGCGCCGTTGCTACGACCGTCCCCATTCGGCGCGTTTACACTGGAAATGTAATTTCTTCGACGCTTCAACACACCGCGGGGTGGCTTTACCCCAAGCCTCGCTCATAGCATCCAACCATATCGAAAAATCCATAGCGAAAAACGCGTTCCCCGTTCGCTTTGTGGGAATTAACGGCCATGCTAGAAGAGACGATGCACGTAGCGTTTCTCTTCGCGTTTCACGACGTTTTGAAGGAGTGCATATCGAGTTTCAGTGTTTATTATGTGCCCGTTGATGCCATATTTGCGCGGGATTCACCATATGTGGTGTCCACATGTGTGTTAAGAACTTCAGCTGCAGCAAGGGTTAAATCATGATCATGGGCGTTAGTAGTAGGTACGGAGGTGTGCCACTAGGTGTCAACGTGAGTGCGTCCACATCAAGCGGTGCTATGTCTCCCAAACAACAGTAGACATTGTACAAGCTCTCATATGCCAATGCACTATAAACAATCAACTGCTACTGTGACGACACGTTTCACTTTCGTGTTATACCGATTCCTATGACAGAGTGATCAGCCATCTTTTAACGCGATAGCGTTAAAGAGCTCGTATCGCAGAAATTCCGCCGTCGGCGTCGGCACCCTTGGTTGTGAGCGAAAAATCATCATCTTGTCCGTGACCGAAAAATCGAAAAAGCTGCAAATAAAATAAATAACGAAAATGTTGGGTCCGAGTGAGAATCGAACCTAGGCCGTCTGCGTGGCAAGCTGGTGTTCTACCACACAGCCACGCCTCTGCTTGGAGCTTCACTGAAAGTAACTTTCATGCTTACCAAAAATACGCGTCCTGTATACAGGTGTCAGAGTACGACATGTAATATCGCAGTAATATTGCGTGGTACAAGCGTACATTGCCATCGGGGTCACACCATGTCAATATCCTAACGACTTGGTGGTTTAAAGACAGCCACCCTTTACAAAAGGCACACACATTACTGCGCGTATTCCCTTAAGGCCACGTAGTGGGTGCGTCGCAACTTCGAAAAAATTTCTGGTTTAAAGCATGCTACCCATTACATAAGGCACACACCTTAGTGCGCGCATTCTGTTAAACACTCGTAGCCTTCGAAGTGCGCACTAGGGGCAGGATATCGCTATCGCGTTCAACTCTTAAAGGCGAAGCTTAAGCTGCCCCCAATTTTTCTTTAGCTTTACCGGGATCGTTTATCTCCTTCAGGCAGAAATCCGTCACCGCCACCAAGGCCACATTCGAAAAACCACTCTTTCGCAAGCGCTCTATTTGCATATTCGGGCTTTAGCTCATTCTGTTCTGGCACGATATCTTAGTGGCCTGCAACATGCAATATTTTATTCCTTTTGCGAATCAGCGAAGGGCCCACTACGCGTCCATAAGGGAACACGTGAACTTACGCAGCTGTTCAGTGTGTTGATGCTTTTGCTGATGATGATGCTTAAATATGTCTCAGCGCTTTGTAACGGGTGGGCCTTTAAAACACCCACTCATCGCGCAATTCACATGTTTTGACGCCTGACGCGATTCTACGCTTTTGCCACGCAATATTGCATGCGTTAAGGAGACTGCTTCCACTACATGACATTCATATAGTGTTTTTCCTTTCGAAGCAGTAGAACACGTGGTAGAACACGTGCTTCCCACGCTGACGGCTTGGGTTCAATTCTCACTCGAACCCGAAGATTTTATTTATTTATTTTATTTGCATCTTTCTCGATTATTCATGTAGTGTTCTTTTTTTTTTGTCGAAGACGTTTCAAAAAATAGCGTGGCTCTGTTTTAGAATACCTATCTGAAGTGTTTAGCGCAGAATTATGAAGACGGGACAAGAAGGGAGAACACGTACACATGCGCTAACTGTCAACAAATGATTTATTTGATTTGAATCCGGATCACACATCTTTATACACTTGAGAAAAATCACGCATGCGCAGATACAGTACCGTCGAGGAACACCAGTTCCTTGTTAGTCAGCGATAGTGACGGGGTGCTAACACAATCTTCGCCAAGCCTATGAATAGTTGCTGATTCGATTATTAAACGAGTAGTTTCGTCAAGGTGCCTACGGACAATGAAACATTTATCAAAAAGCGGCACGCAACCACACGTGCTGCAGTGTGTGGCTAAACACTTCAGATATGTCGTACCAACAAGGCCGAAAGTCAGCCCTTGTTAGAATACCTGCTTGTATCAGACGGCCTTGGTTCGATTCTCACTTGAACCCGACGTTTTTTTATAATTTATTACCACGAAAGTGTTTTATGCCGGGCAAGACTTCAGTGACGCATTTCCGTCACGGAAATGACGTCGAAAAAATATACATGATCAGATGGCAAAGAAAAAAAGGTACCGTCAACGAGCATCGAACCCACGACCGCTCGGTCCACAACAACAGATGCCGGGCACGCTATCCACTGCGCCACGGTCACAGACTCCCGAGGCTTTACAAACGCGCCTTTTATATCTACCGCTCTCCCGGTTGGCTGGGTGGTGTTGACCTCTGGGAGTGGTAAGGTAAAGTAATTCGTTATTGCTGCGGCCTCCGCGACTAGCACCTGCAATGCGTTTCGCGTCCGTCCCGTTCGGCGCGTTTTCAATAGAAGTTGAGTCGTGGCCTCCGAGATTAGCCAGCCGGCCAATCTCGGAGGCCATGGTTGAGTTTTGTCAATGCCTTAACACACCGCGAGGTGGCGACCTTTGCCCAAGCGTAGTAAAAGCATCGGCCTCGCTCATAGCATCACGCTAATACAAACCAAAAATAGCTCTGCGACGCGCGACTGCCTCACCTGGCTGTAACACCGCGTTCCACGCTCACGCGCTCGCACCGAGAAAAATCGAAGCCAGGCCACCGAGGCGGCACGACGCGCTTTGCGTTTCCCTCTAGTTCGGCCGTGGTGTTCAATCACATTTTAACATGCCGCGAGATGGCGACCAAGTTCTGCGTCCAATATGCGACGCTCTTCTCGCTATCACACCTCGTTCTCTGATTACGCGTTCACCGTTAACTACTACAGCTACCACAGGGCTTTGTTTAATTATTTAACATGGACGTTAGTCGTCAGGATGGAAATGTACCATCAATCATCAAAGTGGGTGCATGCACTTTAAATGGTGCCAGACATCAATATACATTGTGCAAACTCTCTTATATCAATGTACAGTAAGCATTCAGTTACTTCTGTGAGGGCACGCTTTACTTTCGTGTTATTCCGATTCCTATGGCGGAGGGATCAACCATGTTTTTTTTTATTTGCGTCTTTCTCTATTTTCGCTCACAACCAGCGACGCCGTCACCGACGCCGACACCGACACCGACACCGGAATTTCTGCAAAACGAACTCTTTAACGCTGTCGCCTTAAATCCCTGATACCATGAGAATGAATTGCTTGACTCGTATCCCACGAAGTAAAATGCACTGCATTGGAACATTTCACGTGCAACCGCAGCGCCAGAAGACAGCCTAGGGATCAGAAGCAAGATCGGAGGGGCGGAATAAACATCCGCTGTGGTAGCTGGAATACCTCATCGCGAAGCAATAGCGTCCGTAGTCTGGAAACGTTCATATGCGCATGCTATGCGCATGACTAACTTATGCTTGTCATAGAACATTCCCAAGCTTAATTTCGACGAAGCTTTGTGCGTGACACCCCCGCATAAGCGACAAAGCATATATGCGTGGTTGTGTTCAACGGGTCGTATCTTTTTGCCCCCAGTTACCCATGTCGGCGACTTCGGACTACTAAATGTTAACACTGCCACCTGAATTTTGTGAAGTGCTTATTGGTAGTATCGCATGACTGAATTTGTGACAATGAGGGACACAGTAGTCGAAGGCACCGAGTAGGTGTGCTATAGAGGTTGTATGACAGGAAAAACTCAGAGGGACCCTTACGCGGTCGCCTAAGACGACTCGAAGGCGATAGCCATTTTAACGCGATAGCGTTAGAGAGCTCGTTTCGCAGAAGTGCCGGCGTCGGTGTCGGCGTCGCTACGTAGCTGGTGAGCGAAAAATCGTCCGTGACCGAAACATCGAGAAAGGTGTAAATAAAATAAACAATAAAAATCTTCGGTCTTATTGAGGATCGAACCCGGGCCGTTTGCATGCGACTGCTTCGGGAAAAACACGACAAACACTGTAAGGAGTGGAAGGAGTCTCCTTAACGCATTTTGTTCGGCAGGTGTCACGATGAAAATGAGCCCATTCGGCGATTTGTAGGCGCATTGGCGAGGCCGTCAAACTACGTTTTCTTGCGCGACGCCATGCTTCGAAGAAAGCCGGGATAGTGCAGCCATCGCCGCTAAAAACACACGAACTTTCAAACAGCTCTAAAATTGGACAACTATGTCCATCTAGCGGAAAACATATCAAGCCAACGCCTTCTTTCTAGAGGAGGCGTTTATCAAGCAAACAGCAAACATTAGGTAATGTGCTGCCATCTGTGAGGTATTGTGAGAAATATGTCCCGACTCTAGCACATGGAAGTGCTTTAGATCGAAAAGCTGTACCATTACTATTGGCCTCGAGGCCCACCTCTGGAAACGCCGGCGCCACCATCGGCGTGACGTGCTTGGCAGGATCACGTGGTCTCAGCGGCCGCGTCGGCTGCTTGTGGCGCACTGCCGCGTGGTTTGAAAACGAGTTTCAAGTCCCACATGCGCTGCGGTCTGTTCAAATTCGGAAGTTTTCTCTCATTTTCTACTCAGTTGAAACCATTGTAATAGAGTGGCTGCCTCCGGAGGCGACGAATATGGGGCTCTACCGCTCGGTGCCGCAGTGCCGCGTTTACGCAACGGAGCCCAGTGTCAGCCTGCGCCGGTAACCGCGGGACAAGAAACAGCGTGAAGCATGGGTTGTAAAGCTAAGAACCGGCAAGTAGCCATCCGCTACGAGTCTTGTGTGCAACAAGCACTTCCGCGACGAAGACTTTTGTTACTGCGTCGGGCCTGCAATGTTCGGTGAGTAGCAGACAGCGCGCACTGAGACGATGGCTCGCGCGCGCTTCCCGCCGGCAAATAATGCTTATCTGCCACAGGATGGTAAAAGCGCTACCTTTTACGACGTGCGATGCCATCTCAGAACCCTCCAATGCGACCTCTTTATCGTCGGCCCCGTGCTCAGCGTCCACAAAATCGGCTGCAGATGCGCAAGTCATTGTTTAGATACGTTAAATTAAAAACGCACAGGGTCCCTTATGCGTTCGTTAAAGATGACTAGAAGGCGAAAGCCATCTTCTTGTCAGTCGATGTACTGATTCTCCCGCGCCCCCCTCCAAAAGTGTTCTGCACCTAACGCAGTTTTGCGTTAGGTGCCTCCGTGACCTCCGTGCATTGCCTCCGTGATCGGTCACGGAGGCAATGCACGGAGGTCACGGAGGCACCTAACGCAAAACTGCGTTAGGTGCAGAACACTTTTCACGGAGGCAATGCAAAGCGACCATGACGTGTGAATACGTCATCATGTGACGTCACATTATGTGACGTCATAATGACGCTACATATATTGGCGATCTGTGACGTCATGATGACGTCATATGGTGACACCATCACGTGACGATTATTTTTTGCATCACTCGTGTTGACGCCGCCGACGCGGGACGCCGACGGGCAACCTTCCCATTTGATGAGGCATGCATTGCTTCATAAGCTACATAAATTTTGCATTGCCTCCGTGATCGGCCCACCGGCCAATCCCATGTATTTTCTTGGAGCCTCATTTATTTACGTGGGAAAGATGCTACCCTGTTGGCGTTAGACACGACTCTGCTGCCAAAATTGCTCAGGTACACGCCAAATAATTACTATCCTGTTTTGCGGCTGCTAGTTGCTGCAATACCTTCTATTTTATTCACCGCTATTTCAAGTTCATGTGGGTCCTAGTTCACAGCCGACGTTTGCAGAACAAGTCCGGCAAACGTTACTGTATTTTCTTTATTGTTTAAACAGCGCAAAAAGACGAAGACACGAGAATGAGGACTACACAGGACAGGCGCTGGAGTCCGACGGGCGCTGGACTACACAGGACCAGCGCCTGTCCTGTGTAGTCCTCATTCTCGTGTCTTCGTCTTTTTGCGCTGTTTAAACAATGAAGTTAAACCAACTAGCCCAATTTTACACACTGTCGTATTTTCTTTCTTTTCCTAGGCGTCGCATGCTACATGCTCGGTCTCATAGAATGGTTCTTTTTCCACCAGCAGTCTCGAAGTGGTGAAGCTTTGGTCTATGAATTTGTTGCTGACAGAGAGCGGCAAATTCACTGGAATGCAAACGGAACGATAATTAAGGAGCATTAAAAAAAGGCGTCGCATTTGCTCACGTTTTGTGTGAGCACCAAACGAAACGAATGCGCTGAATAAAGAAACAGAAGCAGCGGCATTTGCCCGCTGAGAAGACCGATCAATACGCAGTGCGAGACTTGTCAAATGACATTGAAACGTACCCGAATTTAGACTGAAAAAGAAAAAAACACTGAATCGTCGGGACAGCAGATCGCGAAGTTGCCATGCGCACCGAAGCCGCAGTTGTAAGGAAATTGTTTTTGAACTGCTCTGATAGCGTCCGCGCAACAGTAGTTGTTTGTTTACTCACAAATTCTCAGATTTTGCGGCCTAAAGTTCACAGCGCGGTGCCAAAACGCGCTCGTAGCAAAAGCGAAAGTATCAGTACGAACATACATGCAGACGCTCATACATGCAGAGGCACCGTCAGTCGTCGCGAACCCGTGCGATCGCTGGCTTGAGGCTTCTTTCTGTTATGCTCCGTTTGGTTATACAGGCAGTCTACTCTAACGAGATATTTCACAGTTTGCACTCAGCGAGTGACTACCTTTCACGCAAGAAGCCGGTTCAGGGGTCTCCAACGCGGTGACAGAGTGACGCGGGTGCTCGGTTTTCTGCAAAGAGACAGCGACTGTAGACTATCTTGTGCTTTCAGTTCGTCGAAAATGATTATTTTGACAGTAAAGAACACAGTTCATTTCGAAAGTACTTACAGAAATGCCCTGGAGGGCTTCCGCGAGGTGTTTTTGTAGAGCGCCGACAGCAAAACCTATGGGGAGCGCGCCGGCGGTATCCTGCCTAGCACGCAATCGAGGCGCGTCCGACAGAGGGCGACTCCGTAACTCCTCGAGGCCATACATAGCGCGCGCGCGCGCGTGTGTGTGTGTCTGTGTGCGTGTGTGTGCAACGACACACATTAATAAGTATGCACTTAGTGGTTGAAGTGCGCACTAGGGGCCGGATTTCGCTATCGCGTTCAACTCTTAAAGGCGAAGCTTAAGGGTCCCCCAATTTTTCTTGTTCTTTTTCTTCTCAGTCGACATGCTGATCCTCCTCTCCCCCGCCACATCAAAAAGCTCTCCGAACTCAAAGGGAGGCTGAAGCGCTTTAAAAAAATGAATTTGGAGTGTGTAATCATAGTTTGATCCCTGCTGAATTCGAAAACCAATGTGAGAATTCACATAAGTGAACGCAAATAGCATTTCTTGGCAAAAAACCACGGCTGCAGCCGCAGGGCTTCCTGAGATGCTGAGTGAACGCGCTGACGTCATCTTCGGCGTGCCGCGTCATCGGCAACATCAGCACAGTTAAAGAAAGCATGGCCTTGCGATCAGTTCCACTAACGCGCGCAGCCGGAACTAGTCACGGAGGCCACGGTTGAAGATACGACAGTGCTGCGCGGCTCCGCCAAAGTTACCGACGATGACGTAGATCCGGTTAGTTCGTTTCTACGCCCACACTTTCGGCACGTTCGCGTGGGCGGAGCAAGATGAACTTTTCTTTTGCGTATTTTAAAGCTCCTGCTGCCACAACAGCGGAAAAAATTACTCCATCGTCGACAATAATGTTGGTCCTTGTTAACAACAATATTTTACGGAATTTTAAAACCTCTACAGCTTCCCTTAAAGGTGGCTTTGCACATGCCTCCAGGATCGGAGGCATTGCAAGCTTTCTGCTCCTCACAAGATTTTGCAGAGCCTCCGTGAAGGCGGGCCGCCTTCACCAAGCAACGATGTCCTTCGATGTCGCCACTACTATGGTGGCTAGAGGGGGAAGTGTGACGGGCGAGAGCGGAGGGCTGTCCGAATTCCCAATGAAAGATGGCGGTCACACCAGGTGGCGCTACCTGCGCCGTAGGTGCTTGCGGCCATGCTTGCGGCGGCATTTGCCTGCTTTGCGTATGGCCGCTACTTGTTTCTAATAATCGCTTATGCCCCGCGCCCGTGTTGTTAAAGGCGCTACGTGTTTGTTTCGCTAAGAAGCATGTGTTGCAAGTTCTTAGCGGTGTTAAGCAAGAGGGAAAAAAAAGAAAACCAATATTGCTTTTAAACCAGACGGAACTGGCGTGTCTCCATGTTTTCATATTTCAATGTGTCTTAATATCGGTTTGCTTCGACATGTTTAATCTGCTACAGTGTGCATAAACTGGGCTAGTTGGTTGATTTTCATGGTAAAAGCAGCGCAAAAAGACAACACGAGAAGAACGACACAGGACAGGCGCTGAACTGTTCAGCGCTGGTTCTGTGTCATTCTTATTATCATATTCATTTTGCGCTGCTTTTACCATATTTATAGTCTGCTTCAGTTGAACTAAACCACTTGCTCGGCTGCATATCTCAGCTGACTTTAAAGTGTTCTTTCCTCTTGGTCAAGTGTAAACTGTTTACAATCGTTCATAGCGAGTATACTGGCTGCAGTGCAGCGCGTTTTTTTTTTCTCTCTCTCTTAGTCCGCACCCACATCCCCCCCTCCATTTCCTCTGTATTGTAGGGGGTTCTCTTGAGCGGGAAATGTTCAAAGCATTTACATTTTCCGGCTACTTTTCCTTGAGAAAATTGAAGTGCTCTTGAGTGCGAAATGTTCAAAGCATTTACAATTTCCGGCTCCTTTTCCTTGAGAAAATTGAAGTGGAGATTGGAATGCTGCAGCTGGAGGCTCTTTGATACTGAGCATTTTATTTTATTATTTTAGCGATAGTTCTATCTATGCAAGGACCAATGATTTCTGTTAACTTACGGCTTTAGATGCATACTAAATACATGCAAGGACATGTTTATTTATCACACATTTGTCATCCCATAATTATGTCAGACATTTGTTGTCACATACTCCCCTATCACGTTAAGAGGTCAAATTACTTGACCCTCCTCAACTTCAAGTTTTTGGCGCTCCCTTTGGACACTCCTGTCTGCTTTTCTTTTTTTGGTAAATTACTTCGCGGTGCGTTCGGAAACACCGTAGGCACAGCGTCTTCTGACAAACGCGGGGTGTCTCAACAACCTCACCGTTTATAATGTGTTGGTATGTCCTTCCGATGAAACTCACGTCGAAGTGCCGCTCGCAAACAACGCTGTCCCTCGTCAGCTCTTTGTCAGTCCGCTTATTATTTCGAGCTCATTGCTCTCTCCTCGAGAGATCCTTCGGGGCTTTAAAGACCAAAAGCTTCTCCGAGCACGATCTATACCCGCCTTTACAGCCAGGGGCGAAGCGTATACATACTTGCGCGATTTGACGGCATGGTTCGCAGAACACGTGGGTACAGTGGCGGGTAAACAAACGACGACAGCGAAGGCGAGGCATCCGAACAAGGTGACGGCACAGCACAGCGAGAACGAACGAGTCCAGACGAGCCAAAGCAAGCGCGGCGAGCGCGAGCACCTACTACTACACCAGCGCCCCTTGCGGCGGCCATAACTTTCATTGCGTTCCGCGCATCGCTCTCCCACGGCGGGGATACAGCGCCCGTCACACTTCCCCCTCTAGCCACCATACCACTACGATGTCTCAAAATCTGGCGATCTGTGACGTCGTGATGACGTCACAGAATGACGTCATTAATAACGTCATGTTACACTGAGGCCATGTGACTTTTGGTACGCCGACTGCACGTACACGCACGTACACACGTACACGCATATTCGTGTGAGTATCACGTGACTCTAGACGCTTAATTACTTTTTTTGCATCCTTCGACGCCGACGCCGGTCTCGCGAAGTATCGTCACATGCCGCCAAATCTCGAAGACGCCGGCAGTCAAGTTTCGCGTTTGATGAGACATCTAAGGCTTTCGCCTTAGAAAGGGCCTCATACCAGTTGGCTGGTGTTTCGATGGGCGGTGTATTCGTCAGGTGCATCACAAGCGCGGCATGAAAGTCATGCCGTACATGATATGCATGTCCGAATTTGCATGTTAGGACCTGCCGTTTATGTTCTTTATACAGTCATGTCATGCCATATCAATATTGGTATATATCCAACGAATGAAACGGCCGCGAGCGCACCATGAGCGTGGCATGTAAATCATACCGTACATGGCATACATGTCATGATTTTAATGTTATTACTTCTAATTTATGTTCGGCATACAGTCACGTCGCACAATGCAAGGTTTGGTATCTATCAAACTAGCGAAACGGCTGCGAGTGCACCATGAGCGTGGAATATTAGTCATGCCGTACATGACATGCATTTTATGATTTTGATATTACCCCCTGTCATTTATGTTCATCATACAGAAATGTCACGCCATACGAATTTTGGCACATATCCATTTAATGACAAGGCCGCGAGCGCCCCAACGCCGTGTCTTGTAAATCATGCTGTACATATATGACATGCATGTCATGACTTGCGCGTTACGACCAGTCAATTATGTTCATCATACATCTCTTGTCACGCCTTACTAATTTTGGTATACATTAAATTAACGAAACGGCAGCGAGAGGACAAGACCATGACATGTAAATCATACCGTTCATGATATGCATGTCATGATTTTGATCTTATGACCTGTCATTTATATTTGTCATGCATTCACGTGATGCCACACCAATTTTGGTGTACATCCCGTTAACGAAACGGTCAAGAGAGCACAAAGTCGTAGGCGGCTTGATAGATAGATAGATAGATAGATAGATAGATAGATAGATAGATAGATAGATAGATAGATAGATAGATAGATAGATAGATAGATAGATAGATAGATAGATAGATAGATAGATAGATAGATAGATAGATAGATAGATAGATAGATAGATAGATAGATAGATAGATAGATAGATAGATAGATATCATGATAAGGATGACCATGATTACTAAATATATATAGATGTCAGTGCTATTATTAAAAAGCTACATTGCCATTTCGGATACTTTTCGTTTGACACCACTGTACACTAGGTTGCATATAATTAATTGATTGTAATTAATCTTGGTTACTAATCAACGATAAAAATGAACAGTAGAAATTCATTATATGAAATTGTGATCTATCGTCTTATCGTGACTATATACCTCGAAATACCATCTATACTATGGATGTGCTTCTACACTAAGAGCTTGCGCCCATAAATTTCAAATAAATTGTTAGGTTCTTTACTATTATTTATTACTATTACCAATTTCCTATACGTCAGCGTGATAATGTGCATCACATCTGCAGAATTTTCTGAGTTTTAACGTGATCAACATGCACTTTCTCATCAATTTAGCGACAGGCATTTTTTTACCCCTGTAGGGCTGCTTTCCCGCAGTAGGATTTAGGAAACCTCTTCGGGAAAAAAACCCAGCCAGCGTAATCATACCAAATTGCAAGCACATGGAAAGGTTGTCGTAGTGTACTTGTCACTAGAGTGCAATTAGCGAATGAATAATCGTTCTGCTACAATTAACTTTTGAAAAATCACCCCATGCATTTTCAATGGATCCACGAAAGTGTCTCGGGAAAAAAATCCAGCCGGCGAATTCAAACTAATTGCTATGTACAGCATAAGAACGCTGTCAGCGTTAAGTGCCTTAAGTGCAATTTGCGAAAATTAAGGCATCCTTTAGTAATCAATTTTTAAAGAACGCTCCCCATAGCGTTACGCCGAGCGCTTCCCTTTAGGGTCGACTTTGCCGCAGTACTCGATGTCCCAGATTGCTAGACATGCGTTGTCATTCTTGCCATCACATATCAATCCTAAAGAAGCATTTGCACAATTAAAGACGCGCGGATATTGTTTTGTGCTTATTTTGAATGCTTTTAAGAAAGAATACGACGGCTATTTATGCAATTTACTGTGCGCGGAAAGGAGCGTTTGCAGGCTAGTTTACTAGATGGCGCCACCATATCAACACCAGGTGGGGGACGGTCCAGCAGAAGAGTCGGAGCACGTGATAATCGCCGGGGACTCGAATTTAGTTAGATACGAAGAAGCAGTCAAGGAAAGGGTGAGAGGCGACAAACGAGTTTTAATAGGGAAGTTCCCGGGACATAGGCTGGGATCAGTGATGAGACAAGCTAGCGCAAAACTCGCAACTAAGGCTAATGGACGTAACCTCGTGATAATCGCGGGAGGTCTAAACGACGTCTTGAATGAAGAATCAGCCGAACAAGCGCCCACATTGGCGAAAGGGGTCGATGACATGCGCGCCATTTCCCCTCAGGTGCAGATAGTGGTATGCACAATACCGGAAGTACCAGTGAGGAATATCAACTTGCAAAGAGCGGTTGTCGACGCAAACAAAGAGATATGGCGAATTAGTCGTGAAAAGGGCTTCGAGGTAGTGGATATAAACAGGGAGGTGCACAGGTGGGGCGGTTTCCAAAGAGACAGAATTCACTTCGATAAGAGGCTTGGTCATGAGGTGGGTTGGCGACTGGCAGGTCGCGCAGTAGCTTTTTTGAGGGCACGCGGGCCCTTCGGTGCCCAGGGTAGCTTGTAATGAGGAAAACAACCAGGGGGACTCTATGACAGGCAGTATAGCGAAAAACCAGAGAAAAGGTAAAAGAAGGGAGAAGGCGCGTGTTGCAATTAGTTACATAAACATGCAGGGTGGCAGAAAAAAGGCAAAATGGTTATAGATTGAGGAGCAGTTAAGCGAGGAACAGATAGGTGTTTATGCGGTTACAGAAACACACCTTAGAGACTTGGAAGAGCCACCGCATATTGACAATTATATTTGGGAAGGATGTAACAGGATCACATCAGAAAGGAGAGGTGGGGGTGTTGGAATGCTAATTCATAGCAGAACAAAATTGGATAGAGTGAAACAAACGTGTTCAGAGCACATGTGGGTTTCGGGCACAGTAGGTGGAAAGAAAACGTGGCTAGGTGTAGCTTACTTGTGGACGGGGAATAACTGCAGAGAAAAGAATCTGGAGATAGTGAAATGCATAAGCACCGATATTAAAGAATTTGGTCCTGATGCCGAAATAATCCTTCTAGGGGACATGAACGCTCACATTCATGACCTTGACGGATATTCAGACACCAATGGCAAGTTATTGCTAGATCTCTGCGAGCAACATAGTCTTGAGATAGTTAACGTGGGGCCTAAGTGTGAGGGGCAGATCACGTGGGAAGTCGGAAACCGGCAATCGAGCATTGATTATTGTCTCATGACAGAAGGAATATATGACAAACTTAGAGAGATGAGAATAGACGAGGAAGGCATTAACAGCTTGGGTAGTGATCATAAACGCATAATATTACAAATGGGATATAAAACTGATAATAAGAACATAGAATCAAAGTTTGGCAGCTTGTATCTAAATGACAAACAAATAAGAAATATAGCCGCAAGAGTCGAGGAAAAAGTAAACGAACTACCAGGTAAAGACTGGAAGTATAGTGAGCTGCTACATATAATCACAAAAGAAATGGAAAAAGAGAAGAAAACTATTTGTTGGAAAGGAAAGAGAAAGCCAAAAAGTTGGTGGAACAAAGAAATCCGGGAGGCGATCGAGAAGCGACGTGAGGCATCACGGGAGCACAGACAAGCAAAAAAGGAGAAGCGGCCACAGGACGAAGTCAACCAAATATGGGAAATATATTTAGAGCAAAAATCCATTGTGCAGAAATTAGTCGAGGCAAAAATTAAAGGTGAAAGTGAACGCTGGATGACAGAGATTCGCGAAAAGAAGGCCGCGCCTAGGATATTTTGGAGCCACCTAAAAGCGCTGGGTAGGAAGTCTGTCACAATGCAACAACATATGGTAGATGAAGGAGGAAATCAATTGGAAGGGTATGAAGCGCTAGGTTACATCAGAAAGATAACAGCCGATTCGTTTAAAAAGGTCGCCCAGGGGATTCCCCCGGTGAGTAAAAGTGCGCAAAGGAGTGCAACCGACGAAGATGTAGTACTAGAGAATTTCAATTGGAAGAAAGCCGAAGGAAAAATTCCTAAGCGCACTACACCGGGCTTAGATGGGGTTCCCGTCAGCCTCATTAACGAACTCGGACATAACACTAAAGAAGCACTGCTGAAGCCGTAGAAAAGTGCTTACAGGAGAGGGAAATACCAGACAGTTGGCGGAAAAGTAGAATGAACTTAATCTATAAAGGCAGGGGAGAAAAGGATAACATTCGCTCGTATAGACCGCTAACCATTACATCGGTGCTATACAGGTTGGCGATGCAGGCAGTAAAATTAAAAATAGAAGCGTGGGTAGAACAAAATGATATTTTAGGAGAACTTCAGAATGGATTTCGAATCGACAGGCGGTTAGACGATAATCTGTTTGTTCTTACCCAGTGTATAGAAATATCGAAAATAGAAAACAGGCCCTTATACGTAGCTTATCTAGATATTACCGGGGGGTATGACAACGTTAATCAGGAAATGTTGTGGGATATACTGAAAGAAGTGGGCATAGGTGACGACTGTATACAGCTTTTGAGGGAAATATACCGAGAAAATACAGTTTGTATAGAATGGGAAGGAATAAGTAGCAAGGACAGCGTTGAAATCAGCAAGGGGCTGAGACAGGGATGTCCTTTGTCCCCGCTGTTATTCATGCTGTACATGGTGAGGATGGAAAAAGCGCTAGAAGGTAGCAACATTGGATTTAATTTGTCACACAAACAGGTCGGCACGATGGTTGAGCAGAAGCTTCCAGGTCTATTTTATGCTGATGATATTGTCTTCTTTGCGGACAGTCAAGATGATATACAGCGACTGGCAGATATATGCGGAAGGGAATGTGAGGCTTTAGGACTAGGATTTAGTGCAACAAAATGTGGATTGATGGTATTCAATGATCACGAAGACCATGCGGTCTTTATACAGGGCCAAAAAATACCGATTGTAAGCGAGTACAAGTACCTCGGAGTATGGGTAAATGAGTGGGATAGATATATGGAGGTACAAGAGAAAGCATCGGTAGCAAAGGGAAAGAGGAATGCTGCAATTATGAAGCACAGAGCTTTATGGGGGTACAATAGGTACGAGGTGCTTCGAGGGCTGTGGAAGGGTGTGATGGTCCCGGGGCTTACATTTGGGAACTCAGTGGTGTGCATGAAGTCAGAGGTACAATCAGGAATGGATGTAAATCAAAGGACGGTGGGCCGCCTCGCGTTGGGCGCTCACGGGAAGACGACAAATGAGGCTGTAAATGGTGATATGGGATGGACAGGCTTTGAAGTGCGGGAAGCTCAGAGCAAAATGAGATTCGAAGAGAGGCTGATGAAAATGAAGAAGAGTAGATGGGCAGAGAAGGTTTTCAGGTATTTGTATAGAAAAAGCGTTGACACGCAGTGGAGAAAAAGAACTAGGAGGCTCACCAGTAAATATACGGCTCGCAGTGCGGGCGATATGGCAACAAGGAACATTAAGCGGAAGGTCAGAGAGGCGGAGAGGACTTATTGGATGGCAGCGATGGAAAAGAAGCCGGCTCTGAGTAACTACCGAAAGGGAAAAAACGAAATAAGGAGGGAAAGGTTTTATGATAATTCAAGGGGAAGCGCTTTACTGTTTGAAGCAAGGTCGGGCTGCCTTAGAACGCGTAGTTATAAAGCGAGATTCAGTAACGAAGAAGAACAATGTACATGCTGCGGGGGAACTAAGGAAACGATGGAACATGTACTGATTGAATGTGGCGATATTCACCCAGGTATACGTGTGGGCACGAGTCTACATGAAGCCTTGGGTTTTAGGGACAACAATGGAAAGCTGAACACGTCCGCGATAGAAATAAGTAAGAGACGGTTAGAGTATTGGTGGCAGAAAAGTAGAGATAAAGAACAAAAATAAATAATGGGGGGAAAAAATAAGGCCATTCTGCCTTCAGAGGCAGAGAGATAGACCGTGAATTTATATTTTTTTGGTATAATAACATAGATTTAATCAATGTAAATAAAGTATTAGGCCAACATAAAACAAGGAAGGTTTTTCTTTCTTTTTTCTCTTTTTTTTTCTCCGAGCCTGGTGGCAGACATGTCACCGCCCCGTTACAAAGGGGACGCTCATAGCATCCATCCATCCATTCATGTCAACACCTAACTCGCCTCCTCAACTCCCTCGATATAGATGAGGAAGGAGATTATAGCATTGGAAGCGATCATAATCGTATTCGGATCGACTTCTCCCGAACACAACACCTCAAACCGAAGCGCCGCATGACATCCGAGGGTCAAATGCACCTTTCGGCTAAAGCTGTTGAAGCGGTGGCTGCAAAATTTGAGGACAGTGAACGTCGACGAGAGGCGGAAACGTACGAAGAATACGTCGACATATTGCGCAGCATCATGCGACGGCACATGTCCCGAAACAAGAACCCCGCGCGCCACACGCGCAAACTGTGATGGGACAAGGAAGTCGCTCAGGCGTGGCAGGCGCGCCGCGAGGCAAACCGTGCCCACCGCTGTGCGGTCAAGGCAAAAGACCCCGAGGTTTGTAGCGACAAATGGCAGCACTACGTGAAGCTGAAACACGAAATGCAGGCCCTGGTTCAAATGAAGCTAGCCAATGCCAATAGACAGATGTTACAGGACCTGCGAGAGGAGGGAAAGTCAACGGCTGCGAAATTCTGGAAATATGTCCGGTCGCTTGATAGAAAATAACAGCCGGAGCTCCAAATCATGGACAGCGAAACAGGACAGCAGGTTGTAGACCTTAAAGGTTATGTAACAACATATTTAGAGGCCCTGTATAGTCCTGCAGACGCAAAGGACAGTCCTACAACAAGACTCGAAGTGTACCGATCGCTCCGCACCTCTCGGAGACAAACTGGGCTTTCTCACACAGGAGTGTCGAACGTGCACTCTCCCGCCTTCGGACGCACACAGCCACAGGGCCTGACGGCATTTAAGTGCCTAGGCTCAGACTGCAAAGAACAGTTGGCTGGTTTCTTCACCAACATGATGGATGGCGAGGAGATACCCAAAGAATGGCGACTCGGCAGAGTAGTGCTGATCCCCAAGAAAGGAGGCACTACAAGTCATCTAAGCGGCTACAGACCACTGACAGTCACCTGCACGCTATACAGAGCCTTCACGAAGTGATAAAAGACTGGGTCTACGGGTGGGCGGAGTCCAAAGGTCGATCTCCTCACAGAAATGGCTTCCGAAAGGGCAGGCGGTTGGAAGACAACCTCTTCGTGATTACGCAGTGTGCCGAGATTGCCAGAAAAGAAAACCGTGGACTGCTTTGCTGCTTCCTGAATGTGGAGAAAGCATATGACAATGTTCCGCATGCCAGTCTCTTTAACTGCCTGAGAGACCTGGGTCTCCCGGAAGCACTACTGACAACAATTAAGCAGTTGTACAGCGGCACACAGTTACGACGTGCTTTGCTGGGGTCACGACAGAATCTGTGGAGGTTTCGAGGGGTCTCCGTCAGGGCTGCCCACTATCGCCGACACTATACCTATTGTATATGTCCGGACTTGAGCGAGCCATAGAGAGGTCTTCCCTTGGCTTCAGCCTGAAATACAGCACCACCGGTATAGACGAAAACCGCAAGATACCGGGACTTATAGCGTTTGCAGATGACATCGTTTTAATGACAGAAAATCATCGAGACATGCAGGCACTACTCAACATCTGCGACAGTAGTACAGCTGGTGGGTGTGACACAGGGCAACGAAACCCTGACACTGTCCGGAAAGGCGCTGGGGGTTGCCTCATCGTACAAGTACCTTGGAGTGACGCTGCGTGCAGGAGGCAACATTTATAGTGAACACGAGGAAATAGTCAGACGGATGGCCCTGCGGGCACAGTGTGTTCTCCGGCGCAGAAGCATATGGGGATTCAACAGATATCTCATCGTTCGCGACATGTGGAAATTGTGCATGTGCCGGCACTGACTTTCTGCAACGCCGTTGTCTGCTTGTCTCATGCGACCAGGGAATGGCTGGAACGACGGCAGCGAGAGGTCGGCCGCACTGCTTTGGGATCGCATGGGGCAGTAGCTATCGAGGCTGTTCAAGGAGACCTCGGGCAGACCACGGGAGGCGGCAAGCAAACTGACCTACCGTGGCTGCTTGCCTTTTCTGCGGAAAGAGCGACTCGCCCGACAGGTCTTTGACTACCTCTCAGCGACGTGTATGCGCACCAACTGGCTTCTTCACGGCACCTATACAGGCGGACACATGGCAGCAATATGTAGGCGGCTTCGTCCTTTTGTATATTTATCGCTTTCGGTTTCCGTTGTACAGGCTCTCCGTCTAAAATATGACACGATAGCAGTATACTCACCATTCGCAATGTTTATCTTACGCGCTGCCAAGGGATGCGGCCGAAAGACGAACCTTCGAGTGCCGCGTGTTCGCTCGGCGACGCGATCACCGGAGCAAAGTTCACCTCTGCCGAAGATCCGAGCGTAAGAATACGTAGCACCATTCGGCTCCGAGGCACGAATGGCGCGAGTCACGTTCAAGCGAGCTGCCCATAAGAAATAATTATAAGTGTATTCCCGGTGCCTGTTAGCCACTTTTATTATATAATAATATATTTTAAACAAAACATCACTCGTTTTCCCTGACACTTCGTCGGCGGCACTGCGGAAAGCCGAATAATGCGTGTCGAAACGTGAAAACTCACAGCAGCACACGATCGTGCCACCCGCGTGGGCGCAGCATACTTCCGTTGCCCCAAGGAACAGTGGCGCCGCAGTGAAGCGGACTTACGGGCCCGCGCCCAGGCACGCTGCGAACGCTCAACATAAATTTTTGTTTCTCGCCAAAAACAAAAAAAAACACTCCGAATAAACTTTCACAAATAAATCTCCTTTGTTTACTCTTCCCAACGAGACCAAGCGTGCATTTTTACTTGGACTGCATCACCACTCTACATATGTGCCTGAACGTGGAGCATTTAACACATTTTTCAATGTTTGCGCCACTTCCACTTCGAAACTATTTGGTCATCGACTTCAATACTTTTTTGACACGCTTACTGCCAACTATCCAGCCATGTGATATAGTACTATTTTGTCTGTAATATTCGTAGAATTAAAAAAAAAATAATCAAAATGGGCGCAGAATTGCAGCATTGCTTCACCACAAAGCACATCGTGAGACAAAGTAGTGGTCGTCAATGGGTGATAATAAGATAGTGCCATTCCTTTTCAAGTAAACAGCAAATATTTAAGGCGTTCTGTAAAGTATTGTATTTTTTAGAGTATTTTTTCGCAACCTATGTTTCACCCACTACGGCAAAATTCAAATCACTGTAACAGACAAGAAAATTCTTTTTTCCAAGAAATACTTTCCGAGGGCAAATGGTGCACTGATATGAACGTCCACATTTTTTTACAATAGAATTGGAGAGGGTCGAGCGCAATGCCTGGGACGTTTGGCGTGGAATGACCCTGCACAAACAGGTGGAAATGTTAACTGTTATCAATCGGGCCAGCTGCACAGACAACGCTACACTAACACACGGCTTCACGCATCAAAAAACAGCTGATGTTCCCTGAACAGCGCGTAGCTGGCTTAGGTTGGTAGATCTTGCAAAGCGGTAACTCCAGGAGGGTGATCCTCGATCGCTCTCATTGGCTAGTTCGATGCAGACGTCACCGCTCCGTATAACATCGCTTTCTGGGGAATTCTAGGGACGGTGCAGCGTCAACCACGAGAGAAATCAAGAGCTCGATTATTCCCTATGAGGCGATGCCAAGTTTTCCCAGTTTACCTACAGTTCCTGCCGATCCCGCAACAAGTGAGCCTCGCGTTCCCGTCTCCCGAGAGCGATTCTTTTCTCCTGTCGGACGCTCTCGATGGACGGCAGCGAAAGCGCCGGGGCGCGCGCTAGCACCTCCACGAGACTTGACAAGATCTGCACTTTTTGCGACAAGGCTTTTTCAAATGCGAGCAATTTAAAAAGGCACATAAAAAATGTCCATGGAGAAGAGGCCTTGGCAACAGCAAAAACAAAGGAGTAAACAACCGGAGTAAACAACCGGTTAAACTGTGTCGGGAGCAAGGCGTAACGTATGAAGTCCTTCAAAGTAAACTGGTCATGAAGCACTTGTTATGTCTGTGCATCATCAGATGCACTACCTTAGGCATTTTCTATTGCACTGCGCTACTACTCACGTCTGCAAAATACATATATCGCACATGTCCGCATCTGCCAATAACTTAGACCTAGCACGAGCAAGCGGAATAGCACATACTGAGACAGCGACGGAGCAAGCAAGACAACACATGCTCTCGTGTCGACTTGCTTACACCGTCCCTGCCTCGGTGTGAGCTATTCCGCTTGCGTTATGTATGTACACTGTCAATTTTTATGAAAGGGAACACGCGAGCGTGTGGCCGGCGAGCTCCGGCGGCTGCTTGTAGCGCCTTCAGGCGTGCGCGAGAGCAACCACGGTCGCTTTTCGCGTCATCTAGTGGCGAATAAAACAACCAGTCATGGGTAAAATGCAACTAGCTGCAAGATTGCAACCCCCTCCCCCTTCAAGCCGATTACGCAAGAGGCCGGGCCAGCGGCGTGTCGTCTGCTGCTTGTAAACTGTGTTTGGCACGCGGGAGCAATCGAAACGCCGAAACTCTGCCGCTTGGCTTTTGGTGAAACGCCGAAGCTCTGCCGCTTGTCATTAAAGAGGAGTGGGAGAAGCTGAGAAGAGACAGGTCCCTAACCGCCGCTCTTTATCAATCCCTACCAGCTAGAATGGCAGCTGTCAGGGCCGCAAACGGTGACGCCACCAGGTACTAACAATTCTCATAATCTGTTTTTACTTTTAATGTTGACGTCAAAAGCAAGACGACGTTTTTCCAGTTTCAATAAACGCATTGAAATTTTTTTCATGTTTCATGCTCACGTCATTTATGTTACTGATAATTATCGATCAAAATCTTTACAACCATGACAAAGCCTTTTATACTTCTCTTTGATGTGCAGTGCCATTTCGCGCTCTCATCACGAACCCAGCGTAAGTCACTATGCATGACTTTAAAGCATCGAGCTCAGACATGCCAGTACATTTTTTAACGACAGGTGACACGTTCTCGGCCAAGTGGGATTCTACTCAGAAAAATGTTTTCCACAGCATTCGATGCGAGATTTGAAAACCGGAAACCAGGAACGAAAGTTCACTTGACTGCACCGCTGTCGCTTAAATCGCTCTAAATCGGCCGAAGTGCAACGCGCGAAAGCCAAGCGGCAGAGCTTCGGCGTTTCGATTGCTCCCGCGTGCCAAACAGTTTACAAGCAGCAGACGACACGCCGCTGGACCGGCCTCTTGCGTAATCGGCTTGAAGGGGGAGGGGGTTGCAATCTTGCAGCTGGCTGCATATTACCCATGACTGGTTGTTTTATTCATCACTAGATGACGCGAAAAGAGATCGTGGTTGCTCTCGCGCACGCCTGAAGGCGCTGCAAGCAGCCGCCGGAGCTCGCGGGCCACACGCTCGCGTGTTCCCTTTCATAAAAATTGACAGTGTACACGAACAAGCCCAAGCTACTCTTCTTGCGTACAAGCATTTCTACGGGACACTTAATACATGAAGGAAGAAAAAACGCAAAACACTTCTCAAACCATTCACGGAAACTACGTAGAGTCAGCACACATGACACCAATGAAAATGCCTCAACCTAGCTGTTGCCAGTACATTTGGTTCATAGGCGCTTTCTCAACATTTAGCACTTCACATTGCGTTTTCACACCTCACTTGCCTGTATTTCTTTTCCCAAGAGTCGGTTTCAGTGCTAATCAAGACGTGCTTGAGCAACTTTACTAGCAACTTTACTAGCTCGGAAGCTGTGGACACACGCCCACCCCGTTCATGCCTCTCACACACACCCATCACGCACCACGCGATTGTACTACGTGTTCCGCGTGTTCGGTGGTTGTACCTAAACCGTCCATAGACACACTCTCTGCTCCTAGGTGAAGATGTACCTAGATGAGCTATCGCTTTGATCACGTGACTTTATGCCCACGTGACCTGAGGATCGTTCTCCTGCATTTACCGCCTCGCGTAGATCTTGCTATGCGAGTGGTTACGATCGACGCTCGCCTTCGGATCGCGGGTTCGACTCTCGCCTCGGGAAAAGTTTTTTTTCTGCTATGAATATCTATCTTTTACTTTTATCTCTTTCTTTGACTTCCTATATATCACTATGTACTCGTTCTAGCCCGTTAGAGTTATTGCAACACGCCGCACAAATCGGCCCACGTGTTCTGGGAGCGAAGCAGCAGATGAACGGGCCCGGGGTGCTATCCTGGGCATTGTCAAATTCCGCCATTGGTCAATTATGATTGGCCTGAAGGGCTGATGTGGCCTTTCTGATTGGCCTAAAATGCTGCCATTACAAAATTTGACAATGTGGCGGAATTTGACACTGTCCAGAAGCACACCAGGACTAAAGCGAACTAGAACCAGGACGAAGAGAGCGTGTGCTGGTCCATGATGATAATTTTCTTTCTACGATACACTGCAAACCTCGAGTTCTGCTCTAAGAAAAAAAAAAAAAAAAAAAAACGTTATTCGATAACTTACATTTCTGACATGCATGATATCTTCACTGTTCTCATTTCTTTTACAGTTCTTACTTCCACACCAGCTCAATTTTTTCTTTCTTTGATCTTCCATTCTTCATTTAGTCAACATTTTTGGTTTTCTCTGTTTGTAAAGTGTTCTAAACTTGTACTTCTTTTTTTTTTCGAATATTTGCTGTTTGTACTACGTTTTCTTGGTACAATATTTTGCACGTTGTTGACATTGTTGTAATCTACTAGTACATTTAACCCACATTTTCTAACAGGAGGTTCCCCCGCAGTCAGGTGCTCTCGGATATACTGAAACTGAAACTGGCCTCTTTGCAAATTTTGGTGGCGCAGCTTTTCGGGACTTATCCAACCTAGCAACACTGTGTATCAGGCAGCACGTGGAAATCGTCAGGTTGGCGCGCAGGCTTTGTTTTTGTTGTGACATTCGAGACTTGTCATCCATTCATTCGCGTTCATGGACACGTGTTATTTATTATATAGGTTATCAATTGAACGCGAATTGTGTTGCGTGTGCCGAAGCTTTCGTCATGCGTTCTATTGGTCTGAAAACTTCAGTGCGCGAAATCGGGTGGGGCCTGAAGCATAACGCCCGGAACACGCCTCGACAGGTAGGATTTTCGTCTTTTCAGAGTTGCTTGGCTTTGTGATTGATAGTTTCAAGAAATAAGCTATCGCTTAGGTATCCATCGACCAATCCTCGGTGCACACGCATACTGTCAAGTGAATTGAAACGCGAACAAATGAAAACGAACCGTATGCATTGTTTCATGTTTCCAGGTTCGCCTGCATTGGTAAAAATGCCTTCAGCACTATTCGGTGTTATTAATCGGATACGGAGTGATTTCCTGTAATCAGGCGAGATATAAGTTTCATTAAATAGTTGTTTTTCTTTTAGGATCAGACAGTCTCTACGGTAGAGAATGCGATGTGAAACGTCGCAAAGGACAAGCGTTCTCTTGTTTTTTCTAAATCAGTGATCCCGGGCCAGCAATATGAACACATCATGCTAAAAAAACAGCGCGCTAACAAACGGGACGAAAAAGGGTAACATAACACAAGCGCTGACTCTCAATTGGTGCTATATTAAAATATACAGATCACTTAAATGTACATGATATACATAATGAGCATGCACAGAAGAGCTGGCGGAGGAACGCAACAATGCAAATAGACCAAAAATTTTACGCTGAGGAAACTGCACTGGCGCGACAAAAAGGCAAGTCAGACTAACACACCACTGATTAGCGACAAAAATTACTTAGCGCAATACGAACAAGGCACACAAGAAAGGTACACAATTAAGGGACAAGCGCTACTTGCAACTGTTTATTCCACAACATTGTCATGAAACATGCATATACCTTTGGCACATGCACAGATGCGTTCAGTGAAAAAAAAAACAAGAAATTGAAGATAACAGATTTTCTATTGCAAGTACGTGTCGATGAAGCTGAATTCGTTTGAGTGCAGAGTGACGGAAGGTTCCCTAACGCACCCCTCCCCCCTATTCTCAACGAGAAATCCCTCCAGTAACAAACGGGTTTGTTCATTGCAGCTTTTGCCAAGGATCTTTGCCTCGCGAAACAATGCCTCACAATCACCGTGCACTGCACCATGTTTTTAATGAGGGTGGCAGGGTTTTACGCATTTTGAGATTTGTTGACGATTATTTAGTAATACTAGAGCCACAGGCCGGGGGCTTATACAGGGACCAGGTGGACACGATTTTAGTGTTTTTTAACCAGCATGAGAAGGGACTGTCCTTTACACATGAACTTCTTATGCAGGGCGCACTGCAGTTTTTAGATATTAATTTTAGCTATCCGGGACTACACGTGTGCTGGTCGTACTGACCTCTGGCAAAGAAGGGGATTTTACTTTTTGACTCATCTCACTCCAAGACAGTAAAAAGAGCCATTGCATCACTTTGCCTCGAGTCTGCGTTGAAGAAATCGTGCCGCCACGAGATGCAACAGAGCTTTGATGTACAAGTATCGAAGCCGCTGGTGGCAGGCTATCTGCCCACAGTGATCGCAGCAGTTGCTGAAAGCCTGTTGCAGAAGTGCAAACAACGCATACACACAGATGCCAGTGACTTCACCCTGAAGAAACGTGCTCTAGTAGTCGTTCCCTATATGCATAAGGTTTCGCAAAACCTCAAGAAGGTTACGAACAAGCACGACATTGCAGTGGTGTTTTCTGCCCCCAACAAGCTCGCCCGCCTTTGCCCTCGCATAACTGCGGTGAAAGCAACAAGGCGAGGATGCCAAAACAAGCACTTTTGGTCTTACAGGAAATGCACCTGCGGCGTCGTTTATGATATACCACTCTCATGCGGTAAAAGTTACATCGGTCAAACTGGTAGGTGTGCAAATGACCATTTCAGAGAGCATGCCCTGAACATAAAAAAGAAGGAAAGAATGCACTTAGCAGATCACGTGAGCCCTTGGGGTTGTGAGGCATTGTTTCGCGAGGCAAAGATTCTTGGCAAAAGTCGCAATGAACAAGCCCGCTTGTTGCTGGAGGGATTTCTCATTACGAAGAGGGGAGAGGGGTGCGTTCGCGAACCTTCCGTCACTCGGCACTCGAACGAATTTAGCTTCATCAACACATATATGTGATAGAAAATCTGTTATCTTCATTTCTTGTTTTTTTCATTGAACGCATCTGTGCATGTGCCAAAGGTATACACATGTTTCATGACGACGTTGTGGAATAAACAGTTGCAAGTAGTGCTTGTCCCTTGTGTACCTTTCTTGTGTGCAATGTTCGTATTGCGCTAAATAGTTTTTGTCAGTATGCACCAACCAGTGCTGGGCAGTATCGAAGATACATGTATCTGTATCGCGATACGTCTCGCAAAACGAGTATCTGTATCGGTATTTCCGATACATTCAATAATGTATCGTGTATCTTAAGATACAAGATACTGCTATAGAAACACCACCGTGCGAAACAATAAACGTCGACCGGAATTGCGGTTCTCAAGCTGATATTGCTGTCACTAAGCCACCAGAATAAAACTAACGACAGCGACGTTCGTGTATATTTCCGCCAGAGCACTCGAGCGAGTACAGGCGATGAGGTTTAGGCGTCCCTATTGGTGGAACAGAGTCACGTAATGGCGCTCCAGCTATCTCGACAAAAACAAGCGTGCGGATGTCTACGCGCAGCCTACCTTTTTTAAGTGCGAATGCACTTTATAAGCGACCCTGAATCCGCCGTCCCATAGCAACGGCGCGAGGAGCGGAGAGGAGCGTCTGTAGCAACGGCGCAGCGACGTCACACCCCACGTGACTGCGCGCGCTCCGCCCTCCGCTCCGTGGCTGCGCGCGCCCCGCGCATTGCCTGTGGTGATGAAGGCCGGCGGCGAGACGCCGAACGAAAGCGTGCGAAGCGAGCCGAGCACCCCGAAGCCGATCTGGCGCGGGGACGCGCGATGCGTGAGCGAGCGCGGGCCCTCGAATTCGATAGGCCGGACGCGCGCTTCAAGCGAGACTTCCTGGACCGCAGCTTCGGATATAGCTGCGCGGTGTGCGATCGACTGTGGTTCGACAACAACCTGAGCCCCATCTCGGGCGTGCGCAACGCCGCCAACAAGTTGAACGCGTTGCGGGTTCTTTGGAACGAGTTCGGAAGACAGATCATCATCATCTGTAAAAGTGCTTTGCACTTAAAAACGGCCAGACCTCCGTGGGTCGGCTGGCGCGTGCTCTCGCTGCCGTCTCCTTCGCTCGGCTCTGCAGTTTAGTCGCGCGCGCCCCCTCATAGCATCACCCCGTGCTTCGCACTTCCTCATACTCCCCTTCGGGGAAATGCGGGTTTTTTTCTAAATGTTTTCTTTCTTTTGAGTTGTGTTGATGTCATGACACTTGTTCATAGCCACTGCACTCTGCTACGTACTCCAATGTGTGTGGCGTCATTCGCACAAATTCTGATGCCGCTGTACTGTCGCAATCGAAGTTTTTCATGCGTGGTGCTTCATTGCAAAGTCTCAAGAATGGGGTTGCTTTGCGTCTCGCGGCTTTCACACATCAACGATTTGAAAGATCTTGTGGATGTAAGCTTGACTTGCATAGTACGATGAGATTGACATACATTAAAAGGTGATTCTAACAACCGTCCCACTATCGGTGCCGACGTTAGATGCAATAGAAGAAGCATTTACATACTGCAAATATTTTGACGTACTATGTCTTTGTACTTCCTGCTCAATTATTCGAGAAGTTCGTTTAGTGATAATTTGATTGTTAGCACACGTGCTTTCTTTGCTGTCCTCCATTTGCATCCCACACATTACCTAGTCATCTGCATAGTTTTTCGCCCGTCTGTTTATAGTAATATATCTTTTGTAACCTGCTGCTGAAATACGTTCTCTGCTTTATTCTTATTTTTTAACTGTCTGCGAACGTGGTTTCATTTCATATTTCGCGGGCCATCTTTAAAAGCTTGAAAATATTCGCCACGCAGCATGTACACTGACAAAAGGAAAAACTGGATCGGTCGTTTTTATATGCGCTCTATGATGTGTTGAAGCGCAGTTGGCCCTAAAGTGAATATTAAAATGCTGCATAATTGACCTCACTTAATTAACCAGTTAAGCTTAGTAGAAAACATACCATAACGAGCGCCACATGACGGTAAACCGAATACATTTCGTTGCATTCAGTGGCGGTTAACCACTTGTCTTTTTTTTTTTAATTTGGTTCTACTCACGTGCGACACCCTGTATACTTATTCACTTTGAATGTTTAATACGGAACCACCTTGCTATTCGACTTACATATTTTTTTCTCTCTCTGTTGTGTTAGTTCTGTATAACTTATCCACTCCGGCTATAGCCCTGCACTAGGGCACGGCCGGGCTAGACCGCACGCACGCGCGCGCTCGCTTCTTACGGCCTTCGCATCGGGTGTAGTACATGCCTCTCGCCGCTGCTCTGAGGGGGGCGCTGCGACCCTGACCCTCCTCCGCCGCTCCGTGCAGCGCGCGCAACGCCGGTTCGGGCGCGCTTCTTCATTCACCGTGCGTTGAAAAACAAGTTGCCTAATCGTTGAAGACGCACAAATGGTTTATTCTGACTTCTTATATGCGGAATGTGTATCGAGCTTAAGCTTATCGAAAAACGTATAAATGCAAGAGCCGAAAGTACAGCTCTCCTCCATCAAACGTGTAGACGTTCTGAGGTCTGGAAATAAATATTTATTGCACGTAAGCACTCGCAAATAGTTGAACGCTTTCAAGTGAAAACTTTGCCGGACTTCACAAATGTCTCGTTCACAACCTAAAATGCTCCCTAGTCGGCTTGTGTGCGTAGGTGGAAGGCTTGTCGTTTGCGTCAGTCAGTTGGTGTAAGTGATTGACGAGGAGAATTCTTAGGAGTTTTTCGGCTATGAGATCTGCGGATCGTCGGGAGTGGCTGTCGTCAACGCCTTCAGGACAGCTTAAGATGGGAGCGCGTTGCAAGTAGGGCTGGACTGCTGTTTCCAAAACTTCTAGTACATTCCTGCGTGGCAGGTGTTCAGAGGCCTTATCGAAAAAGACCACTATCTTGACCAAAAGAGCTATAGAAACTCAGGCTTCGGGTTGTGTAGTTCGTTCTTGTCTTGTGCTCGCAGTAGCTTGTACAGCTGATGCTGCCTGTTGTTGGTCGTCAGCAGCGCAGCGCAAGAGTCAAATCCGAGGTCTGTATAATAATAATAAGCGACGAGGAGAGTCTGAAAAGTGCGAGCGATTTGAGCGGTTGTACGTTTTAGCGGTGCGATTAGAGCGGTTGTGCGTTGTTAGCAGTGCGATTTGAGCGAATATGCGTATGCGACTTTGTGTTATGAGTTTTGCGTTGTAACCAAGTTATTGATAATTAACTGTAAACTTCTTTTTCCCTTTTAACTGTGTGTCGTGCGTTGCGTTTTCTACTGTGTCTTATTTTACGGCCCAGCCATCCTGACGCTAACAAAAGGAACGCAAAAGAGCTCGGGGTCCCCGGAATTAATGTTTCCAGGTGGTGTTAACACCAGGTACCACTCTCGGGGCGTGCCGTCCGAAGGGGTTATTCAGCAGCAAGAGTCCTCTCTTGTTTTTTTTTTACTTTCTTTCCCCCTATACGCAGTTATTTTCAACCATTAGAGATACAACTCACGTACGTGTTTCAAAGAGCTGTCAAGCTGCAGACCGCAGCTTTTAGCTCTGAAAACCACTCCAAATGTATTTGGAAAAATAAAGAAATAGAAAATAGCTAGCAAAGGGAAGGCGACCTCTTAATTGCGGCCTCATTGTCCAACGAGACCAAGGGCCAAAGGTATTTGGTGCTCTCTGCTTGTAGAACAGGTGCAGCGTTGTTTATATCTCTCTCTGATCGTTGCCAGTGCTTCATGCCTCCTGCATTATGCCTCATGATGGTTAGCACAAACGCAACACGGACGAAAAGAAGAAAAAACGACGACACAAGCGCTATCTAACAACTGAATGTTTATTGGAAAAATCACAAATATATATGTCTAAGAAAGAGAACTGCGTGAGCTGCCCTTCTATCGCTTTGATTGATGAGGAAGTGTCTTTCCTGGAAAGGACGTAGTTTTGTTAGCATACACGTTTTTATCTGTCAATTATATTTGGCACATGTGCGGGTTTGTTGTTTTTTTCTCTTTCTTATACATATATATTTGTGATTTTTCCAATAAACATTCAGTTGTTAGATAGCGCTTGTGTCGTCTTTTTTTCTTCTTTTCGTCCGTGTTGCGTTTGCGCTAACCATCATGAGCATTTTCCAACTCGCCCAATTCGCTACCCTCCTGCATTATGCCTCGTTAGCCGATTCTTCCGCAGTTTTACTGAGTTTAAGCTTGTATTATCCACGAGCACATGCATGCATTATGCGGCGAGCCATCTGATAACATTAGTTTTTTTTTTTTTTTTTAAAGGAGACGATCCTCCCTCTACCCCCGACTTCTTGAATAATCCCCCTCCCCTTTCTCCGTCGAGAACCCCGATTCCGCGGTTTCACAGCGAGCAACACTCTTGTGCCGTGTGCGCGGCGCAGGAGATGCACGGTCAGGGTCGCAGCGCCCCTACCGCCGCCGGGCGGCGAAACATACTGAGAAACTCTCCCATTGCTTTCGCGACGGGTGAGAAGGCCGTAAGAAAAGAAGCGCGCGTGCGGTCTAGCCCGGCCGTGACTAGGGTTGCAGTATATGTAAATAAACAATAAATAAATAAAGAAATATTCGTTTTCCTTTTTTTTTAGATCACCTTAAAGGGGTGGTGCCATCAAATTTCTAGGCTATAACGAGCCTGTTGTGGGTTTCCTTTGTATACAAGGACAATCCACACGAAGGGTTGGACACAGCAAACGTTTAGAATATATTTTAATTCACTTCCAAAGTGTACCTAAATGCCCATTCTTCCGATCAAAACCCATCGCTAGCGCGCCAACACTGACGTAGATCTGTAGGAAGGGCAACGAAAGTTGTAGTGACGTCACACCAGATCTGCTGTAGTGACGTGAGTGACATCCGCCACCTCTGCAACGTACGTACCGGCTGTAGTGAACTAGAATATATTCTAGTTCACTATAGTACCGGCAAAGCATCGGTTGCTACATCACTCGCCGAGTTTCGATCGCTTCCTGGCTAAGTGCGTCACAGCCTTGTGTGGTCACGTGACCACGCCTCCTACACTTCTACGTCACTGCCCAACCTCGGCGCCCAGAAACCGAAACCGAAAGTTGTCCACATCAAAAGGCGATATTAAATTATTTAGCGAGAATACATGAATTTTGGTGCGTGCATCATGCTTCCTGGAGCTATAGGAAACGCTTACATCAAAGAACGCGCAAGCCACAAACATGGTGGCACCACCCCTTTAAAGAATTCTTATTGTTACAAACCTGCACGTAAGCAGAGCTAGAAGTGGCAATAGTGTGAATAGCAGTGATAACCTGCGCCGTTTTGTGCCGCTAGAATACGTCTGAGACGTTTCCTGGCGGCTACGTTATTTTGGAGTAGAAATGGTAAAAGATTGCACGTTAGTGAATATATTCCCTGCGAACGCTTTACGCCAGCAGATAAGTAAAACATGAAAAAGCACTGCAGTTTTATGTCCTCAGTTAAGTGTGAGCGCCGACTATGTAGTTCATCATCTTCACACGATGCGTCACAAACAATATCGCTACCAACGTTATGGCTGCTCTACACCTGTCGGTGGATGCGATATTACGAAAGCAATAATACGCTTGCGGACTAGGTAAGATTACACAGAGGTATTTGTGCCATCATGCGGAGGCATCTTATTAATTAAGGTTCTTGCAAGTAGATGGAAACCAGCTAGCCTGTCGCCAAGTAGATCATCGACGCCCATAAATTACAGAAGTGTCAAGAAAAAAAAACCGCAAAGAGTGCAGCAGCTAAAGACCTGTCACATTAAGCAGCCAAACAAATCCCAATAAGTTGTTTAGAAATGAAACTAATATACCTTTAACAAGAAAGTTTGTATCTTGTGATACAAACAGGTGTTTTGTTAAAATTAAACAAAGTTGGTCGCAGTTAAAGAATTTTCAAGTAAACACATTTCTACATAGGCCTATGCTGCTTCATTACATTTATCTATAATAGCAAGTTTGCAAATGTATCGAAGTATCTTAAGATACAACTGGGAAGTATCGTATCGGATACAATTATTCCAGAAGTATTTTGTATCTGTATCTCAAATACTTCTTGCCCGAGTATCCTGTATCGTATCGCGATATAATTTCAAAGTATCTTTGCCCAGCCCTGGCACCAACTAGGCCCCCAAAAAGTCCTATTAAACACCACTGATTAGGTTTACTTCTTTGTCATGCAAAGACTATACCGATGTTAAGCTGATGCATGACTCTCCCTCTTTTTTAGTGTAAAAGGCTTCCACAAGAACCCTTGTCCT
Organism: Rhipicephalus sanguineus; assembly: GCF_013339695.2. Taxonomy (NCBI): domain Eukaryota; kingdom Metazoa; phylum Arthropoda; class Arachnida; order Ixodida; family Ixodidae; genus Rhipicephalus; species Rhipicephalus sanguineus. Next base: position 140,462,301 of record NC_051179.1, on the reverse strand, counting down.
CTGATGATTGTGTGTTAAGAGCACCATCGTATCACTGAAAAGAGGCGTGCACCCACACGTGTGGCAGTGCGAAGGCACAGCTGCAAGTGTTCTTTTAGCCATACATGAACACATTGCACTTTACACTCGCATTTAGCTGGGCAGGTGTGGCGAAATTTTCTCGTGGCTTAGTGCACTTCATGATGCATAGAGGGCAGCTGCCTCTCTTGCAGTCTGCACAACTGGAACAAGGTTTTTCTTTTTCTTCTTTTTTCTTCTTTTTGCTTGCTACCATCACAGCTTAAAGGGACCGACAACTGATTTTTCTCGACCCAGTCTTTTACGGCGCGACAGGAAGCTCACCCTTCGTAGCGTTTGTAGCTGCAGTGGTTTATCCGAAAAGCACGTAGTTAATTTACAAGTAGTATTTTTCGGTCTGAAAGGCTCCAGACACGCATGGAGGCTTGCTCCAGCAACGTTGAGCATTGATAGCGATGCCGCTAGCCCTTGTGAAAGCTGTCGTTCTTTTGCTTTCGCAGGAGTTACTGTAACTATGCTTGACCACCTTTATTTTGAGCTTTCCAACCATTTTTGAAAATAGCAGGCTGTTACAATGATATGTGCGGCTTTATACACCTTCCCGGTATTTGTACAGTGTTGTGTGTGCCTCCGCCCAAGGTTGCTTGCGCCTGTGTCATGGATGGCTTGTCCCGACGTCGTTACTCTCTCGATACACGAGCCAAGCCGAGTAATCGAAAGCGTAACTGTGCATATGTACGGCCACACCGAGTAGCAGCGCGCGTCGTTTCTGAGACGAAGTGTAGGTAGCAAAACTATGTCGCTCCAAAATCTTAGCGACCTGGAAACTGCGTGCACGGTTGCATGAGCACGCTGAAAAGCAGCTCAAGACGCGCTGACGAGCATGGGATCATTACGTCACACGAAGGCAGCGCCACTTTAATGCAAACTACTAACGAAGGCCTATGTGTACATTATTATGGAGTAATACCTTTTAACCCTTTACTGCCGGTTGTCGCGAATTCGCGACATACCGAAAGATGCCGATTAAAGGGACACTAAAGGCAAATATTAAGTGGATGTTGATTGCTGAAATAGCGGTCCAGAAACCTCGTAGTGCTGCTTTTGTGCCAAGGAAGTGCTTATCTTGAAATAAAATCACGTTTTTAGTGGTCCGCATCGCGTTAGCGCGCTTCAAATCTCCCGCCTGAAAATACGACTCTCATACGTCACTGCTGCCGTGCCCAACGTTGCCCGCTTCTACTGCGCGGCCGCCGACACTAGTAGCAGCCGAGCGGAAGTAGCGGGACCCACAGTAGCAACAACGGCGCTGCGGCAAAGACTTGCTCGGATGGGCACATTCAAAACCGTCACCAAGTTGCGGTTGGTCTCGTAATCCTCAGTACGAAAGTGCAGCGAGCACACACGCGGAGGTTTTGACTGTTTAGCACACTGGCGCAATGGCATGACACTAAGCCACTTCGAGCGTAAGGGTTCATTCCGCGGCACCCAGTGAAAAGACACACCGGTTTCCTTGCTGCAGCTCTGGCGTTGTGCACCATTCGGGCATCCGGCAATATCACACGCATGCGGCATTTTGTAGAACTTTCTGTCAGAGCGACTTTCACGAGCGCGCAGAACACGCACGGCAGTACGCGATCCCGAAACTACCACTGAGACGGGCGAGGCACAGTTTGGCGAAAACGGAACCTTTGAACCATGTTTGAACCACGCGCGCCGTTCCCCATGGCAACGCCACGGAGGTTTTGTTTTCCATGAATCAATCGGAAACGAACAAACAGCATTTTATTACGTCTTTTGTTGCTCGGAATGTTCTTTTTTTACTGCTGCTAGTTTGATTACTAGTGATTTATTGTAGGCCGACTTCCCTACGTCATCGGGATCACTTCGAAAATGTCCCACTCGTGGCGCTCATCATGTGATACATTTAGCTTAATTTCTCGGTAAGTAGGGCACTGTCTGTTGATAATATTGCCGTTTTAGAAGTTGTCATACATTGGGCTTTCACTCTGACATAAATTGTTATTTGCCTTTAGTGTCCCTTTAAGTAACACACGAAACGCGTTGATGCCTTCAACGGTGGCTGTCACATATTTGCGGCGAACGTAGCTTTCAGCACGAGACATCTAGCGCCATTGCATGTCAGGTATTGCAAGCTGGAACCCAGTGTTGTGTATGAGACGCCGGAGAACGCGAAGCACGTGCAACAGCTCTCACTACTTCGTTGTTTTCTGCGCGAGAACGTAAGTTCCATCTCGTATAAAATTTTTTCGATGTGTCCGCATACAAGAGGTTGCACACGACATGTCACGTTGTTTTGAAGTACGTTATCATCATCATCATCATCAGCCTGTCTACTCCCACTGCAGGGCAAAGGCCTCTCCCATGTTCCGCCAATCAACCCGGTCCTGTGCTTTCTGCTGCCACGTAATACCTGCAAACTTCTTAATCTCATCTACCCACCTAATTTTCTGTCTCCCCCTCACGCGTTTGCCATCTCTTGGAATCCAGTCAGTTACCCTTAATGACCACCGGTTATCCTGCCGACGTGCTACGTGCCCGGCCCATATCCATTTCTTCTTCTTGATTTCAACTATGATGTCATTAACCCCCGTTTGTTCCCTGACCCACTCTGCTCTCTTCCTGTCTCTTAAGGTTACACCTATCATTTTCCTTTCCATCGCTCGCTGCGTCGTCCTCAATTTAAGTTGAACCCTCTTTGTAAGTCTCCAGGTTTCTGCTCCGTAGGTAAGTACCGGTAAGATGCAGCTGTTATATACCTTCCTCTTGAGGGATAGCGGTAGATTACCATTCATGATTTGATAATGCTTGCCGAATGAGCCCCAACCCATCCTTATTCTTCTAGTTATTTCACTCTCATGGTTCGGATCCGCGGTTACTACCTGTCCTAAGTAGACGTACTCCTTTACAACTTCCAGTGTCTCGCCACCTATCGTAAAGCGCTGTTCTCTACCAAGATTGTTCCACATTACTTTAGTTTTATGCATATTAATTTTCAGACCTACTCTTCTACTTTCCGTATCCAGTTCAGTAATCATGAGCTGCAATTCGTCTCCCGCGTTACTCATCAATGCAATGTCATCAGCGAATCGTAGGTTACTGAGATACTCTCCATTAACTCTTATCCCTAGCTCTTCCCAATCTAGGGCCCTGAAAACCTCCTGTAAACACGCGGTGAATAACATTGGAGAGATCGTGTCTCCCTGCCGTACGCCCTTCTTTATTGGGATTCTGTCGCTTTTTTTATGGAGGACTATAGTGGCTGTGGATCCGCTGTAGATTTCTTCCATTATGTTTATATAGGCTTCGTCGATGCCTTGATTCCGCAGTGCCTGCATGACTGCTGATGTCTGCACCGAATCAAATGCCTTCTCGTAATCTATGAAGGCTATGTATAGGGGTTGGTTGTATTCCGCGCATTTCTCTATCACCTGATTGATTGTATGAATATGGTCTATTGTTGAGAATCCTGTACGAAATCCTGCCTGGTCCCTTGGTTGATTGAACTCCAATGTCGTATTAATTCTGTTAGCAATTACTTTTGTAAATAGCTTGTAGACAACCGACAGTAAGCTTATGGGCCTGTAATTTTTCAGGTCTTTGACGTCCCCTTTCTTATGGATCAAGTTGATGTTGGCATTCTTCCAAGATTCTGGTATCCTCCCCGTCGAGAGGCACTTCGTATACAGGGTGGCCAGTTTCTCTAACATAATCTCTCCACCGTCTTTCAACAGGTCTGATGTTACCTGATCCTCACCAGCTGCTTTGCCTCTTTGCATTCCCTTTAGGGCTTTCTTTACTTCTCCTGTCAATACTGGTGGGATGTGAGATTCCTCTGCGCTATTACTCCTTCTTACGTTATCATCCTGAATGGCTCGGCTGCTGTACAGATCTCTGTAGAACTCTTCCGCTACCTCAACTATTCTATCCATATTGTTTGTGACCTTGCCTTCCTTATCCCTTAATGCATACATCTGATTTTTGCCTATGCACAATTTTGTCTTCATAGCTTTGAGGCTTGAAGACAAAATTGTGCATAGGCAAAAAGTACGTTATTTCCTGCGCAATCCTCTCTTCTGTGGTATGTCGCGAATTCGCGACATCCGGCATTTGAGTCAGTCAGTGACGACTGCCGGTATGACAAGTTCATGATGGACTTCCGCTCATTTTATGGGAAAAAAAAGGCCTCGCATGCGCTTGCCACCTGAAGATAAAAGTGACGACAGCTGTCTCAATGACAGCGAAGACGGCGATGTCGATCCTCATGCACAAGCACGAGTGTCTTCATCGAGCAGTGAGGATGAATACCTAGGCGTCACCTTATCATCTGACCTTTCCTGGAACGCACACATCAACAACATCATATCATCCGCGAACAGATCCCTCGGTTTCCTAAAGCGTCATTTGCGTCACGCACCACTAGACATAAAACTTCTGGCTTACAAATCACTCATCAGACCCAAACTAGAATATGCAGCGCCCATCTGGAGCCCGCACCAGACATACTTAATAAACGAACTAGAATCTGTACAAAATCGTGCCATTAGGTTCATTCATTCTTCATATTGATACGACATAAGCATATCATCCTTAAAACGTGACATTGATGTCGTTAATCTTTCTGTGCGTCGCCGCATCGCCAGTCTGTGTTTGTTTCACAAGTTTTTCCACAGTTCCCTCAATCAAGCACCTTACATCATTCCACCGACGCGCATATCTCACCGCACGACCCATCCTTATTCAATCGCACGCGCTCATGCTCGCACTACTACTTTTGCTGCCTCATTTTTTCTTCGCACAGCAGTGGACTGGAATGGCCTTCCCCGTGACCTTGCAGCCATCACGTGTTCATCATCTTTTGCGCAAAACATAAATGCATATTGTTCGTCATGAAGATCACTCCCTGTAACCTCCATTTGTGTAACCCACCCCTTATGTAATACCCCCTCACCGGGGTCTTTAAGGTAATAAAGTGAAGTGAAGTGAAGTGAAGATGTGGTAGACCAGCCAAGCTAGTGCCTGTCTAAAACATGCAATGCGGTGGAAAAAAAGGACTGTCAAGAACAGCGGGAAGTGCCACACTGGAAAACCGCTCATCCTCAATATGACACTGTCCGAGCTCCTATTGAATATTTCAAGCAATTTATATGACACCTTCACGGAACACATCGTTCAGCAGAGCAATCTGTTTGCGACGCAGAAAAATCTGAACAGAGGGCTGGCTCTGTATCGTGGTGAGCTAGATCTATTTCTCGGTGCCGTCACCTTCATGTCATTCTGTCGGCTCTTAAGAAGTCGGCTATACTGGGCGGCGTAGTCTAGGGCACACAGGGTGGCCGACACGATGTCAGGTGATTGGTAGGAGGAAGTAAAGTCAAACTTGGATTTAACAACAATGGTTATGCCAAGTTACGTCCCCCTGAAGAAATCCACTTCATTGATGCGGCGATGCCATACTTGCGTTGCAATGAACATATTGAGCTACTATTGGCTTAAGTGCCGGTTGTCGCGAATTCGCGACATACCTAAAAGTATGCATTAACGTTGCATTTTGGATAATGCAACCGCTGATTTAAGTTAAGGTTGCTATTTAAAGCTGAAAAATGAAAAACAATTTTTTTTCTTCGGCGCTTTCATAATTCAGGCATTAAAGTCAAACTTGCATTTAACAACAATGATGACGCCAAGTTACGTCCCCCTGAAGAAATCCACTTCATTGATGCGGCGATGCCATACTTGCGTTGCAATGAACATATTGAGCTACTATTGCCTTAAGTGCCGGCTTAAGTGCCGGTGCCGGTTAAAGAAATGAACAATATTTCAATACTAACAAAAAAATTGTCGACCGCCTACAGCAATCAACGGTCACGTGGCCGTCTTGATCGGATCATTCATGTTTTTGCCACCAGAGGCGCCACAGGTCATTTTTCGCGACCTTCAGTTAAGGAATAAAGATATAAATCTATCTCTCACGAAAAAAACAGGGTTGGTTTGAGTCAGTGCAACGGACAATCTTTACATCAATGGAGTCAACTCATCTCATATTCTGGGCAGTTGTCGGTCCCTTTAAATCTAGAGGTGTGTGAATAGTGAAATTTCATCTCGAATCGAATTCGAATCGAATAGTGCCGAATAGTGGCTGAAAATATCGAATATCGAATCGAATATCAAATAGTATCAAAGCGTGCACCGCCAGTTACGGCAAGACAAAAAAAAATCAAGGAAGCTACTGCGTGGTGACAGCTTTGTAGCGCACTTGTTCGGGAGTCTTTCTTTTTTTTTTTTCATTTTTTTAGCTTTTATTGGCATGCAACCATGTTAATAGAAGAACTGCCATTCTAGTCAGCAGCGCCACTTTTAACCTCTTAATGGGTAACAGAGGGTGGTACGGTAGTTAGCTTTTTTTTTTTCCTATGGCCGTGCAATATGGCTCATCTGACAACGGTCACGTTATTGTGCTCCATCGCCATGGGTGCTCTGGGCCCGAAAATCTTCTGGTGCCCGTTCACAGCAGCGCTTTGATTGCGCGCCGAAACGATGGGAGTTTCTGATATAACGGAGTTTCTGAATGAGTGGTCAGTGCGGCAGTGGCGACTGCACAGCGTGAACAAATTTTCGCATCTGAAACCAGTCATCAAGGGTTTCGCAAGCCAAAGTCTGGACGTTTTACGGCCCTTGCGGCATATGCGACCGAACTATGCAAGAAATCCGGAAGCGAAGTTGAGAAGGGCTTGCTACTTTTCTTGTCTTTCTTTTTTTTTTGACGTGCGATCGTTTTTGAATCAGGAAATCGGTGAAAGTTTTAACGAGAGGCCTATTGAACGACGTTAGCGTTAGTTTTAGCCAGCCCACCTTTACCATGTTTCGCCATTGGCCTATGTCGCGTTTTAGATATTCGTCCTGTCGAATTATTCGAAAGTTCGAATACTAGCGATTCGAAAGTCGAATTGAATTATACGATTAGGTAATATTCAAATTCAAAACTCGAATATTTGCACACCCCTACTTAAATCTGGTTCCTTGGCTCTGAAGAGATAGCTGACTAGATCAGGAAGCGACACTGCCTGCTTCGTGCACAGCTGCTTTGGACTGTACAGGTGGTGCCACCTAGAGTGAACCGCGATGTAAACCAGGTGCACGAGGCCGATAGAAGTCTACTGCAGACCACCCGCTCCTCTCTGTTTTTGTATTCATTTGGGTCTTATATTTGCAGAGCCAACACTGCTCAACTTCACAGCCATGCTGTTTGTTAGGGTGATTCTTCTATTTTATTTGGTAGGAAATGTTTGAGCAGTTTATTCTTATTCCTGGGCATGCGTGACATGTGCCGCCTACTTTTCTAACGTGATTGTGTCTCATGTTGTTTGCAGGTGCATGCTGGATCTTATCAGCACTGATGCAGTAGGTGCAGCCTCCATGTAAAGGTATTCTTGTCTTGTTGAACACGTTATAGTACAGCAACACTGCATATTATGGATTTATCCCTGCTTAGTAAATGTGCAAAAGGGCACAAAGTGCATGTGTTTTAGCTTTGCGCAGCACTTATAGTACTCATTTATACAACCAGCCATATTAAGAAAACCGAAAGATAACCTTTTTAACATTTTAACAGGAGTGATACATCTGCACATTGCATGCGTGAAAGCACTAAAGCAAATGGTTTGCGAAGTTTCACACGGTGTTTTTTTATTTCCCAGAGCATACTACAATCATTAGACTTCAAACAGCATTATATTCACATATTTTTGAAAAACAAACCAATCACTTTTCTAGATTAAGCCACACTCCTCTATCACATGGCATCACACAGAATGCCACTGCTCAGGAATAGAGGGGAAGTATGCATGCAGGTGGTAGTACTTCTGGTACACAAGATTCTGCTTCGGTATGTGAAACTCCACATAAAATGCACTTTAGAAGTGACAAATGTGCACAGGCATAATGGCAGGTAATTACTTCCACTCTCACTCACCTTTGCGAAGACAGTGTTCAAATTGCAATCCAATATTAATCAATGCAACAACTATAAAGAACTTGTTATTGCATTATGGTCTCAAGTTGATGCACGAGGTGAAGACTGTGATACATCAACTGTAGGAGAGCCGTGTGCATACAGTGCACTAGAGTACAGTAGACTCGTTAAATGGAATCTCAAGCGACCAAGAAAATGTGTTCTTTAACAGGAGTTCCATTACTGAGATGAACAGCGTTGCAGTATTCAGGCACGAAACCAATCATAGTAGAAGCAGAAGTAGACTGTGAGTCTACTGTATTCTAGCACACTGTCATATTCATTGCAGTCATTTCAGTGGTTCCCACAATGTAGCACCGGTTTCTCCACTTATGTAATCGAACTGCTGTGACGATGAGATTCCCAAACATCTTCACACCAGCCGTTTTTCAGCATCTTACGAGCAGCGTAACCAGTCACAATTAAATGATGTGCGAGTCACTTGCTATCGACGCTGCACAGCTGTGGTCGGGCAACAAATTGCTAGAGGAGAGTACTTTGTTCACTTTGTTCAAGCGACCAACGTTCAGTAAATCATCTAGCTTCCTATATACTGATTTTGTCTCATAGTTTTAACCAAACTTTTAATCAGTGCCAGTGAAATGTTTCCATTTTTGGGTGGCTTAGCAATGCAAGACAATTCGTAAAAAGTGAGAACTGGGAGGGGTAGGGATGATGTTTGATCCTGGCATTTGTCTGACGGGGCCATAAAACATTCTCTAGTGGGTCCTGATTCAAGTTAGGAGTCATTATGATTAAGTATATTTGTAGCCAAGTGTTCCTGTCACATAGGGAGCATTGAAATTATGCTTACGATGCTTACACGAAGGCCTTCAGCTGTTGGCTTGCTAAGAAAGCCCGGCTTTCCAACTTTTCCTTCGCAGTTATCCATGTACGAAACAAATTTGTGGATTTCTTTCACTTGAAAAGAACTTGGTTGCATTGTGTTTCGACTGCACCTCGTTTTAATGACCTCATTTAGATGATGCATTCTGTGAATGAATGCCTCAGTATCCTCAATGGAGGTCGGTGTCGCAATTTTTTTTTCTTCCTAATTTTTTTTATAGACGAAGTCCTTTAAGAACATCATGACTGAAATATGTGAAGGCGAGGTTCACTTTCATTCATTCGAAACTATTTCGCTGTACAACAGCTTTTTTGACGTGAGGCATGATCTTCTAGATGTGCCGTGTCTCTGTTGTCACATTTCAAGGTGTCTTTTATGACGTCCTTTCGAACTCTACCTTCTGGTGTCTCAAAGGCAGCTGATACAAAGGAATTGCATACACAAGAAGATGCAAACTCCTGTTTGCTTCAACAGGGACATGGTGTTGCACTTTGTGCGCCGTTTTCTTAGCTGTTCCTTTTTTTTATGCTGTAAGCTTTCTACATCTGTTCCAGGTTGCCGCATCTGTTATTACAAAATGACTGTAACCACTAAAGGTGATGTTGGCTCTGACGTGGACGTACAAACCAATATTACGCTGATCTGTCACGAATTGAAGACGGCGTATGTGGACTTGCGAGAATTACTTAGCCCTAAATTTGCATGTTTCATTCCATGAGCTCTCTATACTTGCTACTTGCTACAATAATTTGAAGGACCTTTTGTCAGCAAATATTGGTGCTGGCAACTGCTGGTATCTCTCAGTGCAAAGGTTCTTTTAGAATTCTAAGCAATTTTAAGTGCTGTGTAGCTCTCTTAACACGCATCCTTAGTCTTGAAGTTTGGAGAGTTCTACATCTGCTGGTAAAAGCTGCGTTTGTTTGCGGTAAAATGGTGGTTATACCGCACCTGTCCCTACAGCAGTGCACTTGCTGTCAGTATTAAAACCTTTGTCAACCGTAGTGTCATCTTGAAAGGCTGTAGTTTGTTCGAAATATTGGAATGTTCGATGCAGACTTTGGAAGATGGACGCCGTCTGACATGGTCAACTTGAAAAGGTTGTCAGTCGACCTGGAGATACACCATTTAAAGGGACACTAACGAGCAAAACGATTTTTCTCGCATTAGTAAAGCAGTCTTCCAAGATACCTAAAACACCACGCTTGCTGCGAGAAGACGCTTAAGGGGAGAGACTGGTCTTCTAAAAAACATTTTTGTTTATTGTCATATTCAAATGAAATTTTCAGGCAATGTATATTTTAACCTGCTATAAACAGATATGCAATCCATTTTTTTTAGCTCAAGTAGTTTTTGAGATATTAAATAAATAATGAATGATCAAATTGCCCAGTTCTGCAATTTAATCATTGAATATCCTAGAAAACTTGATATGGCCATATTCTAGAACAATCAAGGATCACAACTAAACCATCACTGTAATTTTAGCTCTATTTTTATAAAAGTTATTGCCATCTGTAATGTAATGGTTGGGAACATGAGAATTTTTATCAGTTTTATCAGCATATAAAAAATTTTCTCTTGACCAAGTCCATAATTTAGTAGTATTATTGTGTATAGGAACTCATAAGCTTTCAATTGCAACAAGAATCATTCAAATCTAATCACAAGATCAAAAGATACTGTGGGCAACAGTATAGCACATAGGCGAAAAACGGTTTTTGAGAAAATGCAAAAAGAACTTTGAAGACTTGATATAGGTTTCTTCTTGCTACTAAAAAGCAACAGATGGAAGTCCTTTTCCCTCTAGAAGCCACCGGGCACATAATCACTACAGTAAAAGCTCGTTAATTCGGATTTCTAGGGACCGGAAAAAATGTCCGAATTAACCGAATGTCCGAATTATCGAATGGTCGAAATAAACACAATAAATGCGCGAGTTTTTTCAACATACCTTTACTTTACAAAGTAATCGCGGATGCTTGTCTGTTTTCGAGCAGAAATTCGTGCGGACACAATTTTTCTGAGCCTTTCAAGGTGCTCAGCAGCTCGCATGATGTCTGCAGTACCGCAAAAGTTTCACCCGTCATCCACGCTTTTCGGTTGGCACGGTAATCCACGGGAAGATTGTTGGGAGTGGATATTCGCCCGGCATCTGGCTGAACTGCGCGAGCGGAACTTGGCCGGCAGTGTCTCCTCATTGGCCGGCGGTAGTCACGTGGTTAATGCCGGCATCCTGTGGCAAAAAGTGCTTTGCCGGCACGGGTATTTGCCGAGTGTCATTTCGCGAGCGGCTGTCAAGCGAAGAGTGCCGGCATTTAGTGAGGGAACAATTATATGCCGGTACTTTGACTTACCCACGCCGTCGTCACATCTGAAAACGCACGCCGTAACAGCAACAGTTGTCTGGTTCTGGTTTGACCGGCAGTTTGCTTTTGCGGCCGGCCGTCAAGCGACGAGCGCCGGCACTTAGCGCACGGGTATTTGCGAGTTTCATTTCGCGAGCGGCCGTCAAGCGAAGAGTGCTGGCATAGACCCACGCCGTCGCTACGTCTGAGAACGCACGCCGTGACGGCAACAGAGTTGTCTGGTTGTGGTTTGACCGGCAGTTTGCTTTCACGAGCGGCCAGCTGTCAAGCGACGAGCGCCGGCACTTAGCGCGGAGACAATTATTTGCCGGTAGTTTTACTTATCCATGGTATAGCCTCCCCTGAAAACAGGCTGTGACTACTACGACGGCACAAGTCGTCCGGTTGTGCCCCTAGCAAAAATTCTGATAGAGGTCTGTATCAGTCTGATACAGTTTCCTATCAGTTGCCAGTCTTGTATAAGACTGATACAAAGTCCTATCAGTTCTGATAGACATCTGTATCAGTCTGATACAGTTTCTTGTCAGTTTTACCAGTCTTGTATCAGACTGATACAGGGTCTTACCAGTGCTAACAGTTTTTCAATCAGTCTGATTGGCCATTTCTATGGTGTATATTAGTCTATAGGTTTTTAGTCTTTTGTTGGTTTATGGGATCTTCATAAAATGCAGTAGTGTCATTTTAACAGTTACTCTTTTTTTTAAACACACTGGTCACATATATATGATTGGTCATTTCTGCATGCATACTGGTGTATCAGTGTTTTCTATTGAACACTTGGCGGCCATCGTATGACATATTACCATCATTCAATGAGTGCCACTGGTAGCTTTTGGATGCGTAGAATAAAGATGTATAATGCTTCATGGTGGTGTTAAGCATAATGAACACACTGAGCTTTGCAAACCAGGTTTCAGGCTAGATGAACATCTCTCATTCTATGTACAAATGGGGTTGCAGGTGCCAGATAGCAACGCAGTTTATTGTGACATTCAGGTATCTTAGGAATTTTAAGACACTAGGTATACAAAGCTTATCACACAGCAGTACAAACACAACTTAAAACAACAATACAAACAAAACTTCTCATCACATAGCAGTACCAACACAACTTAAAACAACAATACAAACAAAACTCATCACACAGCAATACCAACATACAGTAGACTCCTGTTAAACGAAAGCTGAAGGGACCAGCAAAATATGTTTCATTTAACAGGAGTTTCGTTTACTGAGAGATGAAAAGGGGTGCAGAATTCAAGCACAAAACCAATCATGTTAGAGGCAGTTGTTCCATTTAAGCAGCAATTTCATTTAAGAGAGTTTCGTTTATTGAGAGTCTACTGTAACTTAAATTTTTAGCTTATAGGGCCAGTAAACATCCCAGGACACTAAACTTCATATTTAGAGTACAATTGTGTCCTATTGTGAAATGAGCATGCTGATGCAATAATTTTTTGAAACGGTGCGGAGTTGAAAGCCTCAGTATCTGGATGCTGCGGTTTCTTGCTTTCACGACCCAAGCTGGCCCTAGCTGCCTCCCCCACATAGTGCTTTGCCTTTAATGATGAGACACTACATCAGTGCCATAATCCATACTGGATGAAATCCTTTAAAGGGGGGATGAACCGCTTTTCCAAGTAATAATCGAATGACCTCAGGGTCGAAGTTTATTGCCTCGCAAATCCACTGCCACAAAAATTTCAAAGTGAGCGGAATTACAAGGGTTTGTTGTGCACTTTTAAGCGCTTTCTCTTTTCTCTCGGCCATCCCGACAAGGCGCGTTGGAAGCTATAGGGAGGAATGGCACTGAGGAAATACGTTATGTCAGCACACATCATGACCTAGAGCATGTTTGATGAAGCACGACTGCTTTTTCCTGTTGCAGTTCCCATGCACGAGTGTGACTATGTAATGTTAGCAGATTATGGACAGCAGTGCCAGCATGTGGCAGCACCCTGTGGCAAGAAGCACATCTGATCGAAACGTTGCTCTTGATTTATGTTGGCTATAGGCCAATATCTATCTGTTGTTTTACACCATACAGCAGACATCCGAAAGACCGAAGAAAGTGAGCACAGGCATCTATATATATGAAAAGAGGGCACCTGAGAAATTCGCAACTTCGCATTCCGCTTTTAAACTCCCCTTGCCGTGCACAGCTGCAAGATTTGGGTGAGATGTTTATAGCAGCGTCTGTTATCCACAGGATGTGTCTTTTCACCAAGGGCTGGTACAGACCTGTTTAATACTTGCATGTAATCTTGCCAAGATTTATGAACATCAAAAAACATGTACTAATAAAGGCCAAAGCATTTGACCGCAAGAAACACAAGAAACTGCCTACCATAGTAAAAGTTCAATTGTGAAGAGAACAGCGATAGAAATGGTCAAGAAAAGTCAACTTTTGATTGCCCTACCACATTAAACTCAAATTAGGCTGACTACATTTGTCACTGACACCCAGTAATCAGTCTCTTTCAAACAGTTTCTTTTGGCTGCCTCTTCAACAATGTGCAAGGTATATGGTACCAGCAGAGACACCAATCACAAAAAATAGTCAAACTTCTCAAGCTCTTCATGACACTGTTCACATTCCCACTGGTGCATTATGTTTCACCTTCACTGTGCTCATTATAGCGAGCCATGCATCACTGCTGAAAAAGGGCCTTACAAGGTTGATGTCCATGCACTCATCCAAAACACCACAGTTCAGCAAATCTGGCTTTGTTTCCACATCGTCTTCAAGAATTTTACCACTGAGGGCACTGACAACACCAAAACAGTTGCGCTCAGAATATTAGGTAGTATCGTAATCGTCGGTGATTTTTTACCCCTTTATTTCACCATGTTTGTCACCGACGTGACGGGACTCCGTCACACTATCTTGACATGTATCGGCAAATATTTGTCTCCGCGCTAGTCGCTTGACGGCCGGCCGCTCGCGAAAACAAACTGCCGGTCAAACCACAACCGGACGACTTGTGCCGTCGTAGTAGTCACAGCTGCCTGTTTTCAGGGGAGGCTATACCATGGATAAGTAAAACTAACGGCAAATAATTGTCTCCGCGCTAAGTGCCGGCGCTCGTCGCTTGACGGCCGGCCGCTCGCGAAAGCAAACTGCCGGTCAAACCACAACCAGACAACTCTGTTGCCGTCACGGTATGCGTTTTCAGACGTGGCGACGGCGTGGGTCTAAATGCCGGCACTCTTCGCTTGACGGCCGCTCGCGAAATGAAACTCGCAAATACCCGTAAGTGCCGGTGCTCGTCGCTTGACGGCCGGCCGCAAAAAGCAAACTGCCGGTCAAACCAGAACCGGACAACTGTTGCCGTCACGGCGTGCGTTTTCAGATGTGGCGACGGCGTGGGTAAGTCAAACTACCGGCATATAATTGTTCTCTCACTAAACGCCGGCACTCTTCGCTTGACGGCCGCTCGCGAAATGGCACTCGGCAAATACCCGTGCCGGCAAAGCGCTTTTTGCCACAGGATGCCGGCATTAACCACGTGACTACCGCCGGCCAATGAGGAGACACTGCCGGCCAAGTTCCGCTCGCGCAGTTCAGCCGGATGCCGGGCGAATATCCACTCCCAAGATTGTTGATGTTCTTAAAGCAGCGTGGCTTTTGAACCTTTCCGATAACGAGAAGCGGCAAGCGCTCTGTTCCCATCACGTTGGCGGATAAAAGTACGGTTACTCGTTCCTTGCTTCTTGCCGCCGATTGACGGATCCCCTTTCATCACTCTTCATCACTTCTTGTCGGGAGAGCCCGTTATTCAGAGCACGCAAAATTTCTACTTTGGTGGTGAAGTCCTTGGCCTCGTACTTGGGCCGCTTCGCCGGCGTTGCCATCGGCGGAGAGTGCGGTCGCACGAAAAGTCAGCACAAAAGCACCAGCAACGATCAAGCTAAAGGAGCTGTACTGAAACGTTCCTCGATAAATAGCGATCAACGATGCAGCACACCAACGGGAACAAAGCAACAAAACCCACACGCGGAAAAAAGGCGTTCAACCAGTTTCAATCCAAGCCAAGTCGATAATTGATGTCCATGGCGATGCTGCGTTTGAGCTTCACTTTTGTTCCGAATTGTTCTTTTTTCGTTTTCGAGCCTCGCCAGCGGCCCGAAAGTCGCCGAATTATCCGATTTGCGGTCAAATCCGTCCGAAATAACGAGCGCCCAGACTCATAGAGTGATGTGTATATTTACAGGGACCAGCTGACGTGTCCGAATTAACCGATTTTCCGAAATAACGAGAGTCGAATTAACGAGCTTTTACTGTATAATTTTCTTTCACACGCCTCCTCTTCATGGCATTCCTGAAGTTTTCTGCTCTGGTATGCTTCTTGTCACATGCCGCTAGCCGCCGCTGGTCCTTTTCTAGACACCTTTCAACATCTGTGCTGCCTTGACTCAAATGCAGCTCCTTCAAAATGGCCTCAGAGGCACGTTTCTTTCTGGCATTGAACCGGGCGACTGCTTCCGCAACAGCAGTTTCGACTGTGAAGAGCGAGGCGTGTTTGGTTTTTGGCACAAGCGACCAGATTACTGAATGGAGGCTCTCATTTGAATTCTGAGTTTTGCCTCGTTGACAGCGCTCCAACAGCTTCCGATCTGAGAGGCGAGTGTACACTGGGAGGAGGGCTTCAGCAACGTATTCAGGGAGGTTGTACCGGTGCTTGGGAGGATCCTGCTGCCTTGCCACTGCCTTGTTGTGTGCACACCATGATTGTTCGCCTTTTGGGCACCGTGAATGTTGTGGCTTTGTATCTGTGGAAGTCACATGATAGTACGTGGCAAGGACAGCATTCTCCATCTCATCAATGTTTCCCTGGTGTGCCTTGAGTGCCCAGCCATAATAATTCGTAAGCTTTGTAACAAGCTCAGCAGTGAGCTTGCCTTTGCCACCGAGGCTTGGCCGACCTTCCCCTTTGCTCTTCTGCAAGAGTTTTCTCAGTGCAGCACCCATTCGTTTATGAATGTGATTAACACAATCCTCCTTTTCGATGGGCACAAAGCCATACACTTTCTCCTCCTGAAGGCTATTGAAAGCGCGGCTATCTCCATCGCACAACGTCGTTGTGTAACGCAGTCCATGTTTTTCAAGGGACCGGCCAAACAGAATTTTGGCAGCCTCCACCTCCATTTGGCCAGGCTTGCTCGAAGAGTTTTTTTGGCACTTATGTCGAGCTCGCCACTCACTGTATCGTGGGTCACCGTCCTTGGGGCCGATCTTGCAACCCAAACAGAAGTTCGATAAAACTTTGAAGTCCAGCACGTAGCCCGAAAAGAGTTCTATCACAGTTCCCACACAAATGTGTGACAGGTGTCCACGAGTTAGCCAAGTCCCGTCAAACGAAACTGTGATATTGCCGGGGTTTCCGAAGTTCAGTTCGGAATAGATAGCCTTCACAGCTGTCGCGCACTCACTCATGACACCCGCGGATGCGTTCACGGGGGCAGGGTTCATCTTTGTTTTTACGTAGTCTTGGTAGGTTTTGTTGTGCATACCACGACGAGAAACGTTCAGCGCCGAGAAAATGTCGTTTAGCACGGTCTGCCCATTGCCCGTGCTCATAACTGCCCGAGCAACAAGCACATTCACCTCGAATGGGTTGCAGGTCGCATTCCCCCCTGCTCTCGGCGAACTCCATCCGGTGCTGACATCTCCACAGACGGCACAGTTCACCACTATTTTAACTGCCACTCCGTACTCATGGTCGCCCCTTGAAACGTTCAAAGGGCCGGAGCAGAATTCGCATTTTGCGCACCGAAACAGTTGGTTTAGCAGTGGTAGGCTTAGCAGCGTAAACTCGGTGCCGCACCCCGCCGCTTCTGGGGAATCTCCGATAAGCAACTGCTTTCGGCGGGTAGCTGATAATGAAGACAGCTTCTGACGTTGCTCGTCCGCGCGATGCTCAATCGCCACTTTCTCAGCTTCTGAGACAAGGAGCGTGTCGACGTGCATTGTCCTCGACGTGTCGTTGGCCACAGGCATCGCTTGCGCGACTGCAGCTTCGGTGGATGTCGTAGACCCGCTGGCGCATGTCGCAGAGCTCGTCGCCGTCGATCCACTCGATGCTGCTTTAGGTATCCGAGACCGACGTTTGCGTTTTTTGCCGTAGGCATGAGCCGTCGCGAACTTGCGTCACCCGCCAGCCATCGTCGCGTCCGAACAATTTTTGACAAGGCGTCTCGCATTGTCGGGCAGACGAAACTCCAGTCGTCCAATCAGAGAGCAGGATTCACCCCACGTGGTATAAACGCGCCAATGCCGCGCGAGTTTTTGCTCTTTTTCGGTGGCGTGCAGCTCCATAGTCGCCAGACTTATAGGTGTTTTCTCGCTAGAAATGGAATGTAGACGAATTCAGCTCTCGAATGATTCTAAAATGGCCACGCTGCGGCCAACGGTTACCGCAGACGACGGCATTGAATTTGCCTGTTTTCATGGGGCGTTTTCGAGCGAAAGCGATCATGAAGCTCTCTTTAGAGCGCAATAACAAAATAAATACACACCGGAACGCGTTAATATCACAGCAATATATCCTTTAGGACGTCTAGATTGCGAAAAAAAATATTTCAAAAAGTCGATTTTTTGGCGATTTTTTCTTCTAGAAGACCCGTGTCTCCCCTTAATAAGCGAGAAAACGCGCAAAAAGAAAATACGGGTGCCGACACCACCTTGGAATTCCCGCACCATTTGCCGTGACGTCACATATTTTTGACGGCGCCTGCTTGGGCCTACGTAGTTCCTAATCGGTTAAATTGAAGTACATTGTCCTCTGAGGGGGCCAGAGACTTGACATAACGAGTTTGTGGAAATTTCGTCGAGCCAGTGGCGCCAAAATACGTTAAATGCTCTTTGAAACCCTTTACGTCACTAATTACAAAGTTCGGCACGAAATTTAAAAATGAAACTTTGAACTTGGTTTTCTCCTCTAATAATAGACCTAGGGTGGTGAAATAAACTACACAAGAGTTCTCCGAGCACACTTTATCAATCTAAACCAATTCATTGTTTCTCTTTAGTGTCCCTTTAATATTTTGAGTGTACCAACAGCTTTGTAGTGTGAACATGTCCAGATGTGGTACAATGCGCAACTTTTCAACTTCCTTATCAGTGCAGTCAAGTAGAATCTGGACATCTGTGTATGCCGCAAAACATTCTGGCCTATTCTTTTGCACTTCAGCCTTGCTTGGCCATGCTAAAGTGAGCTAGAAGAGGGTAGTGGGCTTGCTGGGGTCCCCTGCTTGACGCCGGGTATGTCACATGTGTGGTGGCGCCACCAGCGACTTAAATGTAGGGCACTGCCTGACGGAGGCGTTTGTGCGCAACTGATGCCATGCTTTTTTGTGCGCTGTTATCATATGCACTGGACGGAAATGTACGCGAATTTCTGCAGTGTAAACGGTGATGCTGATGTTGCTGAGACAATAAAAAATAAAGAAAAAAACTAGCGCGAGCTAGGTGCGTTGGCCTACATGCGTGCGTAAGGCATGGTAACCATCTAGAACACTGTAGCATGGTGTATGCAGCTCTGCTGTTAGCTAGTTATCTGATGTTAAATGAAGCACACGGAAGACCGTTAGTACTCGTGCGAGTGAAGCTGCAGAAAACATTCTTTTCTGAAACTCTGTCGCCGTAACTCGCGCGAACGCGCGATTAAACTGCATGAAAGGGATGCTGTGCAAATTTGAGATGCAATAAATTGCTCTTACGAGTGATAAGCAGCGATGGCGAACTTTTCAAAGCTTACGCGTTTTGCGGCTATCAATTGTAAACTGGATTCTTTGCATTTCTTGGGCACTACTTTCGTCACACATGCCTTTTACGAGCGTGTGAAATTACTGCCGATGCTGACCGTGACACACACTCGGGATCTTCAAAATTGGCTAGCGCGAAAATCGACAGGGACTAAGAAGGAACACTGAAGTACAGGACAGGCGCTGTCCTGTACTTCAGTGTTCCTTCTTAGTCCCTGTCGATTTTCGCGCTAGCCAATTTTGAAGATTATGAACCAACTAGCCCAACAACGTATACTCTTAAGCTACACACTCGGGAGTTTACCACGAGCTCTTAATGTTATACATTTCACAGCATTTAAAAACTTGGAGCTGCTCATTCTTTCTGCAGATCTCCAGTACCTTGGCTCAGTAATTTGGCCATTTCTGCACTGAATATTCCTATGCAAACACTGTAAAAATCCACAGATAAGAAAAACAGGAAGCCGCTCTCCTCAGGTACGGGGTACAAGTACATGAACATTTATTCATCATATATTGGGCACAGTTGCTTGCTTGAACAGTATCGCCAATGGCACGAGAACGTACCTTCTTCTCGCCTTGAACGCTTCCCGATTGCTTTCTCTTTCGGGTCGGTCTTTCTCGTGGTGCCTTCTTTGTCAAATACGACGCCAAGTTAGGCAGGATTGTAGGCACAGCGTCCTCTCGTAGGCAAGGTTTTTCACGCGGTGTGCGTACTTCGTTCCCTTCAATTATATATGCACGTAGTACCGTAGCGCATACTTCGGCTCAAAATGAAGTTGACACATGGCAGATGTGTTGTCCAGTGCTTTGTCCGCTCGATGCAAATTCCTTTCCCAGGGCTTCCTCATTGCTTCCTCAGGGCTGCATCCTTCGGAACGCCTAACAAAGACGGCTTCGTGCTGCCCTTAACGTGGACGTAACCTGTCCGACAGCCTGGCGCAAAACAGTAGTTTTGCCGCCGCGGAAGCATTTTAACCTCGTGAGACGGTCACTGCTTGTCAGGCCACGTCGCTGTTCGCAGAAGGACCTAGCAGATTGAGGATGCAAAGCGCGAAGAGTTCTCAGAAAAACAAAACTCGCACGCACCGACCGCCACTCCAAACAGCCAGCAACTGCCCCAGCGCCAACGCTCTCTACATTTGGTGCGATGGTGGCGCCGCGCCGCGGAGGCGCGCCGAAGCACGTTTTTGTGACATTGGCGGCGTCACCGCAATGCGTAGCGCCGGCCGGCGAGTGAGCCCACTACCCTATTCTAGCTCACTTTAGCCATGCGATAGCTGCCTTCAGAACAGCCATGAATTAGTCTGGTGTGCCATAAGAGCATCACTGCACTGTTGTCTTAGAAATTTCAATGTTTCTTTGTGTTTAGAGGAAGTTAATAGCTTTTAGCCGTACAAACACTCCTCTCTTGTTTAAGCGTGTCGATCTGAGCTGCATACTTTGAGACCGACATTAGCAGCTGAATAGTATCAACACCTGTGAATTCTTTTAGCAGATGCATCACTGCAAAAGAGATAAGTGTGGTTTATATTTGTCAGAGACATTGCATCTTTGAAGACTTGTGCAGCATTATTGATGGATGTGTCTAGGCTCTTGCTGGGCTCTGGTATTCCTGTCACAAGCTTGTGTCGGAGGCATCTGTGCCGAGCGCAAGCTGCTTGTTGAAGTTTGGGAGTTGTCAGATAGGAGCATGGGCGACCTTGTTCTTTATATCTTTAAATTTCTTCTCGAGCATGTCAGTCTACATCACGATGTTCTTTTCTCCCATTTTAGTTAGGTCTGTAAGTGGAGCGCTAACCTTAGCGTAGCCTAGGATTAAGTCTGTAGTAGCCAGTGAGGCCTAGGAAGGCTTGCACTTGCCTCTTTGGCTTTGGACGCAGCGCCATCTCAACTTTGTCAGGAGTTTCCCCAAGTGCTTCTAGCTTTCCTCCTCCAACTGGTTGTCCGAGGAAATCAATCTCCTCTATGCCAAATTCATGTTTGCTCAGTCACATTGTCAGTCCTGTGGCTTGGATTTGGCCATATAGTTGGCTTAATGAAGTGAGATGATCTTCCCAAGTTGCGCTGGTGACAAGGCCATCATCGTGGTAATGCTGCACGTCCAAAATTTCTTCCATGACTTGCCGCATTAATTTGGCGAATACGGCGAGTCCGGTCTCTCTATTCCAAAAGGCCTTAAGACGAACGGATAAAGCCCTGCTGTCATAAAAAACGCTGTTTTCTTTTTTGACTCTCTGACAGTGGAATTCCCCTGTATGCTTTTGTAAAGTTGATTTTTGAGAAGTATTTCTTTTCTCCAACCGCGAAAAAAATAGCATTGTCCCTAGGCATAGTCTCTGAATTCGACACTATACTCAGGTACAAGTCAAGAAAAAAAAGCGGTTTTTCGCTATCAAAGGACCCCAGGCAAAAGCATCGCTGTGTCATCGTGACGTCACTGCCGACTGCTTTGCACCTACAGGCAGCACTTGAACTCAAGCTTGTATGAGTGTGTCCGCGCTGTAAAGTAGTTCCTCTGGAAGCCTTCATTTTGAGCAAAGATAAAGTTTTTGTTCAATTTGTTTTATTTCTCCGTTGGAATACAACACATGAAAGAGTACCCAGATGAAAATTTCTTGCTGGTTTTCTGCTAGGAGTTGCTGGTTTCTGATGGCTTACCTGCTGGTTTCTTGCTGGTTGTACTGGTTCCAGCAGTGTGTTTATTGGTTTTCTGCTGGTTCCAGCAGGGTGCCCACTGGTTCTTTGCTGGTACCAGCAAGCTGCCCTCTGGCTTGCTGATGGTCCCAGCGGGCAGCTTGCTGGCTGTAATGGTTCCAGCAGGGTGCTTGCTGGTTTTCTGTACTGGTTCAAGCAGGTTGCTGGTTTCCCCTGGTATGCTGTTGGAACCAACAGGTACCAGCAGCATCCCAGCTGCTGGTTCTAGTAGTGGCACTGCACTTTGTGATCTTGTTCGAACTCTAACTAGTCAAAAGATGCAATTATTGGGCCTGTATGTGCTGTTTCTTGGACTGTGCTACTATTCAAAACGGTGTGTGGATACATTCAGGCAATTGTAGCATAGCGATAATTAAGATGCAGAGGGTTCGTACAGGTTCTAAAGGACAAAATTCACGGACTTTCAAGGCCCCGTCTTGATCTTTTCAAGTACTAAAAAACAATATTTTTTTTTTGTGTGCTGATAACAGCATTTCAACATTCTGACTAGTTTCAATGAGTAACCTAGTCCTTGTGGTACTGTAGCCTTGATCCCATTTAAAGTAGTTCACCACACACAACGAATGTTCAGATCAGCTGCTGAGACTTAAGTATTAGCTGGGCTTCACTTGTTAGAGTGTACTAGCTTCGTATGCTGCTCACTTCAAGGGGAAATCATGCGGCATAAATGTAAGAGGCAGAGTGAAGTGGCAAGAAGTCGAGAGAGAGACAAAGCAAGACAACGTAGATGTACAATTGCGGAAACCAACAATAGAAAAAGGCGTGAAGAAAATAGTGCATCACCAAGAGGGAGCCCGCACCTAAGCCGCAGCAGGTGTCTATCACTTCATTAACTGTGTTTCATATTTCTGTGGAAGTCCTGAAAAACAGAGGTTGTGTGCAATTGCGCGCCGACGTATTGCTGCAGAAATGGAAAGTTTGGCGAATCTGTACTGCTGCCAACACAAGGGTTTTCAAGGCAGAAATTCCAGGACTTTCGAGGATATGTTCTTTGAATATGTTCTTTTTTTCTTTCATTTAAAGGGTTTTAAAGACTCGTATGCACCCTGAACACAAGAACTGTGTTCAAATGCACAGGGGCACTCAAAATTTCCCAGGCCGCTATGCATGTAATCCTATGGCAGCGCTGCCGGGGAACATTTGACCACCCCTGTACATATTAGACCTTGTACTGTACACCAGTGCATGCTTTCTCCTTTTTTTAATACAAAATGTTTACATCCAGAGGCCAGGCTAAAGCTGGGCTTAGGCAGTGAGAAATGTCAAGCTCTGCACAAAACACATGAGATTTATTGTTAATTCAAAAAACACTCAACAGTTGACAGTAGAAATTTCCACAAATTGACGATTGTGTACACTGAAAATCACATTGTGTACACTGAAAATCACATTGCTCATTTCCTCTAAAAACTACTGATTCGCTGCACAATCCACATACATCTATACCAGTAGTGCACTGACATGTGGGGGTTAGCAGGTTATACCCTGACACTCCTAATGAAAATGCAGTTTACCTGTTTAAGGTTTCTGTTGATGTCATTGCAATTTAGCAGGTGGCTTGAGTTTACAATTTCCTGGTCGACTAGAAATGTATTGTATTCACTCCTAAGAGAGAGAGAGAAGAAACATTTATTTATGTCATGGCTTAGAGTGGGTAGGGTGGGTGGTGCCCCTCTTCCAGGGCCCCACTGGTGACAAGAGTGCAAACTGCATGCTGTGTGGTTCGGAGTTCAATTCCACTCAAGCAGCTTAGGACGATCAAAGTGCAGTTTTTGCTTTTCACAAGTTGGCAACTTGACCCCTGGGTAAAATGCTGAACTTACATCAACGTCATACTTTTTTTTTTGCATTTTAGTCGCTATTGGGTTTCTCAAGTTGAAGCAAAAAAGATTGGCATCCCTGCAATCCTGTCAATAACTCAACCTCCCTTAACCACTTGTCAGAAATCTTCGGTGCACTACTGATCTACACAATCACAAACACAAAATGCAATGATGCATTTGTAACTATCATAATTTCACCAGAAGTAAGCAGGTACAAGCAAAACGAAACAAACACTCAGTCCTAAAGTAGCAGCTCTGCAGAGTGGCAACAATGGGCTCCTAGTGACACCACCACAGTGGTCTAGTGGTTATGGCGCTCAACTGCTGACCCGAACAGGATAAATCCCATGTAAAGGCCCATGTACCTTCATTTAGGTGCATGATAAAGAACACCAGGTGACTAAAATTCTGGAAGCCCTCAACTATGATGTGCCTCATAATTATAGCGGTTTTGGCACGTTAACCTTCTAATTATATAATTACTTGTGAACTTCAGGGGCCTCTGTCATATAGAGGTTTGTGAACTGCCGGAGAACTGAAAGAGCGATTTTTATAGCAACACGCAATTAGGGAAACTATCTTTGAAATACGGCATTTGGAAATAACCACAAGAATAAGTTATTTGCATTAGTTGGTGAAAAAGCACACTGCTAATCTATGACCAGAACATACTAATCATAGCAAAAACATATATGATCATGATACCTGCACACAACTTGTGACGCATCAATTACTCTGCTCAGCTGCAATCATTACATGAAAAAAAATTGAATTTTAAAAACACAGTGACCTACAATAATATACGTACCCAAAACAAGCCCACAAAATTTTAAAGCACATAAGGACTATTTACGTTTGCTAGAATAAAATTCGACATCAACTTAGATCACCTGGTGTTCTTCAACATGCACTGACAAAAATGCGCAGGTATTTTTAGGTTTTTCCTCCTCTGTAATATGGCTGTGGTGCCCAGGAATTGATCCCATAGCAAAGCAGGTGTGTTTGTGTCATTGCAATGGTTGAGTGTCGAGATCGCTCAACTGCTAAGCCATAAAGAACACCGGATGTGAGATGCAAGAATGCAGAAATAATGCGTTGCGAATGCATGTTAAAGAGCCCCAGGTGATCAAAATTAATGTGGCCCCTCCACTAAAGCTATGGTTTCTTCATGGTTCAGGTCACTATGAAACATTGAACTCCAAGGAAAATAACAATTCAAATCAGGTTATGAGCAATAACCTTACACAAAACATGCATATTCCATGCTCAAACAGAAATCAATGCAGGTGGTCAAAAACATAAATTTCAAGCAGTTTATGAAACGTCATTTCCACATGGAACAGGAAAGAGAGAAACTGAAAGAAACAACCACAGTTGAAGGGGTCGTGAAACGTTTTCCGAAAATTTTCAACTGCGTGTGTATTCGTAATCCTGCCCATCCATTCAATAATAAACATTCAGTCGTTTCATCGTAACCGTTCATTTAATAACTATAAAAACACAATTTCGGTTTCCCTGCTCACGTTCCCCTCAACTGTACAGCTGACGTCACTTTAAGTAGCCAATGAAAAGTCTCCATTGTCGACAAAACATGGCGACAACAGCGATGTTTACTTAGCTATAGGCACCGGGCGGCCGTCGTAAGGCGCCAGCAGCGCCCCTCCTGAACAGCGCCACAAGCGGCGGCAGAGACAGCACTGGCATGTGAAGCAGACGACGCGGAGTAGGCTCTGTTACGTTGGGGACCGTAATTGAAGAAAAGCGGCGGCGTTTCTTGTTGAACAATCCGAAGCTGTACGCTATTGTGTTTGCCGTTTGGCGCCAAAGGCAAAGCGAAGCGGCAGCAACAGTGTTCTTTTGAAAAATGCACATAGCATTCGACTGTCGAACATGCGTTCAGAGGGCCCTGTCGCCGGGCTTCTGAGAGACTCCCGCGATGTCGTTTGCGGTCGTGGGCACATTTAATGGTCGCCAAGTCGCCTAGAAAGGATGACACGTTTCCCTTTCATGTCTTCCCACTGAGGAGCGCCGTCGGAAAATCAAACGAGTCAGGCTCTTTGTGGGGTAATGTGCTTTTCGGCGTTTGTTTTGGTTCCGAGGTGGACCAGATGGGGCACGATGCCTCCTTCCTTTCGGGACTGCAAATGAGACAGGCCCGATTGGCGACACGTTTTAAAATAAGCATCTTTGCATTTTAACTGCCTAACTCGCTGTACTCACTGCTGTCTGGAGGGCCCCTGGCGGGAAGGCGAGTCCTGACAGCGCAAGTGCACCCATGGCGCTGCCATTTATTTTGCGCTGCGGTTTTAAAGGCTTGATCAGCTGACGTACGCGTTTTCGTGCGTATGCTCTAGAGAAGGGTCGCCAATTGCACGAAGCCGATCATGCGCGCGACATCACGGAATGTATAAAGGTGACAAATAGTGCGAATTGCGTTGCAAGTGCGCCCCGCAGACAAAACTTAACGCGATAAGCTACGATGCGGAGCTAGATATAAGTAGGACCTTTTCTACTTTTCCAATACTTCGTTATTCTGTCTACACGTTAACTATCTCTCCTAACATTTAAAAAAGGAGAGCGTACGTCTCCCATTCGTTTTTCGTCTTTTTTTATGCGATGCTTCGCCGATTGCACACGTCCCTTAGTTGCGCTTGCACACTCCTGTTACCGTTTTGTTTTCTTTTCGATGCTTCGCCGTTCCTAATATTTTAACAGCTAGGGTAATTTTCAGTCTGTGTATTTCACGTAGCTTGACGCAACGAAGGCCGTCATTGGCGGCCGGTGCACGAGCAAGGCTGCGGTGTCGACGGCGATTGCACACGGGAACCGATGGAACTGAATGTAATCCCCAGCTTTATCCTTGTTTGCATAGCTGTTTGTGCAGCCTACAGCGCAACATGTCTGCTCGGACTTGGTTCCCCGAGGCATTTGTGTGCGAATATTTGAAAATTTCGAATAACGAATCGTATAGTGCATATTAGATATACCGAATAGTTTTCGAATATTTTTCGAATAATCAGCAATGGCAAAAAATGCCCAAAGGAACGAGACGTTGAAACAGTGAGAGGTAACGTTTCTTGTTTCAGTCACCGAATTACCCAGATACATGCAGCCCGTGTTCTTACGGGACTATCGAGGCTATATTGATCACAGGATGAAGGCGCTTTTGCTTAAAACACCAGCGTCGCCGATGCGACAGTGTCATCAATACACAACATGACACGACATCAATGCACTAGCATGACATTCATGATAATGTTAACTAATGAAACTTGCTTATTATTTATGAATCAGTTATATTTAAAATCTGTTGAAAAAGTACCACCTTGAAAACTGTAGTCACTGTTATATTTCAGCGAGCAGTTACCAAAATATTTTGTACGCGCTTGTCTCAGTTTATATAAGTTAGGTATTTTTTCTTGGTTAAAAGTAATCGTAATGTTTCTTTGTTAAAGCTTGTGAATATTTGTTTCAAATGAAATGTTGTGGAATTATTGGGCTGTTTTAAAAATTGTTTACCTTACCAGCCTAGAGCTGCTTTTAAAACGGTTGTCTTACTATTCGAACGGTATTCGATTTGTATTCGTATCCGATTCGGGGTCTATTCGATTCGTATTCGGTTCTAAAATTCGCTATTCGCACAACCCTACATTTCGGCAGCGCAGGACACAAGCGACGAGAGCACAGTGAAGCTCAGCCAACATCCAGCCCCGCGTCCCCGCAGCAAACGCCTGCTCCTTTCCGGCACCCACATCGGCGCTTCCACCGACAGAGGCGCCACCAGTCTAAACTCTTCCCGCGCCCGGTTCCTATAGTTGACTGAGGTTCGTAAAATCATACTGTTTCGATGCGGCACGTGATTGCGGCGCTGTACGACGTCACCATAACGTCGCGCATACAAACCGCGCCGTTTCAACATAACCAACCTTCCTGCACTACAGCGTCGTCTGCTCGAGCGGAGTCGGCTGTTGGACTTTGAGCCGTACGCCGGCCTGCTTTGACGGCGCGTGTCGGCAAGCGCGGAGCGTTGACTCCATTCCTCGCGAGGCGCGTGCGAGCTATGCGCGTGCTTGGAAGCGTGCGTGTGGTAACTATAACAATTTTCATACTACAAACTTGCCTCAGATCTCCCCCGCTTTCTTGGTGGTGCGCCGAGCGAGAGGTTCTGCGTCGGGACGGCGTCACGTTTGAGACGAGCGTTTTTCATGTCAAAACCGAGACTTCGAAGTATCTTGAGGTTGGTTTCATAGTCTTCCGGCAGAAAGTGGTCAGAACAAACGAAACCAATTTGTGTTCCCATATCATCGGGGTCATCGCGATTGATGGCTCGAAAGCCACACTGCTCTGCGCTGTGGCTCGCTGGGCAGCTTGTGAAAGCGAACTTTGATAAGTTGTACGGCACTGTCTGACGACGCACATGGTTGGCATAGCGAGGACTAAGCAACCGAAAAAGCCGTAAAACACTGCTTCGCGCAATCAGCACGAAAAAACCTGGGCACTGACTGCACCGTGCGAGCGAAGACAACATGGAATTGCACGCGACGGAACACGGAGCCGGATGTGCTTGAAAGCGGAACCAAGCAGATCACGTGCTGTACAAGCACACAGTATACAAGTCAGAGCGCAAGAACTGCTGTGTTATTGTTTTCTTTCCTGAATTCCTATAAATCTAATATTTTAGAGCAAAAGGGAGATAACGCCGTGTTCACAACTTGTCTTAACCTGACGTCACATTAGAGCCTACAGCGGCCGGTGGTGTCGCATGATCGCTTAGGAGCACAACAAAAACTGCGATTTCAAATGGGTGTCATTAATTGTAGACTGAATATTGCGCCGAAATATTTTGGAATCGGCACGTCTAATCCTTATTGAAGAATGGAAAATTACAACCGGGCAGCTTCATTTTCTTTTCACGACCCCTTTAAAGGGATACTGAACGCCCCGCCACGGTGGTCTAGTGGTTATGGCGCTCGGCTGCTGACCCGAAGGTCGCGGGATCGAATCCCGGCCGCGGCGGCTACATTTTCGATGGAGGCGAAAATGTTTGAGGCCCGTGTACTTAGATTTAGGTGCACGTTAAAGAACCCCAGGTGGTCAAAATTTCCGGAGCCCTCCACTACGGCGTCTCTCATAATCATAGCTTGGTTTTGGGACGTTAAACCCCAGATATTATTATTATTATTATTATTATGGGATACTGAACAAAAATTGGAAAAACTGACAAAAACACGGAAATTCTACTTGGAAGACACGACTGTTCTGATAAACATAGTTCATTTCTAGTATTTTTAAACATGTGGCTGTATTTCTGGTGAATTGTCAACGCACGGTGGCTGCACGCAAGCACAAGCCGTGGCGTCACAATCGCTGAGGCGCATGCGGGGTGCACGTGTTCCTGTCCTTTCTCCTTTCATCCCACTCTCCCTCTTCCACATAAGCGTTGATGCTTTACCCCAGCTGGGAGCATTGTTCGCTGTTGGTCCTGTTCGTTAAGGTTCATAGGGGGAGCTGAGCGGGTTGAGAGATGCGGGTGACGGCTGGCAGTGTTGACATGCCCATTTCTGGCATTTGTAATGCCACCAAACGTCACCTCCTCTAGTTCACGGCGCAACCGCTAGACGCGAAAGTTTGGGAAAAGCGCATCGAAAAATGCATTAAATTCATTATTTTTCTCTAGTTTCTGTCTGATACGAAGGTTGTGTCTATCGATTTGAGCACCCAATCTTTCAATTTGGCTGAAAATCTTAGAGGCAAAAATTTTGTTCAGTATCCCTTTAAATTACAATACAGTTACTCTCATTATGCAATTAGCAACCACCAGAGAGCATTTTCAAAGAAATTGTCTAAAAAAAAAAAGCTTTCCATTGCACTCTATGTAGTTGCACGGGACAACACTGCTAAGGAGCTCTACTAAGTGTTGGGAATTAGTATCCTGGGACTTCATTATGTGTTTTGTGCCAACTGCATGACGGGACAAGAATTTGTCTGAAACAGCAAAAATCCTAATGTTCCCTGTGAAATCCCTGAAAGAAACAATGTGCTTTAATTTCACACACCTTCCCAAATGTGTTTGCAAAGCACTACTGTCACTCTTGTTTGGCCTTGAGTATTGCTCACTGTGAAATCGAAGACCGGGTGATACAATAGCTCGGTCATGTTGCCAACATGGTCTTGCACGAGGTGAAGCAGTTGGTCAGACACAGCTCGGGGCTTGCTGAGAAGTAGAGCACCTTTACTATTTGATGGGCCAGCTTTTGTCAAAAACTTTAGAGTGCGAGGGCTAGGTGAAGCCTTCAGACATCTAAAGTTGCTGGCCATCATTAAGCGCTCTAAAATCTGCAGCGGGGCACCTTTTGCTGATGTGACCAGCTTGTTAAAAGGACACTAAAGGCAAATATTAAGTCGACGTTGATTGTTGAAATAGCGGTCCAGAAACCTCGTAGCGCTGCTTTTGTGCCAAGGAAGTGCTTATTTTGAAATAAAATCACGTTTTTAGTGGTCCGCATCGCGTTAGCGCGCTTCAAATCTCCCGCCTGAAAATACGACTCTCATACGTCACTGCTGCCATGCCCAACGTTGCCCGCTTTTACTGTGCGGCCGCCGACACTAGTAGCAGCCGAGCGGAAGTAGCGGGACCCAGAGTAGCAACAACGGCGCTGCGGCAAAGACTTGCTCGGATGGGCACATTCAAAGCCGTCACCAAGTTGCGGTTGGTCTCGTAATCCTCAGTACGAAAGTGCAGCGAGCACACGCGCAGAGGTTTTGACTGTTTAGCACACTGGTGCAATGGCATGACACTAAGCCACTTCGAGCGTAAGGGTTCATTCCGCGGCACCCAGTGAAAAGACACACCGGTTTCCTTGCTGCAGCACTGGCGTTGTGCACCATTCGGGCATCCGGCAATATCACACGCATGCGGCATTTTGTCGAACTTTCTGTCAGAGCGACCTTCACGAGCGCGCAAAACACGCACGGCAGTACGCGATCCCGAAACTACCACTGAGACGGGCGAGGCACAGCTCGGCGAAAACGGAACCTTTGAACCACGCGCGCCGTTCCTCATGGCAACGCCACGGAGGTTTTGTTTTCCATGAATCAAGCGGAAACGAACAAACAGCATTTTATTACGTCTTTTGATGCTCGGAATGTTCTTTTTTTACTGCTGCTAGTTTGATTACTAGTGATTTATTGTAGGCCGACTTCCCTACGTCATCGGGATCACTTCGAAAATGTCCCACTCGTGGCGCTCGTCATGTGATACATTTAGCTTAATTTCTCGGTAAGTAGGGCACTGCTGTTGATAATACTGCCGTTTTAGAAGTTGTCATACATTGGGCTTTCACTCTAACATAAATTGTTATTTGCCTTTAGTGTCCCTTTAAGTTGACCAATATTGGACTCAAACGCAAAGCAAGAATGTGCCCAGAGTGGTCCTTGGTGCACAGCACTCTGAGCAATGTGCAACAATTGATGCACATTAAATGTCATGCGCTTCTCTCCATATATAAACTGCATATCAACTACGAACTGCACCAGGCAGTCCGTCCTTGCAGATATATCTACAAGGGACACTTTGTCCTGCAGAAGAAGGGAAATACCCTTCACAAGCAACGCAAAATGCTTCAGATACTGCCGCGGAAGTATGCCCTTCAAGCAAGGCAGTGAAAAATACAAAAGGCATTGTTGCCACTCTGAGGCTTTCCAATACTTCCTCATAGTAACTGAACGTGGAAGTCGCGGCACACAACTATAAGGCTTTATCGAGTACACACACTCATCTATGGCCGCCGCTGTTTGTGGCGCCCCAATGTAATAACGCTCGCCTATGTCAGAGAGCCAGTGATCCGTCAACTGCCGTACCACACCTAGAAGCACACAATGCATATAATCTGGGGTAAAGCCCCAGATTATATTAAAGTGATGAAGATCAATCAAAGGTGTGACGCCTTTTGCGCCCTGAACCGGTCTTCCAGCTTCAGCGGCCTCAATCATGATCTTCTTTGTGCCTTCTGCTGTCCTATCAGGTGCAATAGTGTCCACAGGATACTTGACCGTTCCTGTTTGCCATAATACGAAAAAAAAATGAAAACTGCACAAATTTAGAAAATTGTAAATATTGACTGACAGTTAAGCTGGATCTTAAATATTTGCACACCTGCTTTTAGCAGCATTTCCGAGAATTCACTTGCACAACTCATTTCCAAAAACTGACAGTAAGCCAGAATTTTGAAACATAGAAACGCTACTACATAACATACATTTTTGCCTCGGAGATGAGAAATGCGAAAGCCAGATACACTGAACATGATGGGTGTTTACATAAGAATTGCTTAAAAATCTTACTATGCTCTGCAGTTAAGCGATATCTTTACGTACCATCCACAGCAACCCCAGGATGCAAGCACCATCCACAGCCGTAATACCCGTTAAACTGGGTTAAGTGCTGCATGGCTGCCCGTGCTGGCGCATCAGCGCAGCAGCTGAAGCAGTACACCTGCATGAACAAGGACAACATATATTTCTATATCAAAATACATGCTGCAGCTGTTTATTTATTTATTTATTTATTTTGTTACCCTCAATCGCCGAAGCTTTACAGAGGGGAGTGGGTTACAACATGAAAAATATACGTGCTATTTTATACATGAACAAGACTAAAGCAAAAAAACCAGTGCTACTCTGAAACAAAGTCGAACAAAAGGGAAATGGATGGAAGGCTTGTTTGCTTCACTAGACACAAATTAATTAATGCAGCAGATAATGAGGCCATGGAAAGGATAGGCAATATTGTTAGTTTTCAATTGACAACAATGCATTTACAAGAACTTTCTGTGCTTTTGCATAAATGGACACTCTCCCACTCTCCCAGAAAGTTGTAACAGTTACAGTTAATGCAAAACAGTAAGTACTGCTTAGACACTTGGGAATTAACAGTATTTGGAGTTAAAGATGCAATGGAAAGCAATGAAGACGAACTAGTGTGCCGTTCTCCATTGTGTTGTCTCCAAGTGCTGTGGATCCCATGATGACTGAAAGAAACTAGTTGGCACACTAACGTACCCGGTCAGAAGTTAGTCTGTGCACTCCAGCTCACTGCAGCATTAACAAACTAGAATGTCCTAAAGCTGTTTTGTTCAAGCAGCTTTAGAACTTCAAAAATATTACCTTGGAATGCACAGGTTCGTTGCCTGCCTTCCATGTGATGCTGTTGATCGACAATCCATCCATTTGTTCTACAAATGTGTTTAATAATAGAAGAGTCATATCAGGATGTTTCTGGCCATACCATAGGGCAGACGCACATTTTTCTGCCTAATGTGCACTGGGAGTTCATTCACCATCACCTGAACGGCCCAAACAAAATTTTGGCGATTTGAAGACGTGGCTTCCATCACTATTAAGAGTGAGGGATTATGTCATTTTTTGACGTCAGTTTCTGCCTAAGGGCTCCGTATAGGGTGCCATCTGTTATATCTGTCATTTTATCTTTGTCATCAGACAGACTCTTGTGTATGGAATCGAGTCTTTCGTGGAGTACAGTGCTTGCATCATTTTCTGCAAGTAACGAAGACAGCAACTTCGCGATGGGCAGCGTTATGAAAAAGTGGCCATCTCGTAGCATCTGCGGGCCGCTGTAACGTTGTCCGCACACGGTGCACGTTACCCGCACTGCATTTCATTCGGCAAGGTCGCCACTTGTTTCGGCAAGGAGCGTCATACAGTTTCCACCGTAGAAGTGGAAACGGGCGGCTTTTATTTCTGCCCCAACACTCTTCTTGAACCTATATTTTGTAGCTGGTATATCGTGCCGTGCAAGTACGTGCATAATCAACTTTTGGAGGGCTTCCACTCCCTTCCAAGAAATGTCAAATTCCAGAACAAAATTCACTGTTAGTGCCAGCAAATCGTCACTGGAAAAGCTCCCTAAGTCTTCCTGCGGCTCTTCTGTCACTTCTGCGCCTACGGGAGGCTGCGGCTCATCACTTAAGGCCGCTTCATGTGCCGATTCGGAGTCCGAGTGGCCGTCAGCATCAGTCTGTTCAGGCTGTGTCTGTGCTGGCGTCTGCGCGTCACTGCATGCAGCCGAATGGCTTAACCCGGCAATGACATTGGTGTCCTGCTGTAGTCCATGTGATCGCTTCACACGCTGGGCTGATCTTTCAAGGTAAGTTTTCGTGGAATATGGGATGGCGGAGGCGCTGCCTGGGTTGAGGTAATCCTTTCTACGATGCACACTCTCCGCTGTGCACCCAGGTGAAAATTTCCTGATGGTTTTCTGATGGTTCCAGCAGTGATGGTTTATTAGCACATTCCCAGTGGCTGTTGGGACCAACAGGTGATGGAACCAACAGGTGATGGAACCAGCAGTTGATGGAACCAGCAGCAGCTGCTGGTTCCAGCTCAGGGTTGCATACGTTAGGCAGACTTGTTACTCTCCGAGGTGGAGAGCATCTCCAGCCAACAAGGTGGCACCCACACAAACTCAAATGCATGTTTCTGCTCACTTCATAGCAAACTTAGAGCTGAAAATTGTGTAACTTTAATGGCTATCCTGGTTGTGCCATTCAATTAGTATAGCCAGTGCTGTGTAACTCGTGCACTCTGTGTCCTTGTGCTGTGCTAACAGCATCCACATGGGCGTTAAACAAACAGTCATAGCCTTTAAGAACTTATTGAGCATTGCAGCAACAAGCTTGTAGCTGCAGTTACCAGTTGTGTTATTTATCAGTGCTTCGCAGCTCATCAAACAGCTGCTTGCGCTTCGCTTTGAGGAGATCCTGGATTTTCTCTGCCAAGATCCTTTCAAGATTCTTTTCTGCTTCCGCAGTATTCACTTCTTTTTCCTGGCCCCACTGTTTGAGCATTTCTACAAATAGAAAGGTTGATTTTCAGCGTTAGAAAACAAAAAGCAGTGATTGTGGCAACAACAATTGCTACGCCATGCAGCTGGACCTTAGCTTTGAGCCCTAATGCTCTCCTACTGGATAGGAATGCGCATGATTTGTCTGTTTCACAAGCTCTGCAAAACCGAAGTTGTCCTGTTTGGCATCAGCCGTAGTGCATATGCACTGCAGCTGATGGCAATACAATTCGGTGCACAGTTTCATGTGCAACAGAATATTTCAGTCGAGCACAGCAGCCTAAAATGCACTCCATTCAAATTTAGTCGAATTCAGATATACATGCTATGCAAGTAGCATAAATTTTGCTCTCTCATTTTTGTTCGTGCTGCCAGGCTTTGTAAAGATGACTTAAGGCCTGAACACACATACGCATTGCAGCGCGTGGTTTTCTAACGTGGCGTTGCGCCGCGTCAGGAAGCCACTCGCTGGCATGCTGAAATGCATATGTGTGGTCAGTCCTTTATTGCATGCAACGGTAGAGGTAACCACTATGCTGCGGAAAACTATTCATGCTAGTTGTACCTGATACAACAAGAAGTTTTTCGGGTGTCAGCGGTTGTTTTGGCTCCTCGCCCAACGCTCTCTTCTTGGAGCCGATGGCTCCGGTAACACTCACCTCCCCATATCGCATGCGCCGTGTCCTTCACAACCAAAGTAAGTTTTCTGTTGCCATATATTTTTTTGCCACATGCGCCACTTACGACAATCCCTTTCATCAAATGGAACTGTGAAAAAGGAAAATAATTGAGCAACTTTAATTTCAGCTGCCTTGAGGTTACAAGAAAAGACAGCATCAAGCTCAATACAAGTAATGCAGAGTAGCCGCAGCTGTCTTTAAAGTGCATTTATGGCTATGAATCTGGGAGCAGGACATAACTGTACTGTAAGCAACAATGAAACAAAAAATGCTGCATGTTATTTCTGGTAAGTGTACATCAAGACTAAAATTGTTTAGCCAATGCACCCGGCACAACACTAGGATGTAGCACATGAATAGTATGTACAGTTTGTCACACTTGTCTACAGTGCATGAGTGGTGAGCTGCAAATCAAATGAAATGTTATCGTAGTCTCTGTTGGAGGCAATGCACTTGTGCCAGCTCAGTTCATACAGTATATTCACTCTGCACAAGAACTCAAGCGTTTTCAGTGAAGTTGAGTATTTGCTTTAGAATTTCACATTTTCTCCACAGCACTGCTCAGGTGCTCAAGGCAGGTGTGATCAGCACTGTACTCTTGCTATTGCTAGACAAAGAATGAAGACTGTGCTGGTCACACTGGTGTTTATACTTTCCTTAAAAAGCAGATTAAAGCTGCAGACTTGAGTATGCTAGAGAAAGCCCTTGCAGTTGAAAAATACAAATGGTAAACATGATACTGCAAGCAACAGGCTATAAGAAAGCTTTTGTAGTTAGCTACACCACCTGAGATCTATAGAGTAGCTATGTAGTAACAGAAAGGTTAAGCATGAAAAGCAGCTGAAGAAAAAGTGATATTTAACTTCTTAGCTCATTACTTACGGAACCAGCTGACGGTGAATTTCTGCTCTTTTGCCTGCACAGAAACAGGCGTAATTGCTCTGACGACCACTTTGTATCACACAGGGTACTGGAGCACCAATCAACGGCACAAATATCGGCAGCTGCTTTCAGGCAGTGCCGAGCACTTAGGTGGCAAACGAAACACCACGACGATCATCGTTGCTGAAAACTGCACACAATGCACGAACAAGGCTTTTCGTGGAATTCAAGTTTGAATGAACAGCACTAAAGTCACGTCATGGGAGTGCGATCTCACCGCCGCCGCCGATACATCGTCGCGAACAGTGGATGCGGCCATTTTGGTTGAGGTCCGTCACCGCGAAGAACATGCTTTCTGATTCCTCTAAGGAACGCCTCTCTCGGCTTTCCTGGCTCAAACTGATGCAAAACGGGGGCTGTGATCAGTTTCTCTCTGAGGGATTGCATCACCGCTTTGCAGGCTACATCTCAGACCACATCCCAGACAAAAGGAACATCCTTTTTAGTCAAGTTGGTCGGAGATAGAGAAATGTGAGGGAAATCCTTGATGAATTGCCAATAGTATTTACATATTCCAAGAAAACTCTTTACTCTTTTTTGTTTCATGGCTGGGAGAGTCTCTCAATCGTCGCTACACTGTCTGGGTCTGGCCGGATGGTTTCAGCTGTGAGAATGTGTCCAAGATATTTGATCTTCTGGCAGGCGAAGCTACATTTCTTGGGCTCCAAAGCAGAAAACACACTTTCCAAATCTTGCAAATCAGTTGCCATGGTCTTAGAGAAAATTACGATGTCCAAGTAGGCCAAACAAGCCCTCCAGAGGAGACCACTGAGGACTTTGTTAACTCTTTCACGCACAGAACTTTATTTTTGTAGGGAGACAATATTTTATTTAAAATATAGGTTAGCCTTGTCCAAAAAAGGTTTTTGTAACAAAAGAAAAAAAGTTGGCACATACGTTCAAAAGAAATGCCTTGCAGCAAGTGTCTACCAGTCACTTTCGGTGGAACGCTGCAAAACAGTCCTTGTTTTCCTGCAGGCACAATGGGATGTTGCATGTTTCACACATACATGTTGTTCTTGAAGGCTGAGATTTCGTGCTGCACATGCCACACCTCCGCTTTGTGCATCTCTTTGGCCGGTGTTTGCTGTGTGTTAGATATACGGCCGCATCTACATAGATTTTTTTATCTGCACTGTGTTCGTGACTAATAACCTGCCCCTCTTACAAACCTGGGTTTCTACTGTAAGTGATGTCCTCACACTTCTCTGGAAGTCTTTGGTGGTAAAGTGGTCAACTCCTTCGAGATCGCGGTGCACGAGAAAAGTGTTCACGACACAGCAATCCAGTATGTGGAAAAAGATCCTGTGCCACCACTTCCGTGATTTTCTGTCTGTTTCATATTGCGCTTTGTGTTGATCAAATTTGTCCGCAGAATTCATGTTACGGTTGTAGTCTTGCAAAGCCGCCGGGCAGGACACCTTGCTCACTGTTCCATCCTTGTCTTTCCTGTTCACTTCAACTTCAATTGAAGGGTCATGAAAATTCGTTAGCAGGTAAACAGTCCTCTTGTCCTTCCATTTTAGACAGCAGAGGGTGTTGTCACTGACTCCAGTCTGTGCCGCCTCTTTTCATTGGTTTATCAGCTTGCAAGCATGGCAAGTTTTTTCTGTTGGAATTGACTGTCCCGCATATGCATATGCCTTAACCTCAACTTAACCTCAGCTTAACCATCAACTTATGAAACATAAGTAATGTTCAAAACACACAACACACACATAAATGTAAACAAACGCTCAACAGAAGAGACACAGTACAAATAGTCATAATACCAGTTCTTAAATGAGTAAAACACAGTGAAAAATGTTTAGCGCGCAGGGAAATACTCACACAACTGCTTAATAGAAAAATATTAGTGAAAAACCTCATATGTACTTCAACAGAAAATGCGATAGCCCCTCCGACACAGCGGCACGAAGCACGTTTTCTGCCTGCCCTGGTTTTTCTCTCGCTGCATCATTACTCTTTGCAGTTCTCATTTACATGTGTGTACACAAAGAACAGCGCAAACACGATAAAAACGGATGAATTAGGACAAGACGCACGGATCACTTGTAAAGCTGCGGAGTAAGACTGCGAAACTGGCGCACAGGCCACACCTTTGCGACAAGCGTCGCCGCCTGCCGGCGAAAGTTGGAAGGCATCACTGGCCCTGCCACCTCCTCCCATAGGAAACCCCCTCGGCTCAGCACACTAGCCAGTATATTCTAGGCACTATAGATATGCATTGGCGGTCAGTGCAGACATTGCCCACAATTACCCAGCCAAGGTCGAGTTTTTGGGCAAATGGTGAATCAGTCGGACCATTTTGTTGCAGAAAGAGTTCCGCAATGAAACATTGACAGTGAAGGCGCAGCTCTTTTTCATCGTCACGTGGCAAGCATGTGTCTCGAAGTGCTGTTTCAAACCGGTGACCAAAGCATGGATTTGGGTTGAAATGCTCGTTGATATTGACTATTGACACATTGTATCGGGCAGTTGGTAGAGATACTTTTGCGGCTGTCGACTTCGCAAGGATCGTCAGATCTTCGAACAATTTCATTGGGTCTTGGTTTTCTGCTTGATATGATTTGTTGACGTGCTGAACTTCTGCTAAAACCCATTCCAGCAACAATACATAGCGTTTGTCCCTGGGGTCACTGTACATTTCATAAAGCATCACTGCCGTGTAGACATTTTTGTTTCTCTGTGCTTTTCTACAAACTTCCTTCACTTCAGTCTACTGGGCAAGTATCCTACTTAAAGGGACACTAAAGGCAAATGTTAAGTCGACATTGATTGTTGAAATAGCGTTCCAGAAACCTCGTAGTGCTTGCTTCGTGCCAAGGAATTTCTTATTTTGAATGAAAATGATGTTTTAGTGGTTTGTAGTGTTAGTGCACTTTAAATCTCGCGCCTGGAAAGGCCTGACGTAGCATTTGCCTTGCCCAACGTTGCCTGCCTTTACTGCCTGGCAGCTGACACTGTGGTTTCTACTCTGAAGGGCATATTACACAACATCACGTGGGCACCGCATCTTGTCAAACTTTCCGTTACAGCAACTTTCACAAGCATGGAAGGCACACGCAGCAGTACGCAATAACGAAACTACCACTGACACGCAACCGCACGAGCGTAGTGCAGCCATGCTAAAACGAAACTTTTGCACAGCCCGCACCGTTCTCCACTGTAACGTCAAGTTCTTTTTTCCATGAATCAAACAGAGACTTACAAGCAGCATTTTTTTACGTCTTGCAATGCTCAGGATGTTCTTTTTTCTTTTATCATAAGTAGCTTGAATACTAGTGATAATTTGCACTCAGGACTCTTCACATCATCAGGCTCGTTCCAAAATGTCCCACTGGTGGCACATATAATGTCGTAAATTTATCTTAATTTATCGATTGCTAGAGCGCTGCTATTGATAATATTGACATTTTAAACATTCTCAAACCTTGACCTTTCACTCTTACAAATTTTTATTTGCATTTAGTGTCCCTTTAATGCCGCGTGTATTGTTAACTAGCACGTGTAACAGGTTAGCGGTATAGTACCGTATTTACCCAAATCTAATGCGCCCCCCGTTCTAACGCGCACCCTAATTTGGCAACAGAAAAAAAAAGCGAGAGACCCGATTCTAACGCGAATCCGAAAAAAAGAAAAAAAAAAGACATACTTGATTGGAACGAGCACGTGATTTCCGCGAACGAACGGGAGAAAAAGGGAGCAAAGTATTTTCAGCAAGGAAAAAAAAATGTTTATGTAATCGCTATCGCTCTCAGAGAGCTCTTTGTCACTCTCGGACCAGAGCATCTCGTCTTCAGTTCTGTCCATAGCATTGGAGATTCCACTTTTCTTGAAGGCTTTCTCAACTATGCCAGATGGAATCCCATGCCAAGCTTCAGCCACCCACCTTGTCATGTCTTCAATCAAGGCACGCTTCAGCCTGTTGTTGCCTGATGTGAACATGTGGCTCCCGTCGACTAGCCACTCACTATACAGTGCCCGCATGCGGTCTTTCATGGGCTTGTTAATGCAAACGTCCAGCGGCTGAAGCTGAGACGTCATGCCACCCGGAATCACCACCAAGTCTGTATGGCAAGCCGCCAGTTTATCTTTCATGCGCTGATCCAGGTGACATTTGAATGCATCTAGCACAAGCATGGAGCAGATCCCCAAGTTGGTGCCTGGTCTCTTGCGCCACACACAGTCGATCCAGTCAGTAACCAGTTTAGTGTCCATCCAAACTTTTTCGTTGGCGCCAAGGAGGTTAAAAAAAACTTCTGGAGTGGAGGCGGCGCGCTACCGCTGAAGCCGACGACCACCATATTGCTCCAGGCAGAAAACGGATGGGTGGTCGCTTGGGCCTGCGCGGAAGTTGGCGAATTTCTCCATAATGTTACTAACAGCACAAAAAAGGACGAAGGACCAGAAAGAATCACAGACAAGCGCTGCTTTTTTACAACTGAAGTTTATTTCCGAAACGAGACAGAATATAAGGAAACGGCACGAGGACAAAAAAGATTGCAAAGCACTTATTTGCAAAAAAACCCAAAACAGTGTTATCAGCCCACATCACTTGTGGTGGTCATGCGCATGGGACATGTACCGAACTTTTTCCATCAAGGCAGTGGACGGGACACTCACGCACTTATCGCCAAGTTTCGCGATTTCTGCAGCCTCAATTATTTCCCGCGTTAATTGAGAAGCAGATCGCCCCACCACACGGCACCTCTCGAATAGGGGTTTGCACTCAGCAGAGTCACACGTGCTGCAATGAAGGGCTAAGCGCCCACTGTTCATTTGCCGAACATTGTTGCTATGTTCGCTCAACCGGTCGTTCACGCATCGGCCGGTTTGACCGACATACTGTTTTCCGCACGTTAGCGGGATGCTATAGATCACGTCCTCTACACATTCCGTGTAACGGTTCCGATGCTTCACCTGGCAACCAGGTTCCTTCTTTTCTAGGGAAGTGGTTTCTGCAACCAACCTGGAAAGCTTCTGAAGGGCACTAAATGCCACGCGAACATTAACGCGTTTGGCTATCTTTTTTAGACCGTGGGAAACACCGTGGACATAAGGCATAACGGCCGTCTTCATTTTGGTACAGTCAGAAGTACCAGATCCCCGCTCACCGAGGTTATGGTGAGACTTGTAACTTTTTAGTATAGTCTCAGCCACCGTAACGACCACATGCCTTGGATAACCCGCTTTTTCCATGCGGTCCACTTGCTGCGTGAACGAACTATGAAGGGCATGCACGCATGACTTCTCTAGAGCATTCTTGATGCACATCTTAACAATGCCTCGTTTCACTAATTTGGAATGTGCCGACTGGTAAGGCAACAGTGGCTTCCGAGCACGCGGCTCATAGCTCCAGCAGGTATGGTTAGGGTGGCTATGCAGAGCGATGTCGAGAAACCGCATGTTCTCATCATCTGGCTTTTCATGCGTAATGTCCAAGGGATCCAAGCACTTTTGGAAAATGTCTAAAATAGCCCCTACGCTTTGATCAAACGCCTTCTCATCACATTCAAGGAACACCAAGAAATCGTCCACGTAATGGCAAATGCGCACACAAAGAGACGGTACATGCTCCAAAATATTCTTATCACACTGCGCCATGACAAGGTTACTAAGCGCTGGAGCGATACGTGCCCCGATACAGATGCCCGTTCTTTGAAGAAAAACTTTTTCATTCCAAGCAACAAATGTAGAAAGTAAGTAGAATAAAAGCATCTCCAGAAAGCCACTTACGCTAACACCTGCCTTGTTTTGAAAGGGAACTGCTCCAAACTGATCAATTTGTTACAGTTAAAGCTGAAATTTGGGCTAGTTGGTCTTGACTTAAATACATAATATAGCGGAACAAAAACAAGGACAGAGAAAGAAGCACACAGGACGACCGCTAGACTTCAACTGAAAATTTTACTCTGGACACGTGACATGTAAAGTGTAAAACAACATCTAATCTGATGGAAACGTCACCATTCTGCCTTTGCATCAAGCTGCACGTGCCAAGCTACGCGTCGCGCATGCGCCCTTCTAAGAAGCCAATCTCCTTTTTCGTTAGGACAATTGAGGGCACACTTACACACCTATCCGCCTCCCTGTTTATATACATGGCCTCACAGATCTCACGTCGTATCTGGTCATGACCCCTTCCCAACACCCGAGTTGCACCAAATGCTGGGGCGCACCCACAACGCTTACAATGATCGGCCAAGTGGCCCCCCGCGGCAAGCGATGAAACCGCTGCTCGATGCTCTCTTAGCCGGTCATTCAAACAGCGCCCCGTCTGTCCCACGTAACATTTTCCGCACGACAAAGGGATACTGTAGACGACGCCTTCAACGCAGGAAACGAAACTGGTAGCGTGTTTTTTTGTGCATCCTTGCGTTCTATTCTCATTCACAGCAGGACACAGCCGTATCAGCTTACCCGGTGCAGTGCAGAGCACATCAACACCGCATTTCTTGCCCACTTTTTTCAAGCGATGCGTAAGCTGATGAATGTAGGGCACCCCTACCCGCCGAATACCAAGTCGGCTTCGGTCTTCCTTTGTGGAAGAACGTGCTTCATTCCTTACTTCTTTGAGAAGGCTTTCTGCAACAGAGGCCACCAGTTCACGGGGGAACCCTGCGTCTGCCAAGCGAGACACTTGCGCTTGCACGCTTCCCGCGACCCTGTGTCGGCAAGACTTCTGTAGAGCGCCGCGCAGACAGTTCATCGCTATGCCACATTTGACCAACTTCGAATGCGCCGAGCTATAACTTAAAAGCTGCTTTTTAGAGCGGGGTTGATACGCCCAGCAAACATGTTTATCAGTAAATTGCATATGTACCTCTAAAAACTGAATACAACCATCCACTGGCAACTCATAGGTGAAGTTGAGTCCTTTGGAACAGTTTTTAAAAACATCTAAAACCCTATCGACAACACTGCCTCGGTCCTCGAGGTCGTCCAGTTCCATAAACACTAAAAAATCATCAACGTATCTCATACATTTAACAACACGTTCGTCAAGGCTGGCTGCAATGCGTCGATCACAAAAGGCTAAGAATATCTCGCAAAGCATGGGGGCGGCGCAGGAGCCAATACATACCCCGTCTCTCTGCACATAAGACTTGTCCTTAAACGACAGAAAAGTTGAGTCAAGATAAAACACTAAAAGGTCTAAAAAATTCCTCAACGACACCCCACTCGCATTCTGAAATGAAATCTCGCCTGCTTCTTCGATCAACATCCTCACGGCGTCAATAAGTTCCTTTTTAGGGATACTGTAAAATAAATCTTCCACATCAACTGAAAAAGCAAAATTCGCTGCAGTCCTGTGTGTGTCCCCTAAAAATTCCACAAGCTCGTTTGAATTGCGGATTCGAAACGGATCCTCCACGACCAAACGGTCTAAGTGTGTCTGAATAAACCTTGACATAACATCCTGCCACGAACCTTTTTCGGACACTATAGCTCGCAAAGGAAGCCCCTGCTTATGCGTTTTTACGGAGAAAAATACCTTCAGGCCATCGCTGTTAGCCGCTACAATGTTCTTGCGCAACTGAAGCAAGTTCACTCGTTCGCACAGATTTGTGGCTTCCTTTTTTTACGACTGTCTTGCGACGCGCAAACGGAACAAAATTTTTTTCCATGGACTGTAAAGCTTTCTTCTCGTACAAAGCAACAGGCATTACCACAAACCCTCCTTCTTTATCAGATGTTAACAAAGCCTGTTCTTTGTCACGCAGGAAGTTAATAGCTTTCTTGACATTCAACTGCTTACTTTTGTTAACAGCTGACCTAGACACGAGGCAATCATCACCTTCCGATATACATCTGTCTTTCTCTTCACACTGTGCTTTCTGAGCTACTCTCCTAACCAAAGAAACTAGACCTACCGGATTTTCATTGGGCTCAACGCAGTGCTTAGGGCCACAACTCAAAACATCATTCACGAAGTCAGGTAGATCAAACTGCGCAAGCGACGTGACTTGCTGGGACTTTTCACTATTGGTCGCCTTGCTCTTTTTCCAGGCACACAGTACCGGCAGACAGTTCCGCCATAAAAATTCAGTCATATTCACAGAGTCCCGCGTCCAAGTATGAAGCAAGGCTTCTCTGGTGTAGGGGCACGTGGAACGTGTCGCAGCGAGAACATGAAGGCACACCCGCAGAAACCGAATCTGATCAATTTGCCTCTTGACACATTCTAAAATCAAGTCGTGGGGAAGGGAATAGTACATATCTTTAACATCAACTGAAAAATATTTTAGGGACCTGTGATGGTTTTCTTTTAGAAAATCCAAAACCTGCTCTGAATTCTTTAG
Source organism: Rhipicephalus sanguineus (assembly GCF_013339695.2). NCBI lineage: Eukaryota > Metazoa > Arthropoda > Arachnida > Ixodida > Ixodidae > Rhipicephalus > Rhipicephalus sanguineus. The sequence continues at coordinate 140,417,941 of NC_051179.1, read as the reverse complement.
GTAAAAAGGGTCATCAAAACCAATTAACTGAAGTTGATCCTGTAAAAACAAGCCCATTGACTTCTGCCAGGTTCCTCTTTCAGTAACAATGACGCCAAAAGGCCAATCGTCTTTGTGCGTCTTAACTGTGAATAACATGGACAGGCTACATTTTTTCGAAGTACTTATACACTTTCGCAGTTTTGGTATATCCAGGTTTTCACATAATTTCTTTGCTTCGGTTTTCACTTTTGACAGGTCAACATCATTCCTTTCATAGAAATTGGATTTTACGGCCTCCGAAGCCTTCGCGGTAAAGGTGGCTCTTGGAAGAACACAAAAACCACCTTCTGTATCCGCTGACTACAGACATAGGGAATTTACCTCAAAAAACTTGGTGACACTTCCAAGGGGCAATCCAGAGCGGGGAGGCTTGCACCGTTCCAAGATATCTATACCCTCAGATACACACCGTTCAAGTTCATCGTCTGGAGCACAACGCGACACTTGCCTGACAAAAGATACCATCTCGGGCGCAGAGTACGTAAGCGGCACTGCGAATTTCGGCCCAAGGTCTAGAACTTGCCGTATTTTACTCGGCAAGGTTACACTGTCGCACACATGCACACCACCTCCTGAGTTTTTCTGCTTGGCCGGAAGGCCGGCCCGAAGGCGGAACGAGTGTGCTTTGCCAGAGGAATTCGATAGTTTGGTCCGCCAAGCGTGAGAGCTCCTGGTGTCTTCTTCTTGTCCTGGGGCATAACCCTTTGGTGACCACTTTGGTGTAGAGGCAGTCTCTGTACATGCGGGCTTGTCGTGACCACTCTGACCGCAGAATCTTGCACATACGCCTTCCATGCCCGACAGATGGGGGGAAATTTCCAAACAGTAGTTCGACGTCCCGTGGCAACGTTCTCGTGCGCAGGCAGAACCCTAGGGTTCGGGCGCGACACACAGCGAAGGCTAGTAAGCTTATTAACACTGAAGAATGCAAAGTTAAACATGATATAAAGCCCGGTGGACTAGAAATATAACTTAGGAGAGCGATTTGTTGGGCGAGTTGGCGATCCATAATGTTACTAACAGCGCAAAAAGGGACGAAGGACCAGAAAGAATCACATACAGCGCTTGTCTGTGATTCTTTCTGGTCCTTCGTCCTTTTTTGCGCTGTTAGTAACATTATGGATCACCAACTTGCCCAACGAATCGCTCTCTTGAATTTCTCCACTCTTTGGTGACAAGCGAGTGCTGTGGATGTCTTATTTGTTGGACTGCGATCCACTCGATAACCACGTTTACATTTTATCGAAGATTGCCAAGCTGTACATAAAAAACGGCGGGCATGCTCGGAGCGCGCAGCACAGTTACAGCGAAAGCTGGAATAGCGGCCTTCCTAGAGCCTGTTCTAAACTCTCTTGGGGAAACTAATGCATGTACACTCGCAAGGTACCAACTACGCCGCAAATCATAATTTTTTAGAAGTAGGGAAGCATTCACTATGCCATTATTCCTCTTTCTGCGGATAAGCGAGGTACCTGCTACACATCTGTAAGGCATTATGTGAACTTTGTTGATGCTGCATGTGGCTGATGACGATGAAGAATTATGGCTGAGCCTTTTGTATCGAGTTTGAAGCAATTAACGACCCGGTCACTCATTGCACAATTAGCACTGTGTGACGCTTGGTTGTCATTTTACTCTTCTGACACGCTATATTACACATGTTGGCGCGATTCCTTGCCCGACATGTCGCATGTATAGGATGTTTTTGCAAAAGAGTTCCTGTCACCAGCATGGCTCTGTGGTAGAATACTCGACTGCCACACGGAGGACCTGGGTTCAAATCCCAATCGAGCATTTTTATTTATTTCATTTTTTTATTTCGCGCGATAGTGGTTACGGACACGGGCGGCGGCGGACAACTAATCCACTGCCGTTGTGATCTGCTAACAGCTTTCGCTGTAAAATCAGGCTTCACCACATTGCAAAAGAAATCAACCGGAAAAAATTCGCCAGATCCCACGTGTTGTGGGAATCGGTTTCATGCGAAGCAGTCAGCGACTACTTCTATGCTGTATTTTATAGCTTTGAGCCAAGCGTTATGAGGTGGATCAACGTGTTTTTGTAAGTGTATAGCTGTGTGCACATCGTGCGCTTACCAGATACGTTGACAACACTGGAGTTTAAAGGGTAACTTTATGGTGCGACATAACGTCAGCTCTCACGTTAGAGTACATAAGTCAGTGTTATCGAAACTTATTGCACTTTATGGTGCAACCATGTGAATATGATATGTAACTTTCGTTAATGTATTCCTCTGGGGTCGAGCAATGCTTTGATATAGCTTGCTGAACCATAGGAATACAAATGTAATGTTTATTACACTGCTAAAAAAGCGGAGCCAACACTGGAACCACATGCGTTAATCTGATATGACGCATGTATCGTAAGAGTACATATGTAGTGTGTATTGCTTTCTTGCAAAATTAGGTAGCCAGCACCACAATCACAATTGACGTCGCACCGACATTACGCCTGCATAGACTGTTTTTCCAAACCAGTCTATAGACCTGGCGTGGCTCTGTGGTAGCATTACCTGATTGCCACGCAGAATGCTTGATTTTGACTCCTGCTATGATCCTAATATTTATTCTTTCAATTTGTTGTGTCAGCGCTGCCGATGTCGGTAGTCGACATACGCGGCAGGATTTTCACATTATTCGGGTCATGACCCGACTGTCATATTCGTCAAATCTCCTTACCATCCCATGCTGATTTTTGTCTACACCGAGTTAAGGAGGTGATCATGAGAGCACCCAGACGTAGGCGGCTAGATAGATAGATATATCTATAGATACGAAGATAGAAACGCTCACTGTGCCAAAGGTTCGCTGAGAAATGCTTTGCATTTAAAACTCCCAAAGCAGAGTAAGAACACGGCTGACAAGAACTGTTATTTTTTAAATTTTGTAAACGAGCGTAAACAAGAGCTACAGCAAGCTAGTCAATTAATCTGCTTTCGTATCTCTTCTTTGGCTGCGTTTACTTTTCAAGGGCGCGTGTTTCATATGGTTAGTTTCGTGATTGCATTATGCGTAAACAAAAGCTGCAGCGAACTGGTCAACTAGTCTGCTTTTGTGTCTTTTCTTTTGCTGTGTTTAGTTTTTAAGGGCGCGTGTTTCATACGGTTAGTTTCGTGACTGTCTGCATTATGATGCATTTTGGAGTTCTTATGGGATTTGTTGCTTTATCGATTCACGGGGCATAAACCTAATTGTATATGCTTCTTTTTCCTCTTGAAGTTGTATGAAAGCCGGGGCTGAATAAAACTTTTGTGTACCATTATTGGCTCCACCATTTCCTTCATTTTGGGAATACTGCAAGCGAATTCTACATGTTATCAGGCACGCTTCAGCCCATGTATTATGGCGTAAGAAACTGCCTTCTTCAATCTTGTAGGACAAAAAGAATTGGGACAAATAAGGGACACTAACTGTCCCTTTCTCATGCTGAAACGCCCCCGCGGAAGCTCACAATTACGCTGTTCGCGCTCAAGCTGCGCTCCCTGTTACCTGGAGCAAGATGGGTGCCAACCGGTTTCCCAGGCTTCACCCACTCGCATGGGCGCGTATAGGGGACCTCTACTCCAGAAGTTTTACAGCGAAAGCTGTTATGAGATCACTTCAGCGGCCGTTTTTGGTGCCGTAGTTGTCCGCCGCCGCCGCCGCCAGTGTCCGTAACCAGTATCGCTCGAAATAAGAAAAAAAAACGAAATAAGAAAAAAATTCCAGGATGGAACGAGGTTCGAACCTGGGCCCTCTGTGTGGGAGCCCAGTATCCAACCTCTGAGCCATGCCGGTGCTTGAAACTGCTTTGCAAAAAGGTCCTATACAGGCTTCATGTCGGGAAGGAACCACATTACCATATGCAATATAGCGTGGTAGAAGAGTAAAATGAGCACCAAGCGTCGCACAACGCGAAATCTGTAACCAGGTGTCACACAATGCGAATTGCGCAACGAGTAGGCTGTTGAATGCTTCCAACCCATTACAAAGGGCTCCGCCATAATTCTTCATCGTCATCAGGCACAGCATCAACAAAGTGCGTATAATGCTTTACACGCGTTTAGCAGGTACCACGGCTCTCCGTAGAATGACGAAAAATGGCACATTGCCTGCTTCCAAATTTCTCAAAAATTACAATGATTTATAGCGCAGTGGGTTCCTCGCAAGTGCACTTGTATTGGTTGCCAAGGAAGCCCATAAGCGCATGATCCATTTCCTCGGGGTCTCAGTAAAGTTATTCGCCCCCCCCTCTCTCTCCCACGTCAACGTATGTTATACAGCATGGCGGGAGAGGGAAATAGTGACCAGGCGTCACCCAGTGTAAATTACATAACTTGTGGGCCGTTGAAAGCTTCCAACCCATTACAAAGGGCTGAGCCATAATTGTTCATCGACATCATTCGTAGCGTCAACAAAGTGCACAAATGCCTTACAGACGTGTAGCTGGTACCTCGCTTCTCCGCAGAATGACAAATAATGGCTTAGTAGGTGCTTCCCAACTTCACAAAAATTGTGATTATTGGCGTATTGGGTACCTTGCTAGTGTATTTGTATTAGTAGCCCCGAGAGAGTTTAGAACGGGCTCTAGAAATGCCGCTCTTCCAGCTTTCGCTGTGACTGTGCTGCGCTTTCCGCGCAGGCCTGGCGTTTTTCAGCCTGAACGCAGTCGTCTGCATAGAGTTTAATCTTCACATTAATATTATATTAATGCAAAAAGGTCCTATACAGGCTTCATGTCGGGAAGGAACCACATTACCATTGTTGATATTAATATTAATATTAATATTAATACGCATGGGCGCGTATAGGGGACCTCCGCTCCAGAAGTTTTTTTCAACCTCCTTGGTTGGCACGCACTATAATGCCTCGCGGGAAGTTTACGTTGTTTGGAAGCGTTTTACGTTTAGATACAAGGAAAGGGGGCAACTTTGCGCCATCTGCTGTGCACGCCAGCATTGCCGTAACGCGGGTCTTCTCATTGCCCGACGTTAGCACATGGACTTGTTTTGCCCCTCTTGACTCGACAGTCATATTAGAAGGCACGTCAAAATACATAGCCGTTTGATCCGCGTTTCCTATTAGTCCAAGTATGTACGCGTCGTTGCGCCACAACGACATTATGTATTTCTGAAAAGCAATCAGTTTTTGCTCAAAAGCCTCCGGGAGCTTCTGGCACACGCCAGTTCGTCTGCGCAGGGAAAACCCCTTGCACTTCATGAACCACATTATCCAATTTTGGCTCGCCTTAAAATCACTTCTCGAGAGGCCTAGACTCCTGGCTATTTCGTAGGCCTTTACTTTAAGCACCTCAGTTGTGACAGGCATGTGGTCCACTCGGAGGTGCCTCACGAAGTCGGCAAGCTCATCTTCAAGGCCGGGAAGTTTTCCCGTCCATGGTGGTCCGTAGTGGCTTTTGCTTGACGACTTGCTGGCAAAAATTTCTTTTTTCAGCTTTCACTAATCACAAACACAGGTCTCCAGCACGCCGAAATAACGAGCCACCTCCCTGTTGCCGTTCTCTTCCGCGCGCACTATAACTTTACGTTTAAAACCATTATCGTGACGGACATGACGTGTCTTTGAGGATGAAGCATCCATTGGGCCCAGGGACGATGCTGCGCAGGCCGAACTCAAAAGGCAGCAATAACAAAGGAGGGGAGAAAAAATATGCACACACTTCTGCAACAGTGCCACCACAGCTGCGATGCAGGGAACAAGGAAACGTGCTACCATGGTTGCCAGCAACAAGTTGCTTGGTGCCGCTTAATGACGATGACGATAGGCTGCGATGAGGGGGCCAGTTTCGGTTTGTACCCGATTCCAATGCGCATGCGAATTTTCGACCCATATTTCTCGAAAATAGGTGCATGTTAGAATTGGGTAAATACGGTAAGCGGAGTCTCTGCGTCGTTTATTAGCTTTGGTATTCCAGTTTCCTTGTTGAGGAGTGAGCGAACCATCGGTATGTCTCTCTCATCAGGAATCCTATGTTTCTCGGCAAGGCAACCGACGCAGGTGAAAGAGCAAGTTGGCAGAGAGAATGGCAGAGGCATCGCACCATAACAAGATAAGGAATTTCATTTCTCAGTCGAGTGTAGATGCCGCTATTCACCCCCGTTATGATGCCCGCATTGTCTAATCCAATGCCAACAAGGTTTTTTTGGGTTCAAACCCTTAGACATCAATCCTTCTAAAAGCGTTAAGGGGATGCCTTCAGCATCACACTGTTGGAGTTCCTGCCGGGTAAGGAAAGCTGAAACGACCTCACCGTTTGACTGAGAAAAATACCTTATGGCGATGCTGAGGACCTTGAGTATACTGATATCGATCGATTCGTAAATGAGAACACTGTACTTTTGTTCGCCAATATCTTCCTGCAACAATTTTTCGAAATGTGGTCCAAAGGTGTTCTTTATGCTATTAGTACACTTTGTGTGGTGAATCTTGATCTTATAGGCCACCTGGCTATCTTGAAAAATCCGCTTACAAGCTTCTCCGAGGTGATTCATGGTGTTCATCGCGCAGTGCTCAGCAACAAAAAGTGCAGGGGTGGCTGCTGCTTGCTGCATAGGACTTGCCATTACATGTGGCATGGCATCAGATATGGTGCGCTCCCTTGCTTGGCACCCATGCCACGTGTTTTGCAGACGTGGCGTGCTTGTCAATGCTCTCCTTCTTTGCCTCACTAGAACATTTGCAAAGTTCGCAAAAGGTCTTGAAGGGGTCCTCGGGTAATGCCATGAGCTGCCCCTTGTTCGACGTAAGTATACTGCGCGGTAGTAAACACGGACGACAAGAAGACACAAGGACAAGCGCAGACTATCAACTGAAGGTTTATTTTTCACAAACCACATATATAAGACTGAAACAGAAAATGAAAACACAAAAACCTACAAAAATGAAAATTTAGCTCTTAACAATCAACAAAACTTGAACGTTTGATAAAAGCAGATTCATGGTCCATGTGCGTCACTTGCGAGATAACGTAGCTCTTTATCTAGAAGGGCTAACGACGGTTTGCTTACGCACTTATCTGGTTCCCGTGCCATTTTTTCCGCTTCGACGATCATACAGGTACCGCGCAGTATACTTACGTCGATCATGAATCACCAACTTGCCCAATCGTCCACCTTGATCTGCCCCTTGTACTTATCCTCCTTAAGCCAGCAGTGCCTGAAGCGCTGTTTGTGCAGCTTTCTCTTGTCTGCCATGCTGTCCGAGTCTCTACAGAACAATCCTAAAACAGTATATGTGTGCTTTGAGTGTATATAACAGTCCTAAACAGTATGAACACTTGGAGCAAAAACTATGATTGCACTTTGATTGATATTCAGCGATAAGTTCGTGCCCTCCAGCCCCGTTTCCATTCTTTTCATATACGTCTGCAGACTTTGGTATAGCGTGAATATCTCGTGATATAATAAAAATGCCATGTCGTTGGTATACACCTGTACATCCTGTTGTACGGGGTAGTACGTGGTAAAACAGTAACGGTGATATTACTGACCCTTAGAGGAGACCTCTAGTTTGCTTATATTTTGAGGAAGTCAAACCGGATTGTGAGCAATAAAATTCTCTTCCGTTTAAGAAAGCACAGACACATGCAACAAAGTATTATGGCAGACCTAAGTTCTGAAGTGAATCTATTGCAACTTTCAGCAACTATAGAGGGTGCCACAAGATATCCAATATGGCTGTCGATCCGGTGATCACCCGCACCAGCGCTTCCTCTATATTTTAGGCGCCCGTCAGTTCGTGCGCCGAACTATAGAAGCTCGCAGGACGCCGCGCTACGCACGCTTGCTGCGACTCGGCGCTGCCAGCTGACACTATCGCTGGCCTGTCGTCTGCTCTGGACGAAGGTGCGGTGGTGCTCTGACTGTGCCATTTATAGCTTTGAAATTCATGAACAATGTGCAGTTTGTACGCAAGAATGTTAATAAGCACGAGTAGCAGAAAATACGGTGTTTTGTATCTCGCACGCGGCTGCTACGACTGCTACTTTGGGATTGCGCGAGACTTCGCCTTGTGAAGCTGTGTATATCTTGTCTTTGATGGCGGTCATTCAGTGATTTTATTGTAGCGCGCGTTGGGAAACCGCGTGATGAACTAGAACCAAGCTATTGCCCTCCTGATGCAATAGTCTTATTGTTGTGATCACGCTTTGGGAGATTGCTTAGGCATGTTTCATTTCAGCAGTACCTACAAGCTCAGTATAGTAGTTGGGGCAGGAAAGTGATACTTTTTTCCTCTTTCGATTTTCTTTTTATTTCGTTTTAAGCGCTGAACATGCCCAAAAAAGTTAATATTGCAATTAGCCTAGCTGTCCTTTTTAAAAACTAGTGCTTTAATACCAGGAATATTATACTAGCACCCAACGTACTTGTGTGGCTGGAGTCAAACCTCCCCTTTCCCGTAACTGAAGCTAATGCTTTTCTATTTCTCTGCCTTGTGACAAACAAAAGACACGAATATGTATCGTCAAGCAAAGTATTGCATATAATTTCATTGTTCACAAAACATTAACAGGACAAAAAAGAACGTATACACACACGCACACATTACAACACTGTACACTACAGTTTGAAAATTTTATGTGACAATGGCTTTTTACCATACATTTTGATCATACTGTTCTCGTCAGTAGTGTTCATCACATGATTGCTTAACAGTGGCTTGATGAACTTCCTGCATAGAAGTACAAGAAATTCTTTTCTGTGGGCACAGTCTTCATTCTGGGATTTCAGGATAGGGAGGTCCATCAAAACACTTACAGCATGCTCTACACTGGTTTCCAGTAGCTGCACAATTTGTTTTCTATAGTCAAGAACAATGTCCACAAACTTGATGAGACTTATATTAACAGTGTTATGAGTGCTTTTGTGGGGTACTTTAGTCCACCACTGTCCTAGTAATTCTGTACAGCCCTGGCAGTTTGTTTTTCTGCCATGACTCGAGCTAGGTAGCCTTCAGTCAAAGCAAGGGTTGTGATTTCTGGATTGGGAAGCCATTGGTTGGACCTGGTGCAAACTTCTCGCAGCCTATCTATGGCTGCCACTGGGAAAAAGCTCTTCTCTGGAGTATTGGTGCTCCCAGTGGTAACGCTGGAAACAACTGTGGCCGCACAAAACGGTGTCGAGTCATTCACATTGCTCTGCAGCAACGAAGAAATAATGTCTGTTTTCAGCATTTTCTTCATCCCGCAGAGCACACTTCTCATATCCATGGCATCATTACACCTCACGGTTCTACGAAGAAAACCAAATAGTGCCTCGATAGGGTCGCTCGAAAATTTTCTTGTGAGTACGAAGATGAACTGTCTTTCAGTCAGCAGAAACCTGATGCACATTACATTTGATGTCGTTGTAAGCACCATGGCAGCGTATGTCTCCTTGCTCAAAAAACTGTCAGGGAGAGAAGCAGGAATGGGTGATGGCGGCTGCTCACAGTGTCAGCTGGCAGCGCCACCAGCGGCGAATTGAGGTGAATGGGAGAGAGCAACAGGAGAGGGGTCGCGGGGCCAGCGGCACCCTACCTGACGGGCATCTAAAAAATAGAGGAGGCGCTGCCCGCACGCACGGAGTCATTGCCGCATGTGTTGTCGCTGGTTGCTGCCGCTTGCCAGCTACGACAATTTTCCACAGCATTGAACTTCCAATGCAGGAAGTAGCTCACGCTTGAGTGCATAAACTGCGAGACACACAGCAGGATTTTGCGTCCAATTTGACTTCCTACACGCTGGTGTAGCAGGTGGAATGGTTGTTTCGTCGTACTGGGCTACCGTATCAGGCGTCCGGCGTGCATCATACCCGATAGATTTTTCTCATAGGCCCAGTCCGGCGGTAGTACGGCCGTATAGCCATAGTGGTAAGTAACACGCGATACAGGCAACGTCGTGCAGCTGGTCGGGTCCTTACCATTCCCATTATCATGTACGAGGATGCTGAAGTATTTGCCGGTATTGCCGCTATTAGAGGCATGAAAAAGATGGGCTACAATTATTTTATTGTGCAAACTAATTCCTAATTCGACGATTCGGTGTTTCCAGTGTGGCACTTATTCAAAAAAGTGCCGGCGTCCAAGCCACTCGCGAGATCAGGAATCACGATGCGAAAGCACCTGCGATACGATTGCAGATAAACAGTGACACTGCAGGCCGTCTCACCCAACCAGCTTGCTTCGCTTCCACCTTTGCTCTTCGTACCGAGGGTGTCGAGAAAACTGATTGCGTATGTTGGCGCCTGACATAAGTGTTCAACCTTGTGATGAGTAAAGGAGGGGCACAAGGCGCGTGCCGAACGTGGAAGCGCTGCGACGGTGCGCGAGGAGCAGAAAGTCACCCGATGGCACGCGCACCAGCCACGTCGACGCAGAGGATTGGCCAGATAGGGGCTCGTGGCATGCGACCCGAGTCGTGATGGTGAACGACGAAGGATGATCGAGGCACTGTGCTGTGGGGCGCCGGACGGAGAAGATCGAGGAAGAAGCAAGCGTCGCACCCGCGGCGTAAGCGGCTGGGGCTCGGTTCTGGAGGCGGCGGCACGCAAGGCCCGGGGAGTGGCCGTCGACCTTGGAAGGCTCCAAGCGAGGCTGCCCGGACCCGTCACCCCTCAAAACGGCAGTTCCGGGATCGCAGCAGCCCTTCTCTTCTCGGCAGGACGGCTGCAGACCACAGTTCAGTCAAGGAGGCGCCCGTCACCTCACCTTGGAGTCCTGAAGCAAGGGACCAAGGCCCAGTTAGGCCTAATCTCGACGGACCGAGGACGGACAAGACTACTGGGGACACACGCGACGAGAGCAAGCGGCAGGCTGGACCAAGGCAACCGACGATGAACTTGGAGGCCTACTGAGGATGTCGGTGACGGTCTCGACGAGAGATTGACGCGACGGGAACCAACGTTACTAGATCAGCTTCAGTTTGCAAGCTCTGCCCGAGCCACGCGCGCGAATGTGTCCCCTTTCCGTCTCCTCTTGCGGGGTGGCGCTGCCACTTCTCTCGGCCCTAAAACCGCGTTTGCTTGCCTCCGCGGCTGTCTGCGGCCGCCTGATCCGAGTGCGTTCCAGTGCGTTTCGTTTGCAACACGTGAATGTGTAACGCATTTATCTACAGCAAACGGGCCTTTTTATTTGCCACGGCGGCTTTCTCACTATTCTCAATGCGGCGATTCACATCCCTAGCGTAGAAGTGCATCCTGGTAACTGTAATAAAATTGAGCACCTGACATGTAAAGGCAGCCTCATGCTCTACGCATCCAAGACGATCGATGTTCTCCATCTCCAACTCATCAAGCACGTCCCAAAAGATGTCTGATGTGACTTGATCCCCGCTCAAAGAATGTGAAACTGCGCGGTTCACAATTTTCACGAAGTTCAGCATTTTTCTCGAAGGATGTTTCAAACATCCTTCCTTGAAGCTTCTGTAAATAGTGAGATAAGCATCTTTGCCTACAACTGGCTCAGTGGAGCTTATGTCTCCTATGCACGAAGAGCAGGTGGTGGTCTTTGTGAATTTATGAACCACGTATCCTGACAAGTAGTACAGGATGCTCTCGTCTACTTCTCCTTTCAAATCAGCGTGGTCGCTGTCTTCGTGCTGGTGGGAGTCCCCTGGCCCTGTGGTTAAGTCACGCATCCTAGCCTCAATCAGATCACGCAACTTGGCCTTATTCAAGCTACCGTCTTCTTTCGTCCTTCTCAGAGTATCTTGAACACCAACGAGCACAGCACTTGGTGCACCTTCCACGCTCCCGCGCAGAGCTGTTTTGATCGGTGTATACAAACTCAGAAGTCGGAATATTTGTGTGAAGTTGACGACTGTTGGATGTGATTCATCGCCCCCAAATGAGCGCACTAATCTGAAGTGACGCTGAAAAAAGTAAAAGAAATCTGTCAGTTCTATTGAACTTAACACAGCTTTTGCACTCACCTCTAGAGGATCTTGGTTAAGCTTGGCTGTCAAAATATAGTGAGCACCCCGGCCAAACAAGTATTCAATGATGTCATGCGTTGACAGCAAAGTTACCCGCATAGCCTCTGTGGTCATCTGTGATGCAAAAAGCTTCAGGCCACTGCAGACAGCATTTCTCTCGGTCGTATTAAGGAGAGCCAAAAAAGCTTTAATGACCTAAAGAAGAATGGCATAAAGAGGGATATGAGCAAAAGTTTTAGCAGAAATTTGAACAGATTTAACACGAGCAGAAGACATGATAAAGCAAATATAACGAGCTGATTTATCACCTGTATTTTTTCCGAGCCAGGCCTGATTCCTTGGGACGGCAACTTGACATTCAAGGCATCAAAACGGTCGATGATTTTGGTGAATGCTTCTGTTCCTTCGCTGTGTTCGAAGCCCGGCACTTTTGCTTCTCGGTACACTTTGATTCCAGTTGATGTAGAACGGTTGAAGAGCTGTCAAAGAAACGCTTGGCATATCAGTTCTGTGGAACTCCGCAAGCTGGAGAAGCTTCTCATTTGAGTTGCAGCTTCGTTTTACTCTTAGGTGGACAACCCTGTATAAAATAAACCTCATAGACAGCATCGTAGTTTTATTAAAGTTTGTCCTGGTCTACTGAAGCTGCGATTCTCAGAAACTGGGAAAAATACTTTTTTATAGTTTTTTGCTGCTGTTGGATGAATGAAAAATTTTCTTTTTCATAAAGAAACATTTATCTGTTCAAATTTGCAAGCAAATATCATGCATTGACTATTAGGCGAACTATACCTGCGTAGCAAGACAGACGCTCATTTTACGGAGATCGTCGGGAGCCACATGAGCTCTTGTCAGCTTGGGCACCACTCGCAGTTGCTTGTTCTTCTCTGTTTCATAAAGAGTAACGTAATGTTGAAAATTGATTTCATGATCACCCACCTGAAAGAGAGAGAACATGTTGTTAAAGGTTTGTTCATTTGTAGTGCGCCATTTGCTCTTACCATTCCGTAGGTGTGTTTCTTTAGGTGATTTCGGATACACTTGATGACATGTGGGATATCACAGATGAAATAGATGTTCTGCGATGGTTCCAAGGGGTGCTCGATGAAGTGACATGCAGAATCCAATTTTCCAGATATTCCGAGCTGGCTCCACATGGAGCGGTTATTGCCAGCTCCGTCACTTATGACAGCCAGCACAGAAGCACCATGGTTATGGAGTTGTATGACAGCACTGATTACAAGCTCGGACAGGACTTTTCCTGGTGCAGCTCCTTTGGTGGCAAATGTAGCAATAGGTTGTACCCAGTCGTCAAAAAGCGGGACAAACATGAGTACTAGCCCATGATCCGCGAGCTGATTCATGCCTGTCGCTTGCTCATCCTCATAGTCCACAAATCCATCCATTTTGTAGGAGGCTTTGTTGAATGCTATAGCCTGCTTTAGTTTTATCTCATCAACGAGGAGCACACCACAGCGCCTTAGATGGCTCTTGTCATTTAGGTGCTCCTCGATGCACCTCAGTGTTACTTGGTGGTAGCCATATTTACATGGTATTCCACTGATTATTTGACGCAATCGTGCTTTAGTTGGAAGTGGCAGCAACTGCATATCAGATATTAAACTGTATGCCTTCGAACTGGAGATTTGAAGGAGGAGACACGTCATCAGCCACTCTTGGTCATAGCGCCTTCCAAGCTTTGATTTTGCTGCCATGAAGGCAGTTTTGAACACAAGTTGCTGCTTTGTCGGAAGTATTTGAAGAACTTCATTCATCTTTGAATCCGACAGTGTGCGGAGCTGCTTCTTCGTGAAGAGGATATCCTGCCTTGCCTTTTCTCGTTTCAAAGTAGCACGAATAGCCTTGCACCGTAGCGTTTTCACCTGAGTGCTCTTCTGCCTAGGATTCCTGTGCTTTTGCCTGTTCGTGCGCTGCGAAAACAGCTTGTCTAGCAGCTTGCATTCATGACACGTGGAATTTAAGGACAGAGTTGCGCACGTGTTTCGTCGCCATGTGTTGCCATCCTGAGTAGCCACTGAGCTTTTCGATATAGAAGGGTACAACTTCGCAGGGCAGCGTTCACAGAACTTCAATTTCTCTACATACCCAAGTAAACACTTAATTTCCTCAAGTGTCTGCACGTCAACATTTTCATTTTTGGCGTACACTACGGACGGCACAAGTCGCCCATTGGCACTCACAGAAACAGTAAGTGTCCTAGACACTACAACAGCCTTATCAACCCTAGGCACAGCATTTTACATTTTCAGCTTGTACACAACAACACTGGCATCAACAACTTCAAGAGACCAGCCTTCAATTTTCTGGTTTGTTTTTGTCAAATACACGAGCTCGCTGTAGAGCGACGCGACAGCTTCACACACAGGGGAGTTACTTCCATCATCGCACAGGCTTGTAACATCACCATCACCTTGCCTTTTGCGCATCTTGCAAGATCACAATGCAAGATCGCACACAATGCAAGAACTTGTGAGCTGCTTGTCCAGACGTGGAATCGCACGCTGCCACACTTGAAGACGTGAGGAATCTCTAGGCGCCCGGAAGAAGTGCCGCTTCTCGGCAGATCTTTGAGAATCGTAACCGCTTTTGCAGCTGGTTACGAAACAACGCAGCATGTCGATTGGTCACGATACAACGCCACCTAAAAAGTCAGACGACTCGAGCATGATGAACAAAGCACACGAATAAAGCACATCACCACAGCACCAACAACTACGGTTCGCGCAACGTGCTTCGACGAGCCGGGAAGCCAGGCCGAGCGTGTAACTAGCGCCACCACGCGGCAGGAGACGGAAAGGGGACACGCGCCGCCGCGCAGCTTTCAAACTGAAGCTAATCTAGTAACGTTGACGGGAACATCGAGTCGACGCGACGAACTGTAAGAACATTCTAATACCACAAGGCCTATAGTGGCCAGACTGAGTTGAAGAGACGTACCTAAGCCTAGCTAAAGTGCATTGTTTAGCTAGTTTCAGTTCTGGGTATGAACTGAGATTTTGTAAATGTAAATAGGTTTTTGTTTGAATTGTTCAGTGCCATTAATGCTTTTTTATGTTGTCTTTTTGCTCGTTATAGACTTTGTTTTTGCCGTCCTACCACGGTCTCCCGTGCCCGTCTCACTCTCTCCCGATCTGATCCAATATTGCAAGCACCCCCGAGATAATCGTGACAAACCTCAGTAGTGTTGCCAAAATTTGAGCACTCTATACGGTGTGCTCGCGCTCGATCGTGGATGGCAGCGGCGTCTGCCCAGCCGCCTCTCGCCGGTGTCAGTTGCGACAGGCTGTAGTTATGTGCTTTTCGCTCTCGAAGGCATAGTTTTATTGACCGTCGTCTTGTAAATCAAGCAAAAAAAAAAAAGAGCACTCGCCTTTTGTCTCCCAAGATTACCCACTGTGGTAGCACAGCACGTAAGGTGTCGCGTTGAATGTTGACGCGGGTTCGACCGCATTTCGATGGTGGAAAAATGCAAAAGAACACCTGCGTGCTTAGATTTAGGAGCACATTAAAGAACCCCAGGTGGTCGAAATTAATCCAGAGCTCCTCACTACAGCGTGTCCCATAATCGTATCGTGATGGCACGTCAAATCCAAGCAATTCACTTGCGTCCCAGAAGTCAGCCAATTTGAAACACGCAATGCAAACCATCATTTTCTGTGTGACAAGCTTCCCGATGCGCACGTGGATATCCCATTGCCTTTTCTGCCGCCGGTCCAAGGGAAAACTAACCACGTTTACGATGCCTTCACGGTATACGGTTTCAGCATTTTAGCACGCAGTACATGCGATTTCTATTGTGCTATATACTTATCACTGAACCGCAAAGGTTCCACGATGTTGCACCAACATGATCCATCGTAATTCACTGGTCACATGCACAAGTTGCAGGACACATCGACGACGAAGCACAGCCCGCACGTTGTCGCCAGCCAAGTTTTCATTCTGTCACCGAATCCTAGCTTTCAGCGGTTGCCGCGTGGTGGAGCCACCATAGCTGAAAGTTGCGAATAATTAGTTTGACATGCTCCACACTGTCATAAGCTTTTGTCATATCTAAAGTTACTAAAGCATGTTTTTGATATCGAGCAAGTTGTATGTTGCTTTGTAGGTTAACGTGCACACACCAAATAGAGCGTCCACGCCTGAATCCTATTTGACCTGGGCGCTATATCATTTGGTCCAACAACCCGCGGTCTGCACAGCTATGTAAAATTCTTTCGATGAGTTTTACTAGATTTGATGTGACTGATATAGGCCTGATATGTTACCTAAGGTAAATCCAGCGCCTTGCTTTTTTGACAATGTAGTGATTCCACTCCTGCGCCAAAGTGCGCCAAATTGTGTTTACTGCGCCATCCTGATAATATCGACGAAAATTGCGCCAAACTGCGCCAAAGCCTCGCGTTTGGGGGCGTCTATCACTGGCAGTCGTACCGCCGGCACGTCAGAACATGTGCAGCTTGATCTTGGGGCTGCCAAAGTCGCAACCATGGACCAAGAATTATTCCGCTGAATAAAGAGCGCTCGCGCATGCGTCCCGAGTAAGCCACGATGCCATGCACGGTGCCGGCGTAGCTTCTGTTCTGCAAGTTGGCTCCACTTGCAAATGCGCTCTCCGCAGAGGCTCGTGACGTCTAGGCCTATCGGTAGCGAGAAAGTGCGGCGGCGATTCATTGACGGACGTCGTCTGTTCCAGAAACGCTGCTGATAGCTTGTTTCAAGCGTCGCATGGCATGCAAAGAAAGCAAAGTTCAGTAATAACTACATGCGTGCCGCTAAAATATCTGTCACTTCTGTTTCTGGACATCGCGGAATGAAATCTTGGATCGCTAGCAGTAGATATATGGAACAATATCGAATTTTCCTTGCTTTGCGTTTATGGAAGAGCACGCGAACGGTGGGAACGTGTTGACACTTTTCCTCAGATATACTTTATCCATGGATCTTCATCTAGAAGAGCCTTTTCGTTATTCCTTCCACCAGCACATCCGAGTTTCTAATCACTCTGCGGTAAATACCCCCTAAAAGGCCCTGCCCTTTGGAGCTCACGTGCTAGGGTTACAATTCAAATTTTTGCCTGCTTTTTAAAAATGTAATCTCATTAAGAAAAGCATATCTACTGGTCGGAGCAGCCGCAAATGCGCAGCTGTCAGTAGCGGGCCCGTCGCTCACGGCCCACATTGAAGCGGCTACGCCGCGTTACACATCCGCCCCTCGATTTCGAGGGTCAATAGCTGATGGTTAAAATAAACTCAGTTATGAATGCGATACCAACAAATTGTATTGTTAAACGAGGTAAGGCTAGCTGCTAACTCTTTTGGATCCGATCTCGCGTAACTCAACAAAACGCTGGTTTAAGGGAATATGGCCGCTCCAGGAACCGAAGCGTTTTCGTGCTCTGAGTTCTTTAAACGCGAAGTAAGCGTTGAGAGCACAGCAAGTTTACCAACCGTCTCCTGATGCCTCGCGATAGCGCACCCGCAAGCGACTGCGCCCATCGAACGGTGCGGTCCCCCCCTCCCTCCCCTGGCGTCCCTTCGTACTCCTTACGAAAGACGGGCGGGGCGTTTCCTCTCTGTTTGATGAGCAATCGACGACAGGCCCGCACGTGGGAAGATGTTATCTCATGCGCTCTCCGCGTGACGGAGACAGACGGCCGGCTAGTTTAATCTCATCTTCAGCCATGTTTGTCGCCAGCGCTCGCGAGCTTTTACCTGCGGCTAGAATGCGCGTGGTGATTTTATAAATTTGGACTTTATACGGAAAATTACGGCGACGGCGAAAATCCCCCGAGAGTGTCCATATCATTGCTATCACAATAAAAATTTAAAAAAGAATTGAGGAGCCATTTAACTCTGTGAAGTGGATGATAAGCGAAGCTGTTTCACGCATGGCACAGAGGTGACATGGTGGAGGACAGTTTTGTATGTAAGGCCAGGTTGTTAACGGCCAGGCTGTTAATAATAATGCGAAAGCCTTACATGCTTTATGAAACACGAAAATTGACCGTTGGCGGCGTCAGTCGATTGATGCAAAAGATAATCATCATGTGATGGCGTCATCACCACGTCATAGATCGTCAAAACTTGTGACGTCATCATGGCGTCATATATCGTGACGTCATGTGATGACGTCATCACGACATCGTCGCTTTACACTGCTTCCGTGATCGGTGCGCTGATCATGGAGCTAGCGCAAAACCAAGTGAGGTGCAGAAAGCTTGCAGAGAGGGAGGGTGAAGATCTACCCGTCGATCGAGAAGAAAAAGAACCTGGCTTTCACCTTGGAGTTTTCTTAGGGGAATGCATTGGAACAGTGTGGCTCTTTGGCATTGAGGCACTGCTGTACATTGCGGCGTTTGTCTACCACGTCTGCTGATAACCACATAGATGTATTTAGAGTGTTATTTCATAAAATGCAATTTTATTGATCCGGTATTCTGTTTATTTGTTAGTGTCGAAAATAATCGCCGAAGATGTTAATCGAGAACACTCAACTGCATGAGCCCTTATTTTTTCATCAGCGAGTGAAGTATGGAGTTCTCCTGAGATGATTTTTTCCATGAGATTTTCAATGAATCTAAATATTTCTAGCCTTCATAAGAGCCCCATAATAATATTCAGGGGCTTGAATGTTAATGCAATATGCTTCTGTAGTGCACTTCAGGATGTAAAATTTGCTGCTCCAGAGTGCTCCCAGATGCAAAATCATCTGCTCCAGACTGCTCCAAGATGAAAATTCTTGCTGCTCCATAGTGCTCCAAAACGGAAATTTTGCTGCTCCAAAAATTGCTCCAAATCAGAACTCCTCGGTAACATCACTGACAATGGAATTACTTTCGCAGCTCTCCAGTCATGTGGCATCCATGAATTTCTAATTGAGAGATTAATAATTTCAAGCAGGCCCAGGGGGTAAATCTTATGTAGCATTTCTAATAATAATATGTGGTGTTTGATGTCTCAAAACCACAATATGATTTATGAGGCGCACTGTAGTGGAGGGCTCTGGAAATTTTGACCATCTGGTGTTCTTTAGCGTGCACTGACATTGCACAGTACACGGGCCTCTGGCATTTCGCCTCCATCGAAATGCGACCGCTGCAATTGGGATTGAACCCGTGACCTCCAGGTCAGCAGCCGAGCACCGTAATTGCTATACCGCTGCGGTGGACTTATGTACCTTTTTATAACTGATGTAGTCATACTATCAGGACCTGGCCTAGAATCGGGCAGCGTTCTTACTATATACATGTGCTAGTTCTGCAACTGTGACCTCCTCAAAATCGTCATCTCGATCAGGAGACTGGGAGTGGTATGAAAGAATTGTCGTAAGGCGGCTTTCTAGTCCTTTTGCTGTATCTTCGAGAAAGCTCTCCAATTCACTTGGTGTTGAAGCCACAGATCCCATCCACTTTTGTCAGCACAGGAAAAACATTCTTGGTTCTCACGAATTGAAATAGTGTTTTTTTATTGGCAGTCTTCGAAAAAAATTTAAAAAGTTGGCTGCCATCTTTGCATTGGCAGCGGCTCTCTTAAAAATAGCAGCCGCATATTTATTATCACCTCAATTATGAGGGCACTGGTTCAAATGTAATTTTTTCCATGCAGCCTTTCCCGTCCGCATTCCACCGAGGGTTAATGGAATCACTTTTAGAGACTTGTGTGGTAAATTTAGAGTTATTTAACGAGTATTTTGGGATATAGCTTTAATCTGATGGCATCTGGTCCCCTACCATCTGTACAGTTAGCATAGGCGTGTGCATGAGGAGGCAGCGGGTGCCCCCCCTTCTTCCCCCGATCATGTTTCAGGGGAGGAGGAGCAAAGTCTGCCCCATATGTTTCAAACAGAGGGGCCAGTCCCATCATTGTTGAAAGAGCAGGGTTATGGCTACACAGTTTTTTGACGATAGTGGCAGCGGAAGACCCTGATGTGTCAAAAACTCCTTACTTCCCCTCTTTACTTCGGGACAGCTACGGACCAAAGGCCATTGTGAGAAGCACAGAATCGCTTCATTTGACTATGTCCTTCAGACTCAACCAAGGGAGGGAGGGTGGTGAATCTTTGCCATGCGGAATCTTGTGCCTGTTATACAAAGCCGCACGTTTTAATTTTTGAAATGTACTGAAATTTACATGCATAACCGATGGTCCAGCCTCAGAAGTTAACGTGCATACAACCTCAGACAAATGTGATCGCTGCTTGTGTCAGAAGTAATGCCAGAACACGTTGAGATAGATAGATTAAAACTGTAAAAAGTGAGGTCGGGCGCACCTCGGCGCAAACCGGTGCATTTATTGCTGAATTTAAGCGCAGATACATTCACGCTCAAAAGTGCTAAAGGGGAAGCAAACAACAAACTACAGTCAAACCTCGTTCAATACGTAGTTGGCTGGGAATGACGTTTGGGTACGCACTAAGCGATGTACGAATTAACCGTCATTGCTGGTTTAGCGGCTACTTACCAGCCAGAAAAGAACGCCACGATCCCCACAAACACACTCTCACATGCACACAGGCACGCAAGCTTTATTCACGTGCAGGCAGCAAAAAAATCTGTTATTTTCACTTGCCGCCATGGTGGCTTCGCCGCGACGACGGCATCTTCGAAGTCAGCAAGTCCAGCAGCCAGTTTGTCAATTAGGCCTCGCATCACTGCCGCAGCACACGCCGCATCGGATATTGAAGGGCCGTCGTCCGCTTTGACATCGCTGTCCTCTTCGCTTTCGCGTGTAGCTGGGCGAGGTACGACGGCAGCAACAATGTCGCTGTCTGGAAAGTCCAGGGAGGTAGTCACGTCGCCGTCGACATCTAGGAAAATGCCGTAGTTCACCTCCTCATCTGCAGCACCTTGCCGCTCGCAGTCCTAGGTGTCTTCACCGTCTGTGTCATCGTCGCGTTCAAGCATCTTGAATTGCGCTCGTGCGAAGCAATTCTGTATTGTTGCCGGCTAGGTCTGCCTACATGAGTGCATGAGTAGGTGTATAACACCCAGTAGGTCTATCGTGTACGTTTTGCCGCTATCCATAGCGAGCAACATCCTCCGTAGCAGATTTTTGCGGTATGTCTGCTTCAATGAGCGGATGATGCCCTGATCGATCAAGGGGCTGGGCGAGCGCTGTCGTGTTAGGGCGCAAAAAGAGCAGCTTAATTGCCGTCAGGTTGTCCAAATCGACATGCGCCGACGCATTGTCGAGAATGATCAGGATATTCCTTTTCTTGGCAGCAAAACGGCAGTCCAGCCGGCGCACGTGTTCTTCAAACAGCTGAGCCGTTGTCTACACCGTTTTGTTGTGCTTGTAAATGACATCGGATGGCAGGCGAGCACCTTTGTAGCACCGCCAGTTTCCGTATCTGCCGATCACCGTCAGTGGCAGCTTCTCACTACCGGTCATGTTCATGCCGAAAGTGACCGATATCCGATTTTTTGCATGTTTCCCGCCAGTGCAATTTTCATTCTTAAGTACCAATGTCCTGTTCGGAAGCAGACAGTAGAAAACTTCCGACTCATCAAAATTGAAAATGTCGGCAGCATCGTAGGCTGCCAAGGCTTCCTGCAGTTCGTTGTTCTGCCTCTCATCAGCACCTTCTTTGTCTACTGTAGCAGCCTCACCGCAATCGGCTTTCCCCACTATGCTATAGCGGCCTTTAAATCGCGACAACCAGCCGTTGCTGCAGGCAAAACCAGCGCAATTCAGCTGAGCTGCCGTGCGCCGTAGAGGTTATTTAATATATACTTTACGGTTTCCTCTTTGGTCTTTGTTGCTTATCCGTTGTCCTTGATTAGACTCTGGAAAACTATTTCCTCTTTTATTTTATTAGCTGCTATTTTGTATGGAAGAGAAAATGTTTTTTTTTTCCTGTTTGCTGCAATATTCTTTCCAGGATTAACTCTTGGCATCATCAAATTCTTTCTGATATTGTTTGGGCCTTTCTTCATACATTTTTTTTTAAAATCATCCCTTAACTCATGAGTGCATCTTTGATATCGCCTGCGCAAGGCCATTACACTTTTCCTTTGAAGTTCTAACTCCGGATTCCACCGTGGTTTCTGCTTCTGGTCTTCATTTTTAACATTCTTTGAAAATTTCTTTTTTAAATCTTCAATTTGTTTATATAATTGATTAACTATGTTTTCTAGTTGGTTCTTATTTTCTGTTTCTCTTTGTGCCGTAGCTTTAACCCATCGATCTTTTCGTAATTCATCTAATACTTTCTTTTTGCCCATTTTGGTTTGTTGTTTCTCTTTCCTTTGGGTGACTTCAAAAAATTCCACTTTTTATACCGATGGTCGCTGCGACTTTCGTCTTTTATTGCATCCCAGTTCTTGATCTGCCTAAATAATGGGATTGAGCAAAGTGATGTCTGTCTAACTCCTCCCGTTCACAGTTTGAAAGGTTGGCAGTGATTGCGGATTATTTATTACGTTTAGATCGTTCCGGTTTATAAATTCTGATAAACCTAGGCCTCTCTTAACTGTTGATTCCCCACCCCATGATATATTTTGTAATTGATATACATTATACATTCGTTTTGCGTTGTAATTGAACAATCAGAGGTCCCAAAGTAAGAACTGTCAGGGGGACCTCCTAACAAAAATTTAACAGAGGATTAGTTCAACAATCAGCAAACAGTGGCGAAATTGCAGAAAAATACAGAAAAAAAGAGTGCGAGAAAAAAAAGTATGGCAACATAAGTAATAATGACAATTTGATTCAAACAAAGAAATAAAAGAAAAACAATAAAGTCACAAATTGTTTAACAATTCAATTTTAAGACGTTTACAAAATGCGTGCATTGTGCATGATTTCAAATCAAAAGGTATCTTGTTCCACAGTGTTACACATGAAAATCTTGTCGTCATTCGACCATAGTTTGTACGTACTTTAGGTAAAAGTAGATTACGGTTAGTTGAAAACCTTGTGTTGTTGGTATTAACAAGAGCAAAATCAGAAAAACTAGAAATGTATAATTCATGATTTAAAACACCAAACATGATTATTAGGATTTTGTGGCTAACAAGTTTACACAAAGGCAAAATGCTTAGGCTGCGAAAAATGGGGGCTGATGGTGATGAAAATGGGTTGAAAGTGATAAGTCTTAAAGCTTGCTTTTGTAATCGTTCAAGATGACCTATATGCGACCAATACGTGTTTCCCCATGATGATAGGCAGTACGACAGATGGCTGTGAATAAATGCGTAATATAAAGAAAGAAGGATTTCGGTTGAAAAGTAAGGCCGTGTTTTGATAATCACATGAATACCAAAAGACACTTTTTGAGTTAAGGACTGAGCATGCTCACTGAATTTCATATGTTTATCTAATATTACTCCAAGAAATTGAAATCTCCTATGAGCAGTACATTGTCGGTTGGTGTACAATTGTTTAGACATTCTTCAATTTCCAGCAACAAAGCTGATATATCGGACTGTGGTGCAAAATAACAGTTTGTTGTTGTTAATTCTACATTAGTCCATGTTAATTTAACGGTGATTATTGTTTGTGTTATTTTCAGGGGAAATATTGCGAATGTTTCGTTATGTATTATCATTGCAGTTTCTGGATTATCATTTTCTTGAATAATTCTAGTTTTTAATGGAAAACCTATTACAGTAAAACCCCGTTAATTCGGATTTCACGGGACCGGAGAAAATGTCCGAATTAACCGAATGTCGAATTAACGAGGTTTCGACAATAATGATTAAAAAAATGCCTAAAATATCAACATACCTTTACTTCGTGAAATAACTCGTTATTGTTGTTTGTTGCGCGCGAGAAATTTGCGCGGAAAGCACAATTTTCCGGAGTTCATGTAGGTAGTGCAGTCCGCGCATACTGTCGGGGGAAACGACACAGATGTCCTCCAAAACTTTAAGGGCGTCATTGGCTTCTTTAGCAGTGCGGCGCGGCACTTCACACGCATCCATGAGGGATGCAGTTTCACAATCAGAGTCGGGGTCTTCGTCGCCGAGTACATTAAGAATTTCATCGTCGCTGAGGCGACCGGCAACGGCAACGTCACGGTCGATTTGGATGTATTCGTCCAACGGGACGTCCGGAGGCAGGAGTCTGTCGAAGCGACTGTCATCTTCTTCGGTGTTTTCGTTAACATCCGCATCCCCGGCTTCCAAAGAATCACCGTCACGGACAAAGCCGCTGTGTCGGAAGCAGTTCGCAATTACTGCGGGCGGTGTGTTGCTCCACACATGCGCCAACATGTGCACTGCACTGAGCAGAGTCACGTCGTATTTTTTTTTTGCCTCCATACAGAGCAACATACGCTCAAGCACTTGTTTTCTGTATCGGCTTTTTACATGCTGGATAATTCCCTGATCCAGAGGCTGCAGAGAAGCCGTTGCGTTAGGAGGTAGAAAGAGCAGCTGTATGTTTGTCAGCCCCGACACATTGTTGTGCGCACTGCAGTTTTATCTATAACCATTAGCGCTTTGCGCGATTTTGCAAAAAAGCGGCGGTCCAGTTCCCGCAGCCAGGCCTGGAATATCTCTGAAGTCATCCACGCCTTTCGATTGGAGCGATAGTCCACGGGAAGCTTCTTAATGCTTTTGAAGCATCTTGGCTTTTCTGCTTTGCCGATTATCAACAGCGGTAGCCACTCCGTGCCAGTCATGTTGGCAGCCAGCAAAACAGTTATTCTGTCCTTGCTTCGTTTACCGCCAACGCAAGGGTCCCCCTTAAACGTGATGGTTTTATCCGGCAGGGCTTTGTAGAAGAGGGCCGTCTCATCTGCGTTGAAAATGTCACAGGGATCATAATCAGCTAGGCGCGCGGGTAATCCGGCCCTCCAATCTTCGACAACGCCTTCATTCACAGCCCCTTTCTCGCCGCACACGTTTCGGAAGACCAGACCGTGTCTTTTCTTAAAACGGTCAATCCAGCCTTCCGATGCTTTAAAGTCTTCGATGCTGAGCTTCAGCGCGTACTTTTCGGCCTGCGCACAGATAAGGGGGCCACTCAAAGGCAGCTGTGCGGCGCGCGAATCGGCAATCCATCTTAACAACGCTTCTTCGAGTTTCGGGTGCGCTGCCGTTCTCAGTCTCTTCCTGTTGTCAGCGAACCTGTCGCTGTCGTACGCCTGAAGAATCTGCGCTTCATTCTTCACGTACGTGCTGAGCGTTTTTCTCTTCACGTTGAATTTATTCATTATTACCTGCCGAGGCACCCCGGCCTTCACGGCTTTCAAGATTTCTACCTTCGCTGTCAAATCCTTCGCCTCATACTTCGACCGCTTCGGTGGGGCACGAGAGCACATGGTGGCGCGGCTCCCGCGGCGCGGCAACGAAGCGACGGGTACACGCACGATGTCAAGAAAAAACAAAGTGTAAACGAAAAAAAAGAAAACCACGAACAAAATCTAACACACACAAAAAAATCACAGCATATCCACGGGGTGAATGATGATGAGTGGGGTGAAGCTACGGAGGGAATCATCTGTAAACCGTGAAACTCTTCCGTGAAATGCGCCCAGTACATAATATAAAGAGTGTGAAACATCGTGTATATATTAAACATCAAACTTTTATTGTACTGTTGGTTTACGTGGTCCCTTCATTATCACTTGTGATCAGTGAAATGCAAGGAAGAAGTCCGCTCCCGAGCGAAAGAGCGCCAAGAGCGACCGCATTCCCCGCTCGCCCTGTGCGAATTAAAGGCAAGGCTAGAGGGAAGACAGGACGCGCGTTCCACGACGCGAGGTCGGTAGCATGCCCAACGAAAGTCAACGGAACGCGATCGTGCAAGTGCTCCGGCTTCGCATCGCCTCATGGTTCTATTTAGCGTCCCAAAACCAAATATATTGCTCAAGGTGTGCCTTGCGTTTTTCGTAGAAATAATTTCTTTATCATGTACATTAAGACGAAAAGTTGAAAGCTCACTAGAGTGTATCGCCCGCAAAGTATGTCTTTTAGTGTGATTTAACTCTCGTACGGCAGGGTCCTCGCGCCGTTGCCGGTCCACCTCGCCCGTTGACGATCGGGCGAGGTGGCTACATACAACTACTACTACTACACTTTAAGAAAAACATCTGGCGTTCTTTCGTTCTGCTTTTACAAAACATCTGGCGTCTTTCGTTGGTTTATTTCATCAATCAACGGCGTTTTGAACAAAATTTTTATTGTTTAATCACGCACAGGAGAAATCTCACCAGGCACTACCTTGGAGGTAAACAATGGCTGCTAATGGGAATGAGAGACAGAAGAAGTCGGCTTTTAGCTAACACTTACACTTCTACTTCTACTAACGTTTCCTACTGGAACATGCCAATGGCTGCTAATGGGGAATGAGAGACAGAAGAATTCGGCTTTTAGTTAACGCGCACGCTGCGAATTTTTTATTGTTCAACAACGCACAGGAGAAATCTCCCACCGGCACCACCTTGGAGGTCAAAGCGTAAGACTTGTTACGGACTACTACGACGATGACGACTACGAGGGACGAACGGGTGCCGCCTTAAGGAGCTTCGCCCCTAAAAAAGTTCCGCCGTCCTCGTGCACGCACCTGACGTAAAGCGATAAGCACGATAAAAACGACAACGAAAAAAAAAAAACTACACAACTCCGCAGTCACCCACCGCACAAGCGCACAAGCAAACGACAATGTCGGAAATGGCGGACAGGGCAATACGTACAAAGAAAAAAGTACGGGCGAGGTCTTGGTACGGGTTGCTAGCATAGACCTGATGCAGAGGTAGTGTCAAGCGCATCACAGCCGCCATGTTTTTCCTTTTTTTTTTTTAACGCGCACCGCAGAATAAACATGGCGGCCTTGACGTATTTCCGGTCTTTCGGCACTTCCAGCACATGCAAGCATGGCCTTTGGGATTGGCGCACGCTAATCGGATATGCCATCGCTTGCGGTGCTATTTGAACATCCCCTAGAGCCACCCGATCTCATATGCCTTACGTGCCTCTGAGCTCCGCGAATTGTCCGAATTAACCGAAGTGCGACCAAATACGTCCGAATTAACGGGAGTTTTGTGCCATAGGGTTATGTACATGTTTGACGGGACCAGACGGTGCGTCCGAATTAACCGAATTTACGAATTAACGGGGGTCGAATTAACGAGGTTTGTACTTTATTTTTCAGATGATATGGTTCCTGTACAAAGGAACATCTTGGTTATATTCTAAATGCATGTTATTGATGTTCTTTGTGGCTTGGAATGAGCGACCTAAATTTATCTGGAAGATTCCTAGTGAGTCTGTTCCATCCATCTTTGATGTTTTCTTTTGATGCTGTCGGTTAGTGCATTTCAGTTGGATGTTTTAACTGAGAGAGTTCTAGAGATGTTACAGGGTTGTCTTACTCGGATCCTATTTTGCTTCGTTTGCTCTGATCTCGTTCCTTGAATGAGAAGTTAGAGGTTAGCTATGAGCTGCTTAGTCCTGCTCGACTGTGCCTACCTGAATACTGGGCACTCGAGGCTTAGGAACGAGTGTTCTCGGTTCGCTCGAGGGAAGTCTTTTTCGCATGCGCTGCAGTTCTTGTGTTGGCTCTTGCACTGTCTGAAGTGCCCCTCCACAGTCAGTGTATCTTGAGGCTTCTTGGCAGAATTTTTCCATGTGCCCGTGCTGTGCGCAGTTCTTGCACCGGGGGATGAATGTGTTGTCAAAGAAGCGACAGCGGGTCCATTTGAGATGTAGCCGCGTCCTTCCCCTCGGAGCTTCATAGGCTTGCTTTGTTATCTCCAAGCATGCGGTCTTCCCCTCCCTTCCTTTCCAGGACTTTGTCGATGTAAAGTCATCCGCCGTGCAATGCAGGTCGTTTTGGGTGACTAAGCGAGCCGGGATTTCCTCGTCTGCCATGTCAACACTGATCCCGACTGTTTTGATCTGTGGGAGCCTTTTCCTCCCCTGTGTCACCTCGATCGTGCACCTTGTGGCTTCATAGGTTTCAAGTTCCCTCTGGAGGGATGAGATTGCCTCCTTTGAAGTAGATGTTATCACGGCTCCATCTCGGGAGGGTCTCATTTCTACCTCCCCCAGTCCGAGGGAACATGGGTCGATGTTTTTGCTGATTAGCATGGATAGTTCCTCCTTACCATGTGTGATGATGGCAAGGAGGCAACTATGATGGCTTCCTTAGGTTTGGGTGAGCTAGGCCGCCTGTCTAGCTCCTATGGAGTCGAGTTTCGCACCACTTCAGCCATACTCGGACTGTGATTGCTTCCCATTTTCATGGTTTCGCGGGTTGTGCACAGCTCTCCTTGGAGGCCCTCAACCTGATGGGTAGCCTCAAGGATGAGAAATTTTATTTTGGCGACCTCATTTATTATTAGGTCTATCTGGGCTAAGACGACCTCATTTTCGGATGTTTCTGTTGCTATCACCGAAATGGTCTGAAAAGCTTTGTCTGTTTTTAGTAGTCTTAGAGAAGCGAGTTGGGCTAGTTGGTGCGTATTAACTGCGGACATATCTTCTAGCGCGAAACACACACAAAGGACGAGGCAAAAGACGGCATACAGGACGCAGCGTGTCTGCCGTCGGGGCTCCAAAAGTCGTGTAATTAGAAATAAATGCCTACTGCACGACTTCAGTGCTGAGAAAGTTTAAAACAAAATTATTTACAACTCAACGGAGAGCAGCTTTTCCATGCATTATACACTGAGAATGACACACTCATGGAAGCATACATATAAATAAGCTTATAAACGTCAGACTCTGGAGTTTCCAAGAGGTGTGGCGCCACCTGTCGGAGAAGTTTTGAGTAGTGCATAGACCGACTCCCTCGCACAGTTTGCTATGGGACCAGGTGGAACTAGCGAGTGCGAAACAACGATTTGAGCTTAATATCGCGTGTGTCTGCGCATTTAACACTCAGAACGAAAGCTGTGAATTGCTCTCCGCTAGTCAGACGCGCCACCGAACCGTCGTGAAGTGCTTGCTCGATCACTCGCCAGAATGACGGCGAAAACAGCAGCAGACGAGACCCCTCCGCACGCTACGAAGAAACGCCGCAAAAGACGCAATGTTGCGTTGTGAATTGCCACGGACGTAAAAGACTGAATAACAACGTTCAGTTTTGCCGATTTCCATAGTTGTCGTACGAAGAAGAAAGGCGAGAGCGCTGGATACGGGATGTTGGGAGCGTGTTGGGTAAGCGAAGTACCCGCGTTCTCCACAGCCGGTCGCATGAGAAAGTGTGATAATGTGGCTCTGCTGTTGTTTTGCATAGCCCTGATGGATAACCGTGCTAACCTTGACTATGAAGCTCAGCAGAGGCTCTGACCGCGGTGCTTGTCGTGTAACACGAAGTGAGCAGCTAGAGGCAGACTGAAGACGCGTGATACGCACACCACGACGAGTTGGTCGTCACAACACAGCATCGCGGACGTACGTTTTGAAGGCTCAGAGTTCTGGTTCTAACTAGCTAACACGTGCGCCATACAAGTAAATCGCAGAATGTTGGTCGTGACCACCTTCAGGTTTGTTTCGCCCGTGTCCTCCGCGGTTGCCGTAGGTTTTGCCTTTGGTTGTACCCCGCGAAAGTGGACACGCACGTATCCCCATTTGCAGTACGCACAAACGGAAGACGACCATCAAGAGACCATTTGAGGATGCGTAATAAAACAGTCCAATACACGGGAAGCGAGAGATGAATTAACGGAGAATACAACTGCAAAGGCGAAAATCGCCGGGGCCATTCGTCCCTGATGAACGGAGTTTTGTACCACTGATCGTAAGATGCATAGCTAAGTAAATTGATCGTGTATGTACTTTATCGCTGTGGCATTACATATATACCCGATTTTAACGCATTTAGGCGCTAGAGAACGGATGTCGGAGGGCTTGCCTCGAACTCGATGTCGTGTGATGCTCGCTTGTACTTGCGAGTTGCAGCGCGCGGGAATAACTAAAACTTGTTTTGCATTGTACTCGCACTTCGCTTTGATCAGCGTCCTTGGTTTCTGAAGCGTGTATGGGCAGAAGAAGCTTTCTGGGTCCTTGATTTTCAGGAAACGGCGCCTCGACACCAACGAAAGAGGAAGGATATATTGTGGTCTATGCACATTCGCTTGCGGACGGCTCTCTTTGCACTACCCAGTTAGT
This sequence comes from Rhipicephalus sanguineus, assembly GCF_013339695.2. Classification (NCBI taxonomy): domain Eukaryota; kingdom Metazoa; phylum Arthropoda; class Arachnida; order Ixodida; family Ixodidae; genus Rhipicephalus; species Rhipicephalus sanguineus. Next base: position 140,387,883 of record NC_051179.1, on the reverse strand, counting down.
GCCAGGGCTGCGATGAGGGCGCTGGTGGCGGTGTTTTTCGCAGCGCCGCCTGGGCAGAGTCTGACGTCTATACAGGTAAGTAAACAAGACAATTCTCAGCTCACTGTAAAGCACAACACTTACAAACATACAAAATAAAGAAATGTTGCATGTGTGTGGCACAAACACTCAAGGTACAGCCATGTGTATCCACAAAGAGTCCAGTGTACTACTAGAAGTCCAGCGCAGCTTTACAGTTCAGCACACGCCACATCTAAGGTGAACGGGAACATTCACGCCCGTCCAAGCCGGCATGGTTCATTATGAAAGTGACTCCCATCCACAAATCTGGAGCTTACTTGAAATACGTGGTGCAAGGTTGCAACTGAGAAGAAATAAGAAGAGAAAGAAAGAACGCTGTTGCAACCTTGCGCCACGTATTTCTAGTAACGATGCACTAACTAGCCCAACATAACGTACTGTTAAAAATCTGGAGCCTTCACGTCGTATTGCTGTAGTGAAAGTGCCCACCTAGCTAGCTTTCCTCCTTGTGGAAGGCTGGTGGTCAAACGGGACAGCATTTTAAGATCAGAGACAGCATTCACCACTGCTCCAAAGAGCCAATAGTGAAATTTCTTGAGCGCCTCAATGATTACAAGTGCCTCCCTCTCTATCTTTGACGAACGCTCCTGTGCTGGGTTAAATCGATGACCAACGAAAGCTGTCAGCTTTTCTTTTACGCCTGCCAATCTGTGAGCCAAACAGGCCCTGGCCTTCGTAGTCGACGCATCAGTGAAGAGCCAATACGGCTGATGAGGGTCAGGAGTGTTCATAGTGAGAGCCTGACACAAAGTCATCTTTAAGCTATCGAATGCCTCCTGGGCCTCCTGTCCCCTTGGTATTTCATTTGGTACCTCTTGCCTAGTTAAAGCTGTGAGCGGGTCCGCAACATCTGCACAGTTAAACACATAATCGCGGTAATGCCCGCAAAGCCCCAAGAGGCTTCTCCATTCTTTATTTAAACGCTCTGGCTCTCGGTAAGGAAATGTCCTTTTGGACCTACATCCTGCCTCCTACTCAATGCGGTGCCGACCTACTTGTGCCATTCCAGGCCTTCTGTCAAAAACACAGCGATGTTTTTGAAACGCTCCCTCACTGCCCCTGTGTGCGTCAGGGCGCAAATGGCTCAGTTTTTCTGGGTGCATCACACTCTCTCTTACTGCAATGGGCTCGGCTTGCGGCGCGTACTCCACATCACCAAACCATCCGTTCTCTTCGAGGAACATCGCAACATAGCTCGTTCTAAGGCTTTCATTTGCAAGCTGCTCTGCTCGAAATTGCTCTCGCTAATTAGTGACCTGACCAGCAGGTATGGGACCACTTTCTCCCGATTCCTGAACCTCAGCAGCGGTGCCCTCACTGACACACTCAAAAACTGGTTCAGTGTTCACTACTATTTCATCTGATCGACGCCCCATTACGCCAACGTTATGCATACTATTTTCCTGCTCACTCTCGTTACCTTTCTGTGCCCGCAGTAACTCCCAATCCTCTTTTGAGAGCAGACATCTGTAATAGCACAAACTACATCAACCTTGCGTAGTTGTCCCATCACCCCCGGGTGATCTAAAGCTATGGGCAGTGTAGCCAAAGTGGCTTGGATGGTGTTTCCAAATGCTGACTGGAGCCTTACTGCGCCCGACGGCTTCTTTAGCATTTGTGGCAATACTCCTTCCCATACGACCGTTATTTCGCTCCCCGTGTCCAGCACTGCTTTCGTTGTTATGCCACCGCACGTGATCGGAATAAGTTCGAGCTTCGACCACCCTGAGCCGGCACATCATCCCAAAATTTGCACCCTAACACTCAGAACCATTTTCTGTGCTACCAGTGGTAAATCACCAACAATGGCGACATTGTGGACCTTCTGCTTCGGTACGGTGGTCAACTTCGCCTGGTGCTCTTACTTGAGGCCTGAGGGCAATCCCTAGCCACATGGCGCTGAGCGTGACATATGTCACACTTTACATTAACCTTTTCTGTGCTGGCCTGTCTGGCGAACGGTGGAGCAGTTGCCGCTCCGACTGTCTTAGTTGCTCGGCCTTTTCCTTTCGCTTGTTCAAATGTCTCGAACACTTTAGCGACATCTACAGGTCTGAACCACTCTTCGCCCTCCCGCAGAAGAACATACTCTAGACCTTCTGCGCTCGAACTCGCCTTCATTCGGTCAGCGACCATTAGCTCAGCAACTGCGAAGTACGTTCTCGTCCGGGAAGCGAACTGAGCCTTCTCTTCGTCACTTTTTGAAACCTGTCCAAGTACACAACTGGAGTGAGTCTAAGTTCATTTAGTATTGCACGTTTCACAGTCTCATAATCTGCACATTCCTCTCCACTCAAACTACATAACAGACAACGGACTCGCTCACACAGCACAGGCATTATCAAATGCTCTCGGTTGCCTTCTGGTACCTTAAATGTAAACATTTCGACAGAAGTCTGTCTGGCTGGGTGGAAGAATTAAGAAGTTGAAATACCTCCAGCCACAAGTTCTTGGAGGAAACCCGACGTTTCGAGACCGGCTTGGTCTCTTCTTCAGGGGTGACTGTGCTGATCAGGGGGGCTTCGTCGCGGCTTGTTTTTGGCTCCGCCTTTCTCTTTCCCTCACGTTCCGGAGGCCGTGCACGTAGATCGGAGGCATTGTTCCGAGGGACCGGTTCACATTCGCAGGTGTGTTCTGGATGTGCCACGACTCGAGTAAGAGCCTCCTTCCCAGATTCCTTTCCGTTTCTATGATGGAAGCGCCCTCAAAGTCAATTTTGTGGTCGTGCTTCTTGCAATGCTCTGCAAGGGCACTGCGTTTTATTTCCATCTTTCTGACGTCGTTTTTGTGTTGGCGCATTCTTTCCGGGAAGCACTTACTCTCGCCTATGTAGCTCGCTGGACAGTCAGCACATGACACTTTGTAGACCACGCCCTGGTGTTGCTCCCGGGATGGTCGATCTTTCGGCCACGGTAGTAAGCGAGTGAGCGTTGAGGCCGGCTTGTGAACCACCGTGACCCCAGCTTTTCCGAGAACCCTGGCGAGCTGTTCGCTAGTTCCCGGAACATACGTGATGACGACTCGTTGGGCTGGTTTCTTTGATACCATTGTATCCGGTGGGGTGGCCAGCGTGGGAGGAGGGTCACGTGTGTCGTTCGCAGATGCGTCTCCGCGGTGGGGAAGCTGATCTCTCGGCATGCGGCGTGCCACACGGCGGATGAAAGCTGTCGTGTATCCGTTCTTTCTTAACTCGGCCACGATCCTCTCTTCTTCTCTCTTTCTCTCTCCTTCTGATGTGCAAATGGCTCTTGCTCGTCAAAAGAGTGCCGACACCACGGAAGCTTTGTGGGCAGTGGGGTGACTCGAGGTGAAATGCAAATACCTGCCGGTGTGCGTTGGTTTTCTCTACACCGAGAAGGTCATGCGTTCGCCTTGTCGTCGTACTAAAACATCGAAGAACGGTAGCGCTCCGTCTTGTTCTCTTTCCACCGTAAACTGGATTGCTTGGTCGACGGAGTTAAGATGTTCGAGGAAGCTGTCTACCGCTGTCCTCTTTATGATGCAGAAGCAGTCGTCCACATACCTCACAAATACTTTCGGCCTGTCAATAAAGGAACGCAGTGCCGCCTCTTCTACGTGCTCCATTGTGAGGTTCGCAGCTGTAACGGAGACGGCTGCTCCCATCGCGGTCCCGTTGGCCTGTCTGTAGAAGTCCCCGTTGACACTAAAGTATGTTCCCTTGAGGCAGTACTCCAGTAGGCGGCACAGCTCATCGGTGCTCAGGCAGGTTCTTTCACTCAGGAGTTCGTCGTCATTCAAAGCTGCCCGTGCGCAAGACACCGCTAGTGTTATGGGCACGCTGGTGAACAGGGACATGACGTTGAACGAGACGAGGCACTCATCACTGCTCACGGTCACTTCCTTCATGCGCTCCACGAAGTGGCTGGCGTTGCGTATGTGGGTTGGTGTTTTTCCCACGAGCGGCGCCAGAGTCCGGTGGAGATATTGGGACAGCGCACGGAGTGGAGAAGATGTAAAATCCACGATCGGACGGAGCGGGATGGTGGGCTTATGGATCTTTGGAAGCCCGTAAAATCCTGGAGCAGAGCCGTTCCTGCAGATGAGCTGGAGATAGATGGTTCTTGCCTCTTGGTGTCCTTTGAAGATATCCGCCAGAAGCTTGTTCAGTTCCCTTTGGACTCTTGGTGTGGGGTCTTTCGTCGGCTTTTCATAGGCCGGGATTTGGAGCAAATCCTGAACTTTGTCGTCGTACGCCTCCCTATCAAGCAGGACCATCGCGTTGCCTTTGTCGGCCGGGAGGATGACAATCTTCTCATCCTTTCGGAGCGCACGGATTATAAGCCCCATTGATCACATGGAGGCCACAGCTTCCTATGTTGAGAATGGGGCTTTCTTCCGAATCGTGATGCTCCTCTTTTAGGGATCTGAGAAGCTTAAAATTTGCATTTAGCCCATCCATAGATACTTGAAGGATTTTGGATCCTGTTATTAAGGTGAAAGCCTTAAATGCCTCATCAAACGCTAAAAGTGACCATCGGTGTCATGTGGCGTCAGGGACGAGTGATGCAAAAAATCGTAATCATGTGATGATGTCACTATGTGACGTCACGATGACGTCACAGATCACTACAGTGTACTAGAAGTATTGGGTAGTGGTTGGAGCGGCGGCATAGGCGCGATGTGTCGTGCATAGAAGGTCGCCAGATGGTGCGCAAGCTCGTTTCCTGAGCTGCGGCTCGTCGCTCCTCTATTCCGTGGCTTCACCTTTGCTGCCTATGCGTTGCGAGTTTCCACTCCATCATTTTTTTTTAAATCCTTGTTTAGACACAAACGCATTGTATGAAGTGTAGTGTGCGTGCGCAGAATCATCATGCGAGTGACGGAATGCAGAATGCATCTCTCGCTTCGCTTGAACGTTAAATGACCGGAGCGTTTGCCGTCGTTTTGCAGCCAAGTTGAGTCGTCTGTCTCGGCAAGATGCGCTCGTTAAAAACGCGAGATGTATGCAGTTCCTTGCACCGTCTCGGGGAGCTACATCTGTACGAGGCTGAGAGTAAAGTTAGTTCTTCACCCGCGATCTGAGGATCGCGATTCAGCCAGAAGCTGACCACCAGGCTAGCTAGTGAAGTTTTTACACTCGAGGTGCCCTGTAAGAGACACTCGTTGTGGAGACTTGCAAGTCAGAGACTTGGAGATTGTGGAGCAAGTAGTTTTATATACAGAAGTGGCTACAAGAAGGACATATTTACAAGGTATCTACAACTTCTTGCCGGCTACTTTGGACATTGTCCAACCTCGGGGGACCTGAGTACTGCCTAGCATTAACACCGCCCAGACCAGACTGCCCTTCTTCCCACGGTCAAGCCTTTTTGTCTCTGTCTGAGCACCCACTTTCCCCACTTGCAGTCACGTGGTCTCGCTGACCTTGACACGCCTATTCCTAGCATTCATGCAGCTGCAGCCATGGGGAAAAGGCTATATCAAAGGGGAGAGGGCGGCTGTCTTCCCTCAGCGTCAACTTGCCTCCGGTCACTGACCTTACAGTCCAATAATGGTGGTATTGTTCATTGCCCCGGTGGCTGCCGTCAGCGGCCCCCACGCCTTCTGTTTGCACGGGCGACATTGCTGGCATACAGGCGCCAACGGCTTCTCCTTGGCTCGCTGGTTTCTCGGAACCTTACACTGAGCGTAAGCGTCGCTCAGCTGAAAGTGTCTAATAGTTAATTCCTCCTCCTCCCGGCTGGCCGCCACGAGCGAGTGCATCGTCGAAAGGTTTTAGAATGTCATGTTCATTTTTCCCCGTGCCAAATACGTCACTTAAAAGACAGTATAGGATTGGGCGTGGTGGTACAAGATTAAGAGTGCGTAGCAGAAGAGAAGGCACAGAGTGCTGATGTGTCTTCTCTTCTGTCCCCTCCTGTCGTTTGCACTGCTACGCACTCTTAATCAAATATGTCAGCAAGGTGTTATGTAAGCAACCCTAAAATCTGTAACATGCGATGGTAGTACATGGTGCTTACCTGTAGCAATATCTGATTGGGACGAATGCACTACCTGCTGCTGCAGCAGAATGCATCAGAATTTCGCTTTGTGTTTATAAACTTTATTTAGCTGCACCAGTCAAAAGTCCTGTCGGAAACATGGAAAATATTTTTCTGCTGAATGAATGCATGCTATAAACGTGCATTTCAGAAGCACGAGCCTCCTGCAGACACTTTTATTTAGGTCACATTTAGGCAGGGAGAGGCATATTCAGAAAACGTACTGCAGACGAAGAGTTCCACGAAAGAAAGCACGCAACATACTTGTGTACAACGGCTCAACTTCAGGTACCTTGAGGTCTCCCGACTGTTACTCTTGGAACGGTTTAAAGACTTCACAAACACGTGTAGCCAAGTGGTGACATAAAAAGCTGTAACCTTCACTGTCAACAATTCTGCATGGCTGGCACATCCAATCCGGTCTTGGCAGTTTCTCTTAACAAGAGCAATGACATATATCACGCTCTCATGATGCAGCCCCTGTGTACAGAATGTGGCTGTGAAAAGGTTTTCTAATTGTCGAATAAACGTGAAAGGCCATCCAGTTGGGTACAGTAGGCCACCATTGCCTCGCAGCCGGGCGTACTGAGCAGCAGCTCAGCATCATCCTTCTTTGTGAGAAGCAATTTGTGGCATTCATCACACTCCGATTTCAACAAAAACTTCCTGGCAATGTAACCACAAATGTAAAAAATGAGCCGGTCATCACTTTTTCTTGAACACATGAAGCGTGGTCTGGGACAGGGCCCTGCCTTTGATGACCTGCAGAGGCAATGTCATCGTCACTAAGAAGACTTTCGATGATGTCATTTTTTCCAGGCTTTTGGTCTCCCACGATGCCTGGCTCAAGCAGGGCGGTAAGAACACCAGGTTCAGCATTGCCGTTAGATACAGATCTGGCAAGCCCGTAAAAACTTAGGCAAGGCACTGTAACTACTGAACGCGGTGCAGTTGCAACCCAATACAGAACTAGGCATGAGCAAAGTATGCGAAAGACAAAGAAGGGCAAAATGTGATATTGGGCAAGCTGCGGAGATGTCGTGGATTTGCCAGTCCTAAGAAAAAGAAAGAAGTGTGAGTTTCATCTGTGAAACGTGTGACAAGAGTTAGAGAAACCAGAAGTGAAGAGATGGCACGTTGTACATAATTGAAGTAGGAAATCCTACCACTGCACATGGATCTAATGTGACTTAGCTGCAGGTACATTGTCCTGCACATTCCTGCTTAGTTTATGGCAACGTTTCGCTTTCTGCTGCCCTGCCGCTTTCTTCGGATGATCCGAAGAAAGCTGAGCCCCTCGGTAAGTCTGGCCTGTGCCTTGCCAGACTTGTTGGCTGAACTTTTATTTGCCTGCCATGCCTCCGGTCCACTGCACCTGCAAGCTTTATCATGAGTAGTATTGTATCAGCCCCACTGCTAGTCGTGGTTTTCTTGAGATGGGATATTGCTGCAGCTAGCAGCTTGTCACTAGATCAGCTGCTGGTTCTAAGAAAAGCAATGCGTCAAAGCTTGTTTAGAAATTCTTCTTGCATCTCTTCTCGTTCCTGAAAAACATTTCAGTGAAGATTGTTCGTAATGTGCGCATTTGATCATCTTCAGAGTGAGACATATGTACTTCATAAAAAACTATGAAGTGATGTTGACTTCGTGCACAAAATATCAGAAGACCTGTTCCTCGCTAATCTGTCCTGGTGAGGGCTATATAGACAAGTAGAATCGTGCGTGTGCAAGAGGGTCATTTAAACTGAGGATGACTAGCACAGAAGTGCAACACTGTTACCATACCATGAATGCATGCAGCAAACATGCAGTATAGAACACCCTTAATCAGCTGTATAGAAATTGATGCACTGAAATGCTTTGCTCGTTTATATCTCAACATGGACGCATACCTTAGCATCCTAAAGCACTACACAATAGGACAGTGGCATAGCATGTGTTTGGCCATGCAGGCCCCACTAGGTCGACACATGTGCATGTAAGCTGCCTACGATTCACACACTTCTTCACATTATGTGGAGTTCAGCTAAAGTTGAGTCTGGCACATAGTGCTGTTCACAAACAGGACTTGCAGTCTGATATGTACCTCAGCTGTCAGGCTTTGGGGAGGAAGGGGCACTAGTGGAGCAGTCACTACTTCAGCACAGCTCAAACCATCCTCCATGGCCACTTTAGGATGTACAGGCCTTGTGGAGCAGGCCATTGAATGGGCTCTTGCTGCCTCATCGGCATGAAGTATTGAAGGCTGAGGCATTGGTCACCTGCTGCCAGCTGACCAAGTGACAGGCAGTCTTCCACTGTGAGCACTAGACTGTTTGGAAAGCCCCCCCCCCCCCCAAAGGCTTTCTGCACTACAGCTTGGTGCTTGCAGAAAGCACCTCACTTCCCTCTCCAGCAGCTGCATAGGCCGATGCCAGCATGGACTTCATACGCGGCACATCCAGATGAACTGGGAACGCTGTAGTACATAGCATTGCCCAGGCAAACAATAGACTCCGAGGGCACATCTGGCATCTTATGAAGATGTCGAAACCTAATCTGGCTGGCAAGAGTGCTCTCGGTGGGGTGCGTGGTGTAGTTGTTGAAGTTTGAAGTACTCCTCTCACTTGGTCATTACATACAACACGAAGGCTACTGCATTATATGCCTTGTTTCTGCAGAGCACATTGTCTTTTAGAATCCGGATAGATGCCTCTGAATAATTATTGGTGTTGTGCCCTTGTATCATCAGGCCTACCCTGTGCAGCAACACCCACTGCTGCTCACACGGGAGGAATGCCTCCACTCTCTGGCTGTATGGCACATGACCTATTATGCGTGCAGAGCCTCTTTAGCTGCCTGCAGCTCTTCGTCACTCTGGGCATACAGCATCTTTTAAACAGAAAAACAAAGCATTTCCAGCGTATCAATTACTCTTATGACAACTGTTATGTTATACTCAGCAATTTTCTAATGCAATGCGTAGTTTTCATGCAGATTTAGTTGCTACCTCACAAGCACTTTAAGCAAAAAGTGAAAGTGAAATCCCAGTGTTTTCACTTTCTCAAAGTAGAGGGCATGCTTGGCTCATTATTCATTGTCATTAATTGCTGCTCTTGTGTGATCTCCGACAACTATGCCAGTACATCTTAACAGTACAGCATCTAATATGTAAATTAAGCAGCTATGCATCAATTGTAGTGTGAAATGTAATCTCGGTAGGATCCCACATGAGTGCAACTGGAAGTTTTTCACTGCTAATAGAGGTACTAGTTAGTTACAGGGACATTTCCTACAGCTTGTCTTCTCTATAGTATAGTAGGGGCTGTTGCAAAGTATATACATCAATTACTACCTTTTGAGGTTGCATTCATTTTGGGTAACATTTGTTAAGTTTCTCAGCACAATAAAACGTATGAGTGAGTAAAAGGTGCATGGCCATCACAATTTTTTAAGTAAAAATCATCGTGGAATATGAATCAACACAATACTCTGTTATGAGTTTCTTTACTTTTGCCAGTGTAAGGTGCAATTGTTTTTTTCACTATAAATAAATGTTTCCCTGACTACCTCCCTTTTTAGATACTCTTAGACAGTGCTGTTACAAAAATTGTTTGGCTGGCTATTCAAAACCATTCGTCTGACAGAACTACCGAGCGCTTGACACTCATTGTTCCTAAAAAGTAATTGATGGTAAAATATGTCAAATATATTTTGTAAACTTATGGAGGCGCATAGAAGTTACTTTGTCTGCACCCCATTTTTGCCTTTTCCTTTCCAAAGTCATGTACCTTGCGTTACCTTTTGGAAAGCTGCCATGAAGTGGCGCCTGCCATCCTTCAGGACATTGCTTTTTGTCAATGTTAACCATCGCCACTCAGTCTGCAACACTTCGAAATGGCAGAGCAGCTGCTGTGCCGAGGGCCACGCAGAGCGCAGTGCTTCTTTCTTGGTCCGTGAGTTGTCCGTAATGAACACATGAGGGGCCTGCTGTAAACGTTAAATAATTGTGAGTTCATGCAAGTGGCATTTATCATAAATAGGTGTCAGCATTGAAGTGTAGCCTTGAAGTGCTTGAAGGCAACCGTGACGTACTTTGTAGAAATGCTGTGCCAACACCAAAGGTGGCGGTCCACTGCTTTTTTGGGGAGGGAGGGGGCAGGGGCAAGTTTTGTGTCACTGGTTAGGAGAATGAATTGGTGAGTGAGTTAGTAAATCATTTGGAGAAAACGCATGCACAAGAAACTGGGAACACGAAGAAAGAGGCGATGACATGAGCAGCCGTGTTCCCATGTCAATTGGCGTTCGCATGAAATGTACACTGATCCCAGTCATGTTGCTTACCATTACACAGTTCTTTTGCAAGGGTTGCACATGTAGCACTTTTCAGGATTGATGTTCAGGAAGTGTTGGTATTGTCTGTGCATAGTTTCATGGAAAGCTTTCTAATAAGCTCTTGTGCAAATGCAGAACTGAGCTGCCAGGTGAGTCTTGGGGTGGTATGGAAGGAGAGAGAGCTGCACTGCAATGAAGGCTGACCTTGAGTGGCAATCCCTTTCTACCCGTCATAATAAACTGAGATTAAGATTTTTTAAATTAAGTTTACTCTATTAAAACTGGAATGAGCAAGGAAACTTGCATTAAGAAGCTTCATTACATCTCAAACCGTATTAATATTGCGAAATCCTGGAGCACCATTCTGATGCAAACATGTATACTAACTCATTTTTTGTCTAAAAGATCGACCTTTGAAACAGGTTGACTGAAAAGCTAGTGCATTGTGATGTGATGATGTGTGAGTGTTGGTTTCATACAAGCGGTTGCTTTGAATGACCAGCATTTCACATCGATGTGATTGTGCAAGCGTGCTGGCTGTTTTGTGCAAGTGTTAATTCTGAATGAGATGGTGGTCGTTGACGTAAGCAAAACAGCAGAACTAACAAAAATGCTGCCAGTGCATTGGCATCAAAAAGGAGTGGAATGGATCCAGTGTTGCTGGCTATTGCTTCGCTGGCTGTCTTCGAGCTTTTTTAAAGTGGCTGAAGCAATTGTTGAAATAGTTGACAATGCCTGTTGCTATCAGCATTAGAGATGTGTAGGCAAGAACTCGAGCGTTTCTTGGCTAAGCAAATAATTTGCAGTCTCTTAATATTGACCTACCAACCATGCACCCTGTTCACACCACACACCAACTGGACAGACAGCCCTATTCATAATGTTTTTGCCTGATTTTGAATTCTTGACCTGCTTTTTCTCGTGTCGTCTAGAAATCAAATAATGTTTGGTGCTTGCAACCTTTTCTCTCTATTTCTCCTCTGCCTCTGTAGATGCCATAAACTAATACAACTGCTCCAAATTACATGCTTGCCATCGAATAAAAAAATGGAGGATAAGACAGTGCAGAATGGGGAGGAGGTTTGTTTCCTTTGAGCATTATTGAACTGCTTTGGAAATAATGTCACTTCATATTTAATACAAGCACTGCAAGTGAATATGCTTCGCTTCAGCTCATTTAGTTACCATTAACATTTAGTTTGTTTCAAATAATGCAGGTTTAGTCATTATATCTGTACAGTCGTTAGGTTTGCATGTTGCCATTTGAGGGTTCAATGTTTTTCAGCTAGCAATGTAAACATATTTAACTGATATGTTACTTCTGCTGGAATTTTTGACAGCTTGTTGTACAGTCCTGCTGCTTGGCCTTTGGCTTGGAAAGGAGGCAAAATACTTCCAATCTAGGATGGGATGACCCATTGCCTTGTCTCCAGCCGATGAGCTCTGTGAGAGCAGTTCGCTGTTTTGCAACAAGTTGCTTAATTGTGTTGCTTCTTGTTTGAACTTTTGTTAGATATGCTAGCCCTGTAGGCTCCGAGGCTTCTTGGTTTGATTTTATGGGAGCCACGTTGGTTATGTACACCGACTACAGGTGACACCAAAAGAGTCTGAAGGCTATCAATCATTATTCAACGGATGTTCTTTAAGCATGCAGATCTGAAATTTCGAGGAGGCTGTAGCAATACACACAACTCGAAGCACAAGAAAACAGGAACAAGAAGGAAAGCCAGACAGGATACACTCTAACTTCAAACTAAAGTTTTGTGGCGCTGGTCAGATGCCACATAGAACCTGCATCTTTTGTCCTTAAGGTGCACCAAACAGCGTCTGAATGTTTTACTACATTGAAACGGGTAAGGCATCACAGTTGTCTTATGATTGTTGACCAATCTTATCACAACGAATTCAGCAGCTTCAAACATCTTCGAAAACACGTAGCGTTATGGTGTGACGATCTCTTCTGGTGCAATATTTTCCAATGAAAGAGGATAGCAGTATTCGAAAGCTAGAAGAAAGCCCATTCAAGACAACAGAGAATTACCTAGGGCAGGCTGTCAGAGCGTTTCTCTGAAAAACCTTTACCTTGGTCTACTTCATCTACACATGGATCTCTCTGCTTAAAGGGACACTAAAGAGAAACAGCGAATTGGTTTAGATTGATAAAGTGGGCTCGGAGAACTCTTGTGTAGTTTGTTTCACCACCATAGGTTTATTATTAGAGGAGAAAACCAAGTTCAAAGTTTCATTTTTAAATTTCGCGTCGAACTTTGTAATTCGTGACGTAAAAGACTTCAAAGAGCATTTAACCCATTTTGGCGCCACTGGCTCGACGAAATTTCCACAAACTCGTTATGTCAAGTCTCTGGACCCCTCAGAAGACAATGTACTTCGGTTTAACCGATTAGGAACTACGTAGGCCCAAGCAGGCGCCGTCAAAAATATGTGACGTCACGGCAAATGGCGCGGAAATTCCAAGGTGGCGTCGCCACCTGTATTTTCTTTTTGTGCGTTTTCTCGCTTATTAAGCGTCTTCGCGCAGAAAGCGTGGTGTTTTTGGTATCGTGGAAGACTACTTTACTAATGCGAGAAAAATCGTTTTGCTCTTTAGTGTCCCTTTAATGCACAGCAGCCTTTGTTTCACGGTTTTACTCTAATCTGATCAGTTATTGATGAGCATGTTCTTGATTGCAAAGAAGTGTAAGCGACGGTCGCGACAGATAGCCTGCTGCACGAGGTTTTTTTATTCCTTCGTCTCCACATGATTCCAGAAAACATTCGAAGGTGCATTGGGTAAGAAATCGCAATATTGCAATATAAGAAATCGCAATTCGAGAGCTTCTTGTCTGGTAGCAGGGGTCGCGAGCAGGGTCCAGCTTCGCGGAATGCGACGCTCACGAGCTCCAAGTCCAGGGGTGCGCTGATAGTGCCGGCGGAGCGGCACTCCTGAGCCCCATTTTGCTAGTTTCCCTGCGCCTGCGGAGGTAATTGCCCGTTTGTGTCTCGAAGCAGTTCCTGGCACTGACACCTTATATGGCCTGCCTGGTGGCAACGGAAACGTATAACCTGGCCCCTCGCATTCTGAGATGGGTTGTTCGGGAATCTGTGCGCAGGGTGCAAAGAGATCCTTTTCGTGGCTTTTGTCGATGCCCTGATACTTTCCTGGATGGAGGACTGTGAGCATCTGTGACTGACCAAGGGTGTCTGTGTTACTTCTTTGGTGCGCTCTTTGAAACTGCCGCTGTGAGTGCGGCTAGCCGCTAACATGCCCGTGCCTGTGTTGGTATTGGTACCAGGCGTGAATGGGGATGCCGTGGCGTAGCCTGGGAGTGTGTGACATGGCATAGCTGCCATGCCGTGTTGTGCCATTGTCCCTACGTGTGTCAGCCGCTGGAGGTGTTGCAGAAATTTCATCATTGTATTAGGGTTCATGATGGCAACCCTCTCCCCCGTTTCAGGCCCGAGGCCTCGGATCAAACAATGTACTTTCTAGGGCTCCGTCATGGAGGTGTTTGCGCGGGTGCGCAGCTGCAGTATGCTGGATACATATTGTCTAGGATTTTCGCTGGGCAGCTGTTGCCGTTCCTGCAGCTGGATGAAAGCCCAGTCTTGGATGTCCTCACCGGCAAAATTTCACAAGAGCGCTTCTTACCATTCAGCCCAGCTATCGAGAAGCTGTGTGGCTGTTGCTTTAACGTAGTGATGTACCAATGACGCACCTCGTTGTCGAGGACAATAAATTTCGGGCTTTTTGCGCATTGTTCCAATTTAGCGGCGTGGGATATTGGTCATACTATATTCGAAGCCAGTGTTCGACGTCATCTGCCTGGCCCCTGAAGACCAGGGGGGTGGCGGGCATATGGCCTGACTGTGGCACTATCGGCTGTGTTGTTCACAGGTCTTCAATGCTAATGTTATTGGTCTGATTTCTCAGTATACAGCTTTTGTCGCTCATTAATGTTTCCAGTTCTTTTCGCCAGTTTGAACAGCAATTCGAAACACCTGCTGAGGCTGCGTGCTTTGCTCTCAAAGTCCTTGTCGCACCACTTGTGGTTGGGCTTGATAAGGGGTTGATCGGTGCGTGCTTTAACTTGTGCGCGACAGGCGTGGCGTGCCTACCCTCGCGAGAGCTTTTCGTTCCCCATGCTGAGGTGTACCCCGCACCTCCACCACTTTGTCGCGAGTAAGGTTGAGCTTAACAGATTGCGATGCTCGCGAACTCCGTGTCCAGGGTACTTGAGCAAAAGCAATGACGTGACAAACATTCCCAAACAAAAACTTTCCGTTTCTTTGAAGCTGCCTTTACAAAATGTCATTGGCTTCCATTTCGTACACTACACATTTCTAAACCATTGGTGCATGACGTTCCACGTGGATTTTTGCCGTCCATGTCCCGTCTTCCACACTTCCTCATGGCTGTTCATCACTGTCAGGTGCAACCACATGAAACCTACCACATATCACTGCACTCAGGCATTATACATCCATTACAGTGGCTGCAAGGAACATGTAACGCTAAATGCACAGAAGGAAAACTAAAGAAATGGCATTTGTCTTATGAGCATGTTATGTGCTGCTTAAATAGGGGACAAAGAAGAGAATAGGTTGGTTCCCGTTTTGTAATCTCACGTTTGTTGTGGCTTCATGGCTGTTTGCTTCTTCAAAGTGTCGGCACTCCTTTATGATGTTGTCAGTGGTGGAACAGTCCTTGTGGACAAGTAAATTAAAGGCAACATTAGCGGTGGCCTTAAGAATGTGGCTGACTGTCAGCTTGAAGCATTTGGTCGTCAACCCACCAGCACAACGCTGTCCTGTATGTACGTGATGTACAGTTTCATCGCTGTTTGTGTACAGCACGAAAGTTCTTTGTGGGCAGCTGGTCAGAGCGCAATTGGCTTTCCAGAAAAGGTTTTTTATTTTTGTTTGCATGCGTGCCAACTCATCAAATCCTTGTGTGTATTGAGCCACACAAGGGCCGTTCCGCTGAGGTAGTAGTAACCGACATTTGCAAGATTGCTCCTGCTGGCGTGTTTGCAGTCAGCGAGCCAATTGTCGTCGTGATTGTTATCAGTTCCGCAGAAAGTACCAGGGTCTCGGAAATGGGCCATAACAATGTGACTGGGTTGAGTTGGTATAACCGAGGCTGGATCAGCGGGTCTGCCAGTTGACATAATGGGATTGCCAACGTGATGTCCGCTGCAAAGTTCCGTGGTGTGCTGCAGACATACCCCACACCAACAAAAATGTACGGGGAGGCGGCGGAGGATCGATGTATTTACAATATTTACACCAGCGCAGTGATCGTGGTCACAACAAAGATGACAAAACAGGAACCAACCCGTACTCTCTTCCTTCGTCCTCGAGATAAGCGGCACATAACAATATATTATAGCATTACAAACCTAACTGCAGTGCACCTCGACGGGGCACCCCAGGCATACTTTCAGGGTGTTGAGATGAAAGCACTGTTCTAAGGTGGCAAAGTCTAAAATCATAACAATGAGTTGCAACAGAATTTGCAAAAAGGAGTCTAAAATCGTAACAGCTAGTTGCGAACAAAATCACAGTTTTAAAAGAGCAGTGATGCCATGGCACCCAAGAAGCAGCCTTTGATCACACCAGGCGCTTAGGTAGGTCTGCTGTTTCAACGGGTCTTCCTCTGCCTATCACAATGACTTCACATGTGTTTAGGTCGCTCCTAACAGTTTCTTTTTTTTCGCTTAGCACATGAATGCAACATTATAGTAAGGTGTACGGAATTGTTGGACGCCTTCACACTATGCAGAAACAAGGCTTGCAGTACACATGTTCTTGCAGGAACATTACAGGACTATGCAACCCTGGTAAGACAAGGATGCAAGTGTGCAAACATGACGCAGAGCTGCTGGACACAGCTGTTCGGAGCTGGCATGGCAACTGTAGCTGGGGCAAAAAATTGACTGGGCAAACGCAACATTGAACGTCGTGCAAAAGACCAGCTGTGCAGCCATGGTCTTCCTTGAAGAAGGGGTGCACACTTAGCAGGATGAGAGGAAAACCTCAAGCCCTAGCAGAGCAATCCTGGCGGGCCATCAGGGCAGCTTTAAGCTGACGGTGAAGGCATTCAAGCCATTTTCCGAAGAGTGGTATACGGTATAGTGTGGATATGGCAGATGCCAGGCGGGCACGTCAGTTCATGGGATAGGTCACAATTGAATTGTCAGCCATGATTGGCCATAACGCTGGAGCATCTAAGCATGAGGTCTAGTTACTGACAAATGCAGAAGTCTCAATAGGTGCTTAAGGTCTGAGATGAAGTGCTGTAGGCCAGCAGGTATAACGGTCTGCACTAGTGAGTATGTAGTAAGCATCTCGAATGGTGGCAGTAGGTCATCAGTGTTGATGTTGATGTGAATCTGATGAGTACAAAAGCAGTGAATCAGTGACATCATGCGTCCTGTAGACTTAGAGCACAAAATCGCGAAACCAACCACAATGTAAACAAGTTGTGTAATGTGTCCTTGAAAGCACTGGTTTCCACTGCTGTTCCGCTGGTCTTGTAATGATGCTGCATGCCCGTATAAGGAAAATGGAAGAATTAAAAAAATGGTTTCAAGGTTCAAAAAAGTGAAACTGCATTAATAGGAAAGGCTACATATTGTGGGTGCTTCCATGAAGCATCCCAGTTCCTGCCTCAAAGCCAACTGAGTCGTCAGGCGGCTTCCACCCCAGCCCTCGGAGGACATGATTTGTCTGATACTGATCATATGTGTGCAGGCTGTGTGTACAGATCTCATGGGATACACGGGCCTACCGTGTTGTATTTCGGCTGCACGGCACACCGGCTACTAAACAGGCTCACAGAATGGCTCCTGGACAGACACACGGGGCAGCCGTGCTCTAGTACTGACACCCGGATCGCATGTGGAATCCCGGCACTACACATCCATGCCCGAATACTAAGTTCTTAATTGGAATTATTCTGTCTGCGGAAGATATTGCAATACAATGCAAGCAGCAGCGGCCAGGAAGGCATGAAAAAAACAAGCATAACGAGAAGTATCCTTAAGTGTGTTTCTGGTGGAGGTGCAATTTTGCCAGAAAATGGCAAGCAAACAACGTGGGGACAGCGAATGCTATGTCCCAGGTCCTTTCAGAGGCATGCACTGCCTGAGTTAAGCTAACAGCATGCAAACCACCCAACCACGATTTCCTTTCAAACTACGGATTTTTCTTGCATGAAACAAGCACTACAAGGTTTCCGGGAAGGCATTTCAAAAGTACACACTGACTTTATGTATTTTCCTTTAGTGTCCCTTTAACACTCTTCCACTGGGAATTGCACTGGCATATCCCACTTGCCATCAGTCTCGTTCAATGGAGTTAGGTAAATCACACACATACATTTTTTGATCAGCTGGGAATGCAATCAACGAACAAGGTGCAGCTATATTCAAAACCTTCAACAGAGTAGACACAAGTGAAAAAAAAAAACTCTCGAATGTGACCAGGCAGCTTCACATTACTTTCAATGCGTACTATCCTCTTGCAGAAAAGAACAATTTTTTCAGCATTGTGCCAGAAGTCCTGTGTGGCAACAAAACTTCTTTCTATGAGAAAATATTCATTTTTAGCAGTTCGCATAGTGCGGGCATCACTCTTCTTTGCCCTCTTATACCGCCTGCTATGCTCCATTGAAAAACGAACAAATTCAAACAAAAACAATAGTTCCATTGAAAGAAAAACAAAAATGTTCATCCAAAGCACAGGCATGAACACTGAGTGTAAAGCACTAATTTCTTCTGCCTTCAACTCGGGCACAGGATCAGGATTTTCAAAAAATGATGCTGCATCAATGCATGTGACTGCCAAAGTTTTTGGATAGTCACGAATAGACGGGGTGAAATCTTTCACGTCAGTTTCAAAAGAATGTAGTTTTGTTACAAGATGCAACTGTGGGAGCATCACAAGCCTTTCTACAACCTGGTTTGGCACCTCGTTTGCTCCCGTTAGTGTCTTCAGCAGTCTTCCGTTGCCACTATCGAACACAAATGCTGAATGTGCCCATAGTGGCCCGAAGCTTTCCACAGCAGATGCAAGGTGTAGCAGCTGGTGCAAGTTGAATGCCATCATGCGTGCGCTGTACAGGGTCTTTGTCAGAGAGACGAACTCATGCAGCAGACGACCTGCATAATAAATGTTCAGTACTAAATGCATGCCGTGGTTCTGAATAGAACTGAACACTTCAAAAGGCCTAGTGTGATGACAAGGCAATGCTTGAGCCAAACAATAGCAATTAAAACAGTAAACCAATTTTAGGTAGTGCATTTCAGTAACGCCAGTTACTTTGGCATCTGTACTTATTCATGGTAAAAGAGTGCAGTAAATGAAAAGATGGGAAAGAACAGGCAACATGCACAAAGGAATTGTGTGTTCTTTCAGCTTTCAACAATTCTTACATACGTGCATGCATCTGCCGACTCTGAACTGGCAACTGTTGTTTTTCGCTATAAAATGACCATTTTCTGTGTTCAAAGACACTGTCATGGCACTAAACTACCCAAATTTATGTGTGCCATCATCACCAAGTTTTTATGAGGTAGTGCATGTATCAAGTCTTCTCAATTTTAGAAGCACTGTTGGAAAAACCTGGTCATAACAGGAACTGAAAAAGGTTGCACTGAAACACTTAGGATTGGTACGTGCAGCTTCAGCACAAATTCTTCTGACACGATGAGGTCAGCAAGCTTTTACAGGGACAGGCGATCTTTAACCCGTTCACTTTCACAGCTACCATTAAGCTGGCTGCAACGCAAGAGGCCAGTGTGTCAGTGACCGGCGCTGCACTGGCCGTCCAGAAAACACTTGTTTTTGTGGTGGTGACAACATGCTGCAACTGGTTTTTTATTTTTGTCTGTTTTTCTTGACACCAGGTGGCGATATGTGACCACAGTTTTGAGGGAAATCACTGTAAATAAAATGTTCTCTGAGCACAGACACCTTTCCCTCAGTCTAAACATGGCATGGAGTAGTCTAGGCCTCTCAAAGGAGGCAATTCTTCAGAGTGTTTTTGACAGTAATGCTGAAAGCAATCATGCTGACGACAGCAATTTTTCACTTGAAGTGGAGGATTGAGATTGCATTGATAGTGACAGAGACGATGCAGATGATGCTAATAAGGAAGTTGCACTTCACATCATTTCCTTCTTTAAAGGGACCCCAAATGGTTTTGATGGTTTTGCATAAGCACGTTGGGCCAGTAAAGGAAGTCCCAAGAATAATTGGCAGGCAGATTTAAGCTGTCTGCATCAACTGCGTTTATTACAAGACTAAACGAACAAATCACTACAGATCACAGTGGCTCAGCCGAACGAGATTGGAACTTCCCGCATCCACCTTATGTAGCATTCTCCACATTACGTAACACCGTTGACTGATCTAATTGGATATGTCTAGTCTATATCACTGAACCTCTTGCGGGCAGCGAGTGTCATCTGCCTGTGTTACAACATGCTTTGTGTGGATGTGAGCTGCGCGACAGTGTTTATTTTGACGTTTCTTTCATTAGGCACCATAAATTGCCCTAGCTGAGGTTTGTGCCAGATGCTTAGCGATAGGTGACCTGTAAACTGCAACGTCGTTTAATACTGGTGTCACACGGGCATTTCGAAGTCCATTGAACGGATGGTCTATTGACTCAACTGTCAAGCATAAGCTGCCACACGGGCAATTTCGAAGGCCATCAGGTCAATATTATCGAGTCAACGGAGCACCTCACACGTCCGTTGAAACTTCGATGACTATTGAGCGACGAAAGCGGAAACAGTGCAAATGTGCCCTCTCGTCCACAGTCTGCCTGAACTCACGATTAGAAAAAGAAAAATTGCACCATTATATTTTAAACGTAGCATGGGTGGGCCTTACAAATTTTTTAATAAAGTAATTTTGCCATTTGGAATGTACGAACTGCTCATGCACTCAACAACAGCGACGTGTTGGCTCGCCGTGCTCGTTATCCCCAGTCTGTCTCCGCCGTCATATTGCTCGCTGCGTCTTTTTTTTCCTCTGTAGATATGTGCTATCCACTTCCCTTTTTTTACATCTACGCATATTCATTTTGCTTCGAAGTCTTTTATTTAATATGCAAAATAGTGCAGTGTTTTTTTTTTTGTGTGTGGTACAGTAAGTTCTAGGACGTGTTTTTTTTTTAGTGGAGTTACTGCTTGTCATTGTTCTGCACCTCAGCAAGCCAGTGTTCCTGGAGCACAGTGTCGCCGAAATGCTCACACACATTGTTGAGAACACAGCACGCACGAATGACATGGCGGGAGTTGTCAATTTCGCACTCCATCCTTTTCATGAGAAGCGAAACCTTGCCTTCAGCCTACCAAAGGCATTCCCAACGATGCGCCGAGCTTTGGAAAGGTTGTAATTGAACAACCTTTGTTCATCACTCAACTGTGCTCAGTGGCTAAACGGTTTGATGAGGTTTCCAGTCAGCGGGATTAGAGGTGGTACAGCAGTAGCACTGATAGTGAGCAGTGGTCGGTGGAACAGGGTTCCCTGGACTGCACCTGCCAGCTGTGATCGTTGGTACACGTACGAGTCGTGGCACCGCCCAGGAGATCCCACATTGATGTAAGGGAACCTGTGTTTGTGGTCAACCAGCGCAAGCAGGATCATGCTGTTTCTGCATTAGAAAGAGATGCCACTAATTGAGGTTGCTTGTAACATTATTTTGTTGATACTGTCAACCCTTGACGGACATTATAGGCGTGTACTTAGAATACATAAACAGAGAAGTGTGTTTGTGGAAAATCTGAAAATGAACGGCCACTGCTGAAGAACACATATCATAACGGTATAATTACAGAGCATATAATTCACATACTTTGTCACAACAGAGCATCGCGGTACACAATGCCTTTTATTGTTTCTAAAGTGTAATAAGAGATCTTATTTTTATAACAGAATGGCGTAATGAGTTCCACGTAATGAAGATTAAGTGTGGCCTTATCGCGCAGTGACTAACTTTTGTATGGTATGCAGCCGTTCAAGCCACAATGTTGCTCTACAGGATTATAGCAGGCAGAACAAATATAACGGTGCTTAGCATGTATTTACCTTGCCTGACAGTTGTCTGTATTACAACGTACTACGCGCATTAACCTAACAACTCGTCCTCTGTACTACAGAAATATGACGTCACTTGAAGAATGATCGTGATGTAATGAAAGTGTGTCCCATGTCTGAACTGCTATTTACCATCCTTTGTAGTTCCTGGAGTCGGTGGCGTTCTCCTTAGGCGGTTGAACGGGAAAATGGCACCCACCTTACGCTCCTATCGCTTGCGGGAATCCCAACATAGACGTGAATTCGCGGATGTGCTCAGCCATGCGCGACACTGTGGGTATGTTGATCCACTGGGCCTCCATAGTGTCGATAACGGCCTCGCACAATTCTCTCTAGGCCTCGTTCATGGTTGAACGTCGCACAGCGAACAATTCGGCAATACTACGTTCTTCTGCTGAGTAACACAGTCAGTATAGGCCAATCGCGACGCTTTTTTCAAGCGCAGTTCGTTCACGCGTGTTGGTGTTCTGACGCTCGAGTAGCGCTCTCGCGGCTTCCACGATGTAGCACAAGGTCGCCGGCGTAACTCGGAATGCTCGTCTAAAGAACTTCTCGCCAAGCAGTGGCACAGTTTCCTCGAACCACCGCGTCCGGCGAGTGAAAGACCACCTTTCTTTGTCTACGCTTCGTTTGGTTATCGCATCCATTGTCATTAGCAAATTGTTAACGAGCAGCAGCTCGATGGCGTCGGCTTCCTCTTTCGCCGCTTCAATCCCAGCATCAAGCTGCATGATTGCAGCCATGTAGAAAACCATAACAGCCTTCTCATCTTGAAATTCTGTTTCGTGGTTACTCATGACGGCAGAAGCATGCAAAGCAAGTCACTGTGACTTTGGAAACGTGTAACCGCAACTAAGCACAACCATAAAACGGCAGCCACATCAAGCAGTGACAATGTTGCCACATTCGCTGCTTAAGTTAAAAACCAAACACACATTTATAATTGCGTATAAACAATTTTTTGAAATGTTTAAACAAAAATAACACACGCATTTGTGCTTTTAAGTGTATTTATTCATGAATGACTTGAGCCAATACGCCACTTAGTGGAGAGAGCGCGAAACAGGGTATTGAGGTCCGTGCAGCGCACGACATTCACTTTCGCACGTGCGGTAGCGGTTTTGGCAGATGGATTCGTTGTCAGCAAAGAAAAAAACTGCGTTGTGAAGCAGTTTTCTGCGTTTCGATGTGCAGATCAGCGAGGCGGAAAGGCGGGGTAGTATCTTTTCACGAGTTTCGGTTCTTTGAGTGAACCGTGAAGAACAGCGTAAATAACCAACCTCCGCATCAACAAAGTTAATCCAATGATGGTTGTTTGTTCTCGGCGCTTCAGCAACAAGTATTAGGTCACTGTGCTAAAAATTTGCTGCACTCTTTGAACGGCATCAGTGAATCCTAAGGATAATTCAGCTGGAATGAATCGGAACGTCACGAAGCGACACAAGCTAGAGACGCCGTAGTGGAGGGCTCTGGATAATCTCGACCAGCTGGGGTTCTGAAATTGCACAGTACGCATGCATCTAGCATTTCACCCCCATCGAAATGCGACCGCCGCAACTGGGATCGACCCCGCGTCTTTCGAGTCAGCATTCAACCGCTGTGCCACAGCGGAGGGAAAAATCGAAATCTTCGTAGTGTTGATGTCAGTGTGCTCTCTGCGTCAAGGCAGGCCTGTAATGCTTGCTGTAATATGACCTATAGTAACTTGGAGCCTTGCTCTTTAGATGTTGCGCGCTCGATTTCCTTGATTTGTGGGCACGCGTAAGTGGTATAGCCCAACCTAATCTAGTAATGTTGGTATAGACCTTATGCAAAATTGCTACCATCTGTCGGAGGTTTGACGAAACTACTGATTCGGCGCCATGTTGGAGGCTTGTGTCCGAATCGTATTGCTATCGCTGCTATAACTTCTTGCTTGTATCTGCGTTGATAGTCGGCAATCGGGGCATAAAAATGTCAGACGAGCCTGTACACGTTACCGGCATTTCCTAGTTTTTACGTTGGCAATTATTACGTGTGAAGAACTACCTCGCAACGAGAAGAAGGTACATGTTTGTCACCGAGTCACATGTAAGCCGGTCGTCGCTGAGACTGAAGCTTTGCGCTTGGTTATAAATTTTGTCTGTTTTTAGTGTAGCGAATGAAGTGTTGTTATATAGCTATCGGAATACCATGCGTGTGGTGTAGGATTTTTGGGAGGAGGCATTGGCGCGCGACGCGGCTGAGCACAGCGATGACGGTAAGAAAGTGCTGTTGACCCATTTCAAAGTCTATTTCATAAGCGACAGCTATGTCGGCCTAATGTATTGTGCATCTTAGTTAAAAAATACCGTTGTCCTGTTTGTTGCTTTTGAAACAATGTAGTCACTGATGTATGATTTGCATAGAGCTACCGCACGATTAAAATGTAAGAAAGGTCCGCTTTTCACGCGCGTGAAAAGTGAACATGAAACGCGTTTGTTACTCCAATAAGTAGGCGCCAATTAGCTATTATTTTATTGAATTGCCTTCCGACATGTACTCGTAAATAACACGATCCGCCAAGAGTATTCGCGTTCACATCGTCTCTTTCGGGGCCTACTCGCGCCTTACAATTTCAACCCGTTGCAGCAAGGCAGTTTTGCGTCGCCGACTGAACGCTTGCGAAACCATCTCAGCGCGCAACCAACGGTAGCGTAACGATGGTCGAATGTAACACATCTGCGAGAACAGCATGTTTTCTTTTAGTTTCATACGAAAAGTGCCACACAAAAGCATCTCTTAATATTTCATAGCACACAGGGGTGGATACAGGATTTTTTTCCGAAGGGCCATCAGCGTCAGCTGGGAGAACCTGACATGTGCTCTTCTTGGGGTATAAATAAAAAAAGAAAGTAAGGGGGAGGGGGTGTCAGGCCATCCGGGCCGCCCCTCTGAATTCGGTAGTGATAGCACATGAAATGCTTGAAAAATACGCATAGTGAAGCAATACGCACGCAAAGCACCCCGCCAAACGCTACCTTTTTAAACTACACAATCGAAAACAAACTACAAACAACACGTTCCAGCACAATCGGTTCGTTCGCTGAGAATCGATGACGCGTCTGTCTAACATGTAATTGTTATCGAAATGAAATAAACAAAGTAATGCTGTCGACCAGGGGCGTAGCCAGAAATTTTTTCAGGGGGGGGGGGGGTCAACCATACTTTATCGATGTTCGTACGTGCGTTTGTATGTGCGCGTATATATATACGCCAGCAAAACTGAAAAATTTCAGGGGGGGGTTGAACCCCCACCCCCCACCCCCTGGCTACGCCCCTGCTGTCAACAGCAGCGCAGGCATGCGCGAGTAGCCGCCATGCAGCTTTGGAGCTCGTACACGAAGTCGGTTTGTCGGTGCCTGCAAAAGTACATGGCGCGAAAACTGTCTCGTTCTGGCATGACACGAAAGAGTGTTCTCCGATGAGTGCCGATGCTGTCACATACCGCATCTATTAAGAACGGCGAACGTAAATACGGCGTTAATCGTAAGCAGTAGCCGGAGCAACGGAACGATCTGCCGCTTCCCGTCGGCCGCAAGAAAATCTAATAACACGTGGAGGCTAGTTTCCTGCTAACCTTTTTTCAGCATCCCATTTTCCTCAATCTCAGCAACACGGCACACGAAAATATGTCGGCATTGCCGTTCCTATCAGCCGCCACAGGTCAATAAGTACGCTCCGTGTGTGCACATGTGGAGCGCGCTTAGCCTTCAACATGGCGGAAATGCGCGTCAACGCGACGGAGGGATTTCCCCCAAGCAGAGATGCCCTATATGACCGGGCGCCTGGTCGAGCATCGCTTGTACCCGTTTGACCGGTGGGTGTCCGGCGGTGGGGTTCGAACCCGCCACCTCCCGCAGCCGAGCCGGACGCCCTAACCATTAGGCCACGGCTGCGGTATGGCAGCAATTTTGCATAAGGTCTATAGCCTGCCTGATATCTCATCGTAGGTTCAGGCAGCAGGAAAGTGCCAATTTACACCTACCTATAACAATACACTGCTGTAGCGGCAGGTAAGCAGAAGAATTTGCGGGCACCGCAGTTCCGCTCACGTAGTGAATCGGCTAACACACACACACACACACACACACACACACACACACACACACACACACACACACACACACACACACACACACACACACACACACACACACACACACACACACACACACACACACACAGACAAATCAATAAAGCTTTGCGCATTGCAAAAATATTGTCAACAAGTTTCCTGCGATCATTTCCTCATATCAGCAGTTAGTAGTCATTGTTTATCTACGCCTCTTCTTGTACATGAAATGTTATTTCGCTCGGTGTACAATTACCGCCTCATTCCTTGGATTTGAACACATTTATACAAGGACACGGCGCAGTAATCGGCTGAAAAGTCGCTGCTAAATGCTGACATGTCGCCATGATGTTTTAGGCAATCAGCATTTGATAAACGATACCCACCGGCAGCTACCGAGTGCGTTAGCCTACCTTACTTCAAAACACTGCTGAACAGTTTGTGTGTCTTGCCGATTAACACAGCCCGTGACAGGGCAGCAGCACTTACCCAGCAGTAGATGAGAGCGGCTGATACGCGTTTGCACTTCGCTAAAAAGCCAGCAGTGCAGGAGGATTGGCCATCCGACATCACAGGCTGAACAAAAACACTTCGCAGCCGCACTGGGATTTCTTGTGCATCCGAATTCACGCCAGACTTTTACACGAATAGTGCAACAACACTTATTTTATCGTCGATGTGGTCCTTCGCGACAACCAAAATTAGGTACTCGGCACCAAGTACACTCTCACGTGACAAAACACCGTGTTTTCACCTCGCAAAATAGGAAACATGGCATTTCCAGCATCAGCAATCTACACATGGACCTCTTTGCCGCCGCCATCTTTGCCAGTGTTGCCTAAAAGCGCAGCACCCCTTAGATTTCGTTTTAGGTGCAAATGTTATTTTACTTACGATAACATGAAAACGAAAATAAACATTTGCAGCGCCACACAATTTTTGCAAGACACACCGAGAAACGGCCGTTGAAAATTGCCGTGTAGCAACGCGACAACTCTAACGAGTCGAAGGAGCTGCGACGTTTTGACGGCCGTCGACTTGACGGCCTTTCAAAAGTGCCCGTGTGCTACAGGTATAAGGCTTGTAAGGCATCCGACGAGAGGAGTCACTTCAGCTCGTCGCTGCAGTGAGTGTCGGGCTCTCGCTATCCACGCAATGCCAGAATATACGCGTCTGTAGCTGAAGACACAGCCACATTGCCAAAGGCCATCAGAACTGATTCAGGCACATCAACGTGGGAAACCCGGGCAAATGTCACGGCCGATCAGATTTCTGCAAGCTGGTGGAGAGTGATTTTTTCAGAACTCCCGTCTCTATCATTGAGGGAACTGCAGTAGCGCCAATAACACTGTGTGATCAAGCGTTCCCTCGAACGGCAAACTTCCAGAAGCCATTCGCAAATGCAGTTACGAGGACGGGGACCCGTGAAAGGATGTTCAACTACCAGCTCTCAAGAGCCAGGAGGATAGTGGAGAATGCCTTCGGGAGGCTGAAGGCACGCTTCAGATAAACTTCCCAGGAGAATGGAGTGCAAGATTAAGACAGCTAAACAGGCCATCAGAGCTGCATGTGTGCTGCACAACATCTGCGAGACACTCAAGGACCCGTTTGAACACCAATGGGAGCAGGAGCTGCATGACTACAACACGCAATATCCCCAGCCAGCCCACAGCACTGATGTGTCCAGTGGTGATGGTGAACGTGTGAGGGAGGCACCCGCAAACTATTTCTTTAGACAAGCTCCGCAGCAATAGGAGGGCAGCACGCACTTTTGTGTGATCTCCATTTCAATGTAGTGTGGACACAAGCTGCTCTTGAGGGTCAATCAAAAGAACACTTTTTACTGGTATCCTTTTTCAGGACATTTACTTGGTCTGCTAAAAGACTACAATGTGTACAAATTCCGACTGATCCCCCACTGTGGGAATCGATGTTATGCGAATCAGTCGATCAGCGGTTGTTTTTGTTGCATGTATGCAAATCAGTCGGTGTTTTTGCTGCATATGTTGCTTGTTTGAGCATAGCGTTACAACATGGATGGATGGACTGTTTGTGTAATTTGTGTGCATATCATGGGCTTACCAGGCACGTTGACTGAACTGCTTTGTAAAGGGTATATCATTGTACGACGTGGCATTGGCACTGGTGTTACAGCACATGAGGTGAAATGTAAGCAGGCTTTGTTGCAGGGACAAGCAGCTCTACAAAACAGTTAACTACATTGTTATACAGAGGATGGCGAAAACTGGAACCACAATTCACATTAGGCATACACTACCACCACAAGTGATGTCAGGCAATTGTTGATGTAATACATTTATTCATATTCTGTATTGGCTAAGGGTTGTTGCTGCATGTTTCCCAGCATTTGTCCGTCACATTAAAATCGCCGACTATTTAAAAAGTATATCTTTTATTTAATCTAAGCAGTGTCTCAGTGCTTCGAATGCCGATTTTCACTGTCCTGAGTTGATACAGAACATGATTCACCTGTAGTGCATACCCACATGCTGTGGACTGTGGTATGCGAAAGGGTTTCATGATGTACGCAACATGCGTGTCACTTATTTGTGTTGGCGCCTGTCAGTCATGTTTGTCTTACACTAATATCTTCCTGTGCCAGTTTTGGTATATAAGGATGTGAGCGCCCACGTTTGGGCTGCTGGACAGTTAGAAACGGCCAAGAGTGTTTAGTTTGCTAGGAAATGCTTCGCATATATTTTAAACATGACTTGTTCCAGTGAAGTATGTATTTTCATTTCAATGAAATGAGTGGTACACATCAGTGTTATCTCAAATTTTAAACTTCGTGGTTAAACTTGTTCCTGCTCAGACAATATAATTTGTGTTGACACGGGCATCAACACGGACATCAACAGTCAGGTGTGTTAGAAACAGCACTTAGAATAATAGAGAGCTGAGCTAGTTGGTAAGTAGTCATATTCTAAAAAGCAAGGCATGCAAACAAGTACACAAGAGAGAAGTCAAGACACCTGTACTTTAGAAACAAACAGTTTTTTTACTTATTCACCATCTTCTTGAGAATGCTGGTTAAACGGTCCTCTCTTTCACCTGCCTTCTCCTGAATCTTGGCGAGGCATTCACGAGCTTCCTGCTCTTGTTTTCTGGAGCTTTCCGGAAACTGTCGAGTCAACTTCTGTTTCTCTACGAGCTGTGCCAGCAGGGTGTCTTTGTGGCTGCACCTGCTCTCACTTTTGGTGCGCTTAGTAGGGTGTGGAGTAGGTGGTGCCGTCGTCCTTGTGTTTTCTGCAGGTGGGGTGGGGACACTTGGCGTTACAGAAATACAGTCAGTGCCATCAGCAGTGGCTGGGCTGGGGTGGTGACTGGGCCGCGCTGGGCAAATCAGGCTCACTGCAAACTGGTACTCCTTCCGATGTGCCATGCACCATGCTGTGCACAATTTGAAAGAAGAAAAAGAAATACTCTAGATTTGATGCCTGTGGTTATACATGTGAGCTGTCATTTTAGAAAACTATGAGACTTTTATACACAACGTATAAATAAAAGATGTATTTAGTGCGGTGCATATGAGAAATGCACGTAGAGATAAACTGTGTGTTTGCAACCTCAGAGAAAAGTTCTGCTTGAAACATTCACATTCCCTAGTTCATGCAATATGTAACTGCAGAAAAGTTAATTATCATGACAAGTATCCTTCCATACAGCTGCTCAGTGCAGCTTTACAGTGACCTGCCACAACATATACAACATGCATATTGCATTCACCTGATCCACAGTCTCTCCAGACCTGCAGCCAAATCTTCTGTCAAGCTCCTGTCATTGACAGACAGCGAACCTAAAAACTGGTATATTTCCCAATAAAATTTCCAAGGGATGCCACTTTGCCCGGTTGATTTTTTTCGGCAGATTTCTCTGTAATGGTAAACAGAAAGCATCAATACAAGGCATTCTTGTGTCTTTTTTTCTAGTCTGCAAATACACACATGTGTTTGGTTTTCTTCGTTACTTTAGGTTAAATAAATGTGACCACAGTAACTGCGGCGGCACAGTGAATGGGATAGCAACAAGTCGTAATGTTGTATGAATTAAGGCTAGCAGCTAAATATTTTCGATCCGATCTCTCGTAACTCTACCAAACACTGATGTATGGATATACGGCCGCTCCCGCTATAGTTCTGCGGTGGCGCAGATTCACAGCGCAAACATGCACCCTATGCCAGTATGGCATAGGAAATTTTACGAGAGAAAGCAGCAGAGGTGAGGGCTTTGTTTCAAAGCACGCAGAACACTGGAGCCGTGCCGTACCCCACAAAGCACGCCGCAATCGACATGCCCAACGCAGTGCTACATTGCCAAAAGAAAAAAAAAGCCTCTGTTCACAGAAAAACCTGCTGGCAATGCGTAGCCGGAAGTCCTTCCGGACTAATATGATGAAGAGGCTGTAAAATTATGGAGATTGTATAACTATCACAGCACATAGCATTTTCTGCACACATACGTTCCGTTACTGAAGTACGAAGGCTATTGTTTTCTATATGCAAAGCTGCCGTTAACTACTCACAAAGAAACCGTTTTAATACAAGACGTTCCATCCACTCTCTGTAAAACTTCCATTAATTTTCATGAAATTAGAGCGAGGAGTTCATCTTATACATGCATAAGTATTGATAATGTGGTACATAAATCATGTAAAACAGAAAATGCGGTGTAGTTATGATCTTGCGTTATAACAATATATTTATCCCATAACTAAGCCTTTCAATATATGAGAGAACTCTGAAATGAGAACACCACGGTAGATGCGTTATAAGGGCATTAGCAACGTTATGTTTTCTATTCTGAACAGTTCCATTTTAGATGAACAGAGGACATCTCCATGCATTGCAGGCATCAAAATTACAGTGGAACCTCTTTATAAGAGACGCTTGTAAGAGACAAATGCGCATAGAAATAGGGGTTGATCAGAAAATGAGGACATCGTACCCTGCTTATAAGAGACACCTCATGTAAGGGACAAGAACACCTCCTCGGTGCATGTCTCTTATAAAAGGGTTAAACTGTAATTTGCAGCACACTGCACAGATAACACATGCGCTGAATGACCTGAAAAGGTTCTGTGTACTTTTATGCAATTTTGTTCAATGTGCTGTTTTGATCTGTGATGCCTCAGGGATACAGAGATGAAATTATCTTGTGAAGAAATTTTTACAACAATATGCATGTGCTATGCCTTGCTTTGGTCGTATACCTGTGAAAGAAAGCAAATGTTCTAGGTTAGTGCATTGATTCTGAAATTTATCTCAGATTCATCACTGAAAATATAACAATGAAGATCTGTAGTCTGTAGAATTCTCTAATTTAGGTCTATTTGAAGCAATCAAGGCAATAAATGAGTATTTAGTAAATACTCCTTAAATCAGTATGTAGTGGTTTCATGATAGTCTTTTACGGGCTTTAATACCAAATACTGTCTCAGTTTCCAGGGACCGTACCAAGCAGAAAGCCTTAAATCTTTAGCATCCTCGTGGCAGCACTCGACCTATCCCGACAGACTTGCATGCAATAGCGCTACAACAGTGCACAATATTTGCGTTAATACTGTGCAAGTAATAAATTCTAACAGCACATTTTTCAATGAATATCAGTGTTGATGCAGCTAGTAAGCAGGCAATGTAACAACCTGGCCCGTAGCCAGGTTGTTAAAATGGGGCTAGCCCCCCCCCCCCTCCCGAAATTTTGAAAAAGTAGGTGTGTGTTTACCAAAAATAAATAGTGAAAATCGGTGTTTTTCTTAAATAGTCAAGGTTTTCAGCAAGTGTCCCCCCCCCCCCCCCCCCCCCGAAAAAAGTCCTGGCTATGGGCCTGGTAACAACACATTGTAATGCCACTGCTAGCATGTAGTGACGCCAGACAGCTCTACCGAGCTTTACTGACGATTGATTGGCATCTGTTCGAATTGCAACAGCCAAACTAATCGGGCTTTCCTGTAGAGCTGCCTAAAATTTTTTCCACTCTTCGCGACCTTTTCACATTTCCTCAAAACCTCTTATACACATTTTTTTAACCCAGGTGAAAATTTGAAGTGGGATTTCAAGTGGTCCCACTTGCTGCCTAGTGGGACCACTTCAGAGCAAGTGGAACCCATTAACAGGTCCCATTTACTGCCAAGTGGTCCCACTAAAGGGTTCCACTTGCCACAATGTGGTCCCACTTGTTACATTGGTGGGACTGTTCCACTTGCAGTTTCTGAAGTGGTCCTACTTGCTTTCAAGTGGATATTAAGACGGTACCGCTTGGACCATAACAGGTTCCATTTGCTGCCAAGCGGTTTTGTATTTCGTGCTTCTGTAATCTTGCTTTACAGAACGAGTTAAACATGCTCAAGTTTTGCTATATCAAACGCATGCCACATACACCTGCATTAACTATTGACACTTTGCTGTACTTCAAAAAATTTATTTATTTGGCACAAAAAGGAACAGAAACAGATATTCACACGATTTACACAAGTGATGGCATAAGTATATGTGAAAAACAGAACTTACGAAGCTTTTAGTTTCATATACACTCACCCAAGGAAAATAATCAACAGTAGAGCTTATGCATATGCGTAATTGAGTACCATTAAAGGTGCAAGAATATTGAGATTGCGCAACATATTCTGACAAGTTTTCCAAACAAGAGGTTTCTCAGAAATCGATACAGTCACTTTAGCTAAGCAAGGGGCCATAGGGCCATGATAGAATTTGAAAACAAGAGAAATATTAATCACACACAAAAAACAGGTCACCCTTAATATAGCCGGGAGTAAAAACAAAAATTTACTACAGCCCTAGATAAAAAATACGATTCT
This sequence comes from Rhipicephalus sanguineus, assembly GCF_013339695.2. NCBI lineage: Eukaryota > Metazoa > Arthropoda > Arachnida > Ixodida > Ixodidae > Rhipicephalus > Rhipicephalus sanguineus. Next base: position 140,355,449 of record NC_051179.1, on the reverse strand, counting down.
TTTCAGCATAGATGGAATGAATGAAACTAACTACACTGATTTCTGAAGCAGCAGTTGAAGTTTTGGATAAAAGCACCAAGGCAAGAAGAAAACGAACTCTTCAAAATCACAAGACTAAATAAACAAAGGGAAGCACACGACGAGGACTAACACAAGATCAAATTCTGCAAAAAATGTCCCATTCAACTCAAGATATATGCATGGACGAAGACACCTTGAAATTGGATAAATAACTTTTGAATTACATTTGCATGCTACCTTTAAGTGGCTTACTCCTTCAAAACTTTTCACTTGGTAGATGCGAGAGATGATGAAAATGTCTGAGCTTCCATCTACCTTGAAAACGTTCACCAAATTTTCTACTTTCACATAGTCATTGCCTAATTTTGCTGCGGTTGAGTTTTTTTTTTTTTTTTTCAATGCTGGATTGTAGTTGTCACTGTGCACAACGCATCCATCCACACAGACATGGCTATACTCTTCAATGTCTTCCACACCAGAGATCTTGCTCTTTACAAAGTCTATCAAGTCGTGTGAAGGGACCTGGGGCCTCCCGAGAAGTTGTGCTCCCATGTGCGCTCCTTTCTTTTTGATTGTAAGCACAGCTCCTTAACTTCTGCAGATGCCATTGAAAGAAGCAGGTTGAAATTGCTCGTTAGAAGAATTCGCGACAAGATTTGAAAAGGTATGCCATTTGAAGATGGACACTAGTTTTACAAGGTTGCCCATGTTACTTTCGAATTCGGAGCATGAAATAGCCCGAAGTGGTCCAGTCACGAGTAGTGATACAGATTATTGAAAAATGGTGAGCACATCATTCAGCAATGTTTCGAATCCTCAATCATCTGTATTACAAAGTAATGTACCTACATACCCTGGCAACTTTTTTCTCTTAAACATGTCCGCTGGTCATATGAACCACACACAGGGAAGCTTTTGCTGCCATATGAGTCGGCACACCCTAATCTTGAAAAGAGGGAACTGGTGAGGACCTATTACACAAACGCATTCCGTAAGTCCTGGCAACACTGCATTGGTTTGAGTATTGAGAACCATACAGAGCGCCTGGCATTGGACATTGGGGAACGCATGCTCTGAGGCATGGAAACTGCTGGAGTTGAAGATATAGTGCCTGCTCAAAGAAAAAAACTCGTGGTGGTGCCACACATGCATAGGCGGTCACGAAACCTAAAAAAGATCTCGCAGCGGTGCAATAGGGATGACCTTTTGAGCCCCTGAGAAGCTTTCCAGGTTATGCACTGTGGTGAAGGAAGGGGAAGGAAGAAACAAGCGGAAAGACAGGGAGGTTAACTGTGGTGAATGCTCCTCCTGTAAACCAAGACTTGCTCTAAACAAAGCACCGCGACACGTTTGTGCGGTATGAGCAAGGAGTCGTGTACTTCATCGCCACTGTCACACGGCTGGTGCTATGTCATCCATCTTAGACATCACCAACAGAACCTGTCAACGGCTACGTGCAGTTATCTAGGAAAACATGGGCATGATTGTGGCTGCTCCCTGTATTTAAATGGGTTCACTGTAATAGGCAGGCATGGCAACCAACTTGTTCACAAAATTTTAGAGGAAGCCGAAACTGAGGCTTGGTGATAGTCGAGTCAGCAGGCCCTCATTTTCGTTCTCCAAGAAAGAGGCACAAGACCTGCAGCGCATGCCTTCTCAATAGCATTTTGTTGACCACGTCTTCCCATTTCTGTACTTTGTGTAACTTCTAGAGCTTGTCTTGTTTTACCTTGTTTCTCAGTTGGTTTTAGAATTCATATTTGTGGCTATTTTTCTAGGGCACAGCTCATATGCACCCGTTCCTGCGTTGAGCGGTGTCGCCGATGGGGGCGTAACCGATGGACAGGAAAAAATAAAACGAGAAATAAAGGTATCCAGGATCAAATGGGACTTGAACACAGGCCCTCTGCGTGGCAGTCGAGTATTCTAACACAGAGCTACACTAGTGCTTGAAAGCCATTTGCAAAAAAAAACCCCATACAAGCATCATGTCAGGCAACGAAAAGCGTTAACCTATATAACATAGTGCGACAGAAGAGTACCATAACAACCAGTCATCACACAATGCTAATTGTGCAACGAGTGTGTGGTTTAAAGCTTTCCACCCATTGCAAAGGGCTCAGCCATAATTCTTCATAATGAGTCACATGCAGCATCAAGTACACATACCTTGCAGATGTGTAACGGGTACCTCGCTTATTCGCTGAAATATGAGTAGTGGCATAACGGGTGCTGTGCTACTTCACAAAAATAGAGATTTAATGCATAGTCGACACCTTGCGGAAAGACAAAACTTCAAACACAGTTGGCCTGCCCCAACATTAAGCTGAGCTCAGAATTTGCATTAGACAGTACCACAATCGGTGAATTTTTACTTTCGTTCTCTGTATCACGAGCGTGCTTCATGTTTTATACTGCACTGTCACCATTCCTCGATTGTCCTCTTAAGCAACATCTAGTCAAGAGGCATTATCATCGCTTTATTTCATGTAATCATGCACTTTTCCATTGCTTCGGTGCATGCCAGAAAAGGGCAGCACTAAAACAGTTTGAATTTCATTGCTGTGTCTGTGTGTCTTCCTTGGTTTTCTGTCTTTTTGCACTGTCAAAATATTTTTCAAGTATGATTCAACTCAGCTAAGCATTCATTTTAGCCAGTTACATATAACTTGTCAAGCTTGTTGTGCAGCAGGTCCTGTAGCCTGCCGTTTTTTTCTTCTAGTGCCTCAATCGTTTCCTCGAGGCGCTTGTTCCTCCTCCTGAGATCCTTATTTACTTCTTTTTGTTTGTGGAGGAGGCTGATGCGCACCATCTTCTCGTCTTCATCTGAGCTTTCAGTGCTGTGGGCTCTCTTCGGTCTCCGTTGCCCCAACCTTCGGTGCTTTTTTTTTGTGGGCTTAGGAACAAATAAATCAACTCATAATTAATATCACTCAGCAGAGAAACTTCAAATACGCTACACATGCTAGAAAGTCTACGCTTTCCGGTACTACATAACTCATAACTACTAACTACATAACATTTAAGTTACAGCTACTTCTTGACTTATGTCATGATTCTTAGGTAGCCATGAATATGGCCTACAACACGTTACATTGTGTGCCATGTTGCTAACCACATTGGTTGTATCTGCTCCTCAACGTCAAACAATGCAATAGTTTTGCTCATGCTGGGTTAGTTGAGTATGATTCATGAGACAATAGTTGATATGCGAAATGCGCGGCGCCATCTCGTGCACAAGTTTAGAGTTAGGTCCGCCATCTTGGTAGCGTCCACGAAGCGGAGACTCCGCACTGCGCTGCCGTACTTGACGAAACCCGCACTATGGTGGCTACATACCCGCACGGATACAGAAAGCGCGAAAAGTGTTCTCTTGCGCAAATCGACCCACATCGGAAATGCCAACACACTGTTGTGTACCCTGTTGTAAACAGCGAGGACCTAAGGATCCTGGCGGGAACAGGGTGCGTGGTTTTTGCTTCACACGCGTCAGCGCCGTGTTGTTTATCCGCAGCCATGCTGTTAGAACGTATACCGTGAATGTGTAAAGGCTGGGACTGAGTAATATTGGGACTAAGAGAAACGCGAACAGCGGAAAGCGTGGCTTTCGGCAAAGTCCTACTGCGACATGCCTTGTCTGTCTTTAGGCGAATCTGTGCTCGCAGCCAGCGTCACCATAGCGTTAGATTCTTGCTCCGGCTGGCGCCATCGCACCGCGTGTGCTTATCACCTGCCAGTCGTGCCTGGCACTCGGAACCCGATAGGATATCGCCAGCCGGACTTTAACGAGGACTTTAATGCGGAGCTTTGCTCATGTACAGGCCAAACCTGGTGCCACGATCAAGATGGTTCTGATAAACACGTTCACGCCAGACGAGTATTTACGACCGTGGTCGATGATCCCTCTTTCATGGGCCAACTAATCGGATCGAGTTTGTTGGCCTCTAGTGCACCTGACGACCAACTATAATGGTGGTCTGTCGCGCTTTGCTTAAGCCATATCGTGCAGAATCTAAAGCAAGTTAATCGAAAGCAAATTAACCGCTATCTAAAGTGCTCGCGTGACGGATGTGCATATCGTCCTACTTTTATTTCAGGCGAAGCATCTTTTAATGTTACAGCCAGGTCAAAATATTCTAGTACTGTACGTACATACAGGTTTCGGTGGATGACTTCTCAACGCAAGTTTTAACTACCTGTATTTCTTGCAACCTGCAGGTTTCGTATCACCGCTTCCCAACAGACAACACAGTATACAAGAGGTGGATCATCGCCATCAAGCGTGATGAAGGGAAATACTTCAAGGTGACGAAATCCACAAAAGTCTGTTCAAAGCATTTCTTGCCATCGGACTTTATTCCGGGTGTATCTTGTGGCAACAACTTACTGAGACGCCTGCCCCAGTGTATTCAACTTTGGCAAAATGCGACAGCAGCGCAAGCCACCTAAGGAGTGAACACAGAGTGCCTGTGTGCAAGCACATCCGATTTCAGATCAAGATGCCGCTCAATCTTCGACTGTGGAAGACCATGGAGCTGGTCCTTTGGCTGCAGCAGATCTCGAGTCTGATTCAGCTGAAATGGAGGGAGACCACACTAGCTGTTCACCTACTGCTGGCACATTGGGAGGTTCTGGCAAGCCTGCCATTGAGGTGCAACATCTGAAAAGAAAAGCCAAACCAGTTGTGACATCCATGAACGCAGTGCAGGTTGTTAAAGCAATACTTATGTCCGTATCAGTGGTGTTATCCCTCAACAATGAGACTAAATAAAAATTTAATCGTGGTTTTTCGCGTGGCGATATCATCATATGATTAGGAGGCACACCATAGTGGAGTGCTCCGGATTAATTTAGGCCAAATGGACTTCTCTCATGTACGGCAGCGCAAGTAAACGGGCGCTTTTTCCGTAGCACCTCCATCGAAATGCGGCCGCCGCGGCCGGGATTCGATACCGCGATCTTGCTCTCAGCAAGAGCCATAGCCGACTGAGCCACCACAATGGGAGACAAAAACTGATCACAGAGCCCTTCGATAGTATCAGTGCATTTGTTTCTCACTTGTTTAAGGGGCGATTCGGAGTCTGCCCCAATGCCGTGGCTAGCTTCCACCAACAAATAAGAAAAGAAACCTATGCTCTCACTGCATTCGACTGGGACAGAACTTCCATATCAACATGAGCGAGATACGGCTTCGGGTGAGCGCGTAATCGCCGAGAGCCGGCACAGGGCAGGCACAGTGGCATCAGACGCCGTTCGCCGAGCATGTCACTAGTACTACACCAAAAAGCTTACTTACCCGAAGTCACACGTGTTCATGCGAAGCGATGATGGCGCACAGTATGCCTCGATGGTAAAGTTGTACGCCTTCTTGCGCTGACGGGCAGAGGGTCGTCTTTTATCGCAAAACGACTCCAACCTGTGCTCCGATATGTTCGGTACGACCGTCAAATCTGTCGTCCAGCCCGGGCTGCTAAGACTCTGAAAGCACGGCTGCTGGAGCGGAGCGAGAGGGTTTGCCATTATATATATGCACCTGTTACGCGCGGTCGAAAACCTTCAATGCAATGCAGATATATTTCAGCGCGACGAAGCTGGAAGCGGAGGCTGGAGCTGGGCGAACGCCTACGAACACGCCGAACACTTGACGCTACCAAGATGGCGACCGGACTAGCGGTGCCCACTGTTAACAGACGACCAAGTAGTTTTGCATATCGTCTATTGTCGTAGCGCACAACCACAGGGACAGAGGAGTACAGACACATTGTCTCATGCAGTATTTTTGTTCCACGCCGTCTCTATTTTTATGCATACGGTTATTTATGTAGACTGATATAGCCACATAAACTTATGCATGGTGAGAAATAGCAAGCTTGGTGTTATGCAGTCTTATGCAAATTTTTAATGCATCAGTTTAATCATAAAATCATCATATATGCACTCAGCATGAATATATAACTTCAAGAAGTGTACTTTGGCATGTCGACATTCCAGAGCAACATTTTATCTCGTAAAATAATGACACAGATGCACCACTAAAGCCCTGCAAACATACGCAAATGAATCTGTGTGAACGACTACACTACAAATTCGAGACTTCAGAAAGTAAACAGAATGTTGAAACTTAACGCTGTTGCTGAAAGCATGTTGTTCTGTCCTGTGTCATGATTCAAGTATTTACCTTCCGAGTTGAGACGTTTTCTTCAGGTTCTGTCTCATAGAAGATGTTGTCTGGCACGGCCCATCGTTTTTTGGCCATCTTCGCCACGAGGTCATTGAAGTTGGCTATAGTGCAGTGAACACACACAAAAAAATTGGACCTGGTTGTAAACATGTTCCTCTATGATTAAAGCTGAGCTGCATGTATGCGCTTAATTCCTGCGTGCTGCAAGTACTAAATGTATATATTATACATGCTGTTCAACGAGAATACGGACATCGAAGCTTGTTATTGGTGTCACACGGATGATTGTTATTGCGATCGGAATCCGATTTCTTGGTCGCGATCAACAGTCATCGCGGCGACACTGTAGGCTAGTCTTATACCGATACGTGTCACACGTTACGTGCGCCACTTTTTGATATTGCAATCAAACAGGCCTGCTGGGTCGAATTTCTCTATGCCAATTACTGCAAACGATGTGGCTAGGGTTACGTCCAGACATAACTGTAACCAGTGTAGCGTTACGTCCAGACGTAAGTATAGCCACCACTAGCATTACATCCACGGTATACTACCAAAATAATTTTTCCACAGTAACGTCTGGCGGACAGAACTCCTTTTGTCCCTGAGCATACTTCATCAAGTGCCTTGACAATGTCCCATAAATGCGGACTAAGTAACTGTGCGGCCAGTGCAAAAAGGCAACATGGTACACGTTTAAACGTTTCAGCATCACTGATTTAGCGGCAAGGTTTGTTGTGCCTGACTGTTTTACCAAGCAGCAGCTCTGTTGTTGAGACAAAGCAGCTTACATACTTTTCAAGAACGTTAATTTCGACCTCCGCTGGAGCCACGCTGCCTTTGACAACAGTCTCAAGTGCTTTATTTATTAGTTTTTTTTTTGTTACCTTCCTTGGGAAGTCAACCTTCGTTTAGAGTAATTACAGTGAATAACTGGCGCTGTTCGTGTAACCAGATTGAAGGACGGTTTGCGAGAACTAAGGTTTGCGTGCTCGTGCTAATGTATCGAACATTCTCTAGGGTTACGTCCATACGACAGCTGTCCCGCCCTTCTACTTGCGTAAAGTGCGCGCGATCGTGAAATACGTGATCGCGAGCAGCACCGATCTATGATGCAGGGCTCTATCGAGCTCGAGTGCAACAATACGGTCACATTTAATTGCGATCAGGACCGATCGGAATCAAGACAAGCGCGATCTGCCTCGTAGATCGCGATTAAGAAATCCGATCCGGATGAGCAGCCGCACTGAACGCGATCAAAAGCTAATATAAGCTACACACGTGTCACGTACATTGCAACAAAAACCTTAGGCACAGAAAATGAGATACATAAAGAAGTTTTCTTTGTGCCTTCTTTTGTCTTAGTGTCGTGTTAATTAAACGTGCGCCAGGGAAAACGTACGTCATGGAAAATAAAACCACACTCACCTCCGAGTAGGACGACCTCGCCAGGAAAGAAGTCTTCTTCAATTTTCCCGCCTGCTTCCGTCTTCCAATATACTTCCTTGTCTTTTGCAACGTCGGCTACCGTGCGTGGACTGAAATCTTTGATGCGCTTCACATCCACGATCCCACGGTAGCCGTCATTGTAAACTACGTATGCTACTTTCGGAATGCCTGGCATTGCGACGCGCCTACCTGGTTTCGGTTGTGTTTGGTAACGCCTACCTTCACCAGGTGCTGCCTACCTGCGTCAGGTACGCCTACAATTGCCAGGCAACCGCGACTAAAGTCCGCGGCAACTCTAGCGACAAGTCGCTAGAGTTGCCGCGCTTTTGCTCCCAACGTTGCCTGCTTCTGCCGTCCTGCCGTCAAGTGTGCTGGATGGCGTCGGCTTCAACTGTCCTGATCATTATTAACGCACTATTTAAAGTTATTATTTTACATTTCATTTGCTTACTAATAGCAATTGTGCGAAATATTATAAAGCTATTTTCTGGCGTTTAAACAAAATACCTCCATCCCCGAACAAAAACTTTTTTTTTTATTTTGATAATACTGATCTTAGAGGCAATGCATTTTTGCATAGCCTCTGAGATTTCATCAAGTTCAGTTTCGGGTGGCACTTCTGTTAGTCGAGTTATGTTGCTGGCCTAACGCAACCCAGATGTGGGGCGCCGCGCTGTCGCTGTGCCCACCCGTATTGTCCTGTTTAAATTACTTGCGGCGGTAGGAAGCGCCGAAGGCAGTACAGGCGCTTCTTATCTTCAGTGCCGTGCTCCCTGATGGGCTACAGAAATGAGCGTCGTCTTGCTCTTCTGCACGCTCACGCACCCAGCTGGCCGTCGGAAGCGAAGTTTGCGACGTAGCCGCAGATCCTCTCGCACCCGTGAAAAGCTTGCAGCACAAATCTTAAAATTATCCAAATGAAATATACTTTTATAACAGCAGAATCAACGCCCTCCCAACAAAGTGAACATGCCAGCTGACGAACAGTTCAAGGGCGTCTCATTCAACAAGACATGCTAATAAAAACATCTCGTCAACAGCTAGCTATATAGTAGCTGGTTATAGCTGTTGCTCCCAACTAACTGCTAGCTGTTGCAAATTTTTAAACATATAGTAGCAAGTTTTTAAACCTGAGGAAAGATGATGGCTGAAATAAGGGTGATGTAATTGATGGCGTGCGATGGCGTGTTGGTAGCCAATGTCAGATTATTTTATTTTATTTATTTACGCAATACTCACAGCGCCATCAGAGGCATTACAGTGAGGGGGTGCACACATTATAAGCGGTTTCATACAACATCACATGTAAACACTTGAAAACAAACACTAGCCACAATAATAAATAAATTACATACACAGCTAGTATGTAGAGAAAGGCAAAATGGGAACTAATAAAAACACTAAGTCAACAAGGAACAAAACGTATCATTTGATATTTCATTAACTACAGCAGCAGGTAATCTATTCCATTCCATGCATACAAAACGAGAAAAATCGAAGAAAGGTACTTGATTACTCGAAAAACACTACCTCGTGCAGCATGAGAGCTGCACATCGATAGATTGTGACACATATCCACATTTTAATTATTCAACCTTGTTATTTAAGACGTGCGTCCTGGCGAATGCTTTGCCAATCCACAAGAAAATATTCGTTTACAAGCGACAGAAACTCATGCGCAAACTTTCAAAGCAGTGCATCGGATTAAAAATCAGCTGCTGCTCTCACTCAAAGCAACAAAACATAATCTCGAGGTGTTGTTTTTGCAACACCTATTGCAGCTATCTATTGCAGCCATCGTGACTCCTAAGAAATTACACTATCTCCCGATAAAGCGGACCATGAGGATATGCGAAGCCGGAGCACTTGCACTATCGCATTCCGTTGGCGTTCGTTGGGCATGCTATCGACCTCGCGTCGTGGAACGCGAAGAGGAACACTACGCGCGTCGTGCCTTCCCTCTAGCCTGGCCGTCAATTCTCCAGGGCGAGCGGGGAACGCGGTCGACAGGCGCGCGAGAGGGGGGCAGTGTAGGAGAGGAGAGAGAGGGGACGCGCATGCGCTGGCGCTCATCGCGGCGTTGCGCAGGAGAGAATTTCGACATGTCGAGCCCGCATTTCAGAGGAGTCAACCGAAGCAAGCGCTGGACAACGCGCGCAGCGCTCTACCCGCTTTATATTCACACTTGAAGGAGAGGACACTAGAGGAGGAGAGTAGCGCATGCGCCGCCAGAGCAAAAGCGAGAAGGCAGGAGAAGCGCAAGCAGCTACTGGGAGATAAGTGGAGAGAGTAACGCGCAGCTGTTGGAGAGAGCGGAGGAGAGTTGCGCATGCGTATTGTGAGTGCGGACGCCCAGGCCGACGCCGCGGGACATAACCCCGAGCAAGAGATGCTTCGCATCTAAAGCATATAGCGGCCCATTTCTGAGGTCTGAAGCTAGCTCTTTTTTTGAGGCCGCCTTTGCTGCCATTGCAATCGCACATAATTTCGGCGTTGTGGCTCACAGCCTTCTGAGCTCCATTCTTGATTCGCTTGATTCTAGGAGCCGACAGCAACGAGCGAGTGTCCTTGCTTTCCTTAGTGATGCTGTCAAGTCGAGAAGTGTAGCACTTGACGACATGATTAGCGCACTCGTTTTTCTTTATAAAACGGCCATATTTTACTTTAGTCTCAAGCTAGTAGTACACTGACGAGTCTCCGTCGCAAATGAAAGTGCGATACTGCACACCATGCATTTCAGTGCTTCTTTGGAAACCTTCAGCAAGAATATCGGCCTCCATGGCGCCAGAGCTCTGATCCCAGTTTCTGTAGCATGTGTGCTCTTTCGTCTGGCTTTTCTTGGAATAATATTCGCAAGTACTGCACAACTTGTTGCTCACGCCCAAATAAAGCAGCTTTTGCGTGCGCTTTCCAACGATGACAGCCAGACCTGCGTTGGCAGAGTACCCGTGGATATGACTCCCGTGGGACCAACCGCCATCCACAACTACGGTGGTCCATGGGGTGCTGCCATCCTCGCAGAAGTCTCCTGCAGCCTCTGCGAGCCTTTTCTGTTCTTCGCCAGCCTCAGTCATTTCCTTCAGGAGGGCTGCCTTGTACAACTGCAAAACAATAAATAAAGACTGGAGAGCTCTCAGCTATGTCGGAAGTTACTTTTGGCGCCTACGTTCGCCTCTCAGCACCACATTTTTCAGGGTACTAAAGAAATTGCTAGTGTTGCGATTTCAATGAAAATTACTCTTGAGTAAATGGCGCCCTAGCAGCCGCGAATAGTTTTGAAGGGCAGAATGACATTGACTTCCTCACCGAGTGCACGAAACGGAAACCTACTCACGATTCGTCTGGTCGAGACAAAACATTCCTGAAAGCTTTGAAAGACGCCGACTAAGATGAAGATATATTTGCGGGGACGCACCTAAATATATATTTTTTTTTTTCATCTTGTTGGCGTCTTTCAAAGTTTTCGCCGCTGCGTAAGTACTGCATCTATGCGAGGCCATCCTCCTCACACCGCTCTTCCCCGTTTTCTGCGTAGATATTTGAAGGCGTGTACACAGATATTCTGAGCAGCACTCCAGCCATCTTACAGAATTCGGCAAGCGGTTCACTACTACTACGACTATTTGGTCTTCGAAAGTAAAGAGCAAAGGTTGCGCTTATAAGGCACCAAATTGTGAATCAAAATACTCCGAATACTGGGTGCTTGATCGGTGTCTTGATGTCATAGGTCTGCAAAAATGTGGAGCTCACTCAGACTCACGAAATACATTTTGCCCTTAGAGATCACTCGGACTCAGACTCGCCAAAATCTCCCTCTACCGGACTCACTTGAACTCAGACTCACTAAAAATTTTCTCAACCGGACTCACTCAGACTCACGGCTCGATCTGAGTCTTAGTGAGTCGACTAATGAGTGAGTTTGCCGACCTACGCTTGATGTATATACAGTAGCAAAATGTGTCTCTTACCTTGCCAATGCTCTCCTCTCGCCGTAGCAACGATCCCTTGCTCATTGCAGGAATTTGCATAACGGACATTGCCTCTTCTAGGTGCGAGTAGCCAGATCCTATGCTCATAAAACCCCACGCTGTAGCATCATTGACGCCTATTGCCGTCTTTTCTGTTAGAGGTGTTGGCTCCGCTACGGGATCAGTGGTGATCTTCCTGCTTTCGACGCATCCGTTGCACTTGAATGTATATTCGGACCAGAAGCCTGCTCTACGCTCTGCGTGCAGTTCAAAGCATTCACCATGTGGACTGGCACAGCGATGGTTTCCGAGTTCTTGTATGGCCTTTATAAAATGAACAACTGAGACAACTCTTCCAGAGATGTTCATGCATTGCGACGAAGTTTCATTCGAAGCATTTGAAAAACAGAGATTTGGCATGTGCTCGTCCACCCCTCGGCCGTCCCAGTACTCTACAGCAACTTCTTCACAGGCGTCAGCAGTCAGTTCCGTACGAGGAATGATACTCTCATTTGCAGTTTTTTCACTGTTTTGGATCGCAAAAATGGATTCAGGTCTTTCTCTGTAAAAAGGAAATAACAGATCTTTCAATGCTGAGGATAGAAAATAAGATCAGCATTTTGATCGTCGCTGGACCGCGTCGTCGTCATTTTTTCCATCACCGTAGGAATACAAATTCTGTAAAGTAGCTTGTCGAAGTGAAGTAAGAGCAAAAGAAAAAAAAAGGCACGCTATGCCCATGGCATACATATGAGCAGTATATAACCTACCACTGCGAGAAAGGTACGAAACAATTCAAGACTTACCTTTTCGTTCGCAAGGCGTTGAGATGTTTTCGGCGTTTCGCCGATAGTGCCGTTGGCTTTCGCGAAAGGATCTTTCTCAGCTTCCCCATGATATGAAAGCGCAGTTTGACTGCAGGACTAGAAGGCGCCAGATCACGCAATGCCGCAGTATCACGCTGGACACACGTCAAGCATAAGTGAACACAACATTGAAAACTGGAAAACTCACAAGCGAGCTACTACTCAACCAGGCTGGCTGTTAGTCAACGTCGAAGTGGTGGTAATGGCTGTGGAGAATAGACGCTTATTTATACAGCCCTTGAGGGAGCACGGCGTAGCTTCTTGGAAGTGTCGATTGAAGCACGAACACTAACAGTTATATGAATGGAGAGGGAGAGAGTTTCGTCTGATTTGTAAAGGGCTTGTGCGTCTCCATTTTGAAAGAGGTGACGGTAATACCCCGCCGACACTGTTCCCACTCTCACGAACGTGTTTAGTTCGCGAATGGGCCTTGTTCACGGGACCCTGCTGCGCATGCGCACCGGAAGTGCTACGCCGGCGCTACTAGCGGCTAGCGCTCGAAGTAGATTTGGTGATATCCGTCACCGCGAACGGACGTGTGGGCAGTGCGGGCTTTCCGGCCCTCCGCGTTGACCGTTGCTGTTTTGTAGAGTGCGTAGCTCATTTGTTTTTTTTTTTTTAAGGGACACTAAAGAGCAAATACGAATGAGTTTAGATCGATGAATTGTGCTTTGATAACTCTAATGTAGTTAATTTCGCCATCACAGATTTATTAAAAGAGGAGAAAATCAAGTTCAAAGTTTCCTTTAATATCGCGCCGAAATCTCCCCGCGTGACGTCGCGAATTTCAAAGTGTATTTATCGTATTTTGGCGCCATTGGCTCAACAAAATTACGCCGAACTTGGTGTGTTAAGTCTATGGCCCCCTCAGAGGACAATGTACTTTATTTTTACCGATTAGGAACTACGTAGTCCCTAGTAGGCGTCGTCAAAACTTGTGACGTCACGGCAAGGGGTGCGTAAACTTCAAGGTGGTGTCGCCACCAGCATTTTGTTTTTGCGCGTTTTCTCGCTTACTAAGCGTTTTCTCGTCGCAAGCGTGGTGTTTCTGGTATCGTATAAGTGTACCTTACTAATCTGAGAAAAATCGTTTTGCTCTTTAGTGTCCTTTTAACACAAAGGTGTTTTTTATGCCGGGGTCCACCAAGTACATCCGTTACGGATATGGCGTTGATAAAATGGATGCCAACGGGTGAGAAATAAAAAAGCAAGAAAAAGGTCCGCCGCTTCGAATCGAACCCACGACCTTGCGGCCGCGGCGGCAAGCACCCGATGCTAAACCAACTAAGCTACCCTGGCAGACGCCGGGCACTTCACGAACGCGCCTTATATCTTTCAGTAAGGTAGAGAGGTGGGGGAGTTTTCATTTGTGCTATTGATGATGTGTGTCCTTTCTCTCTTGTGTTCCATCTTGTTTGCGCTGACTTTTTTACAATATGCTTGTATCTTTCATACATTTTCTCTCTCACGGTGCTCTCTGTTAGCGGTGTAGGTAGGCGGGGCGGAGCGGGGCGGTGCCGCCGTCTGTGAGAGGTGAAAAGACGTTATGCGTTACGATCTACACTTACTAGCGCTTACTCCGAGATTGCGCGTGATATCGGACGTCATGGTTAAAGCGTCTCGGTACCAGCGAGGGACACTGGCCTCGCTGGCGTCGCCGAGGCACCCTACACTCTAAGAAAACGACCGGCTCAGGGGGAGTAAAGTCCATTTTAGTCCTGAAATCGTGTCGTTAGTCCGTGAGAGGACGAACTGCGGCAGAGTGCGTGCCGTGTGCAAACTTGGAGGACTAAATTTTTAGACCCGGGAGGACGAACGGCTCACTTCCTCCCTAGGCCGCTTTTAATGTTTGGCTCCCAATTCACCATGAACTGAAGGATGTCCTTGTGTTCTTATGCATCCTAGACAAAAAAACAAATGCGGCGAAAATGATGTGCTTAGTTGCTTTTGAGTGGGCTGTTATGCATGCCCTATGTGCTTCGCTCGATCGTTCTGGAGGCGAAGCGTCCGTGGCTAGATGGGCGGCGCAGTCGAGAATCAGCTCGGTGATTTCCATGTGTTTTGTGCTGTCAAGTTCTTGTAAGAAGCGAACGCGGGTGCTTTGACAGAATATGCGTATAACTACGCATCCGCGCTCGGGCCTCGGGTTACAGGTGCACCAGCATGTGATCTTTTACGACAGATTATTTTTTCTTACAGCACGTCGCAAATGGATCTCATGAGAGCGAATGAGGCATTAATCCACTGTAGTGTCTCAATACAGACCGTAATTATAAAATGTTCGCTAAAATTCTGTTTTCATGGCCGACAAGTTTACGGCGAAGTCAACTCGTCCTTCCTGGATGCTTCGCCCAGTAACAGTGTATACTAGTACTTCGAATATAGTGTATACTAGTGAAATAGCCGATATCTTTGCAGCGCGCTGTTCGCACTCAATAATGCGGCTTCGATTCGCGCGCTCGAGGGGATTTTACTTTATCTTCTTTTTATAGTTGGTGCGAAGCGTGTGCGTGATCCCGATCTCGCTTTAAGATCGCCGAGATAAGCTGCAATCCGCGGCGAAACCGCTTTTTCGAAAGATGCTCTGACAGGACTGATAATGGCTGAAAAACGGTCGGCAGCTGCTGCTGTAGTACGTCGCTGCTCTTCAGCGTCTGCATGCATAGGCGTGCGCAGTATTCCCCATCGGGGGGGGGGGGGGGGGGCGAAGGATCATTGCAGCGCCTCCCCTCCGTACTAAGTCACTGTGTGGGGCAGATTTTGTGGCCCCCCTTTTCGGTAACTAGGGGCGGGGCGGCCGTCCCCCCCCCCCCCCCCGCCCTGCTCCTTTACGCGCACGCCTGTGACTGCATCCACCTTGTAAATACCTAGTAAATAATTAACAGTAAGATGATAGGCCAGTAAGTTTTTCTCGACGTCCTTCATCGTATCAAAGAAGACGACACGAGTTTTCTTGCTAGATTCTGGTACACCTGTCATGAGGCAGTGTGTGTAACGGGTGGCAGGTCTATAAGCTATTTGGGCGAGTTGGTGGAACTTCATCACCACACAGCGCACACACACACGAAGACAGCGAAAGAAACGACGACGCGAGCGCTGTGTCGTCGTTTCTTTCGCTGTCTTCGTGTGTGTGTGCGCTGTGTGGTGATTCAGGTCCTTTTAGCACAGTGACTCCAGCCTTTCTAGAACAAATTTAATTTATCTGAAGTTTTAACAAAATCTTATCCTGGGTTGGTTTAATTTACAGTGTATTTGTGAGGACTGGAAAAGACAAGTTATTTTGTCCTCGGCTTTCCTAGCGCTTCACAAAAGTTTGGTAAATCAGCAGTTACCTGACTCTGACCCGCAGCTTTCCCCATTTACGTGCAAGCCTTTCCCTACTTCCTCTTTCATTAGTGACAAAATGTCAATTCCACTTCAGTGGCTTCATTATTAGCACCCTGGTTATTTCAGCTATTATAGAGATCTGTGTGCTTTAATAGCCCTTCAGTGTTGTCGAGTTTAGCACCTTTTGTTACCCTTGATGTTCCAAGTCGCACACAAAAATTGTATGACTTCCTCTGTTCGGTACATGAAGTGTCCAAAAGCAGCCCACGGGCTATGAAGGGTACGCGCGCCTTAGTGGAAGGTTGCAGAATAATTCAGCCATCTGGGCAGGCATGGTTTTTTTATGTTAACAGCCACAAGAAGTCAGGAACACTGCTGGCATTACTTTAATCAAACGATATAGTGCAAAGACATCACCAGTCTGCAATTGGGTCAGACTTTTCACAAAAATTACATACCTTCAATATTGCAGGGACACATAGGTGGAGAGTTTTCATTTTACTGGAGGAGGCGGGGCCCCGACTTGTTCTTCCACAGTTCTCTGTGACTCTCCCCATATAATATATATATGTGTGTGTGTGTGTGTGTGTGTGTGTGTGTGTGTGTGTGTGTGTGTGTGTGTGTGTGTGTGTGTGTGTGTGTGTGTGTGTGTGTGTGTGTGTGTGTGTGTGTGTGTAGAGAGAGGGAGAGAGTCCAACTGCCAATTTACGTAACTTTAGTTGTTAGGCGCCGACACCGCTATAGTTACGAAGATCTCCAGTGAAAGACTCAAGATTTATTTTTCAATTTACACATAGACATCAATCCGCCTTCTGATGCTTGGCTCAAAGTGCAAAGGCTCGCACAGGCTGGATCGATTCCCACAATGCGTGCGATCTCTCAAAATTTTTTTATTGCCATGCTTTGCTTACTTTGTTAAAACTTGCTCCAGACAGGAGAGGGTAGGCTATCGCTGGCACAAGAAGCTTTAGTTATGCCAGTGAAATCAATTTAAGATGGCTAAAAATAATTCTCAGATGGTAGCAAATACCATTTGCTACCACTACACTTTGCGTAAAGCTGGGGTTACGAACTTTTCCGCCAGTGGTTGTTTTCAGGACGAGTATTTGAGTCACTCTTCGGTCACAGGACTGGTAATGATGATACATAAAAAATGCGTACCACCTTTTCCCGGCACTTTTATAGGCAGGCATGTTGAAGGTTACCCATTAGTAGACAACCAAGAAATTACCCTTTTTATTGGCGAGCAAGCCTGTGCGCAAGCATTCACTGACTGACTGCTTTGTATTCTAGTAGCATTTTTTTGTGTGTTCTGAAAACCAGTCGGTTCAAGACTTTTTAACTTGTCATAACTGAAGCGGTCACTTCACTTGTTCATCATCATCATCATCATCATCAGCCTGTCTACGCCCACTGCAGGGCAAAGGCCTCTCCCATGTTCCGCCAATCAACCCGGTCCTGTGCTTTCTGTTGCCACGGTATACCTGCAAACTTCTTAATCTCATCTACCCACCTAATTTTCTGTCTTCCCCTCACGCGTTTGCCCTCTCTTGGAATCCAGTCAGTTACCCTTAATGACCACCGGTTATCCTGCCGACGTGCTACGTGGCCGGCCCACATCCATTTCTTCTTCTTAATTTCAACTATGATATCCTTAACCCCCGTTTGTTCCCTGACCCACTCTGCTCTCTTCCTGTCTCTTAAGGTTACACCTATCATTTTCCTTTCAATCGCTCGCTGCGTCGTCCTCAATTTAAGTTGAACCCTCTTTGTAAGTCTCCAGGTTTCTGCTCCGTAGGTAAGTACCGGTAAGATGCAGCTGTTATATACCTTCCTCTTGAGAGATAGTGGTAGACTACCATTCATGATTTGATAATGCTTGCCGAATGAGCCCCATCCCATCCTTATTCTTCTAGTTATTTCACTCTCATGGTTCGGCTCCGCGGTTACTACCTGTCCTAAGTAGACGTACTCCTTAGGACAGGTAGTAACCGCGGAGCCGAACCATCACTTGTTCATCAACACACCGTATACTGCATACACAAATATGCTTGAGGGGCATTGACCACCGAATGTGTGCTGGGCCGTAACTAAAGGGGGGGGGGGGTTGAGGTGGTTCTGAGACCCCCCGAAATTTTTTATGCTTTAACTTTTCGGGTGATACTAAAATACTTGCACGCCTTCACAGGGTCCACCAGTTGTGAAAGTTAGCCGTTCTACGCTCAAACACCCCCCGAAAAAAAATTCCTGCGCACGGCGCTGAATGTGTGGCTTGTCAATGGCCCACGATTCGAATGTCGAAAGCTTCGAATGAAAAAGCGGGTATGAACAGTCCCCTCTGAAATAGCTGCCAGGCAGCACTACCAACAGTCCGTTGTCAGTGGACGGGGACCTAAGCGATGATCTTAAAAAAATATCCTGGACCCGCGCCGGGGGGGGGGGAGGTGGCTCTGGCCCCCCTGAAGCCGTTCGGGTGGGGCCTGAGCCCCCCAGCACCCCTACTCTCCAGCTATGCAGGGACAGTTAATAAGCATTTTAAACGTGATTTAGGCATTATATGCTTCGTACTCACATAATTATGCAAAAGAAAAATAATATGGAACAAGCTAATGCATGAACAACTTCTCGAAATTTTAGAGTACTTGGCCTCCTAAGCACATTTTCAGTAGAATTCTCACACAGCCATCTCGATGATAGCCATTGAGAAAAAGCATTTCTATTCCCTTAGTGCTATTTCCTTGCTTGCATACCTATTTTTACTACTACTGCACTTGATCAATGATGTTCTAATCGTTCTGATCAGAATAAGCAGGTAGGATATGATCACGCCAAAGGCCAGGTTGACATCACCCTCTAGTTCATGAATGCTAACAAAATGATAATAGATTGAGACAAATGACTAACACTTTCTGTCTTAAATGGCCATATCCAAGGGGTTCGGATACCATTGGCCACTAGGATACAAAAGGCCTGCAAACGTTTTTGGTCAGTCTTTTCTTTCATCTTTGGTCTCAACTTTCCTTCAAATTAAAGCCAGATAAGGGCAAAATATGTGGCTGATAATTACTCGCGGACAATATTTCTCGGCAATGAAGCAAAGGCTACATAGCCAAATCATGTGAGTGCTACCACTAGTCATTATAGTGCCACAGTCGTGTCAGTGTTTTCTGTGTGAGAAATAACACAGAGGTCCCTCATTTTTACAGGACGCTCATTTATATACGTCGCAGCACACATTAGTGAGGTAATTACACTTGTTTAAAATCTGATATTTCGTCTTTCTGCACGCTTGAGACTGTCGTGCCATTTATGTGTGCCTGACAGCCTATCCGATAATTGGATGGTGTAATACATCCTTCCAGTATGCACATTTGGGCCAAGTAGTCAGTTTTTAACTAACGTCCTCTATCGCATCTAAGTATCGCTATTGCCTGCAAGACATTTGAACTCGTATTACATGTAAGCACCATGGCTCAAATTACGTACATTTATTGCACAGTCCTAGTACACAATGTTTTCAACACGGTGTTCCCTTTGTCATTTAGCTAGATAGCTTGTACATGATATATTTGAGACACTATGCCAATGTAGCAGGAAAGACTGAATAGTCAGTAGACCTCAACAAGGCATTTCATGTAGTTAATCATGCTTTATTGAGTTACTAATTGCTATGCCTATTCATTGATAGGAAAGTAACTTGGTGAAGAAGCCCAATCTCAGAAAGCAGTGCGCAGCTAAAAAGGTGCATAGTAAAATAACTCCTTACTACAATGTTTTGTTCCCACATTAATATGATAACAGTTGCAATCGGCTGGTGTGAGCCAGCATAAAAAAAAGTGTCAGATTTTGATGGCATTAGCATCCCCGGCAGGTCGATGCCAGCATAGGTCGGCAAGCTCTCATGAGTCGGCTCACTCAGACCGAGCTGTGAGTCTGAGCGAGTCCAGGTGCTTAATATTTTGACGCGTTTCAGTCCGAGTGAGACAGGTTGAGGAAAATTTTATTGTGCGAGTCCGGGCGAGTTCTGTTTAGGAAAATATTGGTATGAGAGTGTGTGAGCCTTAAAGGGCCCCTCACCAGGTTTGACAATTTTGAGCTAACGAGTGCAATGCATACACTGTGCGTTCACGATCACGTCTGCCAAAATTTGCAACGCTACGCGCCGCGGAAATGGGTCAAATTTCAAGGTGAACGCTGCTTGCCCTTCCCCTCGCGGGCGCGCGCTTTAGAGAATGAGGGGATGACGTACATGAGAAAATGGCCCTACGTAGATGGTAGTGCTGTGACGTCGCTCCTCTACGTAGACGGCTGTGCTCTGACGTCGCCAACAGTAGCACGTGACGCTGGGATAATTATTTGACACGACATGTGTAGTTTGCGTAATTTGTTGCTTGAATAGGTTAATAAAACTTGAGAGAAATAATGAGACAGACAAAGGGAATGTGTGCGTCTTTTTCATGTTTTTTTCGTGAATTGCAGCGAGATGCGGGGCTAATGTGCCTCCCTTTCCCATGCGTTCGTGTCCCAGCGGTTAGCGCATCCAGCAGACGCCAGCCCTTGAAACGAAAGTAATGTTCTGGCGCGTTCGAGCACGCATTATGCTCGTTTATTCTACCGCGTCCAAGTAAACGTTAATGCGGCATTGGCTCATGATACCGCCGCTCTCGTGCCCGTACAAATGTCTCAACTTTCATGCCCGTCCCGCAGAAACAGGCAGTACACCACAGAGAACGCCGACAAAACGCCCATGGCCGCTACATAAAAAAAAAAGGTAGCGGCCGTGCAACGCCGCTCGCGTGCTCGGGCTGGCTCGGGCACGTCATGCGCACGTGACCATGCATGCGCATGACGTGTTCATGCGTATGTGTCAAGTGAAGAGGGCAGGGAAGAGATTTGGCTTGAGAAGGCTACACGGGGCGAGTGGCAAGGGTTTGAAACTCGCCTCCTCGCATCATCGTTTCGCGCCGCTACAAATTATTATTTTTCTCAGCTCGTAATGAACCGATTTGAAAAATTCTTGCGGCATACTGCTCTTCATTCGGCACACAACAACTTCCAGTGTCTAACTAAAATTTGATATGTGGCCTGGTGAGGGGCCCTTTAAGAGCAAAATATATTTCGTGAGTGACTCTGAGTGAGCTCCACTTTCCATTGCCGACCTATGGTCCTATCTGCCCACCTATCAGCATTGCTATCAGCCTTATATCAGCTTATGTTTATACCATAACCTATTCAGACATACTTCAACGCACCAGAATTTATGCGCCACCTCAATGTCTATTGATCAGAGGCATGAGTAGGGTGTGGGGATGCTATGACATCCCCCGCAACCTCTTTCACGGGACGTTCTTGATAGAAATATCTCTTGTGAGTCGCACATTTTATAAAGACGTTCTTACTGGATTGCAACCACTGGTGACTCTTATTGGAAGGTACAAGATCAAAAGGCCTAATGTAGAGCACCGATTATGTTATATTGTTAAAAAGCATTCACGCCATGATCAGAAAAGCTCATTTTACGCCAACGGATTCGCGAGTCGAATCGCCCAGGCTCACTCAGGCTAGTATAAAAAACGTGAGTCTGACTGAACTATATATTGGTTAGATTGAATCCAAGTGAGTCCAGTTGAGAAAAAGTTCAGTGAGTCCGGTTGAGGAAAATTTCAGTGAGTCTGAGTCTGAGTGAGCTGTCAGAGCGAAATATATTCCTTGAGTGAGTGTGAGTGAGTTCCAATATTTTTTCTGGCCTATGAATGCCAGGTATATTTTTTTTTCACGCGAGACTTTTACACCTGTCGAAATGAATGAACTGCGCTCATGCTTATTGACACAAACAAAGGAGGTGACACCTCCTATTCTCGTTACTTCTTGGCCACGTGAAACAACTAGATGGATGGATGACCAGATGAACAAACTTTTTGGTCCCTCGGAACGCGCCCTAGCACGCTGCGGGCCGCTCCCTTCTCTTGAGAAAAAAATCAGTCGGCTTTAATGAAGCAAGCGAAGCTGACAGACTTACTTTTCCTCAAATCGTGAAAAATGACCTACTAGAATAAAATCACCTCAGCAATCCTGGTTGTATAACAATTGGTTATAATAACGACATTTCCTTGGCACTTGAATATTGCTATAAGTGGGCTCGACTGTATATTACAGGCAATGAAATGTTCGCAGAGACTTTATAATCTTTAGTATTTCAGTTAGTGCATCAGCCATTGGCCTTTACAATTTTCTGCTGTACATTGTTGCCCGTCAACCCTACTGTAATGCCAGAAAGGGTGTCACAGATAAATAAATATGCCCCAAGCCAGCAGAGGCCTGTTAATACACTACAGCAAATAATAAATAATCACGATATTATTATGAGGGACGCCGAGTGGAGGGCTCTGGAAATATCGACCGCCTGGGGTTCTTTAACGTGCACCTAAATCTAAGCACACGGCCCTCAACATTTTCGCCTCCATCGAAAATGCAGCCACCGCGGCCGGGACTACAGCAGATAAATTAATGAAATGTGACAAGTCACAGCCATCAAGACGTTTATTCCAAAACATAAAAAAGAGGTCACTTGAAGATGCCAAATTTGCAATACATAATACTGTGAAGAACTTAAGGTCAGAGCAATACTGCAGTTTTGTGCCAAGGTTTACAGCATAGTCTCCCACTTCGGCACAAGATCACCGCTCCCATACAAATCTAGAAGGTAATGTTCAAGCTTGTCACTAGCCCCCAAGAGTTTCTATTCACTTGATTCTTGAAGACAATAGCAGTACCTGTGTCGGTCAAAGTACAGCACATTCAGAGTTCTTGCAAGAATGTAGAGGACTCGCCTTGCAACTAAGAGCGAGTCAATCTTGTAAAGCTCAGGGCCCTCCTCCCCTGTGGACACCAAAACACTCCCACACTTGTAGCTGCATCGGTCAAGTGTAGCACTTTTAACCTCGTGGGCTCTGGGTGGAAGCGCATCTTTGGCACAGGCAGGGAGTGCATTCCATTTGGCAGGCTTACTTTATGAGGTTTTGAGCTCCTGGTACAGTTGAAAATTGTGCAGTTTGTAACCCTGTGGCAACTGGTGCCCTTTTGCAAGTGTGTAGGTCAGGTTTCTGAAGTTCTTGACACAGGCTGCCAACTACTTGAGGCTCTGATGTCTTGCTTCAAACCTCATAGACCAGAATTGTCGAAGAGGTCCCACCTCGCGCACAAATCTGGCATAATGCACCATGAAGTGCACCTTAGGGGTTTCTGCATGAGACCCGTAATTGCTAGTGAGCTCATTCAGGGACGTCTGCACAAGCATTTCCAAGTAAATAAGCCGTGCAGATGTCATTTCAGATGCAAAAACAATGTCTATGATTTCTCGGAACATCAGCAGTAGCTCCCAATCCTCATTTCCTTTAGGAATTCTTGCTCCGAGAATCAAAGGCAAAAACCTTATCAAGCACCGCTTGCTTGAAGCAGTTCCTATTAACATAGCGTTGCTCTTCATGAATACCATGTTGATCGCTGGAGGCTTGTTTTTCACGTCATTTGCTCTATACCTAAATGAAGATATTTCATCAAGGTTCTGCTTAGACAACAAGCCACTGGAAAGGAGTGCTTTCCGAACGTGTCTTAGGACACATTCTACTCCCCCTTCCAATATTTCATGCATGATGTCGGGGGGGGGGTAATTTCTGGTTACGTCGAAGTACGGCAACCGTGAAAGGGGCGAGGCCTCATTTACACCGTACAAGCTTTTGTTGGCAGGGCTCACTGCAATTACTTGAATATGCGACTGGTGGCTGCTTAGCGTGCGTGACTGTCACATCATTTCAGAGGTTTTCATTGGCAAATGTGTCACATAAACCATGCAGAATCTGCAGACTCTACCGCGACTGAAACAACACGTAAATCCGCCCAAGCGATTCGGAGAAAGGTTGACCCGCAGAAGCCAAACACGATGACTGTGGCCTTAGTCTCAGCTCCTTCTGAGTAAAACCTGTCACCATCTGCATACAGCTGGTTTAGATCAGCCAGCGGTGGTTGTACCACTTTGCTGAGGCCATGTGTCTTCACATGAATATAGCGAACTAGCAGAACCAAATATATATTCTGAAGTTTCGACCTATGCTTCACGTGAAGGTTCAACAAGCTGCAGTACACAGCAAGCAGCTTATGCTTTCCTCGCTTTGCTCCTAGCGGATTTACGACTTCGATTTCGTCTGTGTAAAACAAAAGTATTGTGTGCGTTCTGTTCGTTGGTATCACATGTTGCAGATGCTATCTGTACACAGCACAATTGGTGTAGTCTGTACGTGGAAGGTGCTCTGCTCTCACACTTGGGTATGGTCAGGCGGGCTGCAATGTCAGGGATCTCACAGAGAGCAGTTAGCAGTTTGGGCAAGGCGACGTTGTGGTACTTTGCCGTGCTGTCCAAGATCTGTTCCTCAGGAGGCGTAAAGGGGAAATGCGCTTGCACATACTGCTCACGCTGGTACTTGTTCCTAATGTCATGGAAGAGGTTGGACATAAATGAGCAGCCCAGCAACTGCTGTAGTTCTGTTGTTGATGTTTTTGCTGCATGTGAAACTTCTCTGCCATAGGCCTTCAGTACGAGCTCCAACACCAGCTGCAGCTCGGAGAACACCTTCTCAGCAGCTGCGTGTGGCAAGCTGTGCTCTTCAGTAACAAAGAAAAAGAAGTTGCAAAGGGTCGATTTTACTTGGTCCAAAAAGCTGCTGAACTCTTCTTGGGCAGCTGTCTGTTGGGATGATAAAGCATTCACTGAAGGTTGTTCGTTCTGGTGGTGGCCACTACCACAGTCTGCTGTGTCCACCTCGTTCACTTCATGCGGAACAGGCTCGTCGTCGAGAATTTCTGACCTCGCTCTGTCTGCTCCCTTGGTGCGTCTATGTCCTAAGGTACCGCCACTTCCATCGAGCAGATCTCCGTGGCAACGACAGAGATGTGATCTGTACGAAGCAAAATTTAAATAAGAGTTCGCACAGCCTCCGATGCCGTATAAAATACTGAAGTTCGCCTCTGCACTGTGGACCAAACCTATGTGCGAGATAACTGTCGTGAGTTGCAACGAGAAGAATAAGCACCTCGGGCAGTACTTCACGTCCATCGTAGTGGCTAGAAACCGCAAAACCACGATGAACGCATGCAAACGCGCCGCGCCAGCCGCCGGAAACCCGCACTTCCTGAAGCCGCGGTCTCTACGCCACGAGCATGGCACTCATCACGGTCCTTACAGTGTAAGGCCAAGTTGCTGCCAGTTTTGGAGCAAAGACTACAGTCATTCTCTCACAAACAGTCATGTAGGAAACGCCCGGTATGGCTCACGTAGGAACGGCATTGCCTAAAGACCATATTTGGGAAAGCATGATACAGTCGTTGCTCAAAAGCTGGCAGCAACTTGGCCTTGCATTGTGAGGACCATGATGACTGCCATGCTCGTTGGCCTGACGTTTTAGTGTGTGGTCCGCAGGCACTACGGGGACGCTCGTGGAGAACGCGAGGTGTTTGAGGCTGTGGTCTATCTTTAGAAACAAAGCGCCGTGTCAGCTCTGTCCGTCTGTAGCGTTGTCTTCGGGTTTAACCACAACACTTGGTAAAATTTAATCTGGACTTGTAATGTTTTTCATGCTTCCCCGCTCATTTGCGATTTTTTTCTATTAAATATTGTTGTTCCTTCCCATTAAAGAATTCATTTGTCAATCGGTGCTGTTTGTCTCTTCATCGTTCTTTGTCTCTTCACGTTGTTCCGCCATTGAGGGTGTGTGAATATCAAAGCGTCAAGTGTGAATAGAATATTTCCTAAATATTAAAAATACGAATGGTACACAAACCGACTTTCGCAAAAAAAAAATTGTTTTTTCATCTACATTGAAAAAGTAAGCTTATTATACAGGAAACGTATGCATTGCACAGCACTATATTGATTTACAGTACCACAGATGCTGTCACTGAATATTGTAGCAAAGGATAGATAGCTGCTATGTATGTTCAGGAAGCAATGATACTGTTGTGCATGTCACCATTCTTCCAGACCACGAAAACGCGCTCACTAGACGCACTAGTGCTGATGTGTGAATCTTGTCGTAGTTTAATTCTCTAAGAATGCTTTCTATATAGGGAGAATCAATGACAGCTGATTGCCACGATGTTCATTGCAGGTGCTTCATTTTTGAATAACCCTAAATAATGCTGGGTTTTCCTATTTTTAGGCACTTATTGTCAACCTCGGTAGAACAGTGGTTATGGTGCTCATCTGCTAACACGAAGGTAGTGGGTTTGATCCCGGCCGCGGCGGTTGTCGTGAGATAGAAGTGAAATGTTATTTGCCTGTGCAGGGATGCAACAGCTGCGCCAATTGCGCCATTTTGATACAATTTCGTTTTTCTGCGCCGAGCTGCGCCAGAACCGCGATATTTCTGGGAATTGCGCCACGCTGCGCCAAAACGCCCCCGGTAACCGCAAAATTTTTCGGTTGCGCTAGTTTTAGCCTCATTTTAACGCAAAACGAAGCCCGTATTGGCGACCTAATGTTGGGAGAAGCACCAGAGGCACTTTCATCCCAGTGGCGCTTGACTCAAACAGGACGTTAATCTGTTCCCGTGTGTTTGCTGGTGGGCCTAAATGAAGTTTTTACTGCTGGTTCAAACGCTGCTTTACAGGGTCATTCAGCATGAGCAAAGGTGAACGCCCATTTAATGTGGAAGCACCGCATAAAGAAAGTTAACTGACAAGCGAGCCGTTTGACACGTGCTGCAAATCTTAGTGGGGATGTCGTTATTGTTTGGTGGATTCCGGTTCAACGCTGCCTTTGTTCAAATAGCAGTACTCACGTGCACGAATTCGTGGGTTGTATACAGTAAAGTCTTTTTGAATCTACTGACGAGTAAAGTGTTGTTTAGAGAAGTACTACACGCGAAAACCCTGACCGCCTTAGCCGAAAGAGTTCATCAAGGTACTTGCTCCCCCCCCCCCCAGTCGCGGTGAGGCTGACACCACAATGTGCCGAAAAAGGCCTTCCGTTTTTTGGAAATGTGGACATTGGTCGACTAATCATTTTGACGTCGACGCGAGTGCGGTCACCGCTTTCCTGGCGCGAATGTTTCATGGCAAGTACCAACGAGCACGTCAGCACGAGTTATCGCCAGCAACCTTATCGCGATCAGGATCTTTATATCTGCTCGGTAGCACGTGCGGCATAGCGCTATTGGTACTATACTGTTAATATATTGCACGCATAATATAGGCGACGAACCCAAGTATGCCGTTGGCTGACGCCACCTGAGCGGAAACGCAGATTGCGTGTCGCTTGCAGAAACGAAAGCAGCTCACCATTGTTAACCCAACGAAATCTTTGTCGTATCCCTACATGCGGTCACGAGCGGAGCGGGTAGGAATACTCTTCGGGAAAAGCTGTCGTACGGTAGAGCACGCGACCGACCCGGGAGTGATGGCGTCCGCTTTGTTGGAGACACGCTGCACGAAACTTGGAAGGGTTCGGCTCTACGCGGTGACAGGCACTGCGTTCAATGAAACGATGCCGACTTTCGCTGTGCATAGCTCCCTCTCTCTCTCTCTATATATATATATATATATATTTTTTTTTTTGCGGTTCTCCCATTTGTAACGTTTGCGTATAATACGTCAGTTCAACGGACCACAGGCTACTCTCCGTTTTTCTTAGTATACGGACGCCAGCCAACCTCATCACTCGACGTTTCTTTCTTCTCTTACCCGTCAACTCTTCACCATTCATTTGCGACCAGTTTCTGTACCGGGTTGCCCAATGCCATCGTGGCGCCCGTATAAACACCGAAGCTAGGCAAGAAGATCGCAAAAATCGCTACGATGCCACTCACCGCGACGTTTTCTATCGCCCTGGCGACCCTGTACTCCTATGGACGCCTGCACGGACACCTGGCTTATGCGAAAAGCTTGAATCTCGCTATATTGGCCCCTACACAGTTATAGACCAGACCTCGCCGGTGAACTACCGTGTTACACCTGTTCATGCCTCCACTGACCAACGCTGCCGCGGCACAGAGGTTGTGCACGTTTCGCGTCTCAAACCCTTTCATCTGCGTTCCACAACGTAATTCGCGGCCAGGCTGGCCGCTTTCGTCAACGGGGGAAATTAGTGTAGGCATTAATTGGACTTCATCTTCCTCATCTGTACATAACCATCATCAGTCATGGGCTCGGGCGTCTTCTTCGTCGGCGCCATCTTGCCTTTGGCGTAATAAAGCGTCGGCTTAACCGCTTTATTTCAATATATATATATATATATATATATATATATATATATATATATATATATATATATATATATATATATATATATATATATATATAAAATAAAGATAAGGGGGAGGACGCACTTAAGAAGATTGTACTTATTGGTTGGTTTGTCTTAGACGTTGCATGACATATAAACACCGGACTTAGACTTTTCTCTTGAACTATATACACATATGGCGGCTCTCTTTAAAATGGACTTTCTGCTTAAGATCTTCTTAGCAGGGCGGAATACAAAATTCAGCGCATCGGTGCTGAATGAAGTGTATTGCAACAGTGACGTGATCAGCCAGTGGCGTAGTCCAGGTGTAAAGGACCTTGGTGCAAACTCACCAATGCACAAGGTTTCCGGAGAATTCACTGGCACTATTCAGCATGTTATGCACTGAAAACATGACTGTGGTGGTGACATCGAAATGTTTGCATATATTTTTTGTTACTGTTCGAAAAGCAAGCTTTGTTTGTGAAGCTGCTCCAAATCTGGAATTTTGAGCTCCAAAACTGAGTTTTTTTTTTCCCGTAACCTGCTCCAAATTTGGATTTTCCTGCTCCAAAAGAGAGATTTTTCTGCTCCAAAAATTGCTCCAAATCCGATTTTGGCTGTTGCATCCCTGCCTGTGTTTTGATATTTAGGTGCATCTTAAAGACCAGGTATACAGTCTAAATTTCGGGAGCCCTCCACTATGGCATTCCCAGGGGTTTAGCCAGGGTAGGTGTTTCAGTGTTCGAACAACCGCCAAAATTTTCTGTGTGGCACCCCCTAAACTCCCCCTGCTTTTCACTTAAATTTTTATGCAATTAATTCTGTGAATGTAGCAACTAACCCCCCTGAAAAATTTTTCCTGGCTATGCCACTGCGTGTGCCCTGTAACCATATTGCGGTGACGGTATGTAAAACTATAGACAGGGAATTAAATAATTATTTTATTTTCCTAATGTTGCAGTGGTTCCTATTTGTTTGTGTGGTTTAGTTCAGTGTAATTTTGCCACTCTATAGCAACAGTGTGCTTGGTCTCATAGACAGTGCCATGTTCTGGTCACTATTCTTGAATACTGGCACAAGTAACATAAGAAGACGGGGGGGGGGGGGGGGGGCAAATAAAACTGATTTTTCTACAGTTGTCAGTGCAAGTAGTTATGCTTGCATTGTGTGTGATGCATTACACACAGGACTCTTGGCGGGAAGCCCTGCGGTTGCAAAATATGAGAGGAGAAAAATTAGGACTCGTGACGAGGCAGCCGATTCTCTACCACAGAAGAAACCAGCAAAGGAAGTTCCGGAACGGGAGGGCCTGGGGAACGGAAATGCACCACAGCGTATTGCGAGGCCATCTGTGGTATGCATTTAAATTTCATGTATGCCTTTTGCATCAAGCATCCAGATGTCAGGCGTGAAATAAGTTACTTTTTGCCTACAGGCGGCTCCACTATGTGAGAACGAAGATGATGAAAGTCTTGCTGCATACGCAGAGGCTATGAATAGAGAAATTTAGAAGGTACGGCCAGATCTCGCCTATATTGCCGATTGCATGTGGCGGACTTTGACGAACCGAAGGCAATGGATTGCTTCGGAGAATCCGTCTGTTCTAGAAATCCTCGATAAATACCCGGCATTATCAATCAGCTAATTCGTAAGTTCTCATAAAGAGTAAGCCATCAGCGCAAAGCTATAGGAAGACATTGAAAAGAATTCTTTTTCTTTGTATTTCTTTTTCTTTTGTGTCTATTTTCCTTTTGTCATTTTCACTGGCTCTACTTTGCAGTTCGTCTCAAGCGAAGCGAAACGTAAAAGTGGTTTTAAGCTGTGCGATGACAGTTCATGTTAGGGACCCTCTGCTGTTCTATAATCCAGAGTCGTCCTCGGCAGTGTCCTTCATAGCCGATGTGTCACTTCAGGGCATTACACCTGGATATTACCATCTCTTATTCTCTCTCACTGCTGACTTTGTTGATATCGATTCTAGCAACACCCTCTAGACTTTAAGGCCTGAAGGCTGCCACCGTCACGTGAAGAAGCGGCAGCGGCGGCTGCTCGCCACCGAGCAGCGAAGGCTTGCGTAGGGACGTCTGCTGTGCGCTTGTCTTGGCCTTTTCTTTCGTCAGTGTTCCTGTTTGGTGCTTAGGAATTCCCTCCTCAGGAGTAAAGGAATTGCGTGCAAATATTTACGGTCAAATGAGCCTCACCAATTTTGACATATTTCTTTCTATTGTGAATAAGTAAAAGACGTGTGTTTGCTCTGAGGAGTATCAAGCACTTAAACCGAGTTTTGCTGAGCTTACGCCCTGTATTTCACCTCGGTAGTAAACAGAAATAGATATATCAAATGTCCAGGAAGTTCGCATAATTTTGTTCATCGGTTCTTCGTTATACATGCGACTGGTAGCACAAACTTGCGACTGATTGATATATCGGCCACAAAAGGGCCCGAACACGTAGTCACGCCTCGAAGAAAATTATCTTCGCGTAATGCATTCAGGGAAGTTCGAATAAAAAAAAAAAGATTCATAGGAACAAGCTACCCTTCGAACTTAAGTAAAACTGCAAGGTTAACTGTTTGTGCGAAAATACGTAGGCTCCATACATTTGCCTTCTCGAGTTGCGCTTGCACACCAGGTCGCAAGCGTGCTTTATAAGCGAGAACGGGAGACTAATGGCAGTTTGTCTGAACAACTTTATTTACAGCGGGGCCAAAGGCTTCGAGAGCTATTTCTAGCTGAGCGTGTCCAGCTTTCCCTTCTTTGATTTCGATTCAGCTTCTAAAACCATTTCTTGTGGCTAAAGACTTGTATGAGAGGATTCGTGCTGCACTGCAACTCTTGCTTCAGAACCAGCTGTCAAGCATGTCCATCGTCGCAGGTATTAAAATATGACGACTCGTCGTTGGTTAGGAGCTCCACGGTGAGGTCTGTAACCATTTGGTGCTGTTTCGAGAACTTTAAAGCACTTCTTGTTTTGACGATTGCTCCGGGACTGCATGATTATATGCGACAGCATTTACGACAAACAGCGCTAAAAGCAGGATACTTTCACGGTCCATTGCTCTGACGAGGTCAGTGCTTCTCTGCAACACAAACTGAAATTTTTTTATTCACTGTCGTTACTTCTCTACATTTCTCACTCTTGAGCTTCTTCAAGGCGGCGTAGACAGCATACCCTGCCATATACACCAATACCGGGATAATGTCAGTCATGTTTTAGAGCGTTTCCTCGGTGACAACTACGTTGCAGCAAGGCCGTGAACAGTTTGCTTCCCTCTGAAGGTCATGCCATTCCTCATCTTCGTCACTGGCGTTTCCTGAAGTGGCGACCGTCGTACTTCTAATCATGCTTGGAAGTATATGTAGAATATTCTGCAGGAAAACTCACCCTGAGGTTCTGTGAAGGAGTGAAGTTGTCACACGAAATCGCGCGCAGCCATTTTCAGCGCAGCTCCGCATCTTGGAAAATCGAAAAACGCACACCTTGCACTTCTAGTCGTAATTGCTACTGCACTGAAGGACACAGCACTTGTTCGGTTTGACGAATTGAATGCCCCACACACGCTTCAGCACGCACGACGTTCTCACAATTTAGAAAAAAAAACGGCACACTGCACTGACAGAACCGACGTACCACGTGTGGCAGCAAGAAACATACTGACGTGCCGGTGTGCCGCCGCACTACTCGCCCTCCGTCATAAAATATAGCGCGCTTTTGAGTTGAAAGTTATCTCGCTGGGTGCTGATATTTCATTTAAAGATAACTCTCATAGGGTTATTGCAGGTTTCTTTCGCCGATTGTATTTGTTTATTCAGAAAAATGGCGCGACTTTCTTAATGACGACCAGTGACACGTGTTTCGAGTTGTATCCATCCGCGTTTGGGCGGACCCCCGGGAACGGGGGAAACCGGATTCCCGCTGCCGTCGCCGCCTTCACTTGGTGACGTCAGCACTTCGAATGCGGAGAGCGCTTCGGCCTTAGAGTCTAGAGGGTGTTGATTCTAGGCACAGTCCTTTTTTTCTCGCGCTCGTGTTCTGATTGCAACTTGAATATTTCTCAACACTTTATTTTCGCATCCATGCCACATGCATGTGCATTTACAGGTGTGCAGCTTGCTGCAGTGCAAAATAGAGCACTTTATCTTGATTGAAGGAATGGTTGCTCCTTAACTATGAGTGAAAGGCACTTTTTTGTTCTAATTTATTGTTTTTGGGGCGGATTAAGCTGCTGAGATGTTTTTAACGTCAATGTTGAAATAACCACATATTATGGTCATATGTTTAAACAGACTACCTACCAGTACATCGGGCACAATGATTGACGTGGTGGTAGTGGTAGTCAGAATGTAGAGACCTGGTTTGATGGCTTGCACTGTAATTTCAGAGTTCAGTTCACACAATGCGAGGCAAAAGATTCAGCGCTTCTGTTGGCGTCCAGGCCCCCTCCCTCTGCATCTGTTTTATGCTATTTTAATAATGAGACTTCTAATTCTTGGGCATGGACAGTATGCTTCTTTCCTCGTACTTCAAAGGTAATTGCTCGTTGACAGTGAACTATAGTGTTCTCCAAGCGAGAGTTTTAGTATGTCAACAGCTGCAACTGCTTAAATCCGTGAGCGGTGGCAGCAGGCATACTTCTCTTCTGTGACATTTCTTCTGTAAGCGTTATAATGTTCGTCTGCAAAAGTGCATTTCAATATCACATGCACTGCACTCTTGTGGGTGCCTGCTTTCATTTTTTAAGGCCTGTAAATCGTTCCAAAGTTATCATCAAATGGCGTCATTAAAGGAGTTCATTGCCTCACGAATTCAGAAAATTTTTTTATAATCTGTTAAGTATGAGTTAACAGATGTGTTGCACACTTTAGGCGCTTTCTTTCTCTTTTCGCAAAAAAATAGTTTGTACTGGAGGCACACCACCCTGCAGCAAGAGCTTCTTGCCTTTCTAGAAAGGTTAATTTAACCATGAAGATTTATTTTTAGGCTAGTTGGTTCACACTTGCAGTTAAAATAACACCAGCAAAAATAAGGAGCCAGACGAAAAAGAACGACAGCACCCTCCGTACGTGTCGTTCCTCTTCGTCTGGTCCCTTGTTCTCGCCGACGCTGTTTTACTGCAACCTAATTAAGCCTAATGAAAGGAGAATTGCAAATCTGCACTCTGAAATGCACTACGAAGGCCCTGCACAAAGGAAATTGGAGAAGGCTATAAAAGCCAGACACAATGGCTGCCTCCTGGTAGAGCTGGCAGAGGGCCTATTATCAAAACTATACAAAAAAAGAAAGAAAGGAAAGGCTTCACAACAGCGACACGAATAGCTGAAAACTAGCAGTTATCCAGTATGATCACTGGATATCTCATAGGCTAATAAAGGCTGTAGACAGGGCGAAATTGCGTGTAGCTTTCTCTGGTCCTAGCAAGCTAACTACCTTATATAGAAGTCAGCCAGGCCGACCTTTGGATGTACTGGCGGTGCGAAAAGGAACGTCTAACACCATTCACTGGTTGCATCAAACTCATCTAAGCTATGGCTGCACCTACAAGCGGCAGGCCAGATGCCGCCTTAATAACGGCCCATGTAGGCATGCTAATAATATAATAAACCTATAGCAGTAATCTAAGCTTGTATTGCAGGTAATACAAACGCTACAAAAATTCAATCAACCCACAATAATTAAGCGGCACACACAATATCATAAAGGCTCTTACCACGACCAAGCATGGCTCTTGCGATTTTCTGAACTAGATAAGGAAATCTCATATCTGTAAGACTCGCTCTTCATCCTCCACACAATTACATATCACGACTTCTTTTCATGTTTACCCCAGGCTTTCATCGGCTGTATCTTTTGCACCCTGCACGATTAACTTCTCTTGGAAGTAGGCACCATTAATTTGTGCTGTTTTGATGCGGTTGGCAAAGGCACATTTGCACGACATGGCCTGCATGTTTCATATTTGTGGCCTATATATTCTGTCTGCAATTATAAACAGTGAGAAAACATGTTTGAAACACTGCCTGCTATGTAAGAAATGTACATTTAATTCTCCCCAGTCATTGACGATAAACTATAGTCGAGCCACCGAGTATTCCCTACGGTAACCTCTTTACACAAACCTCACATGCTGCGTGAACATGCAGAAAAAAAATGAAGACAGTGAACAGAAGACTAGATGGGAAAGCCGTGTTCTTCTTCCTAATATTGTCTCCATTGAACTGTGTTTCACTCTTCATCTGCTCCAGCTGTATTTGCAATGTCACATTAACGAACCATCAGAAATTTGTCGCACAGTGAGTTAAAAAGATTGAAAAATTCATCACAAAATAACCGTTCCAGGAGAAGTTAATGAAGAAAAGGTTGCACTGAGTTTGATAATACGCCTTTGCTTGCATACTGATGCAAGTACGTTCTGAAGTTAAACTTCAATTTAAATGCACCACAAGCTTTGCTATGTGACTAATTAGTATTCAGTTTTAACTTTTGCTTGTTGTAAGGCCACAAAAAATTCACCGAGAGATAGATGGCAAAAAAAACATACATGCAACATTTGCGATAAATTCTGGGCTTGAAATTAACATAAGAACAAAGGTACACAGCAGCAATTTTAGGAAACGAAGAGCATTGCAAAAAAAAAAAAACAAGAACTGTTTCGAGAAACCTTATCAGAGACAGCCTGCATTACAGCAATTTGCCTGTAAATTTTTCATGACTTCTAATTGTGCAGTACGAATTACGAAAGCCGGCATGACAGATGAATTAACAGTAGTAGAACAATGAATATAACATACATTTGGATGAAAACGAAAAGCGACAGGTAGGCCTCGTGCGCAATTCATCTCTCCCGAACTTCCCGATGGATTACATTTTGCTTTGACATGCGCCGCCCGCAGCACACAAGAGCTTAAGTTTACCTTGGGGGCACAGTGTAAGAAAAAATTCTTACACCACGCCCTGGGGTAACCCAACCAGAAAACCGTAAGGCGAAGCGAATAAAAGCAATGAGACTAGGCAGCGTAAGAGGGTGCCCGCGAACTCTTCCTAGTAAAAAAAAAAACAAAAAAGAAAAAGAAGGGATCGGGGGTCCGTATAACTTCATATGACGCCTCGAAATTGCCCAAAAGACACTTTAAAAAATAGGATTAGGCCTCGTCACGCAAAATATTACCCAGCAACACGGACTGCGGCAAGCCGTAGCGGAACTCTCCGGATTAATTTATACAACCGAGGGGTCCTCAAATGCCCGTCGCCATAGCCCAAACCTTTGCTTCGTACTGTGCTTGGAGATTCAGCATAGGTAATACAAACACATAGTGCAGCACAAAGCGCAGGCATCTTTTACGTACATGCAAAAGAAACAAAGAAGCTACCGCACTCACCGACTGCCAAGATCTTCGCAGGAGCCATGGGTTCTCCAGCCTTCCACAAAATATCGACAGCTGTGTCCTGCAGCCTTTCATGTGTTACGGCTGTGTCCTCTAGTAAACTATAACCAATAGCGGCGTCGACTACGTTTTTCAAGGGGTACACGTCCCACTTCTCCTCCGCAATCCACTCATATAAAAAGCGGTCCATGGCGCCTACAAGATCAAAAATAGCGCAGTGCACACGGTGCAGATCCAACGTGCATGTTCGGTTCAACGTGCGCTTATAAACATTCCACAGTGGCGCCACTAGTGGCTTAAAGTACTAAAACAGCTTCCGCCACTTGCAGCCAAAAATATTATGGCCTCTAAGATCGGTAATATTTACCCAGCAGGCGCAATTTATGCGTGAAGGCACTGTTCTGTTCAGATAGGCCTTGCATTAGGCCGAAATAAAAATCAAGCTTAGTGACTCGTAAACCACCGCCTCGTCACAAATGGGACATTCGATTTAGATAACAACGCGGCAAAATGCTAATCTCAAGAGCCATGTTGATGGGGGCTATCTTCCTTCCTTCCTTGCAATTTTTTTCGGGGGAGTGGGGTGGGTGGAGTTAGGAGCGGGAGGGTATGATACTCGACGGGTCCGGTACGATAGATGGTTCAAGAGAAGGATGCACGTACGAAATGTTGTTTTATGAACCTTTCGGCTGATGGGTCAGCCTTCGTCAGCAGATTATCAATATACTATATATGCTATACAGATGCCTTTCTTAATCGTAGTGTTTTTCCACTTCTCAATCTCGGCATATAGGTAACACAGTTGTGGCGGTTTGTGGTATGACATGACCAGTAAATTCTAAGCGCACATATAGAGGAGGACAAAGAATTATTGTCTTACGTGTTCTTTGTCCTCGTCTATATGTGCGCTTGGAATTTATTGGTCGGATAGGTAACGGGATGATGCACACATCGGTATTCGCGGTGCTGCGCTGCACTTCGTGAAATGCACTCTAGCAGAAATCGCAGTTCTCGCTGACTCAGGCTAATACTCGCTAGTAAATCATTTAAATAAGCTCGGACAAAGCTGATTACGTTGTCTAGACGTTCCGCGGTAAATCTCGCGACCGTGCAGCTTGTACTTAAAGTGACACTAAAGGCAAATATTAAGTCGACGTTGATTGCTGAAATAGCGGTCCAGAAATCTCGTAGTGCTACTTTTATGCCAAGGAAGTGCTTATTTTGAAATAAGATCACGTTTTAGTGGTCCGCATCGCGTTAGGGCACTTCAAATCACCCGCCTGAAATCCGACTTTCATACGTCACTGCTGCCGTGCCCAACGTTGCTCGCCTTTACTGCGCGGCCGCCGACACTAGTAGCAGCAGAGTGAAAGTAGCGGGACCCACAGCAGCAACAACGGCCATCGAAGCCATCGAAGCTTGCCGCAATCGCCGCAGTGGATGTGGACGGAGAACTTGACAACGAGACATTGGCTCGCGACGCTGGGCTCCAATTCAGCGACTTGAGCCCCGATGAGCGCGGTATGCTGCTGAGGGCTCGTAGTGCCGGCATCGTTACATGCGGCATTTTGTCGAACTTTCTGTCAGAGCGTTTCACGAGCGCGCAAAACACACGCGGCAGTACGCGATCCCGAAACTACCACTGAGACGCGACCGCGTGAGCGAAGCAGGGCGCCGGGTGAAGCGCAGTTCGGCGAAAACGGAACCTTTGAACCACGCGCGCCGTTCCCCATGGCAACGCCACAGAGGATCTTTTTTCCATGAATCAAACGGAAATGAACAAACAGCATTTTATTACGTCTTTTTATGCACGGAAGGTTCTTTTAGATGCGAAGTATCTTGTGGCGGAGTTCAATCCGGTGGTGGTGGTGGTGTGCGGCGTGACCACCCATACTGCGCATGCGCACACCCTCTCCACTCGCCCTCACCATTCCTCCTGTCATCTTCCCTCTCTACTCACCCTCTCCTCTTTCCCTATCCCTTTTCTCCTCTCCACTTTCTATCTCATACCCCTCTCCACTTCCCCTCTCCTCCCCCTTTGCACTCTTCCTCTGAAACGCGGGCTAGACATGCCGAAATTCTCTCCTGCGCAACGCCGCGATGAGCACCAGCGCGTGCGCGTCCCCTCCCCCTCTCCTACGCTGCCCCCCTCTCGCACGCCTGTCGACCGCGTTCCCTGCTCGCCCTGTGAGAATTAACGGCCTGGCTAGAGGGAAGACAAGATGCGCGTAGCGTTCTTCTTCGCGTTCCATGACGCGAGGTCGGTAGCATGCCCAACGAGCGCCAGTGGAACGCGATCGTGCAAGTGCTGCGACTTCGCATCGCCTCATGGTCCCCTTTAGCGAGAAATTGTGTAATTTTGTTATTGCTGCTAGTTTGATTACTAGTGATTTATTGTAGGCAGACTCTTGTACCTTATCGGGATCACTTCGAAAATGTCCCACTCGTGGCGCTCATCGTGTGATACATTTAGCCTAATTTCTCGGTAACTATAGGGCACTGCTATTGACAATATTGCCGTTTTAGAAGTTGTCATACATTGAGCTTTCACTCTGACATAAATTGTTATTTGCCTTTAGTGTCCCTTTAACGCTAGGACGGCTAGGATGCATCGTTACGAAGTATAAACACGTGAAAACATAGAGTCCGGCAGAACACAGCTTCAAAGCTATTAAAAACAAAATGTCATTTCATGAAACTTTCTCAGTGAGTAGCCAATAAAGGTTGCTAGTAAATGCGCTATTCAGAATGTTATTACGAGCAAACATGTGCAAAAATGAACTTTTTTGCAACTTTGTCGCCTGCTGCACACATTATCTATTTTTCGCCTACAACACTTAATTCGTCACAGTTAGTACACACAGTCACATTTCGCTAAATGGATAGGCGTACGCACAATGGCGGGGGGGGGGGGGGCGCTAGTCACTTAATGAAGGGAAAGCTGCCCGATACATTGACTTATTGGATGGGGGGTTGCGATTAACCTTCGCTTCCCCCCCCCCCCCTTTGGTGGGGAATCTTGCGCACGCCAATGACTAAATGTTAATTTCGAAGAAAAATCCCCAATATGGACCATATTTTCCATAACGCGTTTCACGAGGCATAGTTTCGAGCTTTCCGAAAAAGTTCACTTGCGACTTGCGGTAGTGAACACATTTTTTCGCAAGAAATATTTTGGGCGAGACTAAGGTTGGGACAGTTGGCGAGGAATGACCCTTATAACAGTTATGAAAGCGAGCACAGAGTGTCAAATAATTGTGATTTTAGTGCACGGTAGAGTTTATTTTAACGGTCCACAAAACTTGTTTTCGTTAACAGAGAGAACGAGGGAGATAATTTACATTGCTACCGTTTTTCTTTTGATGGTTGGCTAATGCAGTAAGGCTATAACTAACCTAGCATGGGATGATCAAAGCAGAATGCCCGCGTGTGGTCTTACCCCGACCTGTGCCCACGTGCCCGACCCAGCCCGCCTTATATTTGTGGCCTATAGTGTCTTTTTAGATCTAATATCGACATCTGCTTAACAGATTTCACCGGCACGAGGAACGTTTTTGCCGAAGAAATCCGTATTCTGCGCTGAGCTGACACAAACTTCGACATACGAATGCTGGATACATTGCATATCGATCAATAACATCAAAGCGTCCTCCCAGAACTTCTAATTCCAATGTATTTTTCCATGTCAGCATTACTTTTGCTGATCAAGATCAGTATGGAGTACGTCTGCCTTGAATATCACCAACGTTATGTAAATACATCACGTCTCGACCAGATCTGTTCCACGCGGGATATGTATTGTGTGTCAAGTACCCATGGGTGTACACGTATGGGAAAGATTTTTTCAACATGATTTATACTTGACAAAAATGTACATCTCGTGCGTGCATCTTAACGCACAGAAGTGCGAATAATATACACAATGAATGTGGTTGACAGGTGAAGCACATTGTCCCACGTGTAAATGCTAGTGCTATTCACATTTTTTTTTTTGCAAACTTCATAAGTGCCGCCGGTCTCAATTAGGCAAGCAGATGAGTTCAGAAAATTTCTGTAATTGAAAACTTTTATTTATTGTGCACAATGTACTCCTGTTTGACGATAAACAAGAGCATCGTCTGCCAATAATAGATCATATCGTTCCCTTCCGTGCTGATAATAACAAAAGTAAAAATGTCCATTCAATCAAATCAGTAGGGGTTGGGGTAGTCCTAAGGAGACTTGCAGTGTAGAAAGAATTTTTTTTTTTCGGATGAGGCACACCTCTGACAGTGAAGTTGGTGACAGGCTGGCGGGTGTAGTCGAATGTGACGATAATTGCATCAGGGAGGCACCACGCTTTCATGAAATAAATATGCAGCGCTCAGCCGCTGAATAGCTAGCACCAGCTAGTACCTCGGTTGCTGTTCTTTACATGTCTTTATTTCGCGTCTGAGCCCCTGGAAGGCTGCGGTGAACAATCGCAGAGAGAATAACAGAGAGCTGAGCTAGTTGGTACGTATTCATTCATTTCTAGTACTCTGAGCCCTTTTCCGGCGTTTGTGGTGTCCTGATCTCTTTCTTGTGTCCGTGTTTGCACGGCCTGTCTCTTTTTAGAATGAATACGTACCAACTAGCTCAGCTCTCTGTTATGCTAAGCTTCATTTCTAGTACTCTGAGCCTTTTTCCGGCGTTTGTGGTGTCCTGATCTCTTTCTTGTGTCCGTGTTTGCACGCCCTGTCTCTTTTTGGAATGAATACGTACCAACTAGCTCAGCTCTCTGTTATTCTAAGCTTCATTTCTAGTACTCTGAGCCCTTTTCCGGCGTTTGTGGTGTCCTGATCTCTTTCTTGTGTCCGTGTTTGCACGCCCTGTCTCTTTTTAGAATGAATCGCAGAGAGACGGGATTAAAGAAAAAAAAAAAGCTTTACCTTTTTTTTTCTTTAATCCCATCTCTCTGCGAAGCATAATGAGCGTCTTGGTGAATCCTCCACTGCGGGCATGTGGGCGTGTCTTTCTACAGATATCGTCATCATCGTCATCTTTGTAGCGTGCGTAGATGTCCTCTGTGCGTAGTGTGAGTAGCGTGTGTCTGTTGTCGACTTTCAGCAGTCGCCGTTCCATCCATGTTAATCGGCCGCTTCTGCGTTGACTTTGTGCCTGAAGATGCCGAAAAGGAAAAGGTACAAGCAGTATCTACACAATGCCACATGTTCCGCTTCGCACAAGGCACCGAATAAAGACCATGCTAGGTGAAGGTAGAGACCGTAGTGCTTCCGCTGTTCCTAGTTTTTGCGACAGTGGTAGCAACGCATTTCATTCGGACTCGGAAAGTGATTCCTGCACAACGACGTCGCAGCTTTCCAACAGAGACGACAGTGGGATACGGAGTGCGCAGTTCGACTCGAACTCGAGCGACGACGTCGAATGCGAGCCAAGAGTCGACGGTGGTTTGCACGCTGACTCGCCCTCTCCAAACCTCAGTTTAGACAGCTCCACCTCGAGCGACGACGAAGATGACGTCGAGTGCGGGCGAAGAGTTCGCGACGATTCCCGAACTGATGAACTGGTAAGTTGACTGTATTACAGCGAAAGCTGTTATGAGATCATTTCAACGGCCGTTTTTGGCGCCGTAGTTGTCCGCCGCCGCCGCCGCCACCGCCGGTGTCCGTAACCACTATCGCTCGAAATAAGAAAAAAAAAAAACGAAATAAGGAAAAAATTCCAGGATGGAACGAGGTTCGAACCTGGGCCCTCTGCGTGGGAGGCCCAGTATTCAACCTCTGAGCCATGCCGGTGCTTGAAACTGCTTTGCAAAAGGGTCTTATACAGGCTTCATGTCGGGAAGGAACCATATTAGCATATGCAATATAGCGTGATAGAAGAGTAAAATAAGCACCAAGTGTCACACAACGCGAATGCTGTAACCAGGCGTCACACAATGCGAATTGCGCAACGAGTAGGTTATTGAATGCTTCCAACCCATTACAAAGAGCTCTGCCATAATTCTTCATCTTCATTAGCCACAGCATCAACAAAGTGCACATAATGCCTTACAGGTGTTTAGCCGATACTACGGTTCTGCGCAGAGTGACGAAAAATTGCGTAGTGGCTGCTTCCTTCCTTCACAAAAATATGATTTATAGCGTAGTGGGTTCCGCGCAAGTGCACTTCTATTGGTTGCCAAGGAAGCCCATAAGGCTCCCATGATCCATTTCCTCAGGGTAAAGTTAATTCCCTTTCTCTATCTCTTTCTCACGTTAGCGTATGTTATAAAGTGTGGTAGGAGAATGAAATAACGACCGGCCATTTTTATAGTTGGTCATTTAAAGCTTTCAACCCATTACAAAAGGCTCAGTCATAATTCTTCATCGTCATCAGTCGTCCCATGAAACTGCACATAATGCCTTAAAGACGGTACCTCGCTTCTCCACAGAATGACGAGTAATGTCGTGGTGGGTGCTTCCCAACTTCACAAAAATTATCGTTTGTGGCGTAGTGGGTACGTTGCTAGTGTAGTTGTATTAGTAGCCACAAGAGAGTTTATAACGGGCTCTAGAAATGCCGCTCTTCGAGCTTTCGCTGTGGCTGTGCTGCGCTTTCCGCGCAGGCCTGGCGTTTTTTTACCTTGGGGATTGAAATATGACTTGTTTTAAATTAGGCATGTTAGGTGAGGTGCATCATAGACGAAAAACGCAGTGCCTGCTGGGGGGGGGGGGGGGCGGTCGCCTGAAGAAAGATATAGAGGGGGGGGGGGGCTGACTTGTTTTAGTAGTTGTTATTAAAAGAACCCCATCACAGCATAGATACGTTAATTTGTGCTTAAAGTGGTTCCATTCATATGTCCTAATCAGTTTTCTCATCTCAATAAATTAGAAGAATTAGTACAAATTACGGGCTACCACACTTCAGATATATGCCCATTTCGCTGCGCTAAGCCTTTGTTAGAAATCGGGTTGCGAGGCCGGTGCGAACATGGGTTGGTGTCTGGCCGGGCAGTCATCAGGATAAGTTGATGGAAGAACGAAAACTATACAAGTATTTACATTATTTAGATCACAGGGAACAGGCACGGTGCTCTCCGGTGCACCAGCAACGGATTAAATGAGCATATTGAGGTCCACCCCATTTTCCCTCTTTCCACGCGGTCACGGGGATTTTACTAATCCTGGAACCTTGGTAGGGTCATAATGATGAGCAAACGCCTGCACTTCAAAATTCAATCTCCCGTTGACCGGGCAGGACTTCAGAGGTTGAGGACCGCCATCTCTCACGATACTTTCGGGGATTAAGAGGCTCGTTGACCCCGCGTTGTCAGCACTTGTACGCGGATTATACGTTTGGACAAAAATCATCCGTATGGCGCCGAAGAGAGGGCAGAGGCGACACGGCAGGTACACGGTGCGCTGTTAGTCTTTTAGCAAGTTCTGGAAACAGGGTAAGGAAATAGGGTACGGGATTACGGTAGCGCTCCTCCTCTCTCGCTCATCCGCTCCCAGTTCCGGTGACGCACTAGTGCTTCCCCCAAACGACAGGTGCATCGTTAAGAATTCATAGGCTGACAGGCAATAATGAGGCGTGACAGCACACAGTAAACTTTGAAAAAGCTTTTGTGGTGTTGGGGTGCCTTTACTGCAATTAGCAGCAGCGAAAGCACAACGAGCGATAAAGGAAGAGCCGTGCTCCCGCAAGGGCTGCAGAAAATAGTGCCTTTTTCCTTTCCTTATGAACAACTATTCCTTCAACCCGCTCCAGGTCGTTTTCAGTCACTGAGAAGCAAGGTGAAACCTTTCATGGCGACAAGGCATGAGCGGGAGCGCTTAGAAGCCTTCTTGATAAAGAAACAAGGCGAGAAGTGCGTGAGTGAACCGTCACTAGTTTTAACCGATAAAGAAATAGCGTTTCTGACTGCCGGACCAGGGTAGGCACACATGTGAGTGTAGAGAGGTGGTTTCGGAGCTGCGCATGTGCCGGTTGCAAATGAAACTATTTTAAAGAGTGGTTCAAAATAACAGTTTTACGTCCAGTCACTTTCCATGTGGTTTCTCTTCTTTTTCCAGCTTTCCTTCCACTGGTGTGTACGTTTTCAAAAGATGCAAGTGTATACTTAGACAAAAAAGCTTTACTGCAAATGCAATGTCAGGTCATGCACTATAGGCGATGCGCAAAGCGCCGACGACGCCATCTGCCGCCACAGCTCGGAAGCGCTGACGGGTCCCGGCGAGAAGTGTTCCCGCGAGCGTCTACGCGAGTGCACGGATGGATGTGTTTTCGTCGTGATTTGACGACTCTGTCGGGCCTCAGCGATGTCGAAAAATAAACTGCTTCGTTGTCGGTTTTCTCAAAAACACACAAAAAATCGCAGGAACACACTTCTACAGGTTTCCGGTGCTATTTCATGAGCGAGAGCGACGGCGGCGGTGGATTGCGGCTGTACAACGTAGAAAGTAAGCAATCGCGCTTTGTTTACGGCAGTGTTAGAACGATTACCGTGTTTTTATTTCTCCATTTATGTCGCTACGTATTCAGGGAACGCTACTACGTTTACACTTGGTCACCTCGCCTGCATTGTAGACGCTACAATGCACATGAGGTTATTAGTGATAAGACGCGATGCCTAGGCTCTCTTGAAAAACGAATGGCGCGAAGCGCAATGTCAGAGAATGTGGGGAAGGTGACGGCTCCTTTACAAAAGCGCCGTGGAATCACACGTGTGCTGGACGAAATCGGCTGCATTCTACCTATTGATCGCACTGGAATACGATCATCGGTGCAGAATGTTCGCTGTGCGCTTCTGCACCGACGATGACAAGTGTATCGTTTATTTTTTCACAAGTTTATCGTGCTGCTCTCAAAGTTTTACCAACGCTGACCCTTCGCGTGGCCGCACCTGTGAAATCTATACGCCGGTGCGACAGCACTCCCTCAAAATCTACTATATAAACACATGGCACGTAAACGAAGCTACTGTGTCGAGAAAAAAAAAAGACGGTTGATCC
This sequence comes from Rhipicephalus sanguineus, assembly GCF_013339695.2. Taxonomy (NCBI): domain Eukaryota; kingdom Metazoa; phylum Arthropoda; class Arachnida; order Ixodida; family Ixodidae; genus Rhipicephalus; species Rhipicephalus sanguineus. The sequence continues at coordinate 140,311,000 of NC_051179.1, read as the reverse complement.
CTCCTTCATAGGAATCGGAATAACACGAAAGTAAAGCGTGCCCTTACATAAGTAACTGAATGTGTACAGAAGTGACTGAATTGATATAAGAGAGTTTGCACAATGTATATTGATGTCTGGCAGTTATAACGTCGTTTACCGTGTACTTAGCTTTAGGTGCACGTTAAGAACCCCAGGTGGTCGAAATTTTCGGAGCCCTCCACTACGGCTTCCCTCATAATCACATCGTGGATTTGGGACGGTAAACCCCAGATATTATTATTATTATACCACCGTTTAACGTGGATGCACCCACTTTGATGATTGGTGGTACATCTCCATCCCGACGAATAACGTCCATGTTAAATGATTAAACAAACCCTTGTGGTAGCTGTAGTAGTTAACGGTGAAAGCGTAATCAGAGAAGGAGGTGTGATAGCCAGAAGAGTGTCGCATATTGGACGCTGAACTTGATCGCGATCCCGCGGCATGTTAGAATGTGATTGAACACCACGGCCGGACTAGAGGGAAACGCAAAGCGCGTCCTGCCGCCCCGGTAGCCCAGCTGCGATTTTTCTCGGGGCGAGCGCGTCAGCGGTGAACGCGGTGTTACAGCCAGGTGAAGCAGGCGCGCGTCGCAGAGCTATTTTTGGTTTGGATTAGCGTAACGCTATGAGCGAGGCCGACGCTTTTACGACGCTTGGTCTAAGATCGCCACCTCGCGGTGTTTTAAGGCATTGACAAAATTGAACTTCTATTGAAAACAGGCCGAATGGGACGGACGTGTAACGCCTTGCAGGTGCTAATCGCGGAGGCCACAGTAATGACGAATTACTTCACCGCTCCCAGAGGGCAACACCACCCCGCCGACAGGGAGAGTGGTAGATATAAAAGGCGCGTTTGTAAAGCCTCTAGAGTCTGTGGCCGTAGCGCAGTGGATAGCGTGCCCGGCATCTATTGTTGCGGACCGAGCGGTCGTGGGTTCGATGCCCATTCACGGAACTTTTTTCTTTGACATCCGATCGTGTAAATTTTTTCTACGTCATTTCCGTGACGGAAATACGTCACTGAGGTCTTGGTGGACCCCGGCATAAAACACTTTCGTGTTAAAACGTTCGTTCACGCGTCAACGCATGCAGGCATTATGGATCGCAACGTTATAACGAAGGCGGTGTACTTACGATGAGCTCCACATCGTAGGGAAGCTTGTTGACGCTTGTCTGTGGCAAACACTTGGCGCGTATGGTGACGTACATTGTCGTCCCACACAGCTTTGACATCGGACACGTTTCCACTATTATTAAGTGCGGCTCCTTTGCGCACACTATCGCCGCAAAAGTAATTATCTGGGACGCGCACAAGCGGCAAATCGCACGCGCGCAAATGAAGCGTCTGCTACGCGACCCACCAGCGGTTCCAACGGCCACCGCTACGCGGCTTTCAGTGGCGCCCCTATAGGCGCTGCGCATTGCGGATACTGCTGAAAAAATGACAAAAAATATGTGCAGATAGATCACAACATCGTCAGGTTGGTAGATTTGGGCACTTCTATTGAAATGTCTGTGGTGAACAGCAATCCAATGCTTCAACACAAATTCTAACCTCCGCGGTCCACGATTTCTGTTGGCGAAGCGATCAATAACTTTTTCACAGTCAACAGGGATATCTCTGTGCGTGTGTAGCAAGGCGAGGCCGGTCAGGCGTGTTTCACTCATCTGTGATCGCTACCATGTCTTTAGGCGGCGTAGTGTAGAGAATGATCTTTCGGCGCTGGCGATGCTGACAAGAAGGGTGGCCAGTATTTGTAGAAGTGCCTTGATCGAAGGAAAGATGTCTACGTCGCACATGCAGAGTGGTTCAATAGCAGTCGCGGGGATGTCAGCTCCTTCTTCGCGTTCACGCTTCCACTTTTCCCGCCATAGCCGCAGTTCTGCTGCAATGACACTCGCACTTATCGGGCCATGCCTTACGAGTGATCCATACCGCTGGGAGATCTGTGTTACTATTTTAGTTTCGTCTTCCGGTGATATGGTATTCAGCAGCTTGGACGGCATAAATAGGAAGAGCTCGCAAACTCTAAAAATATCTTCATTAAGTCTCCATTTAAGGTCTCCCAACACATTATCCAGTAGTGGAATATATACTGACGTCCTGTAGAAGCTCTCTGGATCAAGCGCTGGAGTGTTAGACCTGTAGGACTGTCTCTTCGTGATGCGAAGGAGCCGCAGCTCTGTTTCAAGTTCCTCCGCGAGCGCGACGGCTCGCTGGTAGAGATGTGTAAACGCCTCTTCACTGTTTCGTCTCTGAGCATTTAGGACAGCTACAGTGTCTGTCAAAGTAGTCCTTGCTGTGTGCACATCAACGCACTCCTTCTGGTAGAGACGACTCAATGGAAGCGTGTGCGCCAATAGATCCGAGAGGCAAACTATCGCCATCACGAACTCACCATCGCCAACAGCGACGCGGAGTGTCCTTGCTTTTGCAGCGCTTTGAAGCTCTTTCCAGTTGGCGACGGCGTCAAGAACTTTCGCCACGAGGACAAGGCAGTCTCGAAGTTGGATGACACTCATGTCGCTCCACCCATCTCTTCTCACAAAGGCCTTTAAGCTGGTGGCCAAGTGTGTTCTTCAATACACTGCTTCGTTTCGGTGAGGCGGTGAAAAAGGAAATTACCTCTTTCATAATCCCCACCGCGTTCCTGACGGCTCAAGTTGAACACGCGATGACTTTGATAGTGACAAGTTGAATGCGTGGTTAAAACACGGAGAGTGAACTGCTTTTGTGGCACACCGCTTAATTTGTGACACGGCGCCACACAGCTCTGACACCATGACGCTGCAGCCATCTGTTGCTATGCAAACGCACCTGTCCAAGTCGAGTTGTAGGTCCTTCAGCATCTTCAAAACACTCTCACCAAGTACTCTGCCTGTCAGGATGGGCTCAATTACGTTGGCGTCGACAGCATGGCTGTCAGTGCGAGGGTCAACGAATTGGAGAAAGTCCTTTCGCGCTACGTTCTCGTGTACATACCGCAGAACAAGACTTAGCTGCGACGTCTGCGATACGTCGGTTGTTTCGTCGAACATAATGCTGTAGACGCGCGACTCGTGCACCCACTGAATAAGTGTAGCAACAACCTCATCTCCACAGCACTTGATTATTCGTTCTGGGTCGTCTTGCTGATGTACATGGCTTGGGATGATGTGCTGGCAAGGTGCCTCTGGAGTTCAGTATCCCCACTTGATACTCGAAAGCGCAGGAGCTCGAGGAAGTTGCCCTCATTCGAAGTCAATGAGGCCTCATTTGACCATTCAAAAAGTCTTTCGTCGTCTCGGTGTCCACGAAATGGTATATTTTGGCGCCCTGGAAAGATGATAGACTTTATAATTGGGGTCAGGCGGTTTCGGTTGCCGTTCACTTGATATAGACGCTGACTGCTGATTTGGTTGGCTGCATCTTTTTCGGGACCCTTAACACGTGCGAGGAACTCATTCCCAGCCTGCATTGCTTCCTTATGGTACTTGCTTGCTTCATGTACAGGAAGATCACCATCCTTTCCCAGCAGTTTTGCAAATGACGTGAGTGGCTTGGTGACCAGTTTTTCGAGGGGGACATTTTTCTGGTAACATCCCATCACACCTGTTACGAACAAAGCGCAGTACTTGCAGTACAGACCCCTGCTATAGTCGGAGCACAAGCCACTTGCACTTGTTTAAATGCGACAGATTTACGTATCGCTTCTCATTTTTGCCCTTTCTCCGGTGAAGTGAGTATGGAAAACTGTAGTTATCCGGAGGGCACCAGTGCGTTTCCAACAAACGCCGTTTAGTGTACTCATCTACTTGCCCGCCCACGAACTTTCCTATGTCGCTCGAGAATTCCACGGAGATGCTCGGGGATGTCACGTCCAATCTTTCGCTTTGAAATTCGGTAGTTTGGTCGCACGGAGAAGCAGGGTGTGAACATTCGCCTTGCAGAGGTACCAATATGCTACATGATGCCGAGTGGGGAAGAATACAAGTGTTAGTATTGTCACGTGGTCGTGACGTCGAAGGCAGCAGTCAGCACGTCCGAGATGAAACTGTTTATTAGGCGGAACTTGTGGCCGGGAAACTGAAAGTCAATCTACAGCAATAAACTGATAGCGGCGAACAGAGGGTCAACCGTCGATCAACTGACAAGCGGTGAAGCGCGTCGGTATTTATACATGTGCCGTCGAATATTCCAGAGTTAACGCTGGTTGTCGCGCAAGTTCTAGAATAAGCTCAAGTGTTCGCATCTTGCGCGCAATCTTAACAAAACGATCTACAATAATCGCGAAGCATCTCGAATAATGAGGCGCGGTTTGCGCTGAGCGTTGCTGACAGTCTTTGTAGGCGAAAAACTAATACAGCAAAAGTGATAATAAGAAACGCCCGTGGCAATGCCTTCCTCTGAAAAAGCATCGTCCCGATGCTTAAAACAGAACAGGCCATTGCATGCAACAATAAATAACAAGAATAAAGCAACAAAGTACAATAAGCAATACGCACAAGCACGAAAGTACAATGACAGTCCTCAGATTCGCTAACGCGCGTAATATGGTTTGAGGCGCACGACATGGACGACTTCAGGTCGTGCACGGCGCCGCTGAGAGTTCGTAATGCCGTCATGGACAACCTCGTAGTCGAGCGCGCCGCGGCGTCGAAGTACCCTGTACAGCTCGAAGTATCGTCGAAGAAGCTTCTCACTAAGTCCCCGTCGGCGTATTGGCGTCCATACCCATACACGGTCACCGGGTTGGTATTCCATGTGGCGTCGTCGAAGGTTGTAACGGCGGCTGTCAGTCGTCTGCTGGTTCTTGATCCGTAGGCGGGCGAGCTGTCGTGCTTCTTCGGCGCGCTGTAAGTAAGCGGCGGCGTCGAGATTTTCTTCGTCGGTGACGTTGGGTAGCATGGCGTCGAGCGTCGTCGCCGGGCTTCTTCCGTAGAACAACTTGTACGGCGTCATCTGCGTCGTTTCTTGGAAAGCCGTGTTGTAAGCGAAGGTCACGTACGGAAGAAGAATTGATGCCTGGGCAAGTTGGAATTGGTTATGCATGTTCGAAACGGGCGGCGCAAAAACGAGGACAAAGGAAAGACTACACACCACAGAGCGCCTTCTCACAACTAACTTTATTGGACAGAACATACACTATTTGAACCTTCACCAAGTCCCACGTGCTCTTACATCATTGATAGCCGACAGGACACATAGACATGTGTTGCTGGAAAGATTAGGAACGGTTACAAAATGATGACCACATGTACACTTTTAACGCGATAGCGTTAAAGAGCTCGTATCGCAGAAATTCCGCCGTCGGCGTCGGCGCCGGCAAAGTTGGTTGTGAGCGAAAAATCATCATCTTGTCCGTGACCGAAAAATCGAAAAAGCTGCAAATAAAATAAACAATAAAAATGTTGGGTCCGAGTGAGAATCGAACCCAGGCCGTCTGCGTGGCAAGCAGGTGTTTTACCACACAGCCATGCCTCTGCTTGGAGCTGCACTGAAAGTAACTTTGATGATTCCCAAAAATACGCGTCCTGTATACAGGTGTCACAGTACGAGATGTAATATGGCAGTAATATTGCGTGGTACAAGCGTACATTGCCATCGGGCGTCACACCACGTCAATATCATAACGACTTTGTGGTTTAAAGACAGCCACCCATTACAAAAGGCACACACATTACTGCTTAAGACCACGTAGTGGGTGCATCGCAGCTTCGAAAAAGGTTCTCGCGCATAATTGCTCCTGGTTTAAAGCATGCTACCCATTACATAAGGCACACACCTTATTGCGCGCATTCTGTTAAACACTCGTAGTGTTCGAAGTGCGCACTAGGGGCAGAATATTGCTATCGCGTTGAACTCTTAAAGGCGAAGCATAAGCGTCCCCCAATTTTTTTTTTCTATGTGATGAACCGATTGAGGAAACAAATTTCATCGTCATGCAGTGCTATTGATGGCATGCTTACACATAGATTACCTTTTTTGTTAATGTGATGAGCCTCAACAATTTCTCTAGTAGCTTGATTGTTATGCCTGAAAATACATATGGTGTCATGAAAGTTGGGGGTGCATCCGTGTTGTGCACAGTGTCGAGCAACGTGCGAGTAGGCATTGCCGTCCAATGAACGCTTGTGTTCGGACTGCCTTACATTGAGGCAACGGCCTACTCGCACGTTGCTCGACACTGTGCACAACACGGATGCACCCCCAACTTTCATGACACCATATGTATTTTCAGGCATAACAATCAAGCTACTAGAGAAATTGTTGAGGCTCATCACATTAACAAAAAAGGTAATCTATGTGTAAGCATCCCATCAATAGCACTGCATGACGATGAAATTTGTTTCCTCAATCGGTTCATCACATAGAAAAAAAAAGTGTACATGTGGTCATCATTTTGTAACCGTTCCTAATCTTTCCAGCAACACATGTCTATGTGTCCTGTCGGCTATCAATGATGTAAGAGCACGTGGGACTTGGTGAAGGTTCAAATAGTGTATGTTCTGTCTAATAAAGTTAGTTGTGAGAAGGCGCTCTGTGGTGTGTAGTCTTTCCTTTGTCCTCGTTTTTGCGCCGCCCGTTTCGAACATGCATCACGTACGGAAGGACGGCGTCCCACGTCTTGTGCTCAACGTCGACGTACATGGCCAGCATCACGGCGATATGGTCTTATTTAGACGCTCGGTGAGGCCATTGGTCTGCGGGTGGTAGGCGGTGGTGCGGCGGTGGCTCGTCTCGCTGTATTTGAAGATCGCCTGAGTTAGGTCCGCAGTAAAGGCGGTACCTCTGTCTGTGATGAGGATCTCTGGGGCACCATGAGGCAAGACGATGTTCTCCACGAAGAACTTGGCTACCTCGGCGGCACTGCCTTTGGGCAAGGCCTTTGTCTCGGCGTAGCGGGTGAGGTAGCCAGTTGCTACGACGATCCACTTGTTGCCGGAAGTCGACGTCGGGAACGGTCCCAGTAGGTCCATCCCGATTTGCTGGAACGGCCGGTTAGGTGGTTCGATTGGCTGCAGAAGTCCCGCTGGCCTAGTCGGCGGTGTCTTCCGTCGCTGGCAACCTCGGCAAGTCTTAACGTAATGGGCGACGTCGGCAGGAAGGCGTGGCCAGTAGTATTTTTCCCGTATCCTTACGAGCGTGCGGGAAAAGCCGAGGTGGCCAGCCGTCGGGTTGTCATGCAGGGCCTGCAGAACTTCTGGTCGTAGTGCCGATGGTACAACGATAAGGTAGTTGGCCCGAGCCGGAGAGAAGTTCTTCTTTACGAGGACGTCGTTTTTCAAGAAAAATGACGCCAATCCCCGCCTGAATACTTTCGGAACAACGGCGGTCCTGCTCTTGAGGTATTCCACAAGGCCCCTGAGTTCCGGGTCGGCTTGCTGTCGTTCAGCGAAGTCGTCAGCACTTATGGTTCCCAAGAAGCAGTTATCATCGTGGTCGTCCTGCGGCGGTGCGTCGACGGGGACACGAGACAAGCAGTCGGCATCGGAGTGTTTTCTTCCGGACTTGTAAACGACGGTAATGTCGAATTCTTGAAGTCTTAGGCTCCACCGTGTGAGGCGACCTGAAGGGTCCTTCAAGTTGGCTAGCCAACACAAGGCGTGGTGGTCGCTTACAACTTTGAAGGGCCGGCCGTAGATGTAGGGGCGAAACTTCGATGTAGCCTAGATGATGGCCAGGCACTCCTTTTCTGTTGTGGAATAGTTGATTTCTGCCTTTGATAGCGACCGGCTAGCATAACTGATGACCCTTCACAATCCGTCGGTCTTCTGCACAGGGACGGCGCCGAGTCCTACGCTGCTTGCGTTGGTGTGGATTTCCGTAGCGGCGTGCTCGTCGAAATGCGCAAGTTTCGGAGGCGTCTGCAGGCGTCGTTTCAATTCTTGAAATGCCTGAACTTGGGACGTTTCCCAGCTGAATTCGACGTCGGCCTTCGTGAGTTGCGCCAGTGGCTCGGCGATCTGTGAAAATTCCTTGACGAAACGTCTGTAATAGGCGCACAAGCCGAGAAAACGGCGTACGGCCTTCTTGTCGGTGGGCGTCGGGAAGTCAGCGATGGCCGCTGTTTTCCGCGGGTCCGGGCAAACAACATCCTTGCTGATCACATGACCCAAGAACAAGAGCTCCTCGTACGCGAAGCGGCACTTTTCAGGCTTCTAAGTGAGTCCGGAGGTCTTGATTGCTTGAAGTACAGCTTCAAAGCGCCGAAGGTGTTCGTCGAAGTTTGAGGAAAACACAACGACGTTTTCCGAGCAAGGACCAAAAGGCATAACCTTGAACTCAAACAGACGGTCTGGTGTTATAAAGGCACTCTTTTCTCGGTCTCTCTCGTCGACTTCTATTTGCCAGTAACCGGTCTTGAGGTCCATCGACGAAAAGTACACTGTTAGCAAAAATAAGCCGAGATGGGAGTAAACGGCCTATCCTCTAGCGCACGCCCCGATGGGGGGTTTTATAAACTCCCTTCGGACGGAGTAAATAATTTACTTCCCAATAGTAGGGGGTTTTTGGGTGGAGTGAGGGGGGTTTTCGTTTTCAACCCAGCAGGGAGGTTCTGCAGGCAGCTATGGGAGTATATGTTTACATCCATCGAGGAGGTTTTGCAGGGAGCCATGGGAGTATATATTCATAACCATCGAGGAGCTTTTGCAGGGAGCCATGGGAGTATATATTTATAACCATCGAGGAGCTTTTGCAGGGAGCCATGGGAGTATATATTTATAACCATCGAGGAGGTTTTGCAGGGAGCCATGAGAGTATATATTTATAACCATCGAGGAGCTTTTGCCAGGAGTTATGGGAGTATCTGTTTACATCCATTGAGGAGGTTTTGTAGGGAGCTATGGGAGTATATATTTATAACCATCGCGGAGCTTTTGCAAGGAGTTATGGGAGTATCTGTTAACATCCATGGAGGAGGTTTTGCAGGGAGCTATGGGAGTATATATTTATAACCATCGAGGAGCTTTTGCAAGGAGTTATGGGAGTATCTGTTAACATCCATTGAGGAGGTTTTGCAGGGAGCTATGGGAGTATATATTTATAACCATCGAGGAGCGTTTGCAAGGTGTTATGGGAGTATCTGTTAACATCCATTGAGGAGGTTTTGCAGGGAGCTATGGGAGTATATATTTATAACCATCGAGAAGCTTTTGCAAGGAGTTATGGGAGTATCTGTTAACATCCATTGAGGACGTTTTGCAGGGAATTATGGGAGTATATACTAAGATCCATCGAGGAGCTTTTGCAGGGAGTCATGGGTGTACTTGTTTACATCCATCGAGAAGCTTTTGCAGGGAGCTGTGGGAGTATCTGTTCACATCCATCAAGGATTCATCTGTTCACATGCACCTGCTAGTATACTGATCTCAAAATTTCAAATATTGATTTTCCAGACTAAGCAATGCAAAATAGGTTTCCCAGCTAGCAGATACAAACATAAGCAAAGTAATGACTTGTAAAAAGAAAATTTATTGCACATGGTGAAGTCATAATATGCACATGATGACAGCATCTGAAGAATGCTAGCCCCTCAAGAATGATGATTTTCAAAACAGACAGCATACACTATTTTGGGGCCCACAGCGAAAGCTTCCAAAAATTTAGACCACCCCGAGTGATTTGCACATCATGCACCTAAATTTATGTACACAGGTGTCTCACACTTAACCTTCATCAAAACACAACCACAATGGCAAAGTTCAAACTCGTGCATTTCATGTCAGCCGCAGAGCACCACAGCCACTGTGCTACTGCAGTGCTGTTACGCAAAGCAGTCAGTGATGAGCTGCAATGCCACATTTTTTCGCTTTGAGCAAAGCATTGATTTGAGCAAAGGTGAATAGTTCAAGCCTATATTAGAGTGCATGCTGTGGGCTCACTGGGCACACTAATGCCTAAACGGGTAGCTAGTGGTCCAATGCAGCACCGGCGTTCGAGTTGATGTCACTTGTATTGATCTCGGGTCGGTTATATCAAAAAGATAACGACTCTTGTTCATGTGTTACTGGTGCAACCCGCACAGTATGAACAGAAAGTAACTCATCCGGCTGCAGGTTATGTCGAGACGATATGAAATACATTCAAACCTGACACAAGCACCTAAACACAGAGCAATGCAATGACTATATTCATTACAACAGCACATGTGGCATTCCAATTTGGCCATCTGAACTTTGTGGTACTGCAAGAGGTAAAAGAAACAGTAAAAGTACATGCATTTTTTATTTATACTGACTAGTGCAAGAGGGCTAAAGCCGCAAGAACCAAGGAAGATGCTGACACTTATTGCACTCTGAAACTAAATGAATAGGAAAATGAAAGTTCTGGCAAGTAATAAGAGTGCCGCTTTTAAAGACTGCGTTATGAAAGACCACCCAGACTAGTCGAGATGACAACTTCTAGAAGCTATAATTCAAATCTCGGGAAAATGAAATGTAAACAAAAATGTTTCACGCATGAACATGCCAATCTGGCAGCAAAGATGTTATAGAGAATTTTTCACTCTTTGAAAGACTAACAGTCTAAATAAATTGTCTCTAAGCCTTGCTTGAGCACAGCAACTGCTGCACTCGAGCATCCTCAAAGTTAACTGTTTTAGCAAGTCAGGATGCAGAGAAGTAGCAGTGTCTTGGTGTCTGCTTTTTCCACAGCAGCTTTGCAAGCTCCTGGCTGACATTTAATACGAAAACCAATACAAAGCAATGCCAGAAACAAAAATGAATTTAAAAAATACCACCTGCAAAAATAAGTTGCTTATTTAAACAAGATATATATGACAAATAACGCTAATACTATAATAGTTGTTGATTATGCTGCAAAACACTTTTGTGGCCCCGAACACTCGTTGCATTTACTAGAGCAACATCTACTGTTACTCCCCTATACAGGATCGCTTTAAAGGGGTGGTGCCACCACATTTGTGGCTTGCGCGTCTTTGCTGCGTTTCTTATAAGCTCCAGGAAGCATGATACCCGCACTAAGATTCATGTGTTCACGCTAAATAATTTAATATTGCCTCATTAATGTAGACAACTTTCGGTTTCTGGGCGCCGAGTTGAGCAGTGACATAGGAGTATAGGAGGCTTGGTCACGTGACCACGAAATGATGTGACGCACGTCGTTCTAAGAATTGTCTGCTCTCGCACACACGGGCTACACAAGCACCAGCAAAACAAACACGTCGACAAGTGCCATGCCTAGCTGCAGCAGCAGCAATTCTGACTCGGGCAGAAGTCTAGCACACAATAGCATACAGGCATGGACACTGCGCGGGCAACAGACCGGATGCCTTCAGCACTCGAGTACATTGAGTGCCTTCGCAGGATCGCGCGAAGATGCGCACCACTTAGCCAGGAAGCAATCGAAACTCGGCGAGTGATGCAGCAACCGATCATTTGCCGGTACGTATGTTGCGGAGGTCCGGAGATCACTCACGTCACTACAACTTTTGTTGCCCTTCCTAGAAAGCGCAGAATGGCGCAATTGGCGCAGCACGTCCACCACTGTATACAAAAGGTGTAGCCAGCCTTTTTTTTTTTTCCGGGTAGGAAAGGAGTTATGGACTAGACTGGCGAGGCCACATAGTAAGAAGGGAATTTTGAGTGGAGCACGTGTCTGTTATACCACTGGCATCAGCTGCCTGATCCTATGCCCACGTACCAACATGGCCGAGGCTGGCCTAAACATTTTACGCCTAGTCCTGCAACGCACAAACAAAAAAAAAACTGGCCAGTGGCACAACATTGCAGTATCTCAATCAGTAGAATGTCATATGCGAAGTACAGAGATACAAGTTCGATTTTCACCAGCAGCATGTTTTTTTTTGTTCAAATTATTTGTAAACTGCAATCAAACATAGCAATCAAAGGAGCCATGAAACCTAATTCACAATCATTGTCTGCGTTGTGGTCGTTAATCCTAGTGCGTTCACAACCAAGCAGGCAAAAGTTTAGTACATTTTGGTTGTGCACTTAATTAAATTTCTTTATAGACTGCGAGTGGGCTGAGAGCCGGGAAACACTGACGCACTCATGCGCCGTGATGCAACAAGCTGCTTGCTGTGCAAGCATCTACATTCCAAAAAAACTTTGTCGTTGGTCAGCTGCCTGCGCAATTGAGCTATATCAGCTTCCTTCAGCGTGCCACTGGAAGTAAACAATTTGCAGCAGCTGAAACACTGCCATTGAGCACAGCAGCAACACACTGACCACTTGAGGTAAGCTGGCTGATTTGATAGCAGATGATGACCCCGCTCCAAGCAGGACATGGCATCGCACATGCCAAAGGGAAATGGCTGTCATCGGCATTAGGAAAGGGGAGGTTTATAGCCGGCAACTTCTACTAATTAAAGACCAAAATATTGCTTTACTGTCCATTTTCCATATATATATATATATATATATATATATATATAGTCACGTGGTCGTGACGTCGACGAAGACAGCAGTCAGCATGTCCGAGATGAAATTGTTTATTTGGCCGAACTTGTGGCCGGGAAACTGAAAGTTAAACTACAGCAACACACTGATAGCGGCGAATAGAGCGTCGACCGTCGATCAACTGATAAGCGGTCAAGCGCGTCGGCTTTTATAGGGAGTGTGCACTGAAACTGAGCCGCAATGTGGCGCTGCGGTGCCCCCAGCTGGGCGCCATTTTTGCGGTTCTCGTGCAGCAGCCGACCCACGCTTGCTACTGTGTTTGCTGTGTGTACGCGCTAGGTGTTGTGTGGTGTTTCCTTGACTTCCGTGTACTCGCGTGTTTCATTAACGATAGTACGGCGTTGGAACTGTCCCCTACCACTGCGTGTTGCACGGATCTAGTCATTTGCCTGGCTGTGCAAGCGATCGCCGTGTTGCTGTAGTGAAAAGATGCTCAGCGACTACGCCAAGTCGCTGTCTGATCCCGAGCGCAGGAGATACCACATCAAAGTCGCAAAATGCGGTAGCGACGACCCCTTGGCGCTTTCCGATGACCAGTGCACGAACGATGTTGGCTGCTATCCCAGCGTAGACCGTGCGGATATCAACGATTATCTTGTTCACGGGGCAAGTTTCGTGACGCGGGAGCAGCTTGAGAGCTACAAATCCTTGGAGGCTCACAATTATGTCACAAGCGGCCTCGTGGAGCCACCAAGGGTGAAAACTCTTCGTGATGGCAACATCGTCGTCGTTTCAAAGGTAGGCTGTACATATTGTACCGCATGTTCCCGACTTAACGGCTTGCTCTAGGTATCCGTAAAGTTAGTGATCGGGTGCTAAAGTGGTAAAGCTTGCTATCAGTCGCTGATATGGCATCCAGCCTATCGCACTTTCTTGCCGCTATCACTAGATGGGCAGCCAAGTTGTCGCTGTGTTTCGCGTCTTTTTAGCGCTTGGAGCAGGGGCGGCGCCAGGATTTTGATGCTAAGGGAGGGGGGCACCGAAGACAAGCGAGTTCCTTCAGGGGGGCAGGGAACATATGCGTTGTGTTTTGACCATGTTTGCTCGAGGGGGCAGGCAGAAATTTAGGGGCAGCTCTAGCACCCCCCCCCCCCCCCGGCGGCTCCCCTGGCTTGAAGTAGTGCTTTAAAAATCTAATCGCGCGCGCTGAACACTGATTTATCTTACTATCAGCGCAGGTCCGCCACTCACAAGCGTTTAAAGAAAAGCCGCTGCTGCCTTGGCTACTAATCAAGCCTGATGAAGTTCTGTGCGCGCACTGCACGTGCATGGCTGGCCTTAGCGAGGCGTGCTCACACGTTGGAGCAGTGCTCTTTTACTTGGAGGCAGCAGTGACACGCCGGGATGGTCGATCATGCACGGATGGACAGAATGCATGGCTGCCACCGCATAGAGCTCTCCGCTTTGACGACAGCTCCGTTGTCTTCGCATACTGTGCTGATATAACTTTCGGCACGACATAGAACCCTACCCGTTGAAAGTTCTCGTCGTTGGGGCTGTTTCTTGTGCGGTTGGAGCAACCGTAAACAGCCCAGTTCACCATAGCCGATTGACGCAGCTCGACGCGCAACAACGTCCTGCGGCTTGGGCACTTTTACAAGTCCATGCAACACGCAGTGCTAGGGGACAGTTCCAACGCCGTACTATCGTTAATGAAACACACGAGTACAAGGAAGTCAAGGAAACACCACACAACACCTAGCGCGTACACACAGCAAACACAGTAGCAAGCGTGGGTCGGCTGCTGCACGAGAACCGCGAAAATGGCGCCCAGCTCGGGGCACCGCAGCGCCACATTGTGGCTCAGTTTCAGTGCATACTCCCTATACAGGCGCTATCGAACTTTCCAACGATATCGCTGGTGGCGGCGTTATTTCTCGACAAAGCTGGAACATTCGCGTGCGGCGCGCAATCTTAACAAAACGATCTACTACAATCGCGAAGTTTCTCGAACACTGCTTCGCGGACAGCGTCGAGCGTTGATAACCGTCCTTGCTGGCCAAACCCGAATACATCAAAATAAAACAAGAAGTGGGCGTGGCAATATATATATACACACATATATATATATATATATATATATATATATATATATATATATATATATATATATATATATGAAGGCATAATAGAGCACTATTTTTCACTGAAAGTTGCAAATTGTTAAGGAACTGTGTCATGGCCCCTTTAATTTCGCCTACATTTTCTCAATCTCTCAACATACAGTTGTGACAAAATAAAAATTGAGCCTCTTGTTTTTCGTAGTTCTTGCTTCAGACCAAACGTAATAGATATAAGCATGCAAAGGTGTTCCAACGCCTTTATCAGCATCCGCATGCATCTAAATGGCTTTTATGTGTTTTACATTCTGCTACACGAGTGAAGGCTGCCACTTCTGCATCTTCGGCGTGCTGCAGCACAGCATCGCACAGCTGTTGACAACCTCTTGAGAAGTCATCTGCGATGTTCTGTTTGAAAAGAACATCAAATTCCAAGAGTAGCGGAAAGTAAGGGGAAGAACATTACCGCAAATTTCCCGAAAACCACACAAGGGGCATACCAAAGCCTCCGATGCCAAAAAAGGAAAAAGCACCAACGCCTCGGAAATGGTTAGGCTCCGGAGGTGCTCATGCCGCTTCTCTGCAGTGGCCAGAAGGCGTGGCCTCAAATCACTTTCCTCAGCAAACGCTGCATTAAGCTGCAGCCACTCGCTGTGCCGCTCTACAGCTTCTGCAGTCTCCCCATAAACCACCAGATGACTGGAGTCCTGCAACGTATAAACAAGATTGCTGAGCCAAAGCTTTAAAAACATTCCAGCCTAACAAAAGAAACACCATCTCCTTGACTTTCGTTCTCAGTGAATCGCAATACTACGTTTAGCATTTAGCACTGTAGAGATATGAAGTGCACTGGCCCTGCGATAGACCCTCTTGCTGTTTATAAAGACAGAACCGAGACGGCTTCCGGTTTCGTCCCCAAGTGTAGCATACCAGTACTGATGGGAAAGAAAAGCCTTGGCGAGTAGCCCACACACTTTCTACACTTTTCTCTTTGTGTTTAGCCAGATATCTCAAACAAATATTATTCCAAGCTGTACACAAGGTTAGAGGCACTCTTCAGTTTTACGTGTCCTCCTTTCATCCGAAAACATAAAAAAAAAACTTTTCTTACTCAGAGACAACTTGAAAACACTGTTTCCGACTTGTTGTTAGAGAAAGATAAATGAAGTGACCAGAAGTTTCTTAGGGTACAAGATTTGCTGTTGCTATCGCAATCGGGAAAACGTTTATAGCCAGTGCACTTTGCATATCTCGACATGCAAACCATTGAACTGCAATCCTTCATTCACAAAATTTGTGGAATGAGAGTTTTCATGTTACCTACCTATGTAATGCCAGCAAAGTCTGAGAAGTTCTCAAGTGCAAATTCTGCGCGCATAAAATGTGCAACACAACACACAGCATAGTTACTGCCAGTGTTTCTGGCACCACACAAAAACAGTGTGCTTAGTGCAGAAAAAATGCAGTGTCTTGTTTTCTCTCTGTCAACGTTCCTTTGTGCTACAATGACATCTGCAGGTTTAAACGAACTCGCCCAAGAACTTAGCTTCATTTCGACTAGTCGCGAGTCATCAGCAAACCGTAGAGAATTGTTTCGACAAGCATTGCTTGTTCTGCAATGAACAAGTAGAGCGCTGTGCTATACCAGAATATTAGCCAAACACAAGAATCACTGAGTTTATTGGTTACAAAGGAAGCTGATTGGTGCATGGGGAGGTTAGCCTAGTAACAGGCGAGGCGTGCATTTCTGAAGAAATGAAGAGGCATGAAATAAAGAAAGTGAGAGGAAAAGAAAACTACAAAAAGAATACTCTTACGATAAGCAGCCTCGTCTTATTGAGGTTAAATACAAGCATAAAGAACTGTCAGTAACAATGAGTATTAGTTGTGATGCTGTACTAATAATTAAGTGAAAAGTATAAGTTGTCTTTGGGTATAAAGTGTCAAATGAAAACATAACACTCACGAAGAGGCGGCACAACTTCTTATTGGGAACGTGTGCGTCATGCTGCTGCGGCCTTTTGTTTTGATTCTGGGCTCTTTTCTCCATCATCTCTGGTGGGCAGTTCTCCACCTTCTTTCGCATGTTCTTAAACTTGTTCCGCAGGCTGAGAACCCATGACTCCTGTAAATTATATGAATTAGCAACAAATTAAACACTACGTAATGGAAACACAAGTGAGCTATGTGGCCATGAATACACATAAAATGTGGAATAAAGACGTTTGGAGTGTGGAAAAGCCCAATGCCTCAACGATCGAAAAAAGGCTGAGAAGGTCTGCAGTGTTATGATAGAGGGTATGCTTATATATATATTTCTTTCTTTCACAATATTTTCTGCAGGGAATCATCCTACATGGCCAGATATAAACAGCAGGTTTTGCTGCCAAGTTTCAGAGCGTCTGACAAGGACGACCAGTGAAAAATGGCCAGATTCGAGGCGCACTAGGAGCTGGATGCTGCATAACAATCCACACTGTCACAAAGATGCACGGGCAAGTTTCTTGCCAGAAGCATTGTTCGTCCAGCATAGTTACTGCATTAATAACATTTCGCTTCCGCTAAGTTATACCCGTGTCACACGGGCGTTTTGAAGGCCATTGAACCGATGGTCGATTGACTCAACGGGCATGCACATGCTGCCACGCGGGCGGTTTCGAAGGCTATTGAGCCAATGGCCCATCGAGTCACCGGAGCACCCCACAACTCCGTTAAAACTTCAACGGCCATCGAGCGGCAGAAGCGGAAGCGGCGTGATCGCGCCCCCTCGTACCCAGTGTGCTCGTACTCATGATTAGAAAAGAAAATATTTAATGAGTATGCATTGAAAGTAGTGTGTATGGGCGTTGTAGGTTATTTAATAAAGTATATGTGTCATTTGGAGCCACCATATTGGTCACTACGTTTTTTTTGCTCTGTACGCTCGTGCTCGTGCGTAATGCATTTTTTCTTCTTTGTGTCGATTTTGCTTTCAAGTTTTTTATTTATCATTCCGTATCAAGCTGTGTAGCGCTGCTTTTTTGTGTGTGTATTTGTAAGGAGAGAAAAAGGAAACTGTTTCTTTTGTTTGGTTTTTTTTGTTTGTGTTTGTGAGCTAGTGTTTTTGTGCTTGTCACCTTGAAATTCTGTTTCGCTGTTACTAATGACGGGGGAACAAGCCCGCAGACACAGCGCACTCCGAAACGCGTAAACACAACCGCCACAACCGCAAAACGACAGCCAAATAAAGCGGTTTTAACGTTGGCACAGTTTCGCTGCTCAACAACTTCAAAACTAATCATGCATTTAGTTTTTGTTTTCGCATTTCTTTTTATAATGCATTTATAATTACATATAAACAGTTTATTGAAATGTTTAAACAAAAACAACACACAAATGAGTGATTTTTAGTGGATTTATATTATTTCACTTACGATGCCATGAAAACGAAAATAAAGAAATACAGCGCCACACAACGTTTGCGAGAAACACCTGAATCACTCAACGGCCGTTGAAAACTGCCGTGTGGCAGCGCGCCAACTCCACTGAGTTCGACAGAGTTGTAGCATTTCGATGGCCATTGACTCAATGGCCTTTCAAACGTGCCCGTGTGACACAGGTATTATTCTTCTTAAAGTTTTAAGTCCACCTCACAGACTGTCTTTTTTGCAAGATTGTCTTAATTGAGCTAAATTTCCGCAGGGCACTTCATTCATTTGGAAAGACATCAATACTGTTCGCAAAGTGGCACAAGTGCTGGATTGGTGGACAAAATTTACAGTGCTTTTCAAAGACAACATGAACACATGTAAATAACTTCGTTGAAAATGTACACTCTCAACACCTTCAAAGCAGCAGTGGCACAAAGATTTATACTTGAGACCTGGCCTTCACTCGATGGCTTGGTATGCGTAAGGTTTTTGAGTGATGTATGAATTGCGTGCATTACGTAGAGGTTATTTTTTATTTTATTTCGAGGGCAAAGAGCGTCCGAGGGCTCAACGGGGGGGAGGGGGGGAGGGGCTTTCAGCACCTTGCGACTTCAACAGTATTATGATGCAATTTGTCACCTTCTAGGCCATGCCCACGGAGCAAGAATTCTTGAGGAGGTGAAACTCCGATCACTCGCATGTCCTGAGCTACGTCATTGATGGAAACTGCTTGGAAAAAAGAAAGACACTACATTGAATGCCATGTGGATGGTAGCTAGGAGTCAGCTTAAACGGCCCGTAAACAGGCTGCAACTTTTTTTTTACACCCCCCAAACCAACGTTTATAGATACTTTTTCAGTTTCCGAACTCCCCGCTTCGCCTGCGGGGAGCAGCCGGCCGGCTGCAGTTCCCGCCACCGCGGCGCTGCAGTCCAACTTTGAGCCAACCAAACGAGGGTCGTCTGCTACAGCTAGGTGCGATGTGCAGCGTTTATCCGACGAATTCAGGTTAAGAAAGAGCCCTGCCGCGCAACTTCTTGTTTTAGGCACGAGGAGTACAACTTCGGGCCTAGATACCCGATCTATGGCTTTCCGGGACCTCGGTAAAAACAGTAGTTCGCGTAAGTTACGCGTGCACTTGTAGATTAAATAGCAGTATACCGCCCTGTAATTTCTCGTTATTTCAGACACTAGATGCAAAATTCAGAGTTCAGCTGTATGAGCTACGTCTTAAAAGCCTCGGTAAATGCTGCGACTCATCTGTTTTCTGCTGATAGTTATTTAAAAGCTGGTTTCGCGAGTCTTAGCATTTGGATCTTCGACGCTCTGCACATTAGGTCAGCGTGCACTGCTCTAAAGCAAGTTGAAACTGAGCCCTTGCTGTAAGGTACGACCCTCGTTGAAAATCCCACTGAAACAACGTTATTTTTCCCTTCAGGTGACATAAACCAGTGGACTTTTTTTTTTCAAGTATTCAGATTTCTGGATGTCTGTCACTGGATAATATTTAGAATCATTCAAAGAAAAAACGCGAATTTTGCAATTTTTTTGTTATTCCTTGCTGTTTCATATTGTTTCCCTTATGTATATCCCCACTCCCCTCTGTAATGCCCTTGGGCCCTGAGGGTACAATAAATAAATAAAGAACAAATTTATTGACACAAGAACACTTGCCACGATCATACACTATTTCACTAATATGTCGCCTTTAGCTTACGAAATTGAAAATGCATGTTTAATGCATACTTTCCACGAGCATTCTAATTTCACACAAGTTTAGCTTTTTTTTCTTTCCCTCTGCGCTTTGATAGCACTGTCGTTGTCTTGGCACTTTTGTCTTGCAAAAAAATGCATCCGGGTTACAATACGCGAATCAACTCTGCAGTAAATTCGCTGTAGTGTTGTTTGTAGTGATCGCAGTGGTGTATCGAAAGGCAACTTATTCAGCAATTTACCGCTCGCCGAAACCACGTAGGTCAAATCCTCGTGGATGACAGTGCTCGTGAGGATGCAGTAGATGTCTTCTTTGAATTCTGCATTATAGAAAATGATTACCGGACGTTTTCCCGGCTCTTCAGGGACCGCCCAACTCCAGTTGCGGGGAAGCTGAAGTGCAGCACTTTTTTCCACTAGGTCAGAAAAACTGAAGTTCTCTGAAGGAGCGGGTACCTGTTGAGGGGAATCTTCCGGCAGATCGCAAGGCAGCTGTACAGTTTGTTAAGGTAGTACAGCTACCCTTTTCTTCGGCGACCTTCGTCTTCTGCGGCTGCATGACAAGTACACTGGCAGGTTCGGAAATAAACGAGGAACTACATCACTCCTCAGTGCCCACGCACCACGGTCGATTTCGACTACTTCTCAATTTATGGTATACTTAAGTGTCTTCAGTATGTCACCTTCTTGAAAGTGAAGATCGCATACCTTGCACGTCTTCCCCAAAGGTTTTTCCGCGCGTGGAATTGACCTTTGCCACTTCTGCAGTAACAATGGGTCCGACGGCGGAGAGAAAAAGTGGCGTTTCTGGGGTTTTTTTCTATACCCGCTGGTGCACCCGGGCACAAAACACGTCGGCATGACGTCCCGAAGGTCTACAGCATCACGCACAGGATATCAGAAGGTCCACAAGTACACATGTGCTCGGTGCGTCCACACGTGGGTAACGCTTGGATCGTGCCCGCGATATCAACAATCGGAGAGTCCTACGTCGTGGATGTCCGAGTGTCTGCATGAGTGTCGACGTCGAATTGTCTTCAGAAGACCGTGAAAGCCTGCCACGCGCACAGACGGCGACGAGGCATACACACAGATTAGAAAAAAAAATTGGCCGCGTATCTGCGTGCTTCGCTGCAAATGTCGTGTAGAGACGATAGAAGAGGCGCTGTGTGAGATATGGACGCCATCTGGCAATACGTCGGGAAACACGAGTGCTGTGTCGCGTGCTGGTAGTCCCGGCGCAGCAGCAGGCGAAGACCGGCGGTGACCAACGCGACCGGCGGGGACACCAGCCAGCCCGAAAACGCGGTTTGGCGCGAAGCGCTGAAGCAGAGAAACGTCCGCACTCAACGAGTACTCTCCACACACTCTTATTTACACGTCGCCTGGGTAAAACAGGAACGCCAGAGCGGCGCCCACAACCGGCAGCCTGAAGGCCGCCCACAACGCTGCTTTTTCATTTTTTAAATATTTTTTTTCACCTTCTTGGCCTTCTCAAAACTAAAGTTTTTCAACACCAACCCATGGCATTCGTACAGTGCAACAGAACCGAAACCGAAACACAACAATGAGCTCGTGCGAAGGGCACGGAGGAAGGCAAATTTCAGCGCAGTCGCATTTTCAGCTTTGTTGAAACAGCGCTCACTAGACGACGACAAAGTAAAAGAAGGCACAGGACAGGCGCTGCCTGTCATGTGCCTTCTTTTACTCGCTCAAGCTTCCATTCTTATGCATTTTCAGCGCAGCTTAAGAAGCTAGGGTCCTTAAAATTACGTATGTATGCATTTTCTATTAAAGGAACACGCCACCTAATACCTAGTGATGTTGCACCTCAGATATGCATGATATTTACTTTTTGATCGACAACGTTCACAAGTATGAACAGCCGTACCAGTTCAAGACGGCTGGCCCTTGGGCAAGTGGTTCAACTTTGGCCGAGTGGCTGAATCGAGGGACGTGCCGACAAACAGAAAGACAGACAGAAAGACAGACAGACCAAAATTTCTGCGTTTATGTTCCCCAAGAAAGACTGTCGTCTTTAAAAACGGCACCACCGAACACCAACACAGACACGACTGCGACGGCAGGGAAGCGAGCGGAGAGTGGAGAGCGGCTGTTTACTTGGCGCAAAGTTGGACTGCAGCGCCCCCACACTCCCTAGGAGCAAATCGCGCCCGCCTCGAAAGGAGGAGTTCGGAAACTGAAAAAGTATCTATAAACGTTGCCCCAAACAAGCTCGCTAATTCGTACACTAGACCGCGGCGATCACGTTTTCCGAATGTTACAGCGCTGCGCGGCGCGCAGACCGTCCATTTCGAAAAACAATTCCCGCGCTTCTTTCCTACGCCTGACCAAGCCTCCTCGTACGCGCAGTGACGCAAACTCGGCGATCGGTGAGTTTACGCAGCACTGAGCACGTCGATTGGTGAAAACCAGGTCTCAACAAATAGTAGTCGAGTTAACGTCAGTTCCTGTTCCCACCCACCGCTACGAAACTGCACCTTGTTTCTTGGCACCGTGGTGATGCGGTGTTGGCCACGCAAAACGCTGCCGGGAGGCGTGTATCCGAAACATATCCCCTAGGATGGCTGGGACCCATACTGCGCCGCTGAGCCGCTATTGGCTGGAGATGGTCACGTGACCTATGCGCAGTTCCGGTATTTTTTTGTTTTTGTTTGTTTTCAAGCAACATGGCAGCGCCCATGTTCGCGTTTGTTTTGCGCTGAAGTGATGCCCGCCGCGTAGAGATGACGCCGAAATGTTTGAGCCTTTCGCTGACAAGCGCCCATACGCGGTTCGTTTTACGATGGACGCAGTGGTGATCAACATTAATCCGGGAGCGTGTACACGGCGTCGCCCCCTTTGGCGTGCTTTATAACGCGATCGTGTGTTATTTCTCGTGGGGTTTGTCCCTCATTTGCCACTGGATACCTACGCATGTGGGTATTGATGACAATGAAGACGCCGATCGCCTAGCTTCAAGCTGTGCCCACATCGAATGTGACTGCCAAGAAATTTCATGCCTGTTTGACAACGCTCGTCTGTTGATCCGCTGAAATCTTTTGAAGCAGCACCCTGACCAGCGTGTAGCAAGCGGATTGTTCCCCGTATTCGTGGTCGTGGATTGCCTCGTCGTCACAGAGCCCTCTTATATAAGCTAGAAGTTGGCTTTGTCTCAGTGCGTGGGATATTATTCCGTCAAGAACGTGTAGACAGTCCGTCATGTACCCCGCAGGGGCGTCTGTGGAAGCAGGCGTTTGGTGTGTAGCGACACCACGGACCCGAGCTAACGGGGGGGTTTCGACCCCCTCCCACGCCTAGCCGTGCGTGGCTTCGCCGTGTCCGGGGAAAAGGGGATCCTGGGGGTTGAGCCGACGCCGGGTGATTGGACCTTTAAGGCCCCCCGGCAGAGGCAACACACCCCTTTGGCCCCGGCTTCACGTAGACGGCACCCCTAGGCTGACCCACCCAGGGGAAATCGGCGGTCACCTTTTCCTATCCCCCTCTATGATCTTTCACTTTCCTATCTTCTTTCGTAGCTGTCCTGTCTCCTATTCCCTTCACTTACTTCGCAATTTTCATAGGTGCAAGGGTTGATGCTTGGGCAAGTTAGTGTGGATTCATTTCAAAAAGGTTTACAGCGCAAGAACGATTAGGAAGGGACGAGACAACAGAGGTAAAGAGCGCTGACTTCCAACTAGTCTTTATTTCGATAAGAAGTGCATATATACATGGCAAGGGAGAGGGCGCTAGACAAGAAAAGAAAGAAAGGATATACAGGTGCTGCCATCGTTGCCTCATCATCTCCAATACAGCGCGCATATCACCACGTGTGCCCTAAAACCCAGCCAGGTAATCAATTTCTTGATTTAGAAGCGCAATGGAGGGAGCACTAACGCACTTATCTCCTAGCTTATGTATGAAATCAGCTTCAATAACTTCGCGAGTTAGCTGATCCCTATGCCTCGCCATCACTTTGCTCTGATTGAAGCCGGGTGTACACCCGCAGTCACGGCAATGAATGCCGATGTGGCCCTGGACCGTGTTGAAGACGTTATTGTGGTGTTCGCGCAAGCGGTCATTTAGGCATCTGCCCGTTTGACCGATATAGCTTTTCCCACACGTCAGTGGGATTGAATAAACAACCCCCACTGCGCAGGAGACGAAACGTGTCCTGTGGTTCACAGAACACACAGGAACCCGTGAGGGCTGAGCGTTCACCATTTTGCACAACTTCTGAAGCTTCTCGGGAGCCGAGAAAGCCACCTGCAAGTTGGCACGCGCTCCAATCTTCTTCAGCCTATGTGACACATTGTGCACGTACGGCAACACAACGAGGCGCTTTTTGTTGGTGTTTTCACGCTCTTTGCGTTTGTCTCCTTGCCGAACCTGCTTCAGTAGCTTTTCAGCGACAGCAGTCAGCAAAGCCTTAGGGTACCCGGCGTCTTCGAGCCGGCGTACTTGCGCTTGAAAACTACGTTGCAAGGCGTCAGGGCAAGACTTTTTCAGAGCACTGGCAAGGCATAGGTTTGCAATGCTGCGCTTGATTAGTTTCGAATGCGCTGAGCTGTAGGGCAAAAGTGGTTTACCATTTCTTGGCCGATACATCCAGCATATATGAGAAGAAAAACATGAAAGTTCCAAATCAAGAAACCTCAATGAATTGTTTACAGGGAACTCGGAAGTCAACTGCAACGGTTGCAGAGAGCTCTGGAAAGTGGCTACAGTTTTTTGCCCTATTTCATGAAAATGCTCTTCTGCACAGTCAACAAGAATTAAGAAATCATCCACAAATCGGCACACTTTGACAACAACGGAATCATCTAGTTCGGATGCTATGACGCGGTCATGATGCGCAAGATAAATATCGCTCAGGATCGGTGCCAAACATGACCCAATGCAAGTGCTCTGAAAAAGTCTTGCCCTGACGCCTTGCAACGTAGTTTTCAAGCGCAAGTACGCCGGCTCGAAGACGCCGGGTACCCTAAGGCTTTGCTGACTGCTGTCGCTGAAAAGCTACTGAAGCAGGTTCGGCAAGGAGACAAACGCAAAGAGCGTGAAAACACCAACAAAAAGCGCCTCGTTGTGTTGCCGTACGTGCACAATGTGTCACATAGGCTGAAGAAGATTGGAGCGCGTGCCAACTTGCAGGTGGCTTTCTCGGCACCCGAGAAGCTTCAGAAGTTGTGCAAAATGGTGAACGCTCAGCCCTCACGGGTTCCTGTGTGTTCTGTGAACCACAGGACACGTTTCGTCTCCTGCGCAGTGGGGGTTGTTTATTCAATCCCACTGACGTGTGGGAAAAGCTATATCGGTCAAACGGGCAGATGCCTAAATGACCGCTTGCGCGAACACCACAATAACGTCTTCAACACGGTCCAGGGCCACATCGGCATTCATTGCCGTGACTGCGGGTGTACACCCGGCTTCAATCAGAGCAAAGTGATGGCGAGGCATAGGGATCAGCTAACTCGCGAAGTTATTGAAGCTGATTTCATACATAAGCTAGGAGATAAGTGCGTTAGTGCTCCCTCTATTGCGCTTCTAAATCAAGAAATTGATTACCTGGCTGGGTTTTAGGGCACTCGTGGTGATATGCGCGCTGTATTGGAGATGATGAGGCAACGATGGCAGCACCTGTACATCCTTTCTTTCTTTTCTTGTCTAGCGCCCTCTCCCTTGCCATGTATATATGCACTTCTTATCGAAATAAAGACTAGTTGGAAGTCAGCGCTCTTTACCCCTGTTGTCTCGTCCCTTCCTAATCGTTCTTGCGCTGTAAACCTTTTTTTCATAGGTGGCTTGGGTTAACCTTGTGCAAGTAGCCAACCTTGGTCTATGCGCATTTGGTTATAGTAGCGATGTACGGCTGGCGTCTGCATGTTTTCAATTCCGTGAATCTTGTAGCGTCCCCATGTTGGGCTCCGTGGTGGGTGGCCGCCATTGCTGCTGAATCATTTTCCATTATTATGCATAGAGCATTCCCGTTAATAAGCGATCGTGCCGCTTCAAAGCGTGTGCGCACCGAAGACTTGAACTTTCTAAGCCGACCAAAAGAAATATTCCCTACCTATCACGTAGTCCACTGTGAAAAGACTGACAAAACAGCTAGAACCGTGTCCCCATTTGTAGTATCCAGAACACTGACAGATACCTTAGGTGCTGGTTATAAAGTCACAAAAATGGCCAGTGGCGACCTGCTTCTCCAACTTCATGACAAAATACAGTTTGATAAATTAAAGAACCTCGTAACTTTCGGCGAAATCCCCATCACTGTCACACCCCATCGATCAATGAATTCCGCACGTGGAGTCGTGTCAGATACAGACTTCCTTGATCTTACTGAGACCGAACTCCTAGAAGGCTGGAAAGATCAGCACGTGTCCAATGTGAAACGAATTATAATCAGGAGAAATAACCAAGAAATTCCCACTAAACACCTAATACTGACCTTTTCTACAAGTGAACTGCCACAGAGCATTGAAACCGGGTATACAAAAACAGCTATTAGACCATACATCCCGAACCCCCGCAGATGCTTCCAATGTCAGAGATTTGGCCACGGCTCTCAGAGCTGCCGTGGTCGACCTACCTGTGCGAAATGTGGTGTCCAAGGCCATGCCTCGGACACCTGTAATGAAACACCACACTGTGTGAACTGCGACGGCGACCACGCTGCGTATTCACGTGCCTGCCCAAACTGGAAAAAGGAAAAAGACATAATTTCATTGAAGGTTCGAGAAAACATCTCATTCAAGGAAGCACGCAGAAGGTGCTCGGCCTTTCACGGCCAAACCTATGCTGATGCGGCGCGTCAGGGGGCAGCGTCGCATCGGCCACCGCCACTGTCCCGGCCCACGCAAAGTGAGCCATCGACCGTGGCGGCTGCCCCCATGGTGGCAGCAGTCAAGACTGCTCCACCTACCAAGCCACTGATCCAGGCGACTCCAGGGTCGTCGGGTCTTACGACCACGCCTCGCCAGGCGAGGTCGGAAAAACAAACCAGCAGCTCGCGTACGCGGGCGTCCAGTGCCTCACACGAGGCAATGGACACAACTCCGGTACCCCTGGTACCGAAAGAGAGGCGTAGCTCCTTGGAGCGCGCCAAGAAAACAAAAAAGCCGATAACAGCGCCCGCCGACGGCTCTGTTACTTAAGTTCCAACTTTCCGTTTGAAAAACAGCTACTTCCTTTTCGTACACACAGCACTACTTCACTTCCAATATGGAAACACAAATCATACAATGGAACGTCAGAGGACTCCTTAGAAATCTCGACGATGTCCAAGAACTATTACACAAACACTCACCAAAAGTGCTGTGTGTACAAGAAACACACTTAAAATCGAAACACACCAACTTCCTACGTAGTTACATTATTTTTCGAAAGGACCGGAACGATGCCATGGCGTCATCCGGTGGTGTAGCCATTGTAGTTAATCAAGGAATAGCATGTACACACTTACCACTCCAAACGTCCCTCGAGGCAGTAGCTGTTCGAGCGGTTCTTTTGAACAAACTCGTCACCATTTGCTCGCTCTACATACCACCACACTACCAACTGCAATAACATGAATTTCAGTCTCTAATAAATGAACTCCCAGAACCTTACCTGGTCCTTGGGGACTTTAATGCACATAGCAGTCTATGGGGCGACTCTCGCTGCGATGCACGAGGTCGTCTGATTGAACAGTTCCTCTTCTCTTCCGGTGCGTGTCTGTTGAATCTGAAAGAGCCAACATATTATAACCTCGCTAACAATACCTACTCGTCCATAGATCTCACCATTACATCTCCATCACTTCTACCTTTATTCAAATGGAAAGTCGGTAATAATCCTTATGGAAGCGACCACTTTCCAATAGTTCTGAGTGCACCGATAACGTATGAATGCCCCCCACAGTTTCCGAAATGGAACATTGAAAAAGCCGATTGGGAAAAGTTTCGCAAAGTTTCTAGCTTAAGTTGGACTGATATGTGTGGTTTAAACATAGATGGAGCCGTAGAGTACTTCACAGCTTTTCTCACGGATGCTGCAACTAAGTGCATCCCACAAACAACTGGATTGCCCGGGAAACGACGTGTCCCGTGGTGGAACACTGAGTGTCAAAATGCACGCAAAGAACAAAACAAAGCATGGAGGTTGCTTAGAGACTCCCCGACAGCCGAGAATCTCGACAGTTTTAAAAAAATAAAGTCTCAAGGCAGGAGAACGCGCCGACAGGCAAGAAGAGAAAGTTGGCAGAAGTTTCTATCGGGCATTAATTCATATACACAGGAGGCCAAAGTGTGGAACATGGTTAGCAGGGTAGCAGGTCGACAAGCACATTCACTTCCTCTAGTAAACACACAAGGCGACAGCTTGGAAGACCAGGCGAACTTCCTAGGCGCACACTTCGAAGAGGTGTCGAGCTCGTCGCACTACTCTGAAACTTTCCAACGATACAAAACACGAATCGAAAAACAGAAACTAGAGCGCAAATCCACAAAACACGAAGCATACAATGAACCTTTCTGCATAGCTGAGCTACAAGCATCGCTTAATTGCTGCAATAATTCCGCCCCAGGCTCCGACCGTGTTGTATATGAAATGCTGAAACACTTGTCATCTGAAACTCAAAAAGCCCTCCTTTCACTTTACAATGCTGTTTGGTTTTCCGGCGAGATCCCATCGGCCTGGAAGGAAGCCATTATCATTCCGATTCTAAAACAGGATAAGGACCCATCCTCCGTTGCGAGCTACAGGCCCATTGCACTGACAAGCTGCCTCTGTAAACTCTTTGAAAAAATGATAAACCGCCGACTTATACATTTCCTCGAAGCAAACAAATCACTTGACCCATACCAGTGCGGTTTTCGAGAGGGTAGATCTACCTCTGACCACCTTATCCGTATCGAGGCACAAATTCGCGACGCTTTTGTCCACAAGCAATTTTTTCTTTCGGTGTTCCTCGATATGGAGAAGGCTTACGACACCACATGGCGCTTTGGAATATTAAGAGACCTGTCCCACTTAGGTGTACGTGGAAGAATGTTAGATATAATTGAAAGTTACTTGTCCAATCGAACATTCCGTGTTCGAGTGGGCAATGTACTCTCCCGAACATTTGTCCAAGAAACGGGAGTTCCGCAAGGTGGGGTACTGAGTTGTACACTTTTTATTGTCAAAATGAATTCCTTGCGCCTGTCAATCCCGCGTAACATATTTTATTCCACATATGTCGACGACGTGCAGATCGGTTATAAATCTTGCAACCTTTCAATGTGCGAGCGGCAGGTGCAACTTGGTTTAAACAAGGTAACCAAATGGGCAGATGAGAACGGGTTCAGCCTTAACCCGCAAAAAAGTACTTGCGTATTATTCTCAAGAAAGAGAGGCGTCCATCCGGATCCGGACATTGAGCTGCACGGTCAGCGGCTACTTGTGAAAACGGAGCACAAATTCCTAGGCGTAATTCTAGACACGAAACTTACCTTCATACCACACATAAAGTATATTAAGAACAAATGCATAAAAACTATGAATATTCTGAAAGTATTGTCACGCACTACGTGGGGTAGTGACAAGAAGTGCCTGTTGAATCTCTATAAAAGCCTCATACGCACACGTCTAGATTATGGAGCGGTAATTTATCAGTCTGCGACACCGAGCGCGTTGAAGATGCTTGACCCTGTCCACCACTCGGGCATTCGTCTTTCTACGGGTGCTTTTCGCACCAGCCCCGTGGAAAGCCTCTACGTCGAAGCAAACGAGTGGTCGCTCCACCTGCAGCGATCTTACATGTCTTTTTTATATTACCTCAAAGTGAACGCAGACAAGGAACACCCATCACACCCCACAATTAATGATTTATCTAGTTCTGCCCTTTTTGACCACCGTCCTTCGGTAAGACAGCCCTACTCACTTCGCATGAGGGGCTTAGCCGAGGAAATGGGTGTGCCACTTTTCGAACACTCTCTAATGGCTCCCGCTCCACAACTACCGCCGTGGCGGTGGCTGCTCATAGATTGCGATATATCTTTCGTGGAAGTAACGAAACACGCGCCTATTGCACATATCCGTACATACTTCCTCGAACTACAGCACAAATACACTTGTCCAGAATTCTTTACAGACGCCTCAAAGTCCAATACCTCTGTGTCTTACGCAGCCGTTGGTCCATCCTTTTCCGATTCCGGTATTCTGCACCCTAATTCAAGTATCTTCACAGCAGAAGCTTACGCGATACTTGCGGCCGTTAAACACATTAAACAGTTAAAACTACAAAAGGCAGTTATCTACACAGACTCCCTAAGCGTGGTCAAAGCATTAAAAACTTTGCAAAAACACAAAAACCCTGTACTTGTCTCGCTATACACTCTTTTATGCACGATATACACACTCGAGCAACATGTCGTAGTGTGCTGGGTGCCAGGGCACCGCGAGATTCAAGGCAACGTGTTGGCAGACCAGCTAGCAGCATCCGCCCACGAAAACAGTCCCAATACATTCATAGCTATTCCCACACTAGACCTAAAACCCTTCCTCAAAAGAAAGCTCAGGGCCTTTTGGCAGGGCACATGGGACATTCAGACACAAAATAAACTACACGTTGTCAAACCGCATCTGGGAAATTGGCCGCCAGTATCGAAGTCACGCCACACGGAAGTTACACTCTGCAGACTTAGAATCGGTCACACACATAGTACACACACACACCTTCTGTCTGGTGGAGATCCACCTTTGTGTGCACGATGTGGTGAAGCACTAACCGTGCTTCACATTTTAATACAGTGTAAAGAATTAGACACACTTAGGAAAAAACACTTTCCACTGCCCTACCAACAACAAATTCCATTACACCCATCAATGTTCATCGGTAGGGAACCGGTTTTTAAACACCAATCACTACTCACGTTTTTAGAAGAAGTTCGTAACTTTCACGTTATCTACCCAGGCATTCCGTAGCGTGGCCTCCTAACAGAGGCTGCTGCTGCGGTAGTCACACCTAAAGAAGCACCGGCCTCGCAGCCCTTGGTCTCAAGGGCGTTGACGAGGCATTCGTGCTCATGCCATATACCCGTAGTTTCATTACGCTATTAATTCTCTCGCTATTCATTCCCACTACCCATACATTTCACGTCACGCTCATGATTTTAATACATATATGTTTTACCCGCCTTTTGCGCGAGGAATTTTAAGGCCCTTTTACAGCCGCTTACCATAATCATTGTTCATATTCGTTACTATGACCTGGCGCTCTTTGGCCATCAAGTGGCCCTTGCGCCAATAAACATCACATATCATCATCAGTCCGTCATGTAGGTCATGTGAGACACTAGAGCACAAATTTTAGTGTCCCGCATTCGTTATGCAGCGAGCACTTCTTATTTGTGTTTACGTCTGTGTTATTTGTTTTTTTTTCCTCTTTCTTTCCCCCCTATCTTCATTTCCTCTGCTCTCCCTGCCCGTTCAAGGAGCAGGCAGGAGTTGTGCCCCTTTAGGTGGCAGTTGTCAGCCTGTACCCTCTATGTTTCTTCTGTGTCTTCGTGTTTTCTATGTATTAAAACCTAATAATAATAGTAATAATAATAATGATAACAATTGACATGACGCAAGAAACCCTATAACTTAATTTTGCTCGCTATGAGTGCATTCTTATTCAGCTATGGTGAAAAAAAGAGAAAGAAAAGACAGGAGGCACTTTGTGGATATTTGTTCATTCTTCACAACACGGCTCGATGCCGTTAAAATGAAATTTAGCGCAATATAAATGTAAAAAAAACGTGTTTCGGGAATTGCGTTTTCTAAATGATAAACTTCCAAGCTTCTGGTAAGTGTACCTCATTTTCAAAAAGGCAGGGAGCAAAGCATACTCTTTTATGTGAACTAACGTAATGTTAATGGGTGCTCTGCTGCATTGAACTACTACTTCAACATGTAATGGGACATGTTATGTACATGTCAGCATGCAATGCATCCATCACAGTGAATCGGACATGCAGAACCAAGTAGTAATGTCAATTGATTGCCCATCAGGGCCCGAATATCGAAACCAAAAAAGGACATACATTGAAATGGAGGACGGTTAACAAACTTAACGACACGATCATAAAAAAAAAAACTGAGCACGAACAGAAGAAAGCAGAAGTCGATTCAAGAAATGATGTACTTGGAGAATATACCTATATTTTGCAAACTCTCAACGTGGTACATTATAGTAGGAACATGTTTACTGTAAGAAATATGCAAAGACAAAATATACAGCACCCCTAAAACTACCCCCACCCCCTACCCTCCAATAATTACTCCAGTAAATGGGTGCACATACCACTTGGATATGCAGTACAGAAATAACGACATATGTCGTGAAATTGGAGCACAGGCTCTTCTTTATTAATGTTATGTTCAAGGTTCACTAATGACATCAAAATAGCACGCAAAATCCCATCCCATCCTTAAAAAGTGTTTGTTTTCCCTTTGCACTTGTCTAACAAAACAGTGCACTGTTTATTCTCATTACCTGCCCAACAGCACATATCTTCAACTTGTAAACCATGCTGCTATTTTCCTGTATATTATCATTTTACACTGACTGAAACTTTCCATTCAATTGTATATTGTGCCTAGATTTTAATCAGGCAAGCTTATTGTCGTATAAGGCGTCACTGCCGACTACGGCGCCAGGAGATGGCACGTGCTCGGCGGCCGCCTCAGCGAAGACGACGAAGAGGAAATAAAGAATGAGGAACGAATGTTTCCTTTGATGTGCCTTAATTGATATGCACGACACAACATATTTTGGCGACGAGGATTTACGAGCCCATGTGCTACCGGTCTGACCTTCATCTTCGTGAGTGTTGTACGTACGCCTGTCGTCCTCTACGATGAGTGTTTCTGGACTACAACCACCACCCCCGTTCCTGCCGTCACCTGGACACCCGGTCATCCCTTGGGAGCAATGGATACAAGCCTTCAAGAATTACATGGTTGCTTCGGGCGCCTCCGACCTACCTGCTCTTCGGCGGAAGGCGATTCTGCTCAACTGCTTGGGCTTGGAAGGACAGCGCATCTTCCAGACTCTAACGGCAACGGACGACCCGGGCCTTGCGGCTTCGAGCCCCACGGAAGGGACGTTGGCGTCTCCTAGCCCGGATGACTTCGACCGTGCCATCGCGACGCTGGAAGGTCATTTCAGGAGCAAGGTGAACGTCACTACTGCGCGTCACCGGTTTCGTCGACGTACACAAGCCCCAGGTGAGACTGCGGCGGATTACATCACCGCTCTGAGAAGTTTGGTAGGAGCGTGCGATTTTGGTGACTTGGCGGACGACATGATACGCGACCAGCTGATAGAGAAAACGACCAGCGAGTATTTACGTGAACGCCTTCTGCTGGAAGAGTCCCTAACGCTTTCAAGGGCCCTTACTATTGCAAAACAGCATGATCAGGCGACAAGTGAAGCCAGAGAACTGTCCCGAAAGGAATTACAAGTTCATCGTGTTAAAAATAATTCAAAGGAGAGAGAGAAGCATTGTAGCACGTGCACATGCTATAAGACGCAAAGTCAAAGTCAACGATCCTTCAAAGAGCAGGAATGCTATCGTTGTGGTTCGGCGGAGCACCTTGCAAATAGCCCTCAGTGCAAGGCCAAGACACATAAGTGTCGAAAATGTGAGAAAATTGGCCATTTGGAAAAGGTGTGCAAGTCGCTACGAAAGTTCGCGAAAAATGTTCAGCATGTCGCGGAAGATAGCGATACAGCTGACCCAGACGATCACTTAAGTGTGTGTCAAATCTGGAGCCGAAAGAAAGGAATTTACGCAGTATTAGAAATTGAGGGAATTTCTGTGTCATTCTTGATAGACACTGGATCATCGGTTTCCATTCTGGCTGAGGACCTTTACAAACGTCACTTTTCTAAAGTGTATCCTCTGACATCTACGTCCGTTCAGCTTCTCGATTATTCCAAGTCCGCCATTCCAATTCAAGGATGTTTCATTGCTGCGGCCTCATTGCATGGTCGATGCACTTCTATCTTATTGTACGTTGTGCCTGGAGGAACAACCATTCTTGGATTAGATGGCATCGCGGCTCTGGACATGAAGATTCAGGGGTCACCGCTTAAGTGTCTTCTGATGACGCAAGAAACTCCTGTGTTGCCTGAAGAGTTACGTTTCGAATTCGAGCACCTATTTTCAAAAGAGCTCGGAACTGTTAAAGGCTTCTGTCACAAGGTCAAAGTTCGCGCGTCTGTTCAACCAGTGGCCAGCAAGCTGAGACGGCTGCCACTTGTCATTCGCGAGCAAGTCTCGGCAGAAATACAAAAATTAGAAGCCCAGGGCATCATTGAGCGCGTCGACTCGTCAGAGTGGGTGTCACCCATTGTGGTAGCTAGGAAAAAGGATGGCTCGATTCGCATGTGCGTTGACCTACGGGAGCCAAACAAAGCTGTGGTAGTGGACAGTTTTCCTTTGCCACAAACTGAAGAACTACTGAACAGCTTGGCTGGGGCGCAGCGATTCTCAAAGCTCGACTTAGCTTCTGCGTACCACCAGTTACCACTCAGTCCAGAGAGCCGTGACCTTACTACCTTCATAACTCATGACGGACTCTTTCGCTTCAAAAGAGTTTGCTTCGGACTAGCATCGGCGCCCTCAGCATTTCAAAAGATGATGCATTTGATCCTAAAAGGGTACAAATGCGTCTTATTTTACATTGACGACATCATCGTGTATGGACGCTCCCGCGAGGATCATCTGGGCAATTTGCGCGCTGTTTTGAAACGGCTCTCTGATGCGGGCCTCAGGTTGAACCACAAGTGTGTTTTTGACGTCGCAGAGCTGACTTTTCTTGGTCATGTTGTCAGCGCTAGAGGGTTATTCCCACTTATGTCATCCATTGAGGCGATAACCAAGGCACCCTCACCTAAAAACATCAACGAACTTCGTTCGATGCTGGGACTTGCAGGTTTCTACTCCAAGTTCATCCCCCATTTTTCTGACGTTGTGGAGCCAATGCGGGCCTTGCTTCGAGGAAATGCACCTTTCGTTTGGACTGCGGCAGCACAAGGCAGTTTGGAGCGACTGAAAGCTCTTCTAACATCTTGCGAGGTTCTTCATCTTTTCGATCCTCACTTACCGGTGTACGTCACGACTGATGCCTCAGGATATGGATTAGGTGCGGTACTTCAGCAAGATAACGGAACCTCACTGCAAACTGTCGCGTTCGCCTCGCGTACTCTGCAGCCACATGAACGGCAGTACTCAGTTGGCGAACGCGAGGCTCTTGCCTGCGTCTGGGCTTGCGAACATTGGCACGTTTACCTGTGGGGGAGACCTTTTATCTTACGGACTGACCATGCGGCATTGGTTACGCTTCTTTCAACGAAAGGTACCGGTCACCGTCCATTAAGGATTGCGCGCTGGTCCTCACGGTTGCTGTGCTACAACTACACCGTGGAATACAGAAAGGGTAGCGAAAACGTCGTGGCTGACGCTCTTTCCCGGCTGCCCGTACAGAGTTTACTCCGCGATGCACCCGAAGAAGAATTCATATGCTTCCTGTCTCCAGTCGTTACCATGCAAGAGCTTCAAGAAGCCAGTGCCAACGACCCCGCTCTCTCTCAAGCCAAGCACTTCACGATTACTTCTTGGCCTGACAAAAAATCCTTGTCGAAAGAGCTGCTGGCTTACTTTCATGTGCGAGCTGAACTCTCAGTTGTAAATGATATCTTGT
This sequence comes from Rhipicephalus sanguineus, assembly GCF_013339695.2. Classification (NCBI taxonomy): domain Eukaryota; kingdom Metazoa; phylum Arthropoda; class Arachnida; order Ixodida; family Ixodidae; genus Rhipicephalus; species Rhipicephalus sanguineus. The sequence continues at coordinate 140,275,648 of NC_051179.1, read as the reverse complement.
GCCGGGGTGAAAGGATTGTCGTGCCAGCGTCTATGACACGCCGTTTTATGGATCTGGCCCATGAGTCACATCCAGGCATTAGTCGCACCAAAGCTCGCCTGAGAGAGTCCTATTGGTGGCCGTGGATGGACAGTCACATTGAAGAGCTTGTGCGCACATGTGTGATTTGCCAGTCCTGTGACAAGTCTGCACGTACCTCTGCAGCGCCAATGCAACCCGTTCCTCTTCCTGACAAAGCTTGGGAAAAAGTTGCAATCGACATCGTAGGACCTTTCACGCAAGCTTCAGCCGACTGCCGTTTTGCCATTACAATCATTGACTATTACAGCGAGTGGCCTGAAGTGGCTTTCGTAAGAGACGCGACCACACCTACAGTGAAGAAATTCTTACTTGAACTTTTTGCATGCGAAGGATACCCACGTGGTCTCGTATCCGATCATGGGCCACAGTTTTCATCAGCAAATTTTGAAGAATTTCTCGCAGAACGTGGAATCAAGCATTACAACTCTTCTGTGTACCACCCGCAAGCTAACGGCTTGGTGGAACGATTCAACAGGGTATTGAAGTCATACATACAACTGGCTCTGTTTGAACGCCGTGATATAAAAATAGCCATGCTTGATTACCTGTAAATATATCGATGTACGCCTCACGCGACAACTGGTGTTGCGCCCGCTGTACTTCTTCATGGACGCCAACCTCGAACAAGGCTCGACATAGTGGGCATGCCCGACAAATGCTTCAGCACGGACCCGTCAAGGGCGATTGAGCAGTTGCGAGAGCGCGTGAAAAACAAGCAAACCAGGTCGAAGAGCTATACAGATGAAAAACGCGGAGCCAAGGAACCAAACTTCGCCGTTGGTGATTACGTGCGGGTTAAATTATCTGCCATTCCTGGGAAGCTATCTTCACAGTTCTCCGCGCCCAAGAAGATCGTTGAAAAGCGTGGACCAGCCTCGTACTTGTTGGAAGATGGACGAGTGTGGAACGCGTCCAAGTTAGCTGCTGTTCACCCTGCAGCTGTTAGCAAAATGAGATCAGGCACATCTGCTGTTATGAACTGGTCACCGGCATCCACTCAATCGTCTGGTACAGTTATGGGTGATCTATCGCATCCTGGCACGTCAAGAGAGGATAATCATGAAAATGCGGACTCTCCTGAACCACTCGCAGCAGACAGTGCGCAAGTTTCACCCAATATGTCGGGATCTCAAGCGCGTATTAGAAGGAGCACTCGTAAGAAGAAGACACCGCAGAAGTTCAAGGACTATATTAGGTAGCAACTTTTTTTTTTTTTTTCGCAAAAGGGGGATATGTCGTATAAGGCGTCACTGCCGACTACGGCGCCAGGAGATGTTGTGTCGTGCATATCAATTAAGGCACATCAAAGGAAACATTCGTTCCTCATTCTTTATTTCCTCTTCGTCGTCTTCGCTGAGGCGGCTGCCGAGCACGTGCCATCTCCTATGTCGTATAAGGCATCGATATGTCGTATAAGGCGTCACTGCCGACTACGGCGCCAGGAGATGGCACGTGCTCGGCGGCCGCCTCAGCGAAGACGACGAAGAGGAAATAAAGAATGAGGAACGAATGTTTCCTTTGATGTGCCTTAATTGATATTCACGACACAACACTTATCACATCAGTAAGTAGATTGTTCGTACAATACATTGTTTGCTAAGGCTCAATACTTCGTTAACGATTTGCTGTTTTATTAGCAAAAATATAATATATAGGAGGTCCTAGATGTAAGCAAAAATATCTGTGAAAGTGCTTCAATGAACTATTACCGACTTTTCATTCTAAAAAGACAGGGCGTGCAAACACCGACACAAGAAAGAAGTCAGGACTCCACAAACGCCGTTTGTGCTTTGTGGTGTCCTGACTTCTTTCTTGTGTCCGCGTTTTCACGCCCTGTCTTTTTAGAATGAATACGTACCAACTAGCTCAGCTCTCTGTTATTCTAAAATACCGACTCTTGTTACAAAATAGGTGTGTGTTTTCAAAGTAGGTTACAAGTTAGATGGACACTATAGTACTTTTGCTGGGAAAAGTCGTGACAAATTTTGAATGAAATTGACAAGGATGGTTAACAGGTCAGGTAAGCTCTTAATTGAATAAATTATAAGACATTATTTGGCACTAGTGTATTTAATAGACATATATATGAAAGGGGGTTTGAAACAGGGCCGTAACTAAGGGGAAGTTGAGGGGGTCCTGACACCCCCCGAAATTTTTTCGTGCTTTAACTTTTCGTGTGACACTAAAATACTTCCATGCCTTCACAGCGACCACCAGTTGCCAAAGTTAGCCGTTCTACACACAAACACCCTCCGAAAAAACTTCTTGGGTACGGTCCTGGTTTGAAATATGCATCACTTCTATTTGTGAAGAAATATGCATTACTCATGTTACGCTTCCTAAAAGGCCCTTGTGTTTTTTTTATGGATAACAAGGCGCTTTAGAATTGTCATGACATGACAGGCGTGAAGTACAGATTAAGAATGCTTCCAGATTTGATGCTTTTATGTTACCTATAATGAATTGGATGACATTATTTCAGGAAGAGACAAATCGGCATGAGCACTACAATAAGAGAGAAATAATAAAGGATAAATAAGAAAGGATGAAGATTGTTCGTATTCATGTTAAAAGACAGGGCGTGCAAACACGGGCACGAGAAAGAAATCAAGACACCACAAACGCCGACTAACAACTGGGAGGACACATAGCGGCGGAAAAGAAAGTAGGCATAAAAACTTGCCTGCGCATGCTGCAGGCAAGAGGTGATACCTATTGATAACTGTTCAGGATTTTATTTCTGCTTTATGCAAGTTAATGATGCATGCATCTATCTTGACATTGTTGAGAATGTAAATGCACGACGAAATTCGATGAATGCGCAGTTTTCTACAGGCAAAGGAATGAAGAAACACGTCTAATAGTTGAGGCATGGCATGTAAATAATAATGGTAGTGCATGCATGAGCCAGCCATCAGTTAATGCGCATAAAGAAATTAAATGCCTGAACGGTTATCTCTCACGTCTACCACTACATGTGCGGACTGATAGGTATCACATCTTGCCTGGGCATGTGCAGATAAAATTCGTGTCTACTTTCTTTTCAACCACTGTGCGCCTTTTCAGTTGTTAGTCGGTGATTGCAATGTCTTCTCACGTGTGTCTGTGTTTGCACGTCACGTCTTTTAACTATGAGCACTACCTTGTGGTAGAGGTTCTAACCTGCACATCTTCAGTTCGGTTCAAGCACTTTGTTATATCTGCATTGGTTCATTGCCAAACTCCGCAGGGGCGTCTGCGCAAGCAGGCGTTTGGTGTGTAGCGACACCACGGACCCAAGCTAACGGGGGGGTTTCGACCCCCTCCCACGCCTAGCCGTGCGTGGCATTGCCGTGTCCGGGGAAAAGGGGATCCTGGGGGTTGAGTCGACGCCGGGTGATTGGACCTTTAAGGCCCCCCGGCTGAGGCAACACACCCCTTTGGCCCCGGCTTCACGTAGATGGCACCCCTGGGCTGACCCACCCAGGGGAAATCGGCAGTCGCCTCTTCCTATCTCTCTCTCTCCCTACATCTTCGTCTTTCTCTCCCACTTTTAGCCTTTCCTGTCTCCTCCTCGCTTCTTTTTACTTCCGTTCTTCATGGCGGCGAGGGTTAACCTTGTGTAGTTGCCCAACTTTGGGTAGTTATATTTGGTTATAGCGGCGATGCATGGCTGGCGACTTCAAGTGTTCTACCTTGCAGCGTCCCCTTGTTGGGCTCGATGGTGGGTGGCCACCATCGCCGCCGAAATTCGAATGTTTATATGGCAAACACTTTTCCCGCACTTCCTGATCGCCGCCTCAAAAGGTGGCGCACCGATGAACCGTTCACTTTTGCCCAGCCTAAGCAGTCTTTCCCCAAATACCATGTGATACACAGTCAGCACGAAACGAAAACCGTCCGAACTATTTCACTATTCCTCGTGTCAAAGTCTCTCACGGAAGCGATCGGTCCAGGCTATAAAATAACGAAGATGGGAAGCGGCGATCTCCTTCTCGAGGTTCGCGACAAGCCCCAATACGACAGACTATCGAAACTTGTGGCTTTTGGCGATATTCCTGTCTCAGTTGGCCCACACAGGTCAATGAACACAGTACGTGGCGTCATTTCAGAAGATGATCTCCTTGAACTTAGTGAAAGTGAATTACTGGAAGGATGGCAAGAGCACAACGTTGTCAATGTTCAAAGAATAATGATAAGGCGAGACGATAAGCAAATCCCTACCAAACACATAGTTATTACTTTTGGAACCAGTGATTTACCCGAGTCAATCGAAACTGGCTACTGCAAACTTCGAGTCCGACCGTACGTACCTAATCCCCGCCGATGTTTCAAGTGCCAACGATTTGGACATGGGTCATAGGGCTGCAGAGGGCGTGCCACTTGCGCAAAGTGTGCGTCCAACGACCACTCATCTGACACTTGCACTTCAACAACCCGCTGTGCCAACTGTGAAGGAGATCATCCCGCCTACTCGAGATCATGTCCCTCGTGGAAAAAAGAGAAACAAATCATAGGACTCAAAGTTAAATTCAACCTATCTTTCCAAGAAGCACGTAAGCGTTTTTCTCTGCACAACCAGTCCTCTCCTTCCTACAGCGATGTGACGCGTCGGGGCGCAGCGCCACATCTTTCGGCGGCTGCAACGGCCACACGTAGTGTGACTGCAGTCAAGCCATCCGCGCCCCCGGTTGGAGCAGCAAGTGCTGTTCCGCCCCTTGCCAATGAGGACCAGCAGACTCCCACGTCTGCCGGGCCCAGGGCCACTGCTTCGGCAGTAGGGCCCGAAAAACTCGGAAATGTGCCCGCTGAGCGGGCGCTATCCACCACCTCAGAAGTGATCGATACCTCTAGCTCTCCTGCGGCGTCTCAGACGCCCAAGGAACGTCGAAGCTCACTCGAGCGCAGTAAGAAAGAAAAACTCCGCATCACGGGGCCTGAAAAGGTCTCGTGAGCGAAAGGTCTTGTTAACCCACCTTCCTTAGACGCACAGCATAAAACACGACAAAATGGATACCCAAATACTTCAGTGAAATGTTCGAGGCTTGCTCCACAACCTAGATGACATTAAGGAACTCCTCTATAAGTTCAGTCCAAGGGTGCTGTGCGTCCAAGAAACGCACCTTAATTCTTCTCACAAGAACTTTCTCCGGCACTATGCCATTTACCGCAAAGACCGCGATAACCCCCTGACTTCGTCGGGCGGTGTGGCAATAATCGTAGATAAGCGAGTCGCTTGCCGGCATCTGTAACTAAAAACGTCCCTAGAGGCCGTCGCGGTCCGCGCAGTACTTTTTAACAAGCTGATCACTATTGCATCGATATACATCCCCCCGAACTATACTCTGTTAAAAACAGAATTTGAAAGTTTAATGTGTGAACTACCCGAACCTTATATGGTCGTAGGAGATTTCAATGCTCACAACACGCTGTGGGGAGATAGCCGTTGTGATGCCAGAGGGCGTCTAGTTGAAAGCTTCCTCTTTTCTACAGGTGCATGTTTACTGAACAGGACGGAGCCTACTTTCTTTAGTATGGCAAACAATACATCCTCATCCATCGATTTAAGCGTTGCATCAAGTACACTCGTTCCATATCTACAGTGGACCGTGATTAAAAGCACATATTGCAGTGACCATTTTCCCATTATCATAACGTTAACAAAAGACGACCAGTGCTCTCCACGCGTTCCCCATTGGAAAGTCGAGTCAGCCGACTGGAAGCGGTATAAAGAACTTACTCACATGACCTGGGAAGCCATCTCGGAACTTCCCATTGATGATGCAGTTGAACATTTGACGGCGTTTATCGTTGATATGGCATCAATCTGTATCCGCGAAACCAACGGATCTCCTTTAAAACGACGCACTCCCTGGTGGAATGATGAATGTAAGGAAGCTCGCAGAAAACAAAACAAGGCTTGGAATGTTTTTCGCGACTCTCCAACAGCCGAAAACTTGATCAGCTTCAAGAACATAAAGTCAGAAGGTAGGAGAACGCGCCGGTGTGCCAAAAGAGAAAGCTGGCAAAGATATGTCTCCAGCATAAATTCGTATACCGATGAAAGAAAGGCCTGGAACAGGGTAAACAAGATAAAAGGTCGAGAAACCCATCCTCTACCACTAGTAGATACGCAGGGCGACACTCTTGAAGATCAGGCTAATTCGTTAGGGGCACATTTTGAACACATTTCTAGTTCATCTCATTACTCGGACACATTCTTGAGGTACCAGCGAAGAGTGGAGCGGTTGCCTCTCCACCGGAAGGGAAATAAAAATGAACCGTATAACCGCCCATTCAACATGGCGGAGCTACAGGCTGCACTAAAGTGCTGTAATAAATCAGCCTCTGGAAAGGACCGAATATTCTACGAGATGATCTGCCACTTACACCCTGAAACCCACAAAACATTACTGTCGCTTTTTAACTCTATGTTCTCTGCTGGCTATATCCCGACTGCCTGGAAAGAAGCAATAATAATCCCTATTCTTAAAGAGGGCAAGGACCCGTCCTCCGCCAGTAGTTATAGGCCTATAGCTTTGACAAGTTGCCTATGCAAACTCTTTGAGAAAATGATTAATCGGCGCCTGCTCTATTTTCTTGAAACAAACAATCTATTAGACCCATTACAATGCGGTTTCAGGGAAGGTAGATCCACAACAGATCACCTTGTTCGCATTGAGACTACTATTCGCGATGCCTTTGTGCACAGCCAGTTCTTCTTATCGGTGTTTTTAGATATGGAGAAAGCATATGACACAACCTGGCGTTTTGGAATTCTCCGCGATCTGGCAGAAATGGGAATCCAAGGCAACATGCTAAACGTGATTAGTAGTTACCTGTCTCACCGCACGTTCCGCGTTAGAGTCGGTAATGTCCTGTCTCGTCCATTTACGCAAGAGGCGGGTGTACCACAGGGTGGTGTACTCAGCTGCACTCTATTTATTGTGAAAATGAACTCGCTCCATAGTGTAATGCCAAGCACGATGTTTTATTCTGTATATGTGGATGACATTCAAATAGGTTACAAGTCATGTAATCTCACTACCTGCGAACGACAAATACAGCTTGGCTTAAACAAACTGTCTAAGTGGGCAGATGAGAACGGTTTCAAACTAAATCCTCAAAAAAGTACGTGCGTCCTCTTCACAAACAAGAGAGGCGTGCTTCAAAGCCCTGAAATCAATCTACATGGTGAAAGACTATCTGTGAGCCGTGAACATAAATTCTTGGGTCTAATTTTAGACTCAAAATTGACTTTTATTTCACACTGAAATATTTAAGAGCAAAGTGCCTTAAGACAATGAATCTGCTGAAGCTCTTGTCCCGCACATCCTGGGGAAGTGAAAGAAGGTGCCTTTTGAGCTTATACAAATGTCTCGTACGGTCGCGCCTTCACTACGGAGCTATAGTCTATAACTCTGCTACGCCTAGTATACTGAAAATATTAGACCCTGTTCATCACATGGGTATCCGACTCGCTACAGGAGCCTTCAGGACTAGTCCGGTACAAAGCCTGTACGTCGAATCTAATGAATGGTCTCTACATTTACAAAGAACATACTTAAGCCTTTCATATGCCTTCAAAGTAAAATCAGATGTACATCATCCATGTAACTCAGTGATTGAGGACATATCCACGGCCAGGCTCTTCTGCAACAAACCAGCTACTAGACGTCCACTGTCTCTCCGTTTGAAAGCAGTGGCAGAGGAAACGGGTCTCTCTCTTCTAGGTAATGTCCTAATGGCCCCCACTCGGCTTCCACCGCCGTGGGAGTGGCAGAATATCCAGTGCGACATTTCTTTTATAGAAATATCAAAACGAGCACCTGAGTCTCACATACGTTCGCACTTCCTCGAGCTCCAGGACAAGTATTCATGCGCAGAATTTTACACAGACGCTTCTAAATCACATGCTGGTGTTGCTTACGCAGCACTTGGATCATCGTTTTCCATGTCTGGTGCACTGAATCCACATACAAGTATATTTACAGCGGAAGCATATGCGATCCTCACGGCGGTTAAGTATATAAAGCAAATTAATGTTACGAAAGCAATTGTGTTCACGGACTCACTGAGCGTCGTTAGAGCTCTAATGAGCCTACGAAAACATAAGAACCCAGTCTGCAATGAATTATACAGCTTGCTATGCTCAGCGTATATGGGCGGCCAAGTCGTTATAATATGCTGGGTACCCGGCCACAAAGGCATAAAAGGCAATGTAGCTGCAGACGAAAGCGCCACCTCAGTAAACGTTGAATACACAGACACAAAAATAGCTATCCCTCCCACTGACCTGAAGCCTTTTCTGCGTCGAGAGTTGCGAAAATGTTGGCAAAGGAATTGGGACAGTGAAGTGTCAAATAAGCTACACACGCCAAGAATAGGGAACTGGATATTCGAGAAAGCAACAAGATATAAGGAAGTGCTTCTTTGCAGGTTAAGGATTGGACATACTTATGGGACACACTCGTATCAACTCAATGGAAATGATCCCCCGAGATGTGACGGGTGTGGCGACACCCTTACAGTCCTTCATGTTCTCATCCAGTGCCCCGAAATAGAAACCCAACGTAAAAAGTACTTTCACCTCGCATACCGTGAACACATCCCTCTTCATCCGGCATTTTTTCTTAGCAATGAACCGCTTTTTGATTCTAAAACAGTACTAAAGTTTTTAGAGGACGTAAACAAGCTACAAATAATCTGGCCTGGTCATCTGTGACTTCAAGTACCCTCTCCAACACTAATGCTTTCCATAGATTGTACACTATCATGTCATTGTAATGGAGATTATATGCACATAGCTCACTCCATTAGTCATTCTCACAGTTTTATTTCTTGGATGACTTCCGCAAATCCACAGCAACCAGTTTTAGGTCCCTATACAACCACGTCGCATCTACCATTTGCAACTCATTGAATCATCACAAATACTACTTTGTAAATCCGCTACCACATGACATGGCGCTCTTTGGCCATAACTGGCCCTTGTGCCATTAAACACAACACATCATCATCATCATTGCCAAAATACTGTCAAAGTCCTTTTTTCTCAAAAACCTTGCCAGATGGAAGCATCTCTTATGAAACATTTGCAGGGAATTACAAGGAATCCACGACTTTCCACCTTTCTTGGAGCCCTTACCATGTGAAATGTAAAGCATTATGCTAAGCATACTTTAATAAAGGAACAAAGCTCTCATAAGCCTCATTTGTATTTGTACTGCTAGATTCACATACAGAATGAATTTACTCAAGGAATCTTGTAACCAAGTTGTCCCATGTCTCATTCTAGAGTGGGCCACAGACACTACTTACTTTTCAGTGACTCCAAGGTAAGATAGTGTATTTTCAATTAGAGACCCATGTACTGTGTCCTTTCGTAAACCCTGTGCTCTTATTACAAAAGTATATCTGCTGTGGTTGCTAAATAGCTATGACATTGTCATGGGTGGGACCAGTCCATCTGGTAGTTAGTATCCTGGCTGTGAATAATGGTGGGTGTTGGGGAAGCAACATAAATGAGTCACAAAACAAATTAGACTTTGAAGAAGTTTATTTGCTGTAAGCGCACGACAACTGCATTTATTCTCATCAAGTACATGTACATCAAGAGTGTCTTCCATTGTTTGTTACTGAAAGCAGGTTGTAAGGATGGGTATGTTTCTGTATGAGATAGATTTCGCACATGCGCAGATCTATTTGTGCTCAAATACTGCAGAAAGTTTCAGTATTATCATCACCACCTTTCTAAGTAGCATTTGGCGTTGTTAGTTGCCTAGTTTCTGAAGGAAGAAAAAGCTGGAAAGTGGTTTACATCGGTGATTCGCAAATACCCCCAACTAGTTCCTGGACTCCAATCTCGAAGGTGATGCTTTACCTTCATGCAAATGCATCGACGTTCGAAAAAAAGAAATGACAGAATTCGCATAAGACCTGCATATTTTTGTTGGAATCCTTGCGTAGTATTTTTCATGTTAACTGGTTTATTTGTAAAGGAAAAGGCTGCTCAATTACCTTGTCTCCAATCGGCGCACTGAGTTTGTGTGCTATGCCTAATTTGGCAGTTGCAGGTTGATAAGGCATAGCTTTTGAGATAGCAGACTTGTCTACCATCTTTCTGGTGCTGCCACGGGCTGAAGCCAATTAAATCCTTGTGAAATGTCTGACGAAGGTTCAACGGTGTGCACACTAGCATGCCCCAACTGATCAGGACAGAAGATAGTCAACAAGTTTGGAGAAAATGTGCGAATTCTGGACGATGCATTCACATTCTAGTGGACATTTGCTGGCTGGTGCATCCTCTTGCCAAAGACCAACATCAGGGGAAAGTACAGTGCTGCATGTCTGGAAAAAGGTTCATTGACTTAACACCAAGCGATGTCTGCCAAGGCGTCTAGCTTGCAAAGTGCAGAGAGTAAGCTTGCTCTAACAAACATAGCATTGGTTATGAATATGACAATGAGCATTTGTAAGTGCATACTGGCATAGTGCGCTCAGTACAAAACAAGTAACCAACTCAGGCAGGCCGAGTTTTAAATAGCATAGGTGTATTATGTCCGGTGCCGCCTCACACAAGAAATGCCTACTGGTGTGCCATACCCTTCTATCTATGAACTTGCAGCAGTTGGGGACCTATTAGTTGCACCGTGGCACTCATAACGATGTAGACTTTTTAGAACAAATGGCTCGGCAGCTACAAAAGTGGGCTTACAACGAAACGCATGATGCAGATGGCACTTTCATCGGTACTAAAGGTTTTCAAAACGCGCTAATGCTTCACAAGCTCGCCCTCGGATGCATGAACATTTCTAAGGATGCCGTGTGTGTCACTTATAAGGATTTGTGCAGGTGGTATAAATAACCATTCCGGCATTGCAGAAAGTGTCAAAAACATGCTTTGAAATTGTTCCGATTTGTCCTAATTTCTGAAACACATAGGGTAAGCTGGTGCATGCGTATGTTTGACTGACTTCATTGTGCGTTTTGCATGCAGGATGAAATTAGCATTCTGGGTATTTCCATAACCAGGACACAATTGTGAGACAAACTGTTGTGGAGGAACTCGTTGATTTTGCCTACCCGGGATTCTGTAACACACCTAAATTTAATTGCACTGTGTGGGACAATATCAACTGTTCAGTTGCACCTGCTTTTGGCTGTTACAAGTTTTGTACTGTTTACCAATGTTTTGCTGCTGCGCTTGTGTGTATTTTGTGGTTGAAATTGCTTTAACATATCTTTTTTTCCTGTCTGTACTCATAAGTGACCTCAACTCACTTGGTAAGGATCTTTAGCACATAAGCGCGACACAAGGACGAAAAGGGAGGGACGTGTGCACTAACTTTAAACGAAATGGTTTATTGCATATGAGGCACCAATAGACACAGTGGTGGTGCCCTTGCGCTTCACCAAGATGCCGTGCAGAGAGATATGTCTTTTTCTGTTTTATTTTGACAAAATAAATGGCACTCTATAATCGCTTCGCGAACTACTACACTCAATACAGTCAATTCTTTATTTGAGAAGGACAGTTGCGGAGTGCTAACACAATTGGTACCCACTTTTACAATTTTTGCAGCTTCTATTATCAGTCTCGTTAGTTCAACTCTATTAGCTGATGAAAGCTTTGTGTCCTGAAAGAAAGGTTCGTACTGTCATGCCCTACACTGTGATGCAAGCCATCCATCGTTACATTTGTTCACAAGATTACAGTGCTTTCTTAACCTATCATTCATGCAGTGGCTCATTTCCTGACATACCACTTACCACATGAAAGAGGTATCTGAAAAACGACAGCTTCTCAGCATGTCCTATGTCGTTTTGTGCGAGCAGTTGTCTTCTTTGGTGCTTGATTACTAATTCTGCAAATCTATTTCAGCTTGCATGGAGCTGAAAAACTACTTGAAAATTAGCACGTGATGCCAACCCTTCCATAACTGTAGCTGGATAGCGTAACAACTCAACAGGACACACAGCACATGGGAAAGGTTCACACACAACGCGTCGCACAAACAGAAGTGTTAGTCGTAAGAGGCTTAATTAGGAAATACCGCTCCATTGCTCTAGGTGGCTGTTCCAAAAGTGATGTCGCTCTAAGAAGAATAGCTGATGTGCCATACTTGCACAAAATTTAGCATTACATAATAAGGTTGGTGTCACATACAAATGTGCAAATAGTTTTCCAGCTCTATGAAAGCTGAAATCAATTTGCAGAATTTGCCCCCGCAGGGGCGTCTGCGAAGCAGGCGTTTGGTGTGTAGCGACACCACGGACCCGAGCTAACGGGGGGGTTTCGACCCCCTCCCGCGCCTAGCCGTGCGTGGCATTGCCGTGTCCGGGGAAAAGGGGATCCTGGGAGTTGAACCGACGCCGGGTGATTGGACCTTTAAGGCCCCCCGGCAGAGGCAACACACCCCTTTGGCCCCAGCTTCACGTAGACGGCACCCCTGGGCTGACCCACCCAGGGGAAATCGGCGGTCGCCTTTTCCTATCCCCCTCTCTTATCTTTTTCTTTCCTATCTTCTTTCCTTTCTGTCCTGTCTCCTTTTTCTTCAGTTACTTCCCCGTTTTCGTAGGCGGCTCGGGTTAACCGTGTATATGTGTCCTCTCTTGGACATAGTATATTAGGTCATAGCGGCATTGTACGGCTGGCGTTTGCAGCCTTACATGTTAAGTGCTGCAGCGTCCCCTTGTTGGACTCCATGGTGGGTGGCCGCCACTGCTGCCGAAACACATACATTTATCATGGAAACAGTTCCATTCCCCCGCCTCCTTGATCGTTACCCTCACAAGAGGGTGCGCACCGACGAAATACTCAACTCTTTGACCCGACCAACAGAAACGTTCCCTAAATTTCATGTACTCCACAGCCAGAACCCCGAAAAACTAGCAAGAACTATTTCCCCTTTCATAGTTGCAAAATCCTTGACTGAAGCCTTTGGGCCGGGCTACAAGGTAACCAAAATGGCAAGCGGTGACCTTCTTCTCGAGGTCCCAGCTAAACAACAATACCAGAAACTCGGCAATCTTGTAACACTTGGAAACGTACCCATTTCAGTGTCACCCCATAGGTCCATGAACAGCTCACGCGGAGTCGTTTCGGAAACCGACCTCATTGACCTGTCCGAAGATGAACTTCTAGAGGGATGGAAGAACCAAAACGTGACCCATGTAAAACGGATCGTTATTAGGAGAGAAGGCAAGGAAATCCCCACGAAACATCTCATTCTTACATTTGCATCCAGTGTTCTCCCTCAAACCATCGAAACAGGTTACATTAAATTAACTGTCAGACCATACATCCCTAATCCCAGACGTTGTTTCCAATGCCAGAGATTCGGCCACGGATCATTGAGCTGCCGTGGTCATCAAACTTGTGCTAAATGCGGTGTGCAAGGTCACATATCCGAAAACTTTAATGGCGCACCGCACTGCGTCAACTGTAACGGCGATCATCCGGCGTACTCACGCGCATGTCCAAACTGACAAAAAGAAAAAGAAATCATCACACTAAAGTACAAGGAGAACATTTCTTTCCGCGAAGCCCGTAAAAGGTGCTCGCCATTTCACACCACACCCTACGCTGATGCGGCGCGCCGGGGGGCAACGTCGCATCGGCCTCCGCCACTCCCTCGGTCCACGCAGAGCGAACCGTCGGCTGTGGCGCCTGCCCCAAGGCGGCAGTAGTTCAGTCTACTCCGCCAACTCGCAAAGAGAGCCCGTCGACTCCACGGTCATCGGGTCTCAAGGCCTCGTCTCGCCAGGCGAGGCCCGAAACTCGAACTACCAGCTCGCACGTGCGGGCATCCAGTGCCTCCCAGGAGGCAATGGACACTACTTCGGCACCCCTGGTGCCGAAAGATCGGCGCAGCTCCCTGGAGCGTGCTAAGAAAACTAAGAAGCCGATAACGGGGCCGGAGGATGGCCCTGTTACTTGAGTTCCAACTCCCCACCTAAACAACCACAACTCCCGTTTCGTACACACAGCACTACCTTAGTTTCATCATGAACACGCAAATAATCCAATGGAACGTGAGGGGCCTTCTCAGGAACCTCGACGATGTTCAAGAACTTCTCTACAAACACAAACCAAAAGTGCTGTGTGTACAGGAAACACACTTGAAACCAATACATACTGACTTTCTCAGACAGTACATCATCTTCCGCAAAGATCGCCAGGATGCTCTCACATCCTCTGGCGGCGTTGCTATAATATTAGATAGAAATGTAGCATGTCGGGTATTGCAGTTGCAAACACCCCTGGAGGCAGTGGCCGTTCGCGCTGTTCTTTTCAACAAGCTCATAACTATTTGCTCACTTTATATACCCCCACACTACCAGTTACACAAACACGAATTTCAGGCCTTTATTGATGAATTGCCAGAACCATACCTCGTCCTTGGCGATTTCAATGCACACAGTAGCTTGTGGGGGGACTCTCGCAGCGATGCGCGAGGCCGTCTCATTGAGCAGTTTCTGTTCTCCGCTGGTGCATGCCTGCTCAATAAGAAGGAGCCTACATTTTTTAGCCTTGCAAACAGGAGTTACTCATCTATCGATCTTAGTATTGTTTCACCCACCCTTTTACTTGATTTTAACTGGGACGTCATTAAAAATCCCTACGGTAGCGACCATTTTCCCATACTCTTAAGCACGCCAAAAGAAAACGAATCTCCACCACAGGCTCCCCAGTGGAAAGCTGATGCAGCAGATTGGGAGAAATTTGGAACTCTTACCCGTGTCTCCTGGGCTGAGATGTCGTCCTTAGAAATTGGTGCTGCTGTTCAGTTTTTTACCGCTTTTATTATTGACGCCGCTTCAAAATCCATTCCTCAATCAAGTGGCATTGTCTCCAAACGTCGTGTCCCATCGTGGAACGACGATTGCCGGAACGCTCGAAGAAAGCAAAACAAAGCGTGGGGGATACTCCGCGACTCCCCTACTGCTGAGAATCTTATCAATTTTAAACAGATCAAGTCCCAAGGCAGGCGAACACGCCGACAAGCAAGAAGAGAGAGCTGGCAGAAGTATTTATCAGGTATTAACTCATACACAGACGAGGCTAAGACGTGGAACAGGGTAAATAGGGTAAGAGGCAAACAAACACATTCACTTCCTTTAGTAAACACAGATGGCAACAGTTTGGAAGACCAAGCAGACTCTCTTGGTGCACATTTTGAACGTGTGTCCAGCTCTACGCACTACTCCGACACGTTCAAACGACACAAAACAACTATAGAAAGGCAAAAGTTAGAAAGAAAATGTGCAAAAAACGAATCCTTCAACGAACCATTCAACTTAGCTGAACTGCAAGCAGTGCTTAAAGGGACCGACAACCAACTTTTGTGGTACCCGTTTTCTTGAGTGCGACGGGAAGCTTACCGGTCAGAGCTTCTGATCACGGAGTGGTAACGCGGAGAACGCCGTAAAACATTTGTAATCAGAGTTTTTCGATCTGCAGCGATTATGCAGTCTTAATATCACATGCTGCAAACAGTGAGAGGTGAGCGCGATAGCGATTATACGCCAGCAGTGGTGACAATAGTTATGCCCTAAGTATAAAAAGGCAATGTTACGTTTGCAAAGCCTGCGGTGCCGCGACTACTGCTTTCTAGCCTATTAAATTATTTTACAGTAATTATAGCGTTTTTCTGGGGCTTCTTATAGAAGTACTTTGGCCGTACACAGGTCGTTTTATCACATTTTAGTCAAGCCAAGCCAAGCTAAGCCTTCGAAAACGAAACATGTGGTAGGATGCACCATCAGTGTTGTTCATGAAGTGGTAGCAATCCTCCACAGAACAGTAAGTCGATGGCATTTTGCGAGCAGCAACGCAAACTCGCGTGCTACTCTTCAAAAGTCTGATACGACGAGAGCAGACGAGAGTCGAGCTACGCGGGAAACGCTGCCGGACGCCGCGCGCATGCGCCGCAGCCTCTGTTTCACTGGAAGCCACGAAAGCAGCGCCGCATCTCATACTTTACTTCTTTTACCTTAGAAACAAACGGGATTGGACAATAACATACATATTCAAAATTTCAGCCCTCGTTCTGGTGCGTGTAAAAGCATTGGACTACGTACAACAAAGTGCTTAAGACTGCATACGTATAGTTCATGGCGCTCGCGCTAGGCTGCGCGACATACCGGTTTTTGTTACTTTTAAACGCGATTTAAAAATATAAATCCTACTCAGATCGCGAAAGATATTCTGGAATCTGTCACTATAATTCACGGCCTTTTCGTTTCCACCAGGATCTAATCACCCGTTCTGGCCAGTTGTCGGTCCCTTTAACTGCTGCAATGAATCTGCCCCAGGATCTCATCGTGTTATATACCAAATGCTTAAACACTTACCCTACGAAACACAGAAAACTCTCCTCTGCCTTTATAACATTGTATGGACTTCCGGCGAGATTCCCTCTGCCTGGAAAGAGGCCATTGTAATCCCTGTTCTGAAACAGGGAAAGGATCCATCTAGTGTTTCCAGCTACAGGCCCATAGCATTAACAAGCTGCCTTTGGAAAGTATTTGAGAAGATGATTAACTGTCGCCTAACACATTTCCTAGAATCAAACAAGCTGCTTGATCCATATCAGTGCGGCTTCCGAGAAGGTCGATCCACCACTGACCACCTCGTACGTATTGAGTCACAAATCCGCGAGGCTTTTGTCCACAGACAATTTTTCCTCTCTGTGTTCCTTGATATGGAGAAGGCCTATGATACGACGTGGCGGTTTGGCATACTGAGAGACCTGTCACACTTAGGCATACGTGGCCGGATGTTAAATATAATTGAAAGCTATCTGTCAAACCGCACATTCCGGGTTCGGGTTGGAAATGCTTTGTCACGATCGTTCGTGCAGGAAATCGGCGTTCCACAGGGTGGTGTGCTTAGCTGTACACTTTTCATCATAAAAATGAACTCGTTGCATCTTTGTATCCCACGAACTATGTTTTATTGCACGTATGTTGACGACATCCAAATAGCGTTTAAATCTTGCAGTCTTGCCATTTGTGAGCGGCAGGTCCAGCTCGGCCTGAACAAGGTGTCCCAATGGGCAGATGATAATGGGTTCCGCTTAAATCCACAAAAGAGCACCTGTGTTCTCTTTTCTAGGAAGAGAGGCCTCCACCCAAATCCCGAAATTGACCTGCATGGCCAGCGGTTACCTGTAGAGGTGGAGCATAAGTTTCTAGGCGTCATTCTGGACTCTAAACTCACCTTTATAGCACACATCAAATACATAAAAAATAAGTGCATGAAGACTATGAATATCATAAAAGTGTTGTCGCGCACTTCATGGGGCAGTGACAGGAAATGCCTAATGAACCTGTATAGAAGCCTCATTCGAACGCGCCTAGACTACGGGGCCGTTGTTTATCAGTCTGCAACACAGAGCGCCTTGAAGATCCTTGACCCTATCCACCATTTGGGCATCCGTCTCTCTACGGGCGCTTTTCGAACGAGCCCCGTAGAGAGCCTCTACGTTGAATCCAATGAGTGGTCGCTCCACCTGCAGAGATCCTACATATCGTTCACATATTTTCTAAAGGCGCACGCAAACAACGAACACCCCTCGCACTCTACTATCAATGATTTGTCTAGCTCTGCACATTTTGACAATCGTCCTTCAGTGAGACAGCCCTATTCACTTCGTGTGAGGGGCCTAGCTCAGGAAACGGGTGTGCCACTTCTTGAACACTGTCTAATGGCTCCCGCTGCACAACTCCCGCCGTGGCAGTGGCAGCGTATTGACTGCGATATATCTTTCGTGGAAGTTACAAAACACGCGCCTATTACACATATCCGTGCATACTTCCTCGAACTACAACACAAATACACTTGTCCAGAATTTTTTACAGACGCCTCAAAGTCCAATACTTCTGTGTCTTATGCAGCCGTTGGTCCATCCTTTTCGGATTCCGGTATTCTGCATCCTGATTCAAGTATCTTCACGGCAGAAGCTTACGCGATACTTGCGGCCGTTAAACACATTAAGCAATTAAAACTACAAAAGGCAGTTATATACACCGATTCCCTAAGCGTGGTAACAGCCCTCAAAACTCTCAAAAAACACAAAAACCCAGTCCTCATCTCCCTCTACACACTCCTATGCACGGTCTACGCTCTCAAACAGCGTGTCGTAGTGTGCTGGGTGCCAGGGCACCGCGAGATCCAAGGTAACGTGTTGGCGGACCAGCTAGCTGCATCCGCCCACGAAAACAGTCCTAATACATCAGTAGCCGTCCCTGTTATAGATCTAAAACCCTTACTCAAAAGAAAGCTCAGGGCCTTTTGGCAGAGTACATGGGATAGGCACAAGCAAAATAAGCTACACGTCATCAAGCCGCGTCTTGGCATTTGGTCACCGGTATCAAAGTCACGTCACACAGAAGTCACACTTTGCAGAATTAGAATAGGACATACACACAGTACACACGCACACCTTCTGTCCGGTGGTGACCCACCCATGTGTGAAAAATGCGGCGCGCCACTTACTGTCCTGCACATCCTGCTTCAATGCACGCATCTAGAAAATATTAGAGAAAAACATTTCCCATCATACCGCCAACATCTCCCACTTCACCCTTCAATGTTCTTAGGCAGGGAGCCTATTTTTAAACAAGACTCGCTCTTTCGCTATTTCAAAGACATACATAGTTTTAATGTTATTTACCCTGGCAACCACAGCACGGCTTCTCCACAGAGGCCGCTGCCGCGGTAGTTGTTTCAAAGAAAAGCACTGGCCTCCCTGCCTTTGGCCTCAAAGGCCTTGAGGAGGTGTTCGTGCTCGCAACGTACCCTCATTATTTTATCATCACGACCTCTTGTTATCCATTCTCTGTGCACATGTTTCACGTCACTCCCATGATTTTATTATGTTTTATCCGCCTTTAGCGCGAGGAATTTTAGGCTCCTATACAGCCACTTAACATAACCATTGTTCACTTTCCCTATCATGTCCTGGCGCTCTTTGGCCATCAATGGCCCTTGCGCCATTAAACAACATATATTGTTATTATTTGCAGAATTTGCAGTCAAGCACGCCAGAAAACTGTTTGTAAGAAAACGACATAGGATGTGGTTTGCGGAATGTAGACAAGCTGTTGCTTATCTGATACCTCTTTTCTGCAGTAAGCAGTATGCTGGGCAAACAAGCAGCTGCATGAATGATAGGTTAAGATAGCATTGTAATGTGTGAACCTTTCTTGCAGAACACAAAGGTTTTGTCAACTAACAGAGCTGAACTAACGAGATTTATAATACTATTAGCTGCAGGAATTGCAAAAATTTGGTACCAATCGTGTTAGCACTCTGTCCCTGTCCTTGTCGGATAAAGAATCTGCTTTCTTGATTGTGCAGTAGTTCGTTAGTTGATTAGTGTTACATACGTCTTGTAAAAATAAAGTGGAAAAAGACAAATAAATCTCTGTGCATGGCTTCTTGGTGCAGTGTGAGGGCACCAACACTGTATAAATGTTTGCCTCGTGTGCAATAAATCATTTCGTTTAAAGTTAGCGCATATGTTGTGTCTCTCCATTTTTCTCCTTGTGTTGCTTATGTGCAAAAAATTCTTAGTATGTGCCAACTAGGCTGAATTTTTCCCTAAACCTCTGTCACCCTGTGCTGCATCGTCTGTTGTCTTTTGACCAAACTATAGCCTCTTGTTCTTTTGGTATGCAGGTGGATGTGCATGCTTGACTGAAACATTTTTTTTTATTTAATATGACTTTTGTGTGCAGGATGAAATTAGAATTCTAGATATTCTCAAAACCACGTCTTCCTTCACTTCATCTCCGTAACAATATGATTGCGACACACACTGCTGTGGAGGAGCTCGTTAAGTTTGCCTACCCTAGATTCTTTAACATATCTAGATTTACTTCATTAAGTGAGACAAAATCAGTTGTTCAACCGCCCCTGCTTTTGGCATTTACAGATGTTCGACAATTCGACAAAGTATTGCTGCTGTGCTTGTGTGTTTGCCAAGTCAGCGTTCCGATTTTTGTTGTGGTGATACATGTCTGCTCGATGGAGACACCTTGTACTTATTGCGCCATTTGCGTGCAGGTTCTTGGACCAAGTCATCAATTCCATTGCTCTTCCAATGCCAAGTGGCCAGCATATTGGTTGGAATTGCTACAATAAAGGTTATGATCGACAATATTTGTTGAAATTTTGCATTTACTTTTGGAAGCGCAGTACAACACATTCCATGCAACATTACTAAAGAAAATGAGTCGACTTAAAATGCTTATGTTGTCTGTAGTGCAATGGATTAAGTGACTGCCATGTCGGAGTAAACAGCATTATCTAATTCTTTGGACAAAAGAACACCGATTTTGCTGATATGAAAAATTCTTGTACACGGGGTGTTAGCTGTTTCGACAAGCGTATTTGTCTTCGTGGCTGCAACTTGGAGACAAGTCGGCTTGTCGAAACGTTGGCTCCATTGACACCCTAGTCAAATCGTTGTACTACGCCAGCATTTCACAATCAAAAGTTTTAGCTGTTCGCTGTTAGCCTGTTACACCTCGGTGGTGCAAGCTGAGGCATTTATTTTATGCTTTTCTTTATGCCTCCACATAACTTCTATCAAGAGTGATAACTAAAGGGATGCCTGCATAAGATGGCATCGCATTAATTTCTGGAGCTTTTCTAGCCAGCAAAATTGATAATCCAAAAATGGCAGAAGTTCAGGGGAAGATGGAGTCTTGAAAAGGTGAAAAATTCTTGGACGCGGAGTGTTGCTGGAGTCAGCGTTTCGACAAACAGTCTTGTCTTCTTCAAGGGTGTAAATTGCTGCTGAATGAAAAAAGTCGACGCAGAAACCACTATTGGACATCTTTATTTAGCCAAATGGCGCATAAGTGTTTTAATATGTAGCAAAAGTCCCCTTATCTCCCGTGGAGAAAAGTTCTCTCGATTTCTTTTCATCGAAGTGAGTGGGTGGGCGGCCGTAAATGACGGGAGGCGCTCAAGGATAGCTTTCGGTTTCGGTTTTTGACTGCGCGAAGCGCCACCTGCTTCCTGCAACTGGTGTCATGGAGACTTCCTGTTTAACTTTTTGAAACTCGAAGCGATTGCAACTTTTGCTTTCCTTGCACTGTTGTACTTAATATTGTGGAATATATATGCGCCTGTGTACGTTATGGTTATATTAGGCGCCATCCGGGATATCAAGCATCGAAATTTGATGTGCGACACTTTGCGCTTTGCCACTAGAAGGTAAGCACAACACCACTGCATCCTGCACGACGTTCCTGCTGTCTGCGTAGTGAAGCAAATATGTATCGTTTTTACGGCGACCGCTGTCCTTGCATCTGGGGCACGACGTAGGCAGGATCGACTCCTCCCATATCGCGTAAACTATAACGACTGAGATATGCCTATTTATCGCAGAAGAAAGTGAGCCGCGCCAATATGGACACTAGAGAACCAGGCATCGTGTCTTCTCCTGTGTCGGCGTTTTACGCTTTTCCTTTCATTAAAGATGGCTGCCTACCTCTAGAAACATTGTCGTTCTTACACTAGAGATCCAGACATCGTGTCTTCTCATGTGTCAGCGTATGACGCTTTTCCTTCCCTTAAAGACGGATTCCTACCTCTAGAAACTTTCCGTCGTTCTTTCTGTTTATATTCTGCCTTTTTCACCGGACTTTGAAACGAGGTCGCATTCGATCGTCAACACTCGCAACGTGCAGAATGTTGCATTTGCCTTGTTCGCAAAAGAAGATAGTCAATACCACGCCATCGGAGGGGCCCGTGAAGGCATAAAATCAGTCGAAAAGAAATTGACATTGGCTAGCTTATTGTCTGCATCGCAAGAGGCCAGTCACGTGTTTGGCGCTACCGGGGACCCTCCACGGGCTGCTGCGGCTACTATCCCAGCCTTTAAATCCGTTCCACTCCTAGCGCGAGTGCATCGATACAGCTGTGGCAGACGGTCTACGATGCTTACATTGAATGCTGCAAGCTGCGTACATTGAAATTGTTTTATTTTTACACAATGCGTGCATGCAGAACAAACAAGGCGTTAAATAGGGTGGCATGGCTCATCTATTTACATCACCACATTGGGAACCAATCGCACTGTTTGCATGAATGACATTCCCCACCAAGCGAAGGCGACGGAAGACATAGGTGTAAGTGCAGTCTTCATATATTACACTATTTAAAGCCTGCTAAGCGACATGGTTTAGACAACCTGTTACCATAAGAACCTACCAATATTGTGCATTTGGAAAGAGCTGTCTATGCTTTCAGCGTGCCTTTAACTTGAGGCATTTAAAATTATTTCCTTTATATGATAGATAAAAAGAGATTGACATGATAATCCCATGTTATGTTGGTCTGGTTTATTGCATGAATTGCTGCATCAGGTATCACGTGATGACTGGTTCACGCAATGGTCGCATATGCACAGATGCCTACAGTCACACACAAATACAGATGCACTAAGAAGTTACTCATTGTGTTTCGTTGAGGCTTGTTGTTTTTGGGAATACCAGGAGCCCTTTCATGTTGCACGGCACACAAGCTGAGAAGCTGCCACAGCTCAAGCTCGCTGCTGTGCTGCCCTCAGGATCTGTCACTCTAGCTGCAGCACTGCTATTCACACAGGACATGTGTTAGGTCTTTTGAAAATCACATGCGGAGCACAACTGAGAGTCTGACTAAAATTTTAATTATGAAGCATTTATTAGTGAACCAGTGCCTGTCTGTTGGTCTATCTATCGAATTAATCTATTCCATCTATCTTGTAGCTGCCCTTATCCGGGTGCTCTCATGGTCACTTCCGTAACTGGTATTTGGCGTAAAGCATACCACTGGAAGAGCAGACGCCACCTTTGATGCAACGTGCTAGGCAGGCTCATTTGGTCACAGCGGCTGCTTAGTCTGCTTCGGGAGTACCAGAGCGAGCTGAAAACAAAACTTAAAATGCCACCTGCGCTGTAATTCTGAGTGAGTGGGGAGGTTCTCTCGCTGTTGCTGTGCGCTCGACAACACTGAAAGAAAGCACTACATTATGTAGCCACTGTCTTTGGAGGAGTTTTGTATGGTAGGCCAGTGCTCAATGCAGGGCGTACGCTATGGAGCCTGCTGCCAGCTTTCACATGTGTCCGCAGGGTAAGAAGGTGCCTGAATCTGTGAATGCAGAACTTAGAAATCGTAAACAGCTATTGGCTAGTACTTCCGCAAGGAAGATTTCTGCTTTGACGTGGGGCTGCGATGTTCGGTGAGTATCAGAAAGCACTCACTGAGACTCGCCTGTGAACGCTGCCCAGCTAATGATGTTTTTCTCCCGCAAGGTGGCCCATACGTTTTTTACCTCCATATCGCCCCCAAAATTAGGTTGATGCACTCAAGCTAATTTCAACTGAAGTTGACCCGTCCCAAATCCATTTGTTTTCTACAAAGCCATCTGTATTCTTGTTGGAAAAGTGCCACACCTTTTGCGTTACAGACACAATTTTGGCACCGAAATTGCTGGAAAACTTGCCATAGACTTTTGCATGTTAAAAATTTCTATTGCAGTTTCTACACATTGTTTTTACCCTGCTTTGTAGCTGCAAGCTCGTTGCTCAGTAACTTCTCAGTTTCTGCGCTTCCTAGCCCATGCATTTCCTTGTCTGCTGCTGCTGTTTGGAGAACTAGCCCAGCGAATGTTGCTATGTGATATTTGTTCACCTCCACGTTGCACAATACCACATGTTTTGCCTCGTAGACTGCTTCTGCTTCTAACAGCAGTTGCGTAGTCTGCCGTCCTAAGCTTTGGTGTACAAAATCTTTGATGCTATAGGAGGTAATCACATGATTGTCATGAGCAAGGAGCACTAGCGCGGCAGTCGCCATAGCCGTGGTCGTCCACGTGGTCCTCATTCTAGGACTACAACCAAGGTTGTTGGCCGTGCGTATTGTTTCTACATTTTTTCTCGTGACATCAGACTTGTATGCCTGATCGCTGAACGCTTACGGCTACAGTGGCCAGATGTAGGCACTTGCAGGCGCCGCCTGGCAGGCCGAGCTCAGTGTGCTCGGTGCAGGCTCAGTGTGCTCAGTGCAGTGAGCTCAGTGCAGGCCTCCTATAGATACTGTAATGGAAAGGGAGCAATAGGAATCATTTAAAAAAAAAGGAGGTTCTTGTTTGTTTTAGTCCCATCCAATGAATGTTTTGAATTATGAAAAAGAAGCAGCTGGCAATTGCTCACCAACGAGACTGATAACTGTAGATACGACACCACTTGATTGATAAGAATTATAAGAAAAAAAGGCTCTTCCCGACAGCACACACAAGTCGCCATAGATGTCAATTTGCCTAAAGTTTAAATTATTTTTTAAAAGCTTTGATAACATCCACACACTGACAGCTTATTGTGTATGCTGCGTACGTGCAATCACCAACTTGATGCTTCATTCTTGCATGTGCCATTTAGTTAAATTGAAAATTAGCTTGAACAAAATGTCATATGTGGGTCATTTCTTGAGGGATTTGACGGCAGGATTGGAGAGATCTCCCTAATGACTGAAATGTACAGTTTTTGTTCCATGGTTATGCTTCAGCGCACTGCAACCTCATATGGGGGTGCCACATGAAAAAAATGCTTAAAACCAGTGGCGTCTCTGTAGCTCATAAAAATACTTATAAGAGTCTTTTAGCAAGTTACAGAAATACAGTAAGGCTGTATAGTAGCGCTCCTCCTTTCCCGCTCGTTGTGCCTTTGCCGTTGAAGGCACCCCAACACCACAAAAACTTTTTCAAAAATTACTGTGCGGTTGTCACGCCTCATTGTTGTCTGTCAGCCTACGCATTGTTAACGAGGAACCTGTCGTTTGGAGGACGCACTGTCACATGAACTGGGAGAGGCTTAGAAGCAGGAAAGGAGGAGCGCTACCATACTGCCTTACCATAGCTTGCTAAGAGACTATGAAGAAAAAAATAGTTCGGGACAAAGACAGTCATTTGTGGGTATGCCGCTAGCGAAAGGTCCAGCCCGCGTGTTTGAGACCCCTGGTCTATATCACCCCAGGAACATAGAAAATAGACACTGGAAGTTTTATAAGACATCTTGTGTGGGTAAGATAAGAGAAAGACATACCATTTATAGTCGGTGATTTTACTGTAGCAGACAAATGTGCTGCAATGACCACCATGCTGCAGCCTAGAGCACTGCACGGGCTCGGGCCTACCCGAAAACCCGGACCCGGCCCGGCCCGTGGGCCGGGCCGGGCCGGGTAAAGTAGTCTTCACGGCGGGCCCGGGCCGGGCACGGGCCTGAAGCTCCGGGCTTAGGGCCGGGCCCGTGTTTTAGGTGGCGGGCTCGGGTCGGGCCGGGCTTGGACTTTGCTTCGTTCTTAAAGGGTCATTAAATTAAACACTGAATCGGTTTAGACCGATAAGGTGTACTCTGAGAACTAATTTCACCATCAATGCGTTTATTAATAAAGCAGAAAATCAAGGTCACAGTTCCATTCTTAAACCTCCGCACGTGACGTCACGAATTTCAAACTGTATTCGTCGTATTTTGTGGACATTGGCTCAACGAAATTTTCAGAAACTTGATATGTTAAGTCTATGACCCCCTCAGAGGTCAATGCACTTCATTTTTACCCACTATAAACTACGTAGGGCCCAGTAGATGCCGTCAGAATCTATGACGTCACGCCGTTTTCTGCGTGAATATTAAAGTGGCCTCTTTACCTGCATTTTCTTGCGAGTTTTCTCTCTTACCAAAAGTCTTGTCGCGGCGAGCGTGGTGCTTTTGGAATGGTAAAAGGGTAATTTACTGATAACAGAAAAATCGTTTTTTCTCTTTAATGTGCCTTGTTCCGCATACGCTGTGCATACATCTATGCCCCACATTTTATCTCGAAAAAACGCTTTTTTTATGTGGGGTAAGCTGTTTGGAGAAGTTTTATTAGGGATATGGACTGAACTTATTTTGCTTCTTGCATATGAGCTACTTTATTTATCTGAAACAGGCGAGCTAAAAGTAAATAGGCCAGGCCCTTATATGCAACATCTCGCTATTCCGTGCTTTATTTGCTTTCGTTACTATTTTATATCCTAACTTTTACTCTGTAATTGCAGTAATAAATGTAATATAATAAAATCAGAGCTGCAAAGCGGGGAAACATTGTTGAAAATACAGCCCCCCTCTAAAACGATAGGACTGCACGGATTTTTGATACATAGAATCCCTATAAAGGCACATTGTTTTTCCGTGACTCTGTGACGGCTCCCAGTTGTCATGAGGCACGAGATGGACATTCACAGCCTGCTTTGTGTGCCCACATTAACGTCTGAGCTTTCGTCTTGTTCCGCCCTATCAGGGCTCTCGACCTCATCTCAGCTAACGGGCCGCACTCACGAAAATAACTCCCGCAAGGGCTAAGGCAATGACGAAGGTAGGAGCGTGGGAGGGGGTAACAGGTTGTTTTAAAACTACCGTCATTTCACAGCAGACCTTTCCCATATCTCATATACGCGATCATTTCTGAAGGGAATTTGGCGGCAGGATTCCAACAACATATCTATACCCATAATGACTAAACTGTGGACGCCGATTCTGAAATATAGCTTTTGTTTCACGGTTATGCATCAACACACGGTGACGCAGGGGGTGCCTCACGAAAAATATGCTTTCGAGCTGTCATGTGCGGGCGGAGGGCCGCTAGCAAGAGGTCCGCGAGCCGCGTGTTTGAGGCCCTATATTTTATTTTTAACCGCGGAGCCGAACCATGAGAGTGAAACAACTAGAAGAATAAGGATGGGTTGGGGCTCATTCGGCAAGCATTATCAAGTCATGAATGGTAATCTACCACTATCCCTCAGGAGGAAGGTATATAACAGCTGCATCTTACCGGTACTTACCTACGGAGCAGAAACCTGGAGACTTACAAAGAGGGTTCAACTTAAATTGAGGACGACGCAGCGAGCGATGGAAAGGAAAATGATAGGTGTAACCTTAAGAGACAGGAAGAGAGCAGAGTGGGTCAGGGAACAAACGGGGGTTAATGACATCATAGTTGAAATCAAGAAGAAGAAATGGATATGGGCCGGGCACGTAGCACGTCGGCAGGATAACCGGTGGTCATTAAGGGTAACTGACTGGATTCCAAGAGATGGCAAGCGCGTGAGGGGGAGACAGAAAATTAGGTGGGTAGATGAGATTAAGAAGTTTGCAGGTATTACGTGGCAGCAGAAAGCACAGGACCGGGTTGATTGGCGGAACATGGGAGAGGCCTTTGCCCTGCAGTGGGCGTAGACAGGCTGATGATGATGATGATTTTATTTATTTATTTATTTATTTATTTATTTATTTATTTATTTACAAATATTGCAGGCCCTGTTCAGTGACAAAATCTGAATAAAAAACATAAGAAAATACAATGCAAGATACGAAATTAAGAAAATTCTCAACATCAGGGAAAAATATAATTAATACATAGCAATAATGGCATTCATACAGAAATACAAAAAATCTCGCACTATATAGTGCGCTATATAGTGCGAGAGCTACATGATACTGCCACAACAGCGTCGGAACTTGTAGGAATTGAATATGTCCATTAAATAAGGCGTGGGGTGAAGTATATTCGCTTTAGGAAATATCTGGCTTGAAAAAGGACAATGACAGATTCCGTGCCGGGTGATATCCCCTTACCTCGAGCCATATGCATCCAATGAGTAAGCTTCGAGAAGCTTAGTCGCGCCTTTATTACAAAACTCGAACGAACCCCGAAAATATATCGAAATCGCTTGGTCCACCTCCTGCCAGTCCTAACCGCGTAGTCCAATGGCCACCTTCTACCGGTACAACATCGCTGGGAAGGCATAAACCATTACAATATGGAAAAAAAACGAGCACGGTGCAAACCGTGCATAACATACACTGTTGAAAACTGCAAGGAGAAGCCCTCAAAGAGGAGTTTTATAGACGGCATTGAAGAGTGGCACGACGTTCGGGAACGAGAGAAGTGAAGGGGTGAGCTGGACAGCTATGGCCATTCTTCAGAGGTCCACAAAGACATCCTACTGTATATTTCTAGCAGTGGTGTGGTATGTGAAAATAATGCTACGACAAATAGCTTTTTTCCTCCTTTCGATTTCTTATACGCATACACGTGGTGCCGCGGTTCCATACCTTTACCTAGATTAGTGTATTTACAACGGTCACAAATTTGTTTTGTTCTCTCTGTTCCTCTTTCTGTGGCAAGGTGCTACAATGGTGAAGACAGGTGCTACATATCGAGAAGGGTGCACGATTGGCTTTGTGGTGAGAGCATGCTATAAATTTCAATAGGCTATAGAGTGCTATAAAAACAAAGTCAAGTGAGCGTTTTGTTCTCTGCCAAGCCAATCTAGAACACATGCTCTGGCGGCGCTCCGTGTTACGCGGCGGCGAAGTCATCACGCAGTCCAAACGGGAGGCTGCTATTACCATCTCCGCGCTAGAACAGCTATATGGGTAGTCCAACGGGCCCGCGAGGCAGCAGAGAGACTTGGTCCTTCTGTTCCGATGTCGGAGCGGCCTGCAACGTGCTAGAGCGAGTTCCGATGGACCATAATGAAGTTTATCCATCCATCAATTCATTATTTGCTGTTATTGCACTCCCTGTCGAAACTGAACTCGTGCTGCAAGTCACTTTCCTTGCTGCAATGTCTGCTACAAAACGCCCCTCATGATCTCCAGTGTATTTGCAGAAAAAAATGGGTACAGTATACCACTGCCGAATAAACAGTCATCATATCCAGTATGTCCGCTCAACTGTTTGTACCGTGAGTCCCTTTTTACAATTACCCCATGTTAAAGTATAATTGTTAGCGAAACATGCGCCATGCAACAAAGCTTAGATATTTGCCACTTAAAACACCTTGCTGTCGACTCGATGTTCGGGCACCACCACCTAGATTACTGGGTCGGGCCTCAGTCGGGCCTGATCTGTGGTCGGGCCGGGCCGGGCCGGGTCGGGTAGGCAAAATTTTTTCTCGGGTTCGGGCCGGGCCCGGTTCTCATTTTGAGTCACCGGGCCGGGTTCAGGCGGGTAAACTTGAACGCGTTCCGGGCCCGGGCCGAGAATTACGGCCCGTGCAGTGCTCTACTGCAGCCACACCGTATAGATCGTGAATAAATGTTTTAAATCAACGGTTGTCTAACAACAGTTGACGTGGCACTGTTGACTGTCCGCTTTATAAAATGTAATAAACTTCGCATATGTACTGCTATGGCTCAGCAAGCTATAATTTAGCCAGTATTTTTGTGTACAGTTTGTGTACACACCAATTCTGCAATGCCTGCACAACTGGTGAGGTTTCAACTGACTCAAATGCTTTCTCATTATTTGTGAAGGTTATATATAGGGGTTGGTTATATTCCATGCATTTATCCATAACATCTTCGACAGTGCTAATATGGTATATTGTTGAGTAGCCTGTATGAAATCCTGCTTACTCATTTGGTTGGTTGGATTCTAAGGTGGTCCTAATTCTATTAGCTATTACTTTTGTAAATGCCTTGTTGGCAGTTATGAGTAAGCTGATCGGCTTGTAATCTCAATTTCTTGATGCCCCTTTTCATTCAAACATTTATTTTGCAAAGCATGATTACAACAAAAAGGGATACACAGAAGAGGGTCCCTTGTTTATGAGACCATACTATGACCCCTTGCACATGATTATTGGATACAAATCACAAATAGGTACATAAGTTAATTGTACCGAAAACAAAAAATACATTATTACAAGACATTGATAAACAAAGCTTATAAGTACATAATACTGTATAGTAATGTCACACACAGGGCTGGGCAAAGATACTTTAAAATTGTATCGCGATACGATACAAGATACTCAGGCAAGAAGTATTGGAGATACAGATACAAGATACTGCAGCAATAATTGTATCCGATACGATACTCGGGAATTGTATCTTAAGATACTTCGATACAATCTCAAATTTGTTATTATAGATCCATATAATGTAGCAGCAAACGCCTATACACGAAAATGTCTGCTTGAAAATTTCTTAACTCTGACCTATTTCGTTTCGCTTGATTGAAACGTCTGTTAGTATCTCAAAAGTCTTGCCCTTCTTGCTCAAAGTACATCAGTTTCCTTCTCCGAAACAACTTATTGCGGTTTGTTTTAGCTTCTTCACAGGACAACTCTTTATACACTTCACTGACAGTGGTTCTTGCTTGTCATTTTTGCAATTGGTGGGAGTCGCTGCCCAGCTTGCCGACCAACTAGTGGGTTGCCATATAATCACAATAAATCCAATAACAAGCCTTCGCACGACTGCGCAAATACCAATGTGGACTTTTACCTTGTCCATAAAAGACGGTTTGCGCAATACCGTATATCCGGACAGGTGTACACCAGCAACAACGCTGGTAGCAACATATCTTTTGTTGAGAGGGGGGGGGGGGGGCATTGTGTATTCTAGGGGTTTGAGACCTTTCGCTAGCGGTCCGGCCCGCACACATGATCGTCTTCGTCCCATTTGTTTTTATTTTCTTAATAAGTATGTTCGTGAGCTACACAGATATGACTGGTCTTAAGCATTCCTTTCGTGAGGAACGGTGGTCACCATGTGCTAAAACATAACTGTGGAACAAAAACTCTTAATTTCAGAATCCACGTCCAGATTTCACTTGTTGTGTACATCGGTGTCAATGTTTCTCGAATGTTGATTCCAAATCCCTTTCAGAAATGACCTATATATGAGATATGGGAAAGACTTCCTTTCAAATGGCGACACCATTTCGTTCAAGCCCTCTCCGACCCCCGATCCCACCATCTTCACTGTCCCGGCCCTTGGAACTAAATTTCGCGACTGCGACGCGCTGGCTATAAGCTGAGTTTGAGACCCTTGGTGTATACGTAGATGACGTAAAACTGCAATGAATTTTCATATTCTTCTTATCCGCTGGCGTAAAGAATTATTTGTTGATATACTCACTAACGTGCAATTTTTAGCAATTTTTCTTCAACGAGAGAACATGTGCAACACAGCAACGTCTCAGAAGTCTTTGTACAGATGCACAAAGCGTCGTAGGACACCGCCTCTATTCGCGCTATTGCCGCTTACAGCTCCCATTTCGTGGCGATTAGTGGTACAAAAAATATTTAGGAAGGCCTAAAACAGGAAAACAAATATAAGTAAAATAGAGAGGTGGTTCTGTATCGAACATTCACATTGAATGAGTACAGAAACACAATACAGAGGGCGCCCTTAATAGCTATGAGCTCGAAGTATCGTCAACTTATCTGTTGAGACAATAGAAAATTCAGTGCCTATGGAAAATTGCCTGAAACGGCTCGTTGGGACGCTCACGAGTAAAACGGAGAATTCAGTAAAACAAGGTTTCTTGAATACCCTTCCTAACATTTTTAAGATGGTTGCTAATGCTTTCCGTTGTTATAATGCGAACTCAATTTCGCTATTTTCCTAAGCGGTAAGCAGAATGTTTTGTACTGTATACTCAAGGCACGCCCACATAACTATATATTTGTTTTCAGAATCTCCTTGGCAACGTGTAAATGTGTAAGCAGTAGTACAAATAAATCAGACAGAAGAATAAAGCAGAGATCTTATTTTGGTAGCGCGTTACAAAAGACATACTTCAGTGACCAGACCGAAAAACAGTACAGAGACCTAGGTAATGCATGGGATGCAAAGTTACAGCTAAGAAAGCACTTGTGCTAATAATCAAATTATGATTTCATACATTTTTTTAATAAATGTAACAGGAATTGAAAAATACGGTACGCGAAGATATTTTCTGTTAGGTAAACGCTTGCTCTATTAGATCTAGTATCAGTACCAGTGGTTCTAAAGTTAGAATCTTATTTGCATATAATTAAATTCATTGCATGCAGTCAAACTTACATCCACGGGATTCTTCAAATCGCTGATACGTAAAATCCACGAAACGCAAAGCAACGCCATTCTCACACGCGTCACATTTCGTTACGAATAGGGCTGACGCGCTGGAGTTTTGAGTACTGTGGCGGAGCCTGGTGGCGTGCGCCGGAGTTGCTTGGGTAGTCAAAAATGGACGCCGACCGGCGAGTTACGCAGTTCTCAGTTGCTTTAAGCGTTTTACTTAATTTTGCGCCTAGTTTTCAGGCTCAAAAACGCCAGGCCTGCGCTGAAACCGCAGCACAGTCACAGCGAAAGCTGGAAGAGCGGCGTTTCTAGAGCCCGTTGTAAGCTCTCTTGGGGCTACAATACAAGTACACTAGAAAGGTACCCACTACGCCATAAATCACAATTTTTGTGAAAGTGGGAAGCACCTTCTAAGCCATTATTTGTCATTCTGCGGAGAAGCGAGGCACCAGCTACACGTCTGTAAGGCATTATG
The DNA here is from genome assembly GCF_013339695.2 of Rhipicephalus sanguineus. Classification (NCBI taxonomy): domain Eukaryota; kingdom Metazoa; phylum Arthropoda; class Arachnida; order Ixodida; family Ixodidae; genus Rhipicephalus; species Rhipicephalus sanguineus. The sequence goes on along the minus strand of NC_051179.1, from coordinate 140,243,211 downwards.
TGAGCTTTGTTGACGCGACGACTAATGATGATGAGGAATTATGGCTCAGCTCTTTGTAATGGGTTGGAAGCTTTAAACGGCCTACCAGTTATGTAATTTGCATTGGGTGACGCCCAGTCGCTATTTCCCTCTCCCGTCATGCTGTATAACATATGTTGACGTGGGAGAGAGACGGGGGGGTGAAGAACTCTACTGAGACCCCGAGGAAATGGATCATGCGCTTATGGGCTTCCTTGGCAACCAATACAAGTACACTTGCGAGGAACCCACTACGCTATAAATCATTGTAATTTACATGAGAACCCGAGGAAATGGATCATGCGCTTATGGGCTTCCTTGGCAACCAATACAAGTGCACTTGCGAGGAACCCACTACGCTATAAATCATTGTAATTTTTGAGAGGTAGGGCAACAGGCACTGTGCCATTTTTCGTCATTCTACGGAGAGCGTTGGTACCTGCTAAACGCATGTAAGGCATTATGCGCACTTTATTGATGCTGTGCCTGATGACGATGAAGAATTATGGCAGAGCCCTTTGTAATGGGTTCGAAGCATTCAACAACCTACTCGTTGCGCAATTCGCATTGTGTGACGCCTGGTTACAGAATTCGCGTTGCGCGACGCTTGGTGCTTATTTTACTTTTCTACCACGCTATATTGCATTTGCTAATGTGGTTACTTCCCGACATGAAGCCTGTATAGACCTATTTGCAAAGCAGTTTCAAGCACCGGAATGGCTCAGAGGTTGAATACTGGGCTCCCACGCAGAGGGCCCAGGTTCGAACCTCGTTCCATCCTGGAATTTTTTCTTATTTCGTTTTTTTTCTTATTTCGAGCGATACTGGTTACGGACACCGGCGGCGGCGGCGGCGGACAACTACGGCGCCAAAAACGGCCGGTGAAATGATCTCATAACAGCTTCCGCTGTAAAAGTGCTTAAAACGTACGCAGGAACTTGTCCGCTATGCCTGCAGAGTCTGACATGTTTGACGAGCGATCCCTGCTTCAACAAACCGTGCCGAAAGCAGGTGGTCTGGGCGACGGCTCTGAGCAGCGCGCAGCCCCAAGCGCGGTCGCCGCCGTTATTGTTGCGTGGTTAATTGCCTCGAACATGGGGGTAAGGATCCTAATGTGCGGTTTTACTGGTTCCCCTGAAAGCCGTACGAAGTGGAGCGACGGAACCGCTGGATACGTGCCGTCCGACGCGTGAAGTGAGTACGCGAGCAAAACGTGGTTTGCAACGTAACGTGCTGATTACTTTTCGTACGCGCGTGCACGCGTTTATATATGTATATAATTCCCTGTGTGCAGACGGCACGCCGTGGCTGCCGACGGCGATCACGAGGATATGCAGCCGGCATTTCGCGCGAAACGAGAAAAACGATTACTTGAGTCACCCTGCGTATGTGCCTACGATTTTTCCGGCAGCTTACAGCCGGCTGCTTCCAGCGGCCGGCTGTAAACATTGCGCGCCGTCGCTTCTCGACCGCGACCGCACGCTGACAGAATTTGACGAATTCCCTAGAAGCAAATGTTGAAAATTACGACCGCGCATGGGGAAAAAGTGTTTGCGACTGAATGCGGCAGAAAACGGCACACGACGCGAATGCGCTCATTCGGGCTGCCGACGGCTAGCCTTCGTCACTGGACCTTTCTTGATTCCGTTTCGTCGTGTAATGTCGTCGTGTAATGCAAATCATGTCGGCTTTCTTAACAGCAATCTTTTCGTTTATGCACTGTCGTTAATCGCGCGAGCATGCCTCGTAAAACTTAACTCGGGTTCAACGTCGTATGAGATTCGCTGCACTTGCGAGTTGCAGCGCGCCGAAATGATTTCTTCAATCTCCTGCACGTCGTAAGCATACTTGACGTTGACGAGCTTCTTGCGTTTACGCAGATTGCTTGGCCTGAAGAACTCAGCCACGCCAGAAACTGGCCGAGATCCAAAGCGCAGCACAACCGACAGCGGCGGCTCCATTGCGCATCTGAGCTTAGTGCTGCATGCGGCCGCCTGTCTGACTACTCGAAACCAAAGAACTTGTCGTAGGGGGCGCTTTTTAGCACCGTTTTCGCAGCGCCGCCTGGGCAGCCAGTCAGGCCTATAAAGACGCAAGGGAATCTTCAATAACGACACTGTAGCAACATCAGAATTTGCGCGATAGACGACGCACGCTGTGGAGTACGCGGCGCAGGACAGTGACTGAGAGCAAGTGTCGCGGCATCGGCGCAACCAAAAAGAAAAAAAAAATCGAGAAAACAAAAGGTACGTGGGCTCGGCGTACACGTCCGCGCGCTTGTCTTCCTCATATTCTGCCCTGACTGGATGACTCTGGCGTAAAGATAAAATAACGTCACTGCACTTCGACTTATTCAGATGGCTTAGTGGCACCAGTTCCAGCTTGAGAAGCGGAGCTTGGCCAGCGATTATTGTTTCGCACGGTTGTGTTGCAATAGAAGTATCTTGTATCTTAAGATACACGATACATTGTCGAATGTATCGGAAATACAGATACAGATACTCGTTTTTCAAGACGTATCGCGATACAGACACAAGATACCCATAGAGTATCTAAGATAGTATCTAAGATACATGTATCTTCGATACTGCCCAGCACTGGCGACGGGCTGTGTGGCTGCACAGAATACGGCGGGAAAAATTTGTTCCCACGACAGATACCCGCCTTTGGGAGGTAAGCGTTTCATTGGGAATTCGCGAATGTTGTTTCGGGGAATATTTGCGTCTTCCTTGCACTAATGCAGCTTGTTTCGTGTGGTTGCCGCCGAAGGTTCATGCACAATAACATTCCCGGGCAGCTCTTAATTACGTTTGGTGTAAACTTGACACCTTTGGGCTCGACAATGGTTAGGTGGCGCTGCGATCCGCCCAGCCATCAGCGCTACGGTGTCGATTCCGCCGCGTAGCGTCGAGGCGGCCAACGAGCCATTTCTACCGTGCATGGCGTGTGTTTGTCGTGCTGTTTGAAGCATGTCGCTGGTTTTGTATTGCGGTTTTAAGGCGATTGAAAACATCGATGCCCATTTTCGACCACCGACGCTTGAAAAGGGACGCGCACTATACGACAACGACCATGTGTATGGTGTTAAAGAAGTGAACACCGACATCGCAGCGAAGTGCTTGTCACAGCAAAGCAAGCATGCTTACGACGTTGAACTACAAGGAAAATAAAAATTATCTTATCCCACTTAAGCGCACAAATACGACCGTATACGTTTCTCGATCAGCTGTCACTTGTTTTATTACTAAGAGCTTGCCTAATATTTGCTGGGTTGGGAAAGATAAGCGAGAACAGAATAAAGCAGCGACACGTGCCTTCGTTGAATCTCTTTGGGGTTATTTTTCTACGTATAACCAGTGACGTGTGCCTCCGTCCGTCCCTTTATAACTACTGTTCTATTTATAAGTGAACTTGCACCTCGCGTAAGAAAGGCATTGCCACGCTCATGTTGACAGCCGCTCGCGATGCATACGAGTGTTGTTTTTCCAGCATGTGTCATGTCTGATGATCATCTCTCACTTTTTCTCTTTTTGCGTCGTTTCTTTTTTTTTTCATGCAAAGTTGTCGATCACGCCCCAAGAAATTCTCAGCTGTTGAACCTCGAAAGCTGTTGAGCAGGAGCTGTCGACCGCCTTTTGTATACGGGAGGAAATATTGTAGGAAGGTAACCAGGATGATGCTCGATGGTGCTTTTTTCGCCGTTAACATGCCTCGAGCATATCCTGGTATTCTCGTTCGGTTGCCAAGATGACAGGTCATCGGCACTGAAACATTGACTTGAGAGAAATCAGCTGACACTCAATAACGCGAAAACAAAACGTGTGCAAGTTTGCGCGAGCGAAACGCAAATATCCGAATACGCGACGAGTGCTGAAGCAATCCGCTGACAAGAACAAGAAAACAAAAAACGTGTGCGCACGTGTGCGCGAGAGAAGCGGTAATTTCCGAATACTCAACGTGTTACGCGGTGCACTCCAGCCTTATTTCAGTCGTACTAAGCGCGAGAAAGCATCGGCATGAATGAGCCCGTTCCAGCAGTCTAGTCATCGTCCTGGTGCACAAAGGAGCGGCAAGGCACGTTGACAAATTCATGCGTGGAAAAATGCGCCGTGCGTCCAAGCTTTTACGACGTTAGGTTTCACGAGTGACAACCACTGTGCGTGTTTTAACACACGCTTGTGAGCAGTTGTAACGTTGCCGTGCGTTACACGAATGCTTCCAGTTATTGTTTTTGCTCTGATGTCGTTTAACGAAAATTCGCAAGGGCGACACTTAAGGTACATTCACACCGAAGGCGGGGCGGCAAAGCGGCGAAGCGGGCTTTTCAAGGCAGCGAGGCGGCGAGCGCGCGTACCTGTTCAGACCGCATGGCTCTCTTGGCTGCCCGCGCGGCCGAGGAGGCGGGGCCTCTCGCGCTTTAGCGCACGTGTCGCTATCACGTGGTACGGCTTCTCCCAAAGAGACACCCGCACCACCGCCGCGCCATCGCCGCAGCGCGTTCTGATTGGCTGCAGCAAAGCGGCGAGTAGCGGCGAGCGGCAAAAAATTGGTCCGAGAGTGATCGGACCTGCCGCCTCGTTTTCCGCCCCGCTTTCGCCGCCTGGAGAGGAGGTTTTGCCGCTTTCCGCCTCACCGCTCTGCCGCTTTGGCCGCCCCGCCTTCGGTGTGAATGAGCCTTTACTTGACGCGCCGAACAGCTGCGATCCACTTCTGCCGCCGAGTTGCTTCCCACGGTCTCGATGGGAAGCGATACATCATGATGCCGACATCCCCTTCTTTATTGTGGCAATCTTTAACGCAGCAGTATCTGCGTTTGTTCTTTTTTTAGGGGCGAAGCTCCTTAAGGCGGCACCCGTTCGTCCCTCGTAGTCGTAGTAGTCGACGTAGTGCGTAACCATTCTTACGCTTTGACCTCCAAGGTGGTGCCGGTGGGAGATTTTTCCTGTGCGTTGTTGAACAATAAAAAATTCGCAGCGTGCGCGTTAACTAAAAGCCGAATTCTTCTGTCTCTCATTCCCCATTAGCAGCCATTGGCATGTTCCAGTAGGAAACGTTAGTAGAAGTAGAAGTGTAAGTGTTAGCTAAAAGCCGACTTCTTCTGTCGCTCATTCCCATTAGCAGCCATTGTTTACCTCCAAGGTAGTGCCTCGTGAGATTTCTCCTGTGCGTCATTAAACAATAAAAATTTTCTTCAAAACGCCGTTGATTGATGAAATAAACCAACGAAAGACGCCAGATGTTTTGTAAAAGCAAAACGAAAGAACGCCAGATGTTTCTAAAGCAAAATGAAAAGACGCCAGCTGCTTAACGAAAGACGCCAGATGTTTTCTAAAGCAATGGTTTTCTAAACAATGAAAATTCACAGCGTACATGTAAAATTAAAGTGAGCTGCAAGTCGTCATAACTCATCGAACCTTTAGTATAAACGCGCCCGATCTCACGTCGGTGATGATGTACTGGGCAGAATTCACGGAAGATTCACGGTTTACCGATGAACCTCCGCAGCTTCGCCCACTCATCATCATTCACTCCGTGGATATGCTGTGATTTTTTTTTCCACCTCTGACGACGGAGTTGTCAACGGGCTGCGGTAAATCCATTGCGCCTGTTCGCAATGCGCACAACGGTGGAATGGCGCGAAGGGCCGCCCCGTGGGTTCTAATCACCGCTGCTAGGCGGCGCGCCGTGTACAAGCAAACTAGAGTGCCTCGATGCGCTCGTTCGCCTCCGCTGCCTCGATGCGCTCGTTCGCCTCCGCTCCGTTCAGGGTGGAGACAAGCGCGTCGTCTGCTACAGCGGTCGCCATTACTGAGCCCAATCGTCAAGGCGCGCACTGCCGGCGCGCGGATTCGCAGCCTTTTGCTCTCGAGTAAAAACACTTTGTGCCGGATTTGCCCTCGCAAACGCAAAATCGTTCACGGAAGTCGCTAGTTAAAAGTTTCCTGGCATGTATCAGAACAAGTAATCGAATACTTTGCGCCTAAAGGTGTCGCAGAACACAGTGATACTCCCTGCCAGCGCGGCCGCTGGGCTGTGGCTGAGCGGCGCACAGCTGCTTTGGATCCCTGAGAGCTGCAGACATCACTATTTACTTTTATACTTTGCGGGTATATATGTTCGTGCGGTGTCTTTTTGAAGGCACGACAGTTTAGCTTTATTCAGGAGAGTTAAAGATGCGGAATACTGTCTATTAGAAAGCAAGAATTGAAAGGTATCATTCCCGGGACTGCCGAAACGAAAAGCGGTGCAATAATAATACATAAAGGCGCATAATAATAATAATACATAAAGGCGCAGAATGTATGCTTTCATGTACAAATAAAAGCGGAGCGCGAAAAAGACGGGACACAAGAGACAAGAAGACGGGACGGGCGCTCGTCCCGTCTTCTTGTCTCTTGTGTCCCGTCTTTTTCGCGCTCTGCTTTTATTTGTAGACAATGCACCAACTCGCCCAGCAACGCGTTGTATTAAGCTTTCATGTACGTCTGAAATTATTCCAGCTCGAATTCTCGAAATGAGACACGCAGTATTGAGACGCGCAATGCAAATTGCGCGTCTCAATACTGCGTGTGCCATACACACAGCATTTCCCAACATCCATCACCAGTGATCAATTTGGTGACGTGAGAGTCCTAAGGTTTACTCGCTGTTCAGCTAAATCTTAAAGCGATTGGAATCCGCGCGCAGGTTTCGAGGCTGCTATTATATGTGACCGATTGCCGGATGTATGCGTCTTCCTGTCCTCTTATTGAATACATATTTTAAAATGTGGCTGCATTTCCCATTTCGAAAAAATACCAGCGAAATTGCAGTAAGCATCAGAATGTCGTTTATTAATCGCAGCGGAAACGACTATACTTATGTAATGTTTCAATGTTTTTCAGCGCTGTGAATGCCGCGTTGAAACTAATGACCGCGTATGGTAATGTACACAAGAAAGCGTTTGTTCAGAGAAAGCAGTTCTGGCAAATTATTCCACCGGATAACGAAAAATAACATTCTCGATTTCTAGTTCCTGCTAGGAAAGAAAACACAACTCGTACCAAATGCTTGCAGTTCACTATAGACACGACAATATTCATTATCACACCTTCGTGCATAAACAAAAACAAAAGGAGATGCTCGCGACAATGAAAGCACGTTTTCCAAGCGCACCCCGAAAACAGCGCCAAATTTATGCGAATGGTTCAAACGCGATAAAACCATTTGGCATTACCAGTTCGCTCAACGTTCGATCGTGTTCAAGTGCGACAATGCGCGCTGAAGAGGCACCAACTCGCACTCAAAACCACGGCACACACATAACTTACAATAGTCTATTCTGTGACTGCGTTACTAGTAACATATACACCGTTTCAGAAATCGTCCCAAAAGCACCCGACGTAGAAAAGGAAAAGTGATGGGAAACAGCAACAAAGCTTGCAATACTCACGCTGCACACACGAGAGGCATTCGTCGGCTGCCACTTGTCACGCTTTATCCTCACTGTCCATAAAAGTCTTCTTTTAGGATCCCTTGGGAAAGAAAACATCTTCCAACCATTCCTAGAATGGTTCGTGCACTGTGGCACGCAACATCCAGTCATCCTGCGGGACTCGCGGCGGAGCAGACGGGCGACAAGGCGGTAGGCGCAGCATGCACGTTTAACCAAAGCGCGGCGTGGGCTAAAACATGGCGGACGCGCGAGTCGAGGCGGCGTCGACCCTTTCAAAGAATGACCGCACTCTAAGCGGGGGCGCGCGCATCGAGGCACTCTAAAGCAAACTGCATTGCCGGGTTACAGATTGGTATTGCGTGACCTGACTGTATGACGAACATAACTAACATGTAGTAACATGAAAATAATGGCACGCATGTCATGTAAGGCATGATTTACATGCCATGCTCATGGTGCACTCGCGGCCGGTTCGCTGGCTTGATATGCACCAAAATCGGCATTGCGTGACTGTATGACGAACATCAATACCAGGTGGTAACATGAAAATAATGGCACGCATGTCATGTAAGGCATGATTTACATGCCATGCTCATGGTGCACTCGAGGCCGAACGCTGGCTTGATATCCACCTAAATCAGTATAGCGTGACCTGACTGTATGACGAACATAACAGGTGATATCATGAAAATAATGGCACGCCTGTCACGTAAGGCATCATTCACATGGCATGCTCATGATGCTCTCGCGACCGCCTCCCTGGCTCGATATCCACCAAAATCGGTATTGCGTGACTGTATGATGAACATAAATACCAGGTGGTAACGTGAAAATAATGGCACGCATGTCATGTAAGACATGATTTACATGTCATGCTCATGATGTTCTCGCGGCCGGTTCGCTGGCTTGATAGCACCAGAATCGGTATTGCGTGACGTGACTGTATGACGAACATAAATATCAGATGGTAACACGAAAATAATGGCACGCATAAGGCATGATTTACATGTGAACACCTGTCACTGTTCGTCATACAGAAATATCTCGTCGTATCAATTTTGGTATACATGCATTTCATTAAACGACCGCGAGCGCTCCGAGACCATGTCATGTAAAGTATGTTTTATATGGCATGCCTGTCATGATTTGCACGTTATAACCGGTAACTTATGTTCGTCATACACTCCTGTCAAGCCATACCAATTTTGGTGTGTATAAAGCAGTGTTGGCGGTAACGCGTTACAAGTAACGGCGTTACCGGTAACGCGTTACTTTTTTCGGTAACTTAGTAACGTACTCGTTACAATTTCAAAACTGTAACGGGTAACGTACTTACGTTAACACTTTTCGGTAACGTGTGGGGTCACGTTACTCGTTACTTTTTCATCCTGCAGGCGCCACTTTCCTAGAGCTCGCCCCGATGAATTCTTTTGTCGCAGCGTCGGACTGCGTTCGGCTTGCCGGGCATTGACAAAGTATGCCTGGGCGGAATCGCTTGTCGCCACACAAAGCTTGAAGAAAGCCGTGGAATCCGCCATGAGAAACTGCTTTTCGTGGAAGTGGATTGTAGCAGGTGGATTGCTTGCTGGCACATGCGCCTTTCCGTGCCCAAAAGACAGGCCACCCGAAGAGAAAGCGGCTGGTCTAGACCATACCATGTGCTGATCGTGACGCTTCGTACGTGGGGGAAACAAAGACTTTCCCCGAGAGCCTGTGACAACATAAAAACGACGTCCGCAAGTTCGAGTGACAGAGTACACTGGCCGAGCACAGCGTGGTGAACGAACACCACATAGTTAACGTGGGGCCTAAGTGTGAGGGGCAGATCACGTGGGAAGTCAGAAACAGGCAATCGAGCATTGATTACTGTCTCATGACAGAAGGAATATATGACAAACTTAGAGAGATGAGAATAGACGAAGAAGGCATTAACAGCTTGGGTAGTGATCATAAACGCATAATATTACAAATGGGATATAAAACTAAAAATAAGAACATAGAATCAAAGTTTGGCAGCTCGTATCTAAATGACAAACAAATAACAAATATAGCCGCAAGAGTCGAGGAAAAAGTAGACGAACTACCAGGCAAAGACTGGAAGTATAGTGAGCTGCTACATGTAATCACGAAAGAAATGGAAATAGAGAAGAAAACCATTTGTTGGAAAGGAAAGAAAAAGCCAAAAAGTTGGTGGAACAAAGAAATCCGGGAAGCGATCGAGATGCGACGTCAGGCATCACGGGAGCACAGACAGGCAAAAAAGGAGAAGCGGCCACAGGACGAAGTCAACCAAATATGGGAAATATATTTAGAGCAAAAATCCATTGTGCAGAAATTAGTCGAGGCAAAAATTAAAGGTGAAAGTGAACGCTGGATGACAGAGATTCGCGAAAAGAAGAAGGCCGCGCCTAGGATTTTTTGGAGCCACCTAAAAGCGCTGGGTAGGAAGTCTGTCACAATGCAACAACATATGGTAGATGAAGGAGGAAATCAATTGGAAGGGCATGAAGCGCTAGGTTACATCCGAAAGATAACAGCCGATTCGTTTAAAAAGGTCCCCCAGGGGATTCCCCCGGTGAGTAAAAGTACGCAAAGGAGTGCAACCGAAGAAGATGTAGTACTAGAGAATTTCAATTGGAAGAAGGCCGAAGGAAAAATTCCTAAGCGCACTACTCCGGGCTTAGATGGGGTTCCCGTCAGCCTCATTAACGAACTCGGACATAACACTAAAGAAGCACTGCTGAAAGCCGTAGAAAAGTGCTTACAGGAGAGGGAAATACCAGACAGTTGGCGAAAAAGTAGAATGAACTTAATTTATAAAGGCAAGGGAGAAAAAGATAACATTCGCTCGTATAGACCCCTAACAATTACATCGGTGCTATACAGGTTGGCGATGCAGGCAGTAAAATTAAAAATAGACGCGTGGGTAGAACAAAATGATATTTTGGGAGAACTTCAGAATGGATTTCGAATCGACAGGCGGTTAGACGATAATCTGTTTGTTCTTACCCAGTGTATAGAAATATCTAAAATAGAAAACAGGCCCTTATACGTCGCTTATCTAGATATCACCGGGGCGTATGACAACGTTAATCAGGAAATTTTGTGGGATATATTGAAGGAAGTGGGCATAGGTGACGACTGTGTACAGCTTTTGAGGGAAATATACCGAGGAAATACAGTTTGTATAGAATGGGAAGGAATAAGTAGCAAGGACAGCGTTGAAATTAGCAAGGGGCTGAGACAGGGATGCCCTTTGTCCCCGCTGTTATTCATGCTGTACATGGCGAGAATGGAAAAAGCGCTAGAAGGTAGCAACATTGGATTTAATTTGTCACACAAACAGGTCGGAGCGATGGTTGAGCAGAAGCTTCCAGGTCTATTTTATGCTGATGATATTGTCTTATTTGCGGACAGTCAAGATGATATACAGCGACTGGCAGATATATGCGGAAGGGAGTGTGAGGCTCTAGGACTAGGATTTAGTGCAACAAAATGTGGATTGATGGTATTCAATGATCACGGAGACCATACGGTATTAATACAGGGCCAAAAAATACCGAGGGTAAACGAGTACAAGTACCTCGGAGTATGGGTAAATGAGGGGGATAGATATATGGAGGTACAAGAGAAAGCATCGGTAGCAAAGGGAAAGAGGAATGCTGCAATTATGAAGCACAGAGCTTTATGGGGATACAATAGGTACGAGGTGCTTCGAGGGCTGTGGAAGGGTGTGATGGTTCCGGGGCTTACATTTGGGAACTCAGTGGTGTGCATGAAGTCAGAGGTGCAATCAGGAATGGATGTAAATCAAAGGACGGTGGGCCGCCTCGCCTTGGGCGCTCACGGGAAGACGACAAATGAGGCGGTGAAGGGTGATATGGGATGGACAGGCTTTGAAGTGAGGGAAGCGCAGAGCAAAATGAGATTCGAAGAGAGGCTGAGGAAAATGAAGGAGAGTAGATGGGCAGAGAAGGTTTTCAGGTATTTGTATAGAAAAAGCGTTGACACGCAGTGGAGAAAAAGAACTAGGAGGCTCACCAGTAAATATACGGCTGGCAGTGCGGGCGATATGGCAACAAGGAGCATTAAGCGGAAGGTCAGAGAGGCGGAGAGGACTTATTGGATGACAGCGATGGAAAAGAAGCCGGCTCTGAGTAACTACCGAAAAGGAAAAAACGAAATAAGGAGGGAAAGGTTTTATGATAATTCAAGGGGAAGCGCTTTACTGTTTGAAGCAAGGTCGGGCTGCCTTAGAACGCGTAGTTATAAAGCGAGATTTAGTAACGAAGAAGAACAATGTACATGCTGCGGGGGAACTAAGGAAACGATGGAACATGTACTGATTGAATGTGGCGATATTCACCCAGGTATACGTGTGGGCACGAGTCTACATGAAGCCTTGGGTTTTAGGGACAACAATGGAAAGCTGAACACGTCCGCGATAGAAATAAGTAAGAGACGGTTAGAGTATTGGTGGCAGAAAAGTAGAGATAAAGAACAAAAATAAATAATGGGGGGAAAATAAGGTCATTCTGCCTTAAGAGGCAGAGAGATGGTCCGTGAATTTATATTTTTTGGTATAACATAGATTTAATCAATGTAGATAAGGTATTTGGCCAACATGAAACAAGGAAGCTTTTTTTTTTTTTTCTTTGAGCCTGGTGGCAGACATGTCACCGCCCCGTTTTAAAGGGGACGCTCATAGCATCCATCCATCCATCCACATCGAATTTGAGAACTCCCGTGTCGTCGACTTAGAGGCCAATTACTATAAGCGGCTTTTTGTGGAATCAGCTGGCCCATCCAGGAGACAGCCGGTAATGTCAACTGGTCTACAGGTGCGCTGCAGATCTAGAGTCTGCCTCAACGGAATTCTTCACATCATGGAGAATAGGCGTGACCGCATGGCAGGAAGAAAACCCTGAAAAAGAATGCGAGTGGGACGCGAAACGTCGGATTTTTCTTGTTACGCAAAAAAAAAATCTTTTTACTCCTTACCTTGGTTGGCGTCTTTCTGTTTCAACTAAAGCCCATTAATACCGCTGTCACACGAACAGCCTTAACCGCGGTTAAGCAAACTACGGTTACGGGCTAGCCACGGTTACAGGTAGCTACACGGCAGACATAACCGCAGTTAGACTCCTAATCATGGTTATCGCAAACGAGTGATTCCACGAGAAATCTACACGGATCCGAAAATGGATATTTTAGATTTGATTGGGTATTTTACATTTTGTGCACATACCACTCAACAGCCCGGAAAGGGACTTAGTTTTCTTATTAACAGCATAATTTGCGAGGGAGAAAATGTCGAACTTATGGAGGGACCAATTTCATTACCTGTCGTTCTCGAAAGTTCACGGCGACGTAAAACACAAATATTGCCGTTAAAAAGAAGACATTTTGTGTATGAAATGTGTGCGCAACAAATAGTAAAGTAACGTTGTTTGAAACTTGTAGAGCGAAGAAAACTATTTTTTTTAAATGTCTAGATGTGCGAAATCGTATTATAGCTGCTACAAAGTTGATAAGGCTTATCAAATTTTTGAAAATAAGTTTTGCTTCTTTCTATCCGCAAATGCAGCTAAGTTTTGCGAGCGAGGCTGATCTTGAACGGGTTCCGGAAAAAACGTCCCCGGAATAAATGTCCCCGGAATAAATGTCCCCGGAAGATACGTCCCCGGAATAAACGACCCCGGAACAAATGTCCCTGGAAAAAATGTCCCCATTTTCGCTGTCGGAAAAAACGTCCCCATATGGGGGCCTTTACTGCTGACTTAACTCAGGCGATCTTCAAATACAGCGAGACGAGCCACCGCCGCACCACCGCCTACCATCCACAGACCAATGGCCTCACCGAACGTCTAAATAAGACCGTCGCCGACATGCTGGCCATGTACGTCGACGTTGAGCACAAGACGTGGGACGCCGTCCTTCCGTACGTGACCTTCGCTTACAACACGGCCGTCCAAGAAACGACGCAGATGACGCCGTACAAGTTGGTCTACGGAAGGAGCGCGGCGACGACGCTCGACGCCATGCTACCGAACGTCACCGACGAAGAAAATCTCGACGCCGCCGCTCACTTACAACGTTCCGAAGAAGCTCGACAGCTCGCCCGCCTGCGCATCAAGACCCAGCAGAACACCGACAGCCATCGCTACAATCTTCGACGACGCTTCGTGGAGTACCAGCCCGGCGACCGTGTCTGGGTCTGGACACCAATACGACGACGCGGACTGAGCGAGAAGCTTCTGCGACGATACTTCGGACCGTACAGGGTACTTCGACGTCTCGGCGCACTCGACTACGAGGTTGTCCCCGATGGTATCACGAACTCTCAGAGGCGCCGAGGTCGTGCATGTGGTGCGCCTTAAACCGTACTATGCACGTTAACGCACCAGGGGACTCTAATGTTTGCTTTCTTTATTAGTTTTCTTTAGTATTGCATTTATTCATGTTCTGTTTTCAAGCATCGGGACGATGCTTTTTCAGAGGGGGGCATTGCCGCGCGTCTTATGTTTCATGAGTTGAAGCTACACTCTCCAAGACTGTCAGCAACGCTCAGCGCAAACCGCGCCACATTGTTCGCGAAACTACCCGATCATTGTAGATCGTTTTGTTAAGATTGCGCGCCGCACGCGAATGTTCCAGCTTTGTCGAGAGATAACGCCGCCACCAGCGATATCGCTGGAAAGTTCGATAGGGCCTGTATAAAAGCCGACACGCTTGACCGCTTGTCAGTTGGTCGACGGTCGACGCTCTGTTCGCCGCTATCAGTTTATTGCTGTAGCTGGAGTTTCATTTTCCCGGCCACAAGTTCGGCCTAATAAAGACTTTCATCTCGGACGTGCTGACTGCTGCCTTCGTTCGACGTCACGACCACGTGACATCTGGTGGAGGTGCTGTTCCTTCAGGATCCGGACGCCCCGTCAAGCCGTGAACCCAGCCCCCAGCGCGGAGAAGACATCGACGCCAACCACGACCAGCGAGCTAGCCGTAGGCAACAAGGCCTAGCACCGGAGTACGGGCCTCTACCCGACAACACTCGGAACAGAAAGGCCAGGACCACGACTGCGGCAACGATGACAGACACTGCGCCACCGCCCGCGATCGTGATGCAGCAGCCAAGGGAGCCGCCGATCTTTCGGGATCATCATGTGAGGACCCAGAAACGTGGCTCGAGTCGTACGAGAGGACTGCGGCCTTCAACAACTGGGACCTCAGCGACAAGTTACGCTATACGTGTACTTCTCTTTGGAAGACAGCGCCAGGACGTGGTTCGAGAACAGGGAGTCTACGCTGACAACGTGGGACATCTTCCGGACCAGCTTCCTCGCAGCGTTCACAAGCGTCGTGCGAAAAGAAAGGGCCGCCGCTTTACTGGAGACACGGGTCCAGCTCCCGAATGAAAAAAGTGACAATCTTCGCGGAAGAAATGGCTAGACTCTTCCGCCACACCGACCCTAACATGACCGAGGAGAAGAAGGTCCGTTTCCTCATGCGAGGAGTAAGGCAAGAGCTCTTCGCTGGGCTCATGCGGAACCCACCCAAGACAGTCCAGGAATTTGTCTCCGAGGCCACAACAATCGAGAGCACGTTGGAAATGCGCACCCGGCAATACAACCGCAGCCTCTCGACCACAAGCTACTCCGACGTTCAAGCGCTAGGATCCACCGACCTGCGTGAGACGATTCGAGCAATCGTGCAAGAGGAGCTGCGAAAACTTCTACCTTCGTCGCAACCTCAAGTAGATTCCATCGCCGACGTCGTGCGCCAGGAGATTCAGCATTCACTCGGTGCGCCTCAGCTAGTAGAGCCGCAGCCGCAAGCTATGAGCTATGCTGCTGCAGCCCGCCGTCATGCTCCTCCTCCACGCCCACGCCAAGACGACACATCGCCGCAGTACCGTCGCCAGACGCCGCCGCCGCCACCGACGCCCTACCGTCCACCTGTCGGCCAGACGCCGGCGCCGCCCCGCCCACCTGTCGGCCAGCGCTACACCCCGAGGAAGACCGATGTCTGGCGCGCCCCTGACAACCGCCCGCTCTGCTACCACTGCGGGGAGGCCGGCCACACGTACCGCCGCTGCCAGTATCGTCAGATGGGGCTACGCGGATTCGCCGTCAACGCGCCGCGCCCGCGGCCAGGCGAACGGCCTCGCGACATGGACGACTACCTCACCAGAACACAGTGGCAAGAACGACGACCTTCCCGCTCGCCGTCGCCCGGCCGTTACATGACACCGCACCGCCGGCAGTACACTGGCCCAAACCGGGGCCGATTGCCTAGCCCGTATCCGGGAAACTAAGGGCAGCAACCGATGGAGGTGCGGTTGTTGCACGACGAAATGCCGAAGATCCTCCGCGGCCGCCGACGACGACAACGCGACGAGACCTGCAGAACACGACGCGAAGCAGACGAAGCCCTGCCGACGAAACCTCGCGGATTGAAGAAGACCCGACGACGCAACATAGAAGCAGCGGAACATACCGACGCAGCCGTGACCCGACGCCGCGACCCAACCGCAACGCAAGACGACGAACTAGCGACCTCGACGTTATCATCGACGGCCACAACGTCACCGCTCTCGTCGACACTGGGGCCGACTATTCCGTCGTCAGTGGGCCATTCGCCACGAAGCTGAAGAAAGTAAAGACCGCTTGGAGTGGACCCGAAATCCGGACAGCTGGAGGCCACCTGATAACGCCGATTGGTGTCTGCACGGCGAGAGTCACCATCAATAACCGAACTTATCCTGCGAGCTTTGTTATCCTACAAAACTGCTCCGGGGATGTGATACTTGGAATGGACTTCCTAAGTGACCATGACGCCGTCATTGACCTGAGGTCTGAGTCGATAACACTGACCTCAGACAAAGCGCTCCCGCCCCACGCGATGCCAGGCAACCATGCATTGAATGTGATAGAAGAGCAGGTGACCATTCCGCCGCGCTCCAGCGTCATTATTTCCGTCGGCACCGAAAAACCTGCGTACCTTGAAGGCGTCATCGAGGGCGATCAGCACCTACTCCTGAACCGTCAAATTTGCGTCGCACGAGGTATAGCCGAGCTGCGTGACGGTAAAGCAAAGGTATATAGTGCTGACAAACTTCAGCCACGAATATAGGCACGTCAACTTTGGTACGACGGTTGCCTACATCGACGAATGTGTAGCCGCCAGCGATGCTTTCGTCCTCTTCGATGCTGCCGAACCTGCTTCGACGAATAGAGGTCCCAAACCGGATTTTGACATCAACCCGAGCCTTGCGAAGGCCAAGCAAGACCAGCTCAAAACCCTGCTCCTGCAATACAAGGACTGTTTCTCGTAGTCATCGCGGGTCCAACAAACGCCCCTTGCGAAGCACCGCATTATAACAAGAAAATTCTCGACCACTCCGTCAGAGCCCCTACAGAGTTTCTACTCGAGAGCGCGACGCGATAAAGAAACAAGTCGACGAGATGCTACGCGACAACATCATCCAGCCGTCCAAGAGTCCGTGGGCGTCACCCGTGGTGTTAGTGAAGAAGAAGGACGGGACACTGCGCTTCTGCGTTGATTATCGGCGCCTGAACAAAATCACGAAGGAGGACGTGTACCCCCTCCCACGAATAGACGACACCCTGGATCGACTTCACAACGCGACGTACTTTTCGTCGATGGACCTGAAGACCGACTACTGGCAAATCGAAGTCGACGAGAGAGACCGATAAAAGACTGCCTTTATAACACCCGACGGCCTGCTTGAGTTCAGCGTCATGCCTTTCGGTCTTTGCTCGGCACCTGCGACGTTCCAGCGTGTCATGGACACCGTACTGGCCGGATTGAAGTGGCGGACGTGCCTAGTGTATTTGGACGACGTCGTCGTGTTTTCCTCGACCTTCGACGAGCATCTCCGGCGGCTTGAGGCTGTACTTCAAGCAATCAAGGCCTCTGGACTGACCCTGAAGCCAGAAAAGTGCCGATTCGCGTACGACGAGCTTTTGTTTCTGGGTCATGTGATCAGCAAGTCTGGAGTGCGCCCAGACCCGCGGAAAACAGCTGCCATCGCCGACTTCGCGCCACCCACCGACAAGAAGGCCGTGCGCCGATTTCTCGGCCTATGCGCCTATTACAGACGCTTCATCAAAAACTTTTCACGTATCGCCGAACCACTGAGGCTTCTCACGAAGAATAACGTGGAATTCAGGTGGGAAACGGCGCAAGTGCAAGCCTTTCAAGAACTTAAACGACGCCTGCAGGCGCCACCCATACTTGCGCATTTCGACGATTGCGCCGATACGGAAATACACACCGACGCAAGCAGCGTAAGACTCGGTGCCGTCCTTGTGCAAAAGACTGACGGGCTTGAAAGGGTTATCAGTTATGCTAGCCGGTCACTATCCAAGGCAGAAGCAAACTATTCCACAACAGAAAAGGAATGCCTTGCCATCCTCTGGGCTACGTCAAAGTTTCGCCCCTATCTGTGGCAGGCCCTTCAAAGTTGTCAGTGACCATCACGCCTTATGTTGGCTATAGCTAACTTGAAGGACCCTTCAGGTCGTCTCGCACGATGGAGTCTGAGGCTTCAAGAATTCGATATTACCGTCGTGTATACAAATCCGGACGAAAACACGATGACTGCTTCCTCGGAACTATAAGTGCCGACGACTTCGCCGAAAGGCAACGGGCCGACGCGGAACTGGGGGGCCTTATTGAGTACCTCGAGTGCAAGACCACCGTACGTCGTTCCGAAGGTATTCAAGCGAGGACTGCCGTCATTTTTCTTACGGAACGGCGTTCTCCTGAAGAAGAACCTCTCGCCCCTTCGAACCGACTACCTTCTCGTCGTGCCCTCATCATTGCGACCAGAAGTCCTCCAGGCCCTACACGACGACCCGACGGCTGGACACCTCGGTGTTTCCCGCACGCTCGCCAGAATACAGGAAAAATACTACTGGCCACGCCTTGCTGCCAACGTCGCCCACTACGTTAAGACTTGCCGAGATTGCCAGCGACGGCCGACTAGGCCAGCGGGACTTCTGCAGCCAATCGAACCACCTCACCGGCCGTTCCAGCAAATCGGGATGGACCTACTGGGGCCGTTCCCGACGTCGACTTCCGGCAACAAGTGGATCGTCGTAGTAACGACTACCTCACTCGCTACGCCGAGACAAAGGCCTTGCCCAAAGGCAGTGCCGCCGACGTAGCCAAGTTCTTCGTGGAGAACATCGTCTTGCGTCATGGCGCCCCAGGGGTCCTCATCACAGACAAAGGTACCGCCTTTACTGCTGACTTAACTCAGGCGATCTTCAAATACAGCGAGACGAGCCACCGCCGCACCACCGCCTACCATCCACAGACCAATGGCCTCACCGAACGTCTAAATAAGACCATCGCCGACATGCTGGCCATGTACGTCGACGTTGAGCACAAGACTTGGGACGCCGTCCTTCCGTACGTGACCTTCGCTTACAACACGGCCGTCCAAGAAACGACGCAGATGACGCCGTACAAGTTGGTCTACGGAAGGAGCGCGGCGACGACGCTCGACGCCATGCTACCGAACGTCACCGACGAAGAAAATCTCGACGCCGCCGCTCACTTACAACGTTCCGAAGAAGCTCGACAGCTCGCCCGCCTGCGCATCAAGACCCAGCAGAACACCGACAGCCATCGCTACAATCTTCGACGACGCTTCGTGGAGTACCAGCCCGGCGACCGTGTCTGGGTCTGGACACCAATACGACGACGCGGACTGAGCGAGAAGCTTCTGCGACGATACTTCGGACCGTACAGGGTACTTCGACGTCTCGGCGCACTCGACTACGAGGTTGTCTCCGACGGTATCACGAACTCTCAGAGGCGCCGAGGTCGTGCATGTGGTGCGCCTTAAACCGTACTATGCACGTTAACGCACCAGGGGACTCTAATGTTTGCTTTCTTTATTAGTTTTCTTTAGTATTGCATTTATTCATGTTCTGTTTTCAAGCATCGGGACGATGCTTTTTCAGAGGGGGGCATTGCCGCGCGTCTTATGTTTCATGAGTTGAAGCTACACTCTCCAAGACTGTCAGCAACGCTCAGCGCAAACCGCGCCACATTGTTCGCGAAACTTCCCGATCATTGTAGATCGTTTTGTTAAGATTGCGCGCCGCACGCGAATGTTCCAGCTTTGTCGAGAGATAACGCCGCCACCAGCGATATCGCTGGAAAGTTCGATAGCGCCTGTATAAAAGCCGACACGCTTGACCGCTTGTCAGTTGATCGACGGTCGACGCTCTGTTCGCCGCTATCAGTTTATTGCTGTAGCTGGAGTTTCATTTTCCCGGCCACAAGTTCGGCCTAATAAAGACTTTCATCTCGGACGTGCTGACTGCTGCCTTCGTCGACGTCACGACCACGTGACAATATTTTAGATTTGATTGGGAATTTAACATCTTGTGCACATACCACCCAACAGCCCGGAAAGGAACTTGGTTTTCTTATTAACTGCATAATTTACGAAGGAGAACATATCGAGCATATTGGGATGAATTAGATTACCTGTCGTTCTCGAAAGTTCACGGCGATGCAAAACACAAATATTGCCGTTAAGAAGAAGACATTTTGTGTATGAAATGTGTGCGCAACAAATAGTAAAGTAACATTGTTTGAAACTTGTAGAGCGAAAAAAAAACTATTTTTGAAAAATGTCCAGATATGCGAAATTTTATTAAAGTTGCTACAAAATTGATAAGGCTTGTCAACTTTGTTTTGAAAATAAGTTTTGTTTCTTTCTATCTGCAAGTGCATCTAAGTATCGCGAGCGAGGCTGATCTTGAACACCCTCACATAAACGCTCACAATTCTTGCGGTAATTATGCAGGTTCAGCTGAACAAAAAATGTTTATGCACAAATATTTTTTCCGTGACTAGGCCATTAAAGCATTCTTTTACTATTAAAAAGTTTGCGTATCTATTTTGCTACTAGAAGCACGTCGTTAGAATTACTGTAAATTTCTTGAGAGTTAAGTGATGATTTCTTTGCGGATAGCGTTGAAGATTAAATCTGATATTGTGTATAATCTCACATTGAGAAAAATGGATTCACCATGTGCCAGAACCAGAAGCCATGACACACAACTGTAGAGGTAACTATAAGCCACCATATAATTGCTAAGATCTGGTACATTTGTGGAAATAATCCAACCCATACTATACGCCTGAGGTTTGGGAGCGAGCCTTAGCCAGCCTTACCCTCGAAGACCAGCGCCAGCTGATAGCGAGGGCTGTCGACGCGGCGAAAGCCTATGGTTTAATAGAAGGGGGAGACCACCCCGAAGACGACGCATATTACCAAAATATAGATGTTTATTCTCTCTCTCTCGTTAAATCAGCATTTGGTGTATAATCGTTGTTTGGGTTACAAGTTTTATGTGAAACATAAATTTGAGGTTTAAAGAATTCTTACTGTGGGTTCCTGCAGCAAAGACACGTGGATTGAAATTTATGATTGCGGAGTAACGGCAGAGGTAACGTCCGTTACTTTATTTCGGTAACGGTAACGGTAACGCGTTACATTTTTTTTTGTAGGTAACGTAGGCCGGTAACGCGTTCCTTTTTTTATATTGTAACGAGTAACGTATTTAGTTACTTTTTCTCAGTAACGCCTACAACACTGGACTTTAACGAAACAAATGTGGGTCCGCATCTTGTCTATTACTCGCTCATTCTTTCTCTGCACAGCGGCACAGATCTTACTTAGCCTGTGAGATAGGCAATGAATGTAAGGAATACTTATACGACACGTTCTTCCTATCGAATTTCTACAGCCATGCTCGGACTTCACAAAACCGACTTCTTTAAACGCTCAGCGACAGTGGCCACTGCAGCGCGAGGATAACCTACATCTGAAAGACTTAGATGTCGGCCATCTACCCAAACTCATGCTTATTCAACGATTAGTTGCAATGTACTGATATCAGCGAGACGCATCGTATTGCCAGAGACAGTTTTTCGCTTGAGCATTCATGAACACTCTTGCGCTTGCCGACTGCACTTAGTCGCTATGGCCTTAAAAAGGTAATTTCTTATTGGTCCCGAGCACGACTATACATCTCCATAGTGTGGTCACATGTGAGGCAACACGCGACAACGCAACCGGCATTTGTAAAATATAACATTTGCCGTAAGTGTCAACGAATGGTGATAAAAGCGTATCACCATAGGTTTCTCACCTGCGGTACGAGCGACGCGCACGTTGCCTAATCACTGTATTTTATTTTGCCAAGCGCATACTGTCTTGCGCAATCTTTAAATATTAGAGCCTGACCTTGTGCTCGTCAACAGTGTCGGTGGGCGTTGATTTCGAATGGATCCACGATTCACGAATTGTAATAACCGCTCGCGAAATTCGTCTAGGAAACCGAGTTGCACCTTTTTGTTTAGGCACTGACTACGGTGACGGGGCCCGTCACCGTAGTATAAATTGTGATAGTGACGGGGCCTGTCATAATAGCGACGTA
This sequence comes from Rhipicephalus sanguineus, assembly GCF_013339695.2. Taxonomy (NCBI): domain Eukaryota; kingdom Metazoa; phylum Arthropoda; class Arachnida; order Ixodida; family Ixodidae; genus Rhipicephalus; species Rhipicephalus sanguineus. Next base: position 140,221,269 of record NC_051179.1, on the reverse strand, counting down.
CTTATAGTAACGGGCCCCGTCATCGTAAAACGATGACTACGGTGACGGGGTCCGTCAACGCAGTACCATCTTAAAAGTGACGGGGCCCCTTTACCGTAGATTTTTGGTCGTTTTAGACGCCCTCGTCGTGTGGCGTTCGTGCCGTAGTAGTAGTTACTTGTGTGAGGCAATAAAAAAAAAGCGTTCATGGTGTAGTGCGCTCTCTCTGGAGTGTTAGGGCTGCAGGTCGTCAGCTCGATTCCTCCTGTTTTTTTCTTCCTTTGTTTCTTCAGATTATGCGTCAACATCAACGTTACTGCTCTGACGGAGTCGTAACTTTTTCGTTCATGTCTGCGGCGGTTAGACAGCCCTAGCGTTCGGATGATGCGTTGTTCCTAGACTTGTGCGAATATTCGAGAACTTCGAATATTCGAACGAATATTACAGTAATGGAATTCGCTTCGAAACGAATTTAAATTCTAGGAAATTTCGAAGTATTCTAAATGAACGAGTAGACACATATAAACCGCATGTAACCCCCTGTAAAGGTGGTTTCACTGCAGCAGAAGTGTGCTATACCCTGAACACGCCTTTCCAGGAGAAATCCGCACTGCCGCGAAGCCCCACTTCAAGGTTAAATGAGCATGTAGTAAAACATTGTTGATTCAGAGTCACTGGCACTGTGACAAATTTAAGTGAGCGAGTTTTCGAATTAACCAAACATACAAAAGGCGGGATGCAAGGAACTTTGTATTACTGGAAGTAATCAAAGGTGGTCGTTTCCTGTGCCTCCTAGTTTGCCGCTACAAGGGTTTTTTCCAGCAATACTTGGTCCGAATTTTGCCGCTAAACCGGGGAAACGGCGGGCCTCGCCGAGGCCAGTGCAAGAAAAAAAAGAAAGAGGGGAAAAGAACGGTCTCATGGTCAACTGAAATGCGCGCCTGCGGGAAGGAAGACGTGCTTCGCTGCAACACAGTGGTGACACACGGGCAGCATGTCACCTGCTCCTCGCAACGTCAGTGCGTCATGATGCGGCCATTCGCCCATCCTTTCTGGTAAAATAAAGAATGTAATAATGACCAGTGTGACGGAATTCGCGATGTGTCCTGGGTGGAAAAAGAGGATCATTGAAGCTTTCGAACTGCGTTTTTGAAGTAGGCGTTGCGGGCAAGTACTCCGCTCCGCCAGCAGTGCAAGTACGCAAATTGCCGGAACAACCGCCAATCGGAGGTTCACACACATCGCGAATTCCGTCAGACCGCCCTTTATTAATTTCTCTATTTTCCCTGAAAGAATGGGTAAATCATGACGCAGTGATGTTGAGAGAAGCATTCGTCATGCTGCCCGCGTGTCACCGCTGTGTTGCAGTGAAGCACGTCTTCTTTTCCGCAGGCGCACATTCCGCCTTTTGTTGTTTTCTTGCGCTGGCAGCAGCGAGGCTGGGATGCTTCACTTGTCACTCATTAGTATCGCTACATTGCATTGCCTTGTGGCTCCTAGGGCCATCGTTTCTGCGGATTTGCGGCTAAATCGGGATCGGGAATTAGCACATGGCACCCAAAGTTTTTGAATTAACTGGGCTGGTACTCACCGCCGCTTCAAATTATCCACTCAGATTTACATTGCAAAATACAGGGCCATAGAAATCCTTCTAATTATGCGGGATTTCGAAATAAAAGTTCGAATTAATGAGGTTTTACTGTATTACCCTCAGATCAATTCATCATTCTTTAAGTTTAAAAGCTTGTTATACCGGCTTATATGCTCTAATTATAGTAAATTTTAATTAACATATTGTACAGGTTATCACTTGAATTCAACCGAAAGTCAAATCCTGCTACTAGTCAAAGTTGCTTCGAATTCGCTTCGGACCTAAAATTTACTATTCGTACAAGCCTAGTTGTTCCTATGCGACCTCGGTTCTAATCGCGCTGAATAAGAAAATGTTTCCTTTTTTTTCTTTTTTCAGTATTGTTTCACCATACCGTCCCGGGCTTCCGGCTAGTCAACAATAGTTACTCATTCGTGGTAGCCAGTCAAATCGGCAATGTTCCCTCCAAGATCTCTTTCGACCATGGAAAGCAATTCTAGAAAAGATCCAGGAAGACTTCAGGCGCAGGTGGCGGTTGTGGTCGGCGGTGCACGTCAGTACGAAAACATTTCGGGGGGGGGGGGGGGGTGGAGCAGCGACATTGGCGACATGCTGATATGCAGCGTCAGCGGCGCAGCGACATGCTGATTAACGGGCTCCGCTCTCCCACGCTAAGCCGTGCTACCACGAATGAGAAAACTATTGTTGACTAGCCGGAAGCTCGGGACGGTATTGTGAAACAATATTGAAAAAAAAAAAAACGGAAAAATTTTCTTATTCAGCGCGATTAGAACCGAGGTCGCATGGGAACGCTAGGGCTCTGTAAACGCCGCAGACATGAACGAAAAAGTTACGACACCGTCAGAGCAGTAACGTTGACGTTGATGCATAACCTGACAAAAAAAAAAAAACGGGAGGAATCGAACTGACGACCTGCTGCCATAATACTATGGAGAGCGTGCCAACCAACACCACACGACGTGGGCGTCTAAAACGACCAAAAATCTACGGTAAAGGGACCCCGTCACTTTTACGACGGTACTGCCATAGTACTATAGTACTGCGCTGACGGCCCCGTCACCGTAGTCACCGCTTTATGACGACGGGGCCCGTCACTATAAGTACGTCGCTATTATGACGGGCCCCGTCACTATTACAATTTACACTACGGTGACGGGTCCCGTCACTTTTACGACGGTACTGCGCTGACGGGCCCCGTCACCGTGGTCGGTGCCTTTTGTTTAATTTATGCCGTAGGGCATGCTGGCGCCAAAATAATAATAATAATAATAATCATAATAATGACGCTTCGGAATCGCTCAGGTGGTCCGACAGTGGCACGCGGGAACACTAGACAGATGGAAATCGTAGAGAGGCCGTCGTAGTTAAACACAGAAGTTCACGACTGATTTACGCAGTAATATGTTACACCTTGTTGCATTCACTTAATCTGACAAGTGCTGGCACGGCGTGAGCAGAAAGCTAAAGCGTGAGGCCCGCGCGCTCGGTGCGGGGACTGCTGCTGCGTACACACTTTTCCCATGAGCGCTTGCGCGCCCGTTGGTGGCGCTCGTGTACTTGAAAAAGGGTTATTGAATATTTGTGCAATGCGCACAGTAATATTCTTTCAATAGGAGCTTTTAAAAAAAGGACTTCATCGCTAGTACAATTTTCTACCCCCGCTGCGGCGGCTGCGGCAGTGATGACATTTCAAGATCCACGGCCAGACTCCGCGATCCTCTACCGCGAAGATGCACCTGCGCATGCCTGCTCCGCCTACGGCTGCAGCTGCACGGCCTCTGGATGAAAAAGCGCACGAGTACGGCCTGCCGCGTGCTCTGAAACCGGCGTGACGGGCCTAGTTTCCTGGACCGCCGCCGCGGCGCCATCGGGGGGGGGGGGGGGGGGGGGGGTGAGGGTTTGGTGGACGGCCGCGGGATCACATGCGCGGCGTGCTTGCGGCAGTTATGCTTGAGCGCGTGCGTCTTCATGTGACGCCCGAAATCTTCTAAAATTCACCTAGCGTGTACACGAAAGTTAAATACCGATATTTCTTGTACATACTTGCAGCTCTTGGGAATTTTTGTTCTTGCCTTGCCCAACATGCAACTTCGCGCACCGATTGCTTTTTGCAGAAGTAATCGCATGGGCATATTTTTCTGCTATCCTAGAAGACCACAACTAACCAACCTGGAGGCGCTGCACCTTTTCTAATGCATCGAAATTCTTTATTTTGGCTCTGAGTATGTTGCTTCAGATTTAATCGTTTCATTTCGAAAAAGCGATATCAGAAATTGCAACGGCCAGTTTATTTTACACAAAATAAGATAAACTTCTTCCTTGCTCCAAACATGTTTATAGTACAAGTACAATACGGTATCGCATGCAACTGCGACCAGATAATGCTTATCATATGTGCGACCATCTCATAGAAGGAGATTCGAGTCACTTTGAAATTTCAGTGACAATATCTTCAGTACTGACAATTGGGCGAGCTGTTACTGATTAATTAATATGAAAACGGTCTGACGGAAAGAGTGATGAAAAGGCTGAAAAACACACGAACACAACTGCTTGCATTCCTGCGCTTTTCAGTATTTCTGTCTCTTCCCGTTACGCGGTTTTCATGATCGTGTCACGAATTCAACAGTGAACATAAAATCTGGACAAAATGTGAGAAGTTATTTTATTTATTATCAATTCAGGGCTCATCCCTGTCAGCTGCAAACGGCGGCTGGTTGCAAAATTGTTGTTCTCGTTGCGAAGAAGGACGGTTCCGTGCGGTTCTGTGTGGACTACCGACGGCTCAACAAGATCACTCGCAAGGATGTTTATCCGCTGCCGCGAATCGACGACGCGATTGACAGCCTGCAAGGAGCCGAATTCTTTTCGTCTCTTGATTTGCGCTCGGGGTACTGGCAAGTACCAATGGCGGATGACGCTCGACCGAAGACAGCCTTTGTCACGCCCGACGGCTTGTACGAGTTCAACGTCATGCCGTTTGGTCTGTGTAATGCGCCCGCGACCTTCGAGCGCATGATGGACACCGTTCTGCGCAACTTGAAATGGCACACGTGCTTATGTTACCTCGACGACGTCGTGGTTTTCGCTCCGGACTTCTCCACGCATCTCCAACGTCTGCGGCATGTTTTGACGCGTTTGCGCAACGCCGGCCTCCAACTGAATCTGAAGAAGTGCCGATTTGCAGCACGGCAGCTGACAATCCTCGGCTACGTCGTCTCCAAGGACGGAATCCTTCCTGATCCGGCCAAGCTTTGGGCCGTGGCCGAATTTCCCAAACCTACGACCGTAAAAGAACTGCGCAGTTTCGTAGGACTGTGTTCGTACTTTCGACGCTTCATACGAAACTTTGCCACCATCATATCGCCGCTGACGAAGCTCCTTGGAAGTAACGGACCCCTAAATTCGTGGTCGTCCGAGTGTGACGACGCGTTCGCAAAGCTCCGTCGTTTGTTGACGTCTCCTCCCATCCTACGCCACTACGATCCTACGGCCCCAACGGAGGTACACACGGACGCCAGCGGTGTAGGCCTCGGCGCTGTCCTTGCGCAGCGCAAAGCAGGGTTCCCCGAATATGTCGTGGCATACGCAAGCCGTACGCTTACCAGAGCCGAGACCAATTACTCAGTCACGGAAAAAGAGTGCCTGGCGATCATATGGGCCCTTACAAAGTTTCGACCTTATTTGTATGGTCGCCCATTTGATGTCGTCACCGACCATCATGCACTATGCTGGCTGTCGTCATTGAAGGATCCCTCAGGCCGTCTCGCCCGCTGGGCACTTCGCCTGCAGGACTACGACATCCGCGTGCTGTACCGCAACGGACGCCAGCATGCTGACGCCGACGCCCTCTCGCGCTCTCCCTTGCCTGACGACAATGCCCCCTGCTCAGTATCTCACATGGCTGTTGCTTCAATCAACGTTCACACCATCGCTACCGAACAGCGCAAGGATAAATGGATCACCTCGCTGATCGACTTGCTCACTGATCCGTCGGCAACACCATCCACTCGCGCGTTGCGTCGTCAAGCCCACCATTTCGCCATTCGTGACGACCTCCTGCACCGACGCAATTACAACGCCGACGGCCGCCAGTGGCTACTAGTAATACCCCGCAGTCTGCGTTCCGAAATATGCGAAGCCTTCCACTCTGACCCGCAATGCGCGCACTCTGGGGTATCCAAAACTTACCACCGCATACGACAACGATACTTCTGGCGTGGGATGTACCGCTACGTGCAGAAGTTCGTTCGCTCCTGCCTCGATTGCCAACGCCGAAAATCTGCAACGCACGTGTCGCCAGCAGGTCTACAACCATTACCTTGCCCTAACCGTCCGTTTGGGCGCGTGGGCATCGATTTGTATGGACCCCTTCCTCTGACTTCGGCTGGTAACCGCTGGGCCATCGTCGCTGTTGACCATCTAACCCGATACGCCGAAACCGCCGCCCTCCCAGCGGCTACAGCGCGCCATGTTGCCTCCTTCCTACTACACAGATTCATACTGCGTCACGGTCCACCCCAAGAGCTTCTCAGCGATCGAGGCCGTGTCTTCTTATCGGAAGTCGTGGAAGCCATTCTGAAAGAGTGCCATGCTGTTCACCGCAAAACTATCTTACCACCCGCAGACTAATGGCCTAACTGAACGCTTTAACCGCACGCTCGGCGATATGCTGTCAATGTACGTCGCCGCTAATCACACCAATTGGGATGCCATTCTGCCCTTCGTCACCTACGCCTATAATACCGCCCCTCAGAGCATTACTGGTTTTTCACCCTTTTTCTTACTGTACGGAAGGCACCCGTCGCACACCATCGACACGATACTTCCATACAAGCCGGATCCATCTGAGTGTGCGCCTATTTCTGACACAGCCAGGCTTGCTGAAGAGTGTCGCGAGCTTGCCAAGACATTTACGACGCAGGAACAAGAGCTGCAGAAGAGCATTCGCGACGGCACCACCACTTCTGAGCCCACATTCCTCCCTGGAGCGCTCGTATGGCTCTCGGTCCCTACCACTGCAAGTGGCCTCTCTTCAAAACTGCTGCCGAAATACGAATGCCCCACAGGGGCGTCTGTGGAAGCAGGCGTTTGGTGTGTAGCGACACCACGGACCCGAGCTAACGGGGGGGTTTCGACCCCCTCCCACGCCTAGCCGTGCGTGGCTTTGCCGTGTCCGGGGAAAAGGGGATCCTGGGGGTTGAGCCGACGCCGGGTGATTGGACCTTTAAGGCCCCCTGGCAGAGGCAACACACCCCTTTGGCCCCGGCTTCACGCAGACGGCACCCCTGGGCTGACCCACCCAGGGGAAATCGGCAGTCGCCTTTTCCTGTCTCTCTCTCTACCTACATCTTCGTCTTTTTCTCTCTTTCAATCTTTCCTGTCTTCTCCTCTTTTCTGGATACTTCTAATTTTCTTGGCGGCAAGGGTTAACCGTGTGTGGTCATCCAACCTTGGTACTCCATATTAGGTTATAGTGGCGGCGTACGACTGGCGTGCTGCAGTCCTTTTTTACAAAGCTCTGCCGCGTCCCCCTGTAGGGCTCCGTGGTGGGCGGTCGGCGCTGTTGCCGAACTTACATATTATTCTTATGGCTACACAAGCTTCCGCCCTTCTCGATCGGCCTCTCAAGAGGAACCGCACCGAAGCAACCTTCCATTTTTCTCTCCAGCCCAGAATAACATTCCCGAAGTACCACGTATTACACTCAGACAGTACACCAGCAAGGAAGCTATCACCATTTTTGGTGGCCAAGTGCCTCAAAGAAAAAATCGGACCAAAGCATAAAGTAACTAAAATGTCAAGCGGCGATTTGCTCATTGAACTAACTGAAAAAGAACAAGTTCCGAAGATCACCGAGCTTACGAACATTGGCAACACAACAGTATCTACCACCGTCCACAGATCTCTAAATACAAGCAAAGGCGTCATATCCGAGCAAGATTTCATTGCACTGTAAACAAAAATTAGCCGAGATGGGAGCTTTTCCAGCACATGAGCCCCCAAAACCCCCACGCCCCAATCATTTACTCCGTGGTAGCGGAGTGAAGTCGGCACATGTCGTCCAAAAACGCCCCGTGCTTAATGAGGGAGTTTATGAACGACATGACCTTGTTAAACTCCCCACGGAGTTTTAGGTCACGTGGTTAGAAACTCCCTATGGGAGGTTTAAAAAGTATTTTTGGTCGTGACGTGCGTGCCGTGGTTAAAAACTCCCTATGGGAGTTTTAAAAACCATTTTTGGTCGTGACGTGCGTGCGTGTGTGAATGTGCGTGTAGCACGCCGGTGTGAAGCTCCAGTGCCTTGTGTGGGTCGCCGTGTGAGCATTTGTCGACAGACAACGAAGTTATCAGTGCAGCGAGGACTTGCAACGGCCGGTTGGTTTGTGTAGACGTGTAGGACTATTTTCTCCACTGAACCGTTCTGGTCAGAGACAAGTTGAACTCGCGCCAGCGTCCGACCGCGAACACATCGAGCTGGCTGTCCCGTGTTTATTCTCCCGTCAAGCGGCAATGCCCATGCACACGAGTGCAAGCCTCCGACACGCCACGGATACCTCGCTTCAACGTGCCGAGTTACGAAGAAGTGCGAAGAATAATTTCATCGGTAACAAAAGTAAGCTGTTGCGATCGTCAGCGGGTTGTTTCTGGAGTTTCACCGGCTAAAACTTCGAAGCAGTAAGAAGTAGGCTTCGCTACGTCGTCGGCATCAAGCCGGCCGGCGGCCGGTGTGAGAGCTGCGCCGGCGACGCGCTCGCTCCGACCACCGGCAACGCTTGCTTCTCGGAGTGTCACCGAAACGATGTTTCACGGGCTGCAACTTCTAAGCGGTAAGAAGGCTTCGCTACGTCGTCGGTACCAAGCCGGCGACGTAGCGAACTCGCACCGCCACACCGGTCGCCGTGGTGAGTTCTACGAGTTCGCACCGGCCACCGGTGAAGCAAAGAATATGTTTCACAGAAAATAAAAGCTGCTGGAATGAATAAGCTTAAATTGTCTCTTTTGCGCCATGCAACCACCGCTGTCAAACGTCTAGCGAGAAGGCGAGCGCCGATACGAGACAGATTGAACCAACGTGCGACCGCCGATGTACTGCGAGCAACAGGAACCGCGACTACGAGCCGTCTCGTTCGTTGTAAGTGCATCGCTCCGTAGCTTAACGCGGACAGCGGACTCGGATAGCGGCAGTGTGTGCGTAAAATAACGGCGACGAAAACTGTACAGCAGCAAGTATTTTGTGATCGCGAGCTGTCGTTCATCGTATAGCCGTACCGTACTCCTGGGAGAGGCCTAGCGACGCCGTCGGCCACAACGCGGTATATACCGGCGGGGCGACGCATTTCTTCGCCGGTGTTGCTCGTGAATGTGTGCCGCTGAAGCGTTCGTGCACGGCCGCTCGTGGTTCGTGTACGATTATGTGCATTTTACAGACTCACGCACAGTACTGCTAAGGCGGATACATCCCATGCGACAGAGTGCCAGCTGATAATCAAAATTCGCTAATTAAGAAGGCGTTGAATGTTAGGCGGGTTTATAGTAAAAGATAGGTGTGCCTCAGTGGTATCTATAAGCTCATCACAAATTTACACGTACGCCATGAATGTTTGTTGCTTAATTTCGGAGAAAGAAGTGTCCCATCTGAGCCACATTGGAGGTCAAGATGTGGTGCCTATATATACTCGGTGACCAAAGTTTGGTTGTGAAGCGCTGGTGGTAAGTTGTTGTCAGTGTGGGCGTTGTATTACTTTGCGAACGTTGTGTGCATGTTTGTGTACGTGTGATCCAGTTTGCGTGTTTTGATGCTAATTTAATTAAAGAGCGAAAAGCATTTTTTTCTTTTTGATGGTTATAAAAATTTACTCCCATATTTACCTGGAAAAGCTCCCCTATGGATGTAAACAAAAACTCCCCTCTGTCCATCCAAAAACCCCGTCCTGTTGGGGAGTAAATTTTTTACTCCGTCCGGACGGTGTTTTTAAAACCCCCATCAGGGCGTGCGCTAGAGGACAAGCCATTTACTCCCATCTCGGCTTATTTTTGCTAACAGTGGTCTTAGCGATGAGGAACTCCTCGACGGGTTCCAAGATCAACAAGTCATCAAGGTTCAGAGAATTGTAATACGACGAAATGATCAAGAAACTCCAACAAAACATATCATTCTGACCTTCGCAACAAGTGACATGCCTACCTCAATTGAGGCAGGATACCTGAAAATCAATGTAAGGCCTTATATTCCAAACCCGAGGCGGTGTTTCAAATGCCAACGGTTTGGGCATGCATCGCAAGTATGCCGAGGGAAGGACACCTGCGCAAAATGCAGCTCAAAAGATCACAAAGCTGAAAGTTGCGAAGCCTCACCTCATTGTGTCAACTGTGGTGGAGACCATCCCGCCTACTCACGGTCCTGTCCATCCTGGAAAAGAGAGAAGGAAATCATCACACTAACCGTAAAAGAAAAGATCTCATTTGTCGAAGCGAGAAAACGCTTGTCACACCTCTTCCACAAAAGCTATGCCGAGGTGACGCGTAAGGGGGCAGCGTCACAACGGCCTCAGGAGTCCACCGTGTCCGCTCAAAGCGATGCGGTGGTACCTCCTCCCGCGCCCCAGGTGGAAGCAGCCACGGCTGCTCCACCGAAACTTAAGGCCCCGCAGGCGGCAGCCTCGCAGGGCCTTAAGATCAATCGCACCTCGAGGCCTGAGACACGCCTTTCAGTGCCCGAGTCTCGGACCCCCAGCGCCTCTGAAAAGGCGATGGAGGTCGATCCCAAAACCTCGGTGTCGTCGACACCGAAGGACCAGCGCTCCCTCGAGCGCGCCAAGCGGGACAAGATCCCAATAACTCTGCAACCGAAGCGATAACCCAAGTGGATATCGCTCTTCACGGACCCAATTTCTACCATACGTCACCTACCATTATTTTAACAATTGATCCACATTATTAGTACATTTGCTTCCTTGTAATTTCATCATGGCTTTTATTGTTCATTGGAACATCAGAGGTCTATTTCAAAACTTAGGTGACATAAAGGACATTTTTAACAAGTTTTCCCCGATAGCATTGTGCCTCCAGGAAACAAACCTGGGCGCAAAGCACACTCGTATACTAAAAGGTTACACAGTTGTCCGTAAGGACCGGCAACATTGTATCCGTTTATCGGGGGGAGTTGCAATTGTAGTAAAAGGCGGCATTCCCACCCGAGCAATCACATTAAACACCCCTCTCGAGGCTGTAGCAGTCAGCATTATAGCACACAAAACCATATCCATCTGCTCCATCTACATTCCCCCCCATGAACAATTGACACTACGAGAACTCGAGGACTTGACAGCGCAACTTCCAGAACCGTTTGTTCTCGTAGGCGATTTTAATGCTCATGGCACGCTATGGGGCAGTGACCAAACAGACCAAAGAGGGCAACTTATTGAAGATTTTATTTTGTCGAATGACATCTGTCTTTTAAACTCGGGCACACCAACTTACTTTTCACCAAGTTCACGCAAGTTTAGTTGCCTCGATCTTGCATTTTGCTCACCATCTATTTTTAAAGGGCCAGTAAACAGCCCCGATGTCCAAAAATTGTAATGAAAAGAAATATGCGCACTTTTGCTATGTGAACATGCTGCCGCAAGAATTTTGCGAGTACGTGCTATAATAAGGAAGTTACAGGGGTTAGAACATCCGTTTCAGCTGGCTTCAAATTTTCGCGCGGCCTCACCACCCTTCTCCGCCACATGGAGGGAAAGGCGTAGCCCGTCGTCGTGACTCCGCCCACTTCGGCATGGGGACACGACGTCAACAATTGACGTCATGGCGAGCTCGATCAGTCGCAATGCACTTCCGCTTGCTGCGGCTCCTGGTTGTTTATTGTTTATATTGTCGCACGTGCTCCGTAACTTGACGGGCAGTTTTCGGCTCTTCACTATTTTTAAACCTTTGTGACAGTTCACAATGCAGCAGGAATGCGTGCTTGCTTTCCGAAGGGGCGCGAGAGAAAAGCCTGGAGAACCCCGCTTGCCGCGCGAGCAAGCGCGACCCGTCCGAGCTACCAGAGATTCCCCTCTCCCCGCTCGATTTGCAGCCGGCAACTGAACAACGCTTTGCCTCATGTCGAAGGCGAAGTGCGTGCAGGTGCTATGCAGTGCGAGGAATATACGCGCGACAACTGCGTGGCCGAAACCGCATCACCGCAGGGCCAAAAAACAAGGCGCAGTTTCGTAGCGGTGGGTGGGAACAGGAACTGACGTTAACTTGACAACTGTTTGTTGAGACCTGGTTTAGACCAATCGACGAGCTCAGTGCTACGTCAACTCGGCGATCGCCGAGTTGACGTCACTGCGCGTACGAGGAGGATTGGTCAGGCGTAGGAAAGAAGCGCGGGAATTGTTTTTCGAAATGAAGGGTCTGCGCGGCGCGTAGCGCTGTAATATTCGGAAAACGTGATCGCCGCGGTCTACTGTACGGATTAGCGAGCTTGTTTGGCGGGTGTAAAAAAAAAGTCGGAGCCTGTTTACGGGCCCTTTAATGATTTTAAGTGGGAAGTACTGGACTCTTCGTACGGCAGCGATCATTTACCTCCAATCATCAAACTGCCATCGTCACTACCCACCATCACCTCTAAACCACGCCGCTGGCTAATTCATCTTGCGAACTGGGCACTATTTTTAGAAAACGCGAAACTAGAGGACATCATCTCGCCAGATATTACGATCGATGACATTAATGACAAAATCACGGAAATTATAATTGCAGCCGCAGAAAAGTCAATACCACGATCGTCAACTCATGTCCGAAAAACGAGAAATGTCTGGTGGACAAAAGAATGCACTGAAGCAAAGAAACTGCAAAATAAAGCTTGGGGCGTCTTGAGGAGGTACCCCACATATAGCAACCTCGTAAACTTCAAGCAGGCTAAAGCGAAAGCGCGCTATATCCGTAGGCAGGCCGAAAAAACATCATGGCGCGATTACATAACTTCTATAAATAGTACTGTCTCGTCTAAACGATTGTGGGACCAGTTGAGAAAATTCAGAGGGGACTACTCAGCCTACACTATGCCAATTCTCACAAGCCCAGACATCCAGACAACAACACAAGAACAAGCCGACATATTAGGGGAGCACTTCTACAACATTTCCAGTTCAGCCAACTACACTGATACTTTCCTCAAACACAAAGAAACCGCAGAGAAGCAGAAACTACCGCTCACAGGTGCTTCACACGAAGCTTACAACCAACCCCTAACACTACAGGAACTAAACATTGCACTCTCACATGGTAAAAAAACGGCAGTAGGCCCCGACAACATACACTACTCTATGCTGGCACATCTGTCCGAATCATCGACAAAAGTTTTACTTACATTTTTCAACATGGTATGGCAATCCGGGTCTATGCCAGAACAATGGAAAACTGCCATAGTAGTCCCATTTCTGAAAGCCGGTAAACCCCCAACATCCCCGAGCAGCTACAGACCAATTGCTCTTACCAGTTGCCTCGCGAAAACTTACGAAAGTGTTATCAATTGCAGACTGTCTTTTATCCTCTATTCAAGAAATTTGATTGATAATCATCAATGCGGATACAGAAAAGGTTGCTCAACCACTGACCATCTTGTTCGTCTTGAGCATGAAATACGAGAAGCATTTCGCTACAAACAGTACTGTCTCGCGGTTTTTTTCGATCTAGAGAAGGCCTACGATACCACGTGGCGACACGGAATTCTGCAAGACCTCGCTAATCTAGGCATTCGAGGCAAAATGCTAAAGTGTTTGTCCGACTTCATGACTAACAGAACATTTCAGGTGCGGTTGGGCACTGTGCTTTCACGCACGTTTGTCCAGGAAAATGGCGTACCACAAGGCTGTATCCTTAGCACTACCTTGTTCATAGTAAAAATGAATTCAGTCAATAAGATCATACCACCCACAATAATGCACTCTCTATATGTTGACGATCTGCAAATCGCTTCTCGTGCCTCTAACCTATCAACCTGTGAGAGGCAACTTCAAATTACCATAAACAAACTAACACATTGGGCCGACAGAAATGGTTTCCGCTTTTCCACACAAAAGACTGTTGCTGTGATGTTTACACTAAAAAGAGGATTATTCCCAGACCCAGTTCTTACATTAAACAACATGGCGATGATGATAAAACACGAACAAAAATTTTTAGGTGTGACATTCGACAGTAAACTGAATTTTCTTGCTCATATTAATGCACTTAAAATAAGGGCAAATAAAGCGCTTAACATACTAAAGGTTTTGTCCCATAAGCATTGGAGCTCTGATAGATTATGCCTCCTGAAGGTTTATCGTTCTGTTGTCCGCAGTATTTTAGATTATGGGTGTGTTGTTTACGGCTCAGCCAGAAAATCCTACATTGGGCGTCTGGACCCCGTACACAATCTCAGTCTCCGGTTGTCCAGTGGCGCGTATAGAACATCCCCGATACAGAGTTTATACATAGAGTGCAATGAACCTCCGCTATGCCAGCGTCGCGCACTTTTAACCCTCTCTTATGTTCTAAGGATCAGGTCACAGTCTCAACATATATGCCACGACATCACCACGCAATGTCACTCACGCTTACATTACTCTAATAGGCCACACTTCATCAAACCACTGATTTTACGTTTTGAGGAGCATTGCCGCTCATACGATATTTGTGAGGACGCACTCAATGTCGCCATGAAACCGCCGAGACTGCCGCCATGGTCTGATCTGACGCAGCTGTGTGACTTTTCACTGACCAATCTAAAGAAACACAACACCGCGCGAGAATACATAATCCAGGAATTCCGTGCACTTCAGGACAAATACAAAGGATATACCGAAATATACACAGACGGCTCGAAAACAAAACACCATGTAGGCATTGGGATTGTGACAAAAGAAAGCGCTGTCAGTGTCAGAATACCTGAGTTCATGTCCATTTTCAGCGCTGAGATGTACGCCTTATGGGAAGCAGTACAAAAAATCATCACCGAGAAACATCGACAAGCAATCATTTACACGGACTCATTAAGTTCAGTAAAGGCGCTACATTTAAGATCGGAGTGCGAACCTTTACTCGGTGATATCCTACACACTATCTCCAGTAACGAGGATGTCACTATTCGTTTCTGTTGGGTACCAAGCCACATAGGGATACCAGGCAACGAAAAGGCGGACGAATGTGCGTCGCTAGCAGCACAGACATCGGTTAAGCGAATAAATATTCCCCTTAATGACAGCCTCTGTAACATTCGCGTAGCCCCCGCAGGGGCGTCTGTGGAAGCAGGCGTTTGGTGTGTAGCGACACCACGGACCCGAGCTAACGGGGGGGGTTTCGACCCCCTCCCACGTTTAGCGGTGCGTGGCATTGCCGTGTCCGGGGAAAAGGGGATCCTGGGGGTTGAGCCGACGCCGGGTGATTGGACCTTTAAGGCCCCCCGGCAGAGGCAACACACCCCTTTGGCCCCGGCTTCACGTAGACGGCACCCCTGGGCTGACCCACCCAGGGGAAATCGGCAGTCGCCTTTTCCTGTCTCTCTCTCCTCTCAGCTTCGTCTTTCTCTCTCACTTTAAATCTTTCCTGTCTTCTCCTCTTCAATTCACTTCCGTTTTTCTAGGCGGCAAGGGTTAACCTTGTGTACTATGTCCAGTCTTGGGCATATATATTGGGTTATAGCTGCAGTGTATAGCTGACGTCTGCAGGTCTTTGAAACCTGCAACGTCCCCTTGTTGGGCTCGCTGGTGGGCGGCTAGCACCGCTGCCGAATAGGAAGACTATTTGATGGCAAACTCCTTTCCATCTTTACATGATCGCGCTCACAAAAGAGTGCGCACCGAAGTAACCTTGAAGCTCCCACCTCAAATAAATGATGCCTTTCCCCGATTTCATGTCGTGCATTGTCAGCAGCCAGAAAGAACAGCCAGAAATCTCTCACCCTTTCTTGTGTCAAGATCCCTCACGGATAAGCTTGGACCTGGTTTCAAAGTAACAAAAATGGCAAGCGGAGACCTGCTTCTTGAAGTGTGTAGTAAAACCCAGTATGACAAACTGAATACCATTCAGACATTCGGCGACGTTCCTGTCACAGTCACAAAGCACAAATCCATGAACACTGTCCGCGGCGTAGTGTCCGACGATGACCTGATTGAACTCAGTGAAACTGAACTGCTCGAGGGCTGGAGTGACCACAATGTAATCAATGTCCAAAGAATCAAAATCCGACGTGACGATAAAGAAATACCCACCAAGCACTTGATCCTGACATTTGGCAGCAGTACATTACCAGATCACATAGAAACAGGCTACATCCGAATGCATGTCAGACCTTACATACCCAATCCCCGGCGCTGCTTTAAGTGCCAGAGGTATGGCCACGGATCTCAAAGCTGCCGTGGGCGGCTCACGTGTGCTAAATGCAGCTCTCATGATCACCCTGCAGATGAATGCAGCAACACACCCCACTGTATCAACTGTGATGGAGGGCACCCTTCCTACTCCCGGGCCTGCCCTGCATGGAAACGTGAGAAAGACATTATATCACTCAAAGTCAGGGAAAACATTTCTTTCAAAGAAGCACGGAGACGTTTTTCAGTCGTAAGTCACAGGACTTACGCTGATGCTGCACTCAAGGGGGCAGTGCGGCAGCAACTTCCGGTGGCCGTCCGGACCCCAGACATTGGGGCGACGATGTTGCCACCTGCCCCCACGGCGGGTGTGGCTAGTTCCACCCCGCCACCTAAGAAGGACCAGCAGGCCAGTGGCTCAACGGTCCAAAAGACCTCCCCTTCCGAGGAGAGGCCTAAACCTAATGCCCAGACGCGCAGCGCGCGTTCATCCAGCGTCTCTGACGAGACAATGGATACAACACAAGGCCCTTCGGCACTACCGCCGAAAGGCCGCCAGAACTCTCTTGAGCGCTTGCCGAGAGGCAAGCTCAAGAGGTGAGCAGAACACGGAAACGATTACTTGACCTTGGGTCGGGTCTTCTGCGATGCAGAAGCATTACTCTATGATAGCATAATGGCAGTTCAAGTACTCCATTGGAATGCTCGCGGACTCTTACGCAACCTTGACGACATTAAGGAATTGCTGTCCGAATATAAACCCAAGGTCTTTTGCGTCCAGGAAACCCATTTAAAATCGACGAACAATAACTTTTTAAAACAATACGTTGTATACCGAAAGGATCGCGACAGCGGTCTTTCCGCCGCCGGTGGAGTTGCTATATTAGCAGAAAGCTCGATAGCCAGCCAACATTTGGCGCTCAATACTCCTCTTGAGGCAGTCGCTATTCGAGCCATACTGCTTAACTCCTTAATAACTATATGTTCTATATACATCTCACCTGACTATAGACTCTCAAAAACAGAGCTCGAAGACCTACTAGACCAACTGCCAGAACCTTTTATATTGGTTGGAGATCTAAATGCCCATACTCAGCTTTGGGGCGATCCGCGCTGTGATGCGAGGGGGCGCATAATAGAACAGTACTTGCTATCGTCGGGTACATGTTTGCTTAACAAGGGACAACCTACATTTTATAGCGCGGCACATAAGACATACTCATCAATCGACCTCTCGATCTCCTCTCCTTCGCTCATGCCGTATCTAGAGTGGAAGGTGATCAACAATCCCTATAATAGTGATCACTTCCCGGTGGCCTTGCAAGCTACTGGTAAGCAGGAGGGCCCTACATTTCCTAAACGATGGAAGCTGTCTAAAGCGAACTGGGAACTATTCTATGCGCTATCATCGCTGCTATATAGCACTATAGAACACCTTGATGTTGAGGGTATGGCAGCGTTCATAACAAAATACATCATATCTGCCGCAAATGAATCGATTCCCAAAGGACCGGGCAGAAGGGCCAATGCTAAGCCATGGTGGAATGAGGAATGCGAAAAAGCAAAAAAGGATCAGAACAAAGCATGGGGCATGCTGTCTCGCTATCCTACAGCTGAAAACTTAATAGAATTCAAGCATTGTAAAGCAAATGGAAGGCGCATCCGACGTATAGCAAAGAGGGAGAGTTGGATGAAATACCTCTCCTCAATTAATTCCTACGCAGACTCGAGAAAAGTCTATCACAGGGCTAGGATACTGAAGGCGCAACCCGCTAGCCCTCTTCCATTAGTAAGCAGTCTTGGAACCACACTTGAAAGTCAGGCTGACCGGCTAGGAGAGCACTTCCAGCACATATCGAGCTCGGAGCACTACTCAAGGGCATTTCTGAGCCATAAGACAACGGTGGAGTCTTGCCATTTTCGCCCACAGAAACCCACTGAGGGAGGGTACAACAGCCCCATCACTATGCACGAGCTTAATGTTGCACTTAAGAGCTCTGGAAACTCAGCACCGGGGGCAGATGAAATCACATACGAGATGATCAGGCGATTACCCAGAGAAACACTGGAATGCTTACTTGGCCTATATAACAAAATCTTGTCCACAGGGCACATGCCGCATTCGTGGAAGGAGGCCATAATAATCCCCATCCTGAAGCAAGGCAAGGATGCATCGGATGTAAGAAATTACAGGCCTATTGCCCTAACTAGCTGTTTATGCAAGCTGTTCGAAAAAATTATAAATCGCCGTCTAATGTATTTTCTTGAATTTAATGGAATCCTAGATCCGCACCAAGCCGGCTTTCGCGTTAGCAGGTACGACAGATAACTTAGTACTGCTAGAATCGTATATTAGGGAAGCATTTGTGCACAAGCAGTATTGCCTCTCTGTTTTCTTTGACCTTGAAAAGGCATACGATACAGCCTGGCGCTTTGGAATACTAAAGGACTTGGATAGCTACGGTATATGTGGCAACCTATACAACGTCATACACAGCTACCTGACTGAGAGGAAATTTCGAGTACGGGTCGGTACAGCACTCTCCAAAACATACATACAAGAAAACGGAGTCCCGCAGGGGGGAGTTCTCAGCTGCACCCTTTTTATAGTAAAGATGAACTCTCTATGCACTGCTCTCCCACCGACGATATCCTACTCTGTTTACGTAGATGATATCCAAGTAAGCTTTCGGTCGTGTAACTTGTCCATTTGCGAACGGCAAATTCAGCTGGGCGTGAACCATGTCTCGAAATGGGCAAGTGAGAATGGTTTCGCAGTTAATGTTGACAAAACTGTTTGTGTCTTGTTTAATAAATCCAAATCCGTTCAGCCGGCCCCTTGTATCAAAATCAATGGCTCACCCATCTGTGTTAAGAATGAACATAAGTTTCTTGGGCTAATTTTTGATGTCCGAATGTCTTTCATTCCTCACATGAAGGCACTGAAGTTGAAATGCCTGAAAACGATGAACTTGCTCAAAATGCTGTCGCACCCATCATGGGGAACTGACACTAAATGTCTGTTATCGCTGTTTAACAGTCTTGTTAAAAGCCGACTAAACTATGGCTGCGTAGTGTACCAATCAGCCTCAAAAACGGCACTTAAGATGCTGGATCCAGTGTACCACTTAGGCATTCGTCTTGCTACCGGTGCGTTCCGCACAAGTCCCGTCAGTAGTCTGTACGTTGAGGCAAACGAGTGGCCCATGCAACTCGAGCGTGAATACTGCAGCCTCATGTACACCCTTAAGCTATACTCCATTCCGACACACCCCTGTGCAAAACTCGTGGCGGACACTTCTGCCCTAAGGTTTTTTGAAAAGCGACCGTCTCTTTCAAAGCCATTCAGTCTTACCTGTACCGTGACTGCTGCTCAAGCCGAAATACCGCTACAACAAGTTACTCAAGCACCTTCCATAGAGTGGCTCCCACCGTGGCAAAAAACCCACATAAAATGTGACATGTCTTTTTGCCACATAGATAAACAGCGCCATCCTCGTGCAGCTATACAACAGCATTTCCTATCACTCCAATACAAATATCGTGGCTGTCAGCAATTTTACACAGACGCGTCAAAGACTAGACAATCTGTATCTGCCGCTGCCATCGGGCCTGAATTCACCTCTTCACAAAGACTGAACACGCACACTAGTATTTTCACCGCAGAAGCATATGCCATATTAACCGCCATAAAATACATCACTAATAGTAACATTAAGAAATCAGTCGTATTTACTGATTCATTGAGCGTTGTTCGCGCATTGAACACTGGCAAACCAAACAAAAATCCAGTCCTCAATGATTTAGAAAGGCAATTAATTACGGCATATCCGCGCACCCCAGAGATTACAGTATGTTGGGTACCTGGCCATGTCGATATAGATGGGAACGAGAGAGCGGATGCCTGCGCAGCAGCCGCCGCGAAAAAAAGCCGTGTTGACGTGGACACTGTGCCATACAAAGATCTCAAAGCGCTTGTCCACCGCAATCTACGTGAGAGGTGGCAGAAACAATGGGACCTCGAAATAAACAACAAGCTCCATACAGTGCAACCTCGTATTAAAAACAGTTTCCCCCGGTCGTGATAGATACAAAGAAGTTGTTCTATGCCGACTCCGTATAGGACACACCCATAGCACTCATTCCCATCTCTTAAATGGCTCAAACGCACCAAAATGCGAAAGATGTGGGAAGAACCTGTCCGTTTTACACGTCCTTATCGAATGTACGCAAATGGAGATGGAGCGGAAGCGCCACTTTCCGGAGATCTTTAAAAGACATATCCCGCTTCATCCATCACTGTTTTTATCAGACAGCCCCATGGTTTCCTTTAACAAACTCTTACACTTTTTAAGCGACGTCCATTTTCTGCAACGTATATTCTGGCGACACAGGTAGCAGCCCAGCCCTCAACTCTGAGGGCAAGGCTAGCCTTTATTCCTGGTGATATCGGTGGCTTATCAGCCCCTACCACGGTAGGGCCACTTGGTATAAGCCGCCAGATATGTTTGTAGTCCCTCAGCTAGTGTTGTGCTACATGCAACATTTTATCTATTATGCACTGTATCATCACTGCCCGCTAAACCAACATACTATCATCTGACATTCCTTGCACATATTTCATGTCATTGTCATAATTTTATTATGTATATATATTTTACACATATTAAGTGCACTTCATTTTAGGCCCTTTACAGCCATGTTACACTTACAGTCATTGATCAAACCGATGCATTTACATGCTACATTGCTTTGGCGCTCTATGGCCATTGTAGCCTTTGCGCCACAAAACCATAATAATAATAACATTCGCGTAGCATTATCTTCAAAATGGCAGCAACAATGGGACTCCTGCACGAGTAATAAACTGCATCTAGTGAAGCCCACGGTGGGAGAATGGAAGTCGTGCCGTCACCAAGAACGGTTCATTGAGGTTATCTTATGCCGACTCCGCATTGGGCACACCCACCTCACTCACAACTTTTTGCTCAAAGGGGAAGACATGCCGGAATGTGGAAAATGTCAACAGCCATTAACAGTTACACATATTCTAATCACGTGCCCACACATTGAAACAGAAAGGCGAAAACATTTCAGAGAGTTTTACAAGCGTCAAATACCTATGCACCCGAATCTGATTTTAGGAGAGGATCCACTTGTTCCCCTATGTAACGCAATTAGTTTCTTGAAAGCAAGCGGCTTTTTAGATAAACTTTAGAGATACTGGTTATAATAGAACACCTTGTGTTTGGCGCAGCTTAGCCTGAGTTGCTCTTGCGCCATTAAACTCAAATAATAAAAAAAAAAATACGAATGCCCATGACAGCACCGTGACACCACCTTCCCGTTTTCTCTTATCTCTCGTTTTTTTTTTTTTCTAGTTCTCACCTTTCAGTCCGCGGCACCTTTTTCATCGGTTCCGGTTGTTTCCGAACGCTGTCGCGTTGTGGTGGCGTGCGTTGCCCCGCAATGCCATGTGGTACTGATGTTGGTTGCCGTGCAAAGCACGTGTATCCCTTTTATTCAGAGAGTTGGGTTGTCTGTGGCCATTAGGCGGTACGAGGCACAGATTCAAACTTATCTCAGCAAAACGTGCGGAGACAAAAAAGTGCAGAAAAGCGGCTGGTGGGCGACGACAAGATTTCATTTCAAACAAATATAGGTGGCAGCCAACACACATATTACGAGTGACTCACAGGGATGAAGTTAAAGTGGGTCACTTTTGACAGCTATGCGGTAAACAACAACAAAAAAAGGGGGGGTAAACGCTTTTCTTATAATCGTCTCTGTTTCCTTCTTATTTTTTATTATTGTTTTGTTATGCCTTCAGCTTGTGAGCCCAAAATTTGGCTTCCCTTGTCTACTTCCAATTTGTGCAGACCATAAAACCTTTCGTTTTGGTCCTTTGATGTTAGCCGCTGTACAGGCACTGGCGAATCTTCGTTGCACACCAACGTCATTGTCTTCTGGCAGTCTCCGTCATGCGGTTCTGTAATCTATTACTGTTTATTTTTTCTATCATATATTGTCTACAAAGGCACCCGTGCTCGCTCCACCAAAGGTACGTACTTGACTTTCCTACAGTAGCCGTGGTGTTGCGTGCTACTGTAGTATACTTGTATAAATATAAAAACGTGGTTGTCACTCGACCCGGCCGCTTCGAAAAAAACCGGGTAAGCGATTGTCACGCATAAATATATATATACATAGCTTGCACTGACGTCACCGTGGCCGCCATCTTGGGGGACCAGCGGGTTGAGACGCTCCGTGAGCTTTTGTTCGAACGCGCCGCGCAAGAAACGGTGACGGCTCGCCATCAGATTTGTGCCGGTGCACCCAAGCATCCTTCACACAAAAACCCCCGCGTTCCTTTGTGTTCCCCCTTGGCGCTGCTGGCGAACAAAAGAAAGCGGGGAGAGCACAAAAGAACGCCGGGACCGAACACCTGGGTGTCCTCCTGTGCACTGACACACTCTAATGAGATAAAAAAGTTACGGTAGCTGACATGTTGGGGCTCCAGCGCAGAGCACCTGTCTGTGACGTCACGTGCAAGGCATATATATATATATATATATATATATATATATATATATATATATATATATATATATATATATATATATATATATATATATATATATATATATATATTGAGTTGATCCCCGCCATTTCGTGGTTCTGTTTCTTGAGTTAAAGAAAACTTCCGTTGTAGCTTCATTCTTCGAGATAGTCACTCCAGTGATCGGTCTTATATATACATCAATTTGTCAATGTCATGGCATTGCCCTGCTAAGAACTGTCAAGAAAATTGCAAGCCACTTCTAATGAATATATAATTCCGCAGCCTTTTTAACAATGTTATGAGGAGTGCGTCACTATATTTGTAGAATCCGCCAGTATCAAGCATCCGAAGCTGAATTACTTTTCGGCACAGTATCATGTATCAGACATCATGAAAAAGATTCAACGTATGTTTTTACATGCACTTCCTGTGTGTAAAGAACATGAGCGTGTATTGTCAGATGTTTCAATGAAATACCTGTCAAGGATTTTCAGCCAAGTAAACTCAAAGGTGAAGAAATGTCACGGAAATCAATATGTTAAAGGGACCGGCAACTGCCCAGAACATGAAATAAGATGACTGCACTGATGGAAAGATTGTCCGTCGCATTGACTCAAACCAACCCTGTTTATCTCGTGAGACGCGGATTTATATTTTTATTTCTTCATTGAAAGTCGCGAAAAATGACCTTTGGCGCCTCTGGCGGCAAAATCATACACGGTCCGATGAAGCCGGTCACGTGACCATTGATTGGCGTGTGCGTTCGATGACTTTTCTGTTAGTACTGAAATATTGTTCATTTCTTTATATTAAAAGATATTACTCCATAAAAATATACATATAGGCCTGCGTTAGTTATATGCAACAAAGTGGCGCTGCCTTCGCTTGGCGTTATGATCCCATGCCGCGAAAAGCCATCCATGACACAGGCGCAGGCAACCTTGGTCGCAGGCGCGCACAACACTGTACAAATACCGAGAAGGTGTATAAAGCCACATCATCTCATTGTAACAGCTTGCTATTTTCAAAAATGGTTTCCAAGCTCAAAATAAAGGTGGTTAAGCATAGTTACAGTAACTCCTGCGAAAGCAGAACAACGACAGCTTTCACAAGGGCTAGCGGCATCGCTATCAATTCTCAGCGTTGCTGGAGCAAGCCTTCATGCGTGTTTGGAGCCTTTCAGATAGAAAAATACTGCTTATAAAATAAGTACGTGCTTTTAGGATAAACCACTGCAGCTACAAACGCTACGAAGGGTAAGCTTCCTGTCGCGCCGTAAAAAACTGGGTCGAGAAAAATCAGTTGTCGGTCCCTTTAAAGAACTACTAAGGATGCATTCATTACACGCACATAAATATAACAACACTTTTTCACGCATTCAGCGCCATATAATGTTGCTACGCGCATTGTGGAATATTCTTTCAGGCACAAAGCAAAAAGTTAGTCATGGAAAAAAAAAAATGCCAGGAGCTCGGCACGTACACGGAAACCTAAGTGGCTATTTAACCAGATTACGCGAACGAACTCAACTGAATGCATGATATGTCATGACTGCGATAGATAGAAAAAAATCACAGCATATCCACGGAGTGAATGATGATGAGTGGGCGAAGCTGCGGAGGTTCATCGGTAAACCGTGAATCTTCCGGGAATTCTGCCCAGTACGTCATCACCGACGTGAGATCGGGCGCGTTTATACTAAAGGTTCGATGAGTTATGACGACTTGCAGCTCACTTTAATTTTACATGTACGCTGTGAATTTTCATTGTTTAGAAAACCATTACTTTAGAAAATATCTGGCGTCTTTCGTTAAGCAGCTGGCGTCTTTTCGTTTTGCTTTAGAAACACCTGGCGTTCTTTCGCTTTGCTTTTACAAAACATCTGGCGTCTTTCGTTGGTACATTTCATCAATCAACGGCGTTTTGAACAAAATTTTTATTGTTTAATCACGCACAGGAGAAATCTCACCAGGCACTACCTTGGAGGTAAACAATGGCTGCTAATGGGAATGAGAGACAGAAGTCGGCTTTTAGCTAACACTTACACTTCTACTTCTACTAACGTTTCCTACTGGAACATGCTAATGGGGAATGAGAGACAGAAGAATTCGGCTTTTAGTTAACGCGCACGCTGGGAATTTTTTATTCTTCAACAACGCACAGGAAAAATCTCCCACCGGCACCACCTTGGAGGTCAAGATCTGGTACTAGCGTTACGACTGGTTACGCACTACTACGAGGGACGAACGGGTGCCGCCTTAAGGAGCTTCGCCCCTAAAAAAACAGCTTAGAACCGCTGAGTGAGATCGCTGTTGTGACCACCACCTTCTGCTGCTGCTGCCCCAACGGAGCCGCCCGCAACAGTTTCCCCTTCCCTAAAGTCACTGGAACGGAAAAAGTAACGCGACCGTCCTGCCCACCGCCATATTTGGTCCAGCGCGGCTGAAGCTACGGCGGCGCGGTGTTGTTTTCACGCGGAGTAACGCATGTTTTACGCATTGCGTGCGCTTTTGGAGCCCCAAATGAAGCATAACGTTGTTCTCTAACTTATTAGGAAAGAAATAGCGGCCGTTTTCACTTGCACGCGTACTAACGCGTTAAAGAAATGCGAATTGCGCGGCACGCGCTCGGCTGTTGGCATTTATTAAATCCGACACATTTCATAGCAAACTTCTGCGACTTTGAACGCATCTATCTATCTATCTATCTATCTATCTATCTATCTATCTATCTATCTATCTATCTATCTATCTATCTATCTATCTATCTATCTATCTATCTATCTATCTATCTATCTATCTATCTATCTATCTATCTATCTATCTATCTATCTATCTAGCCGCCCACGACTTTGTGCTCTCATGGCCGTTTCGTTAATGGGATGTACACCAAATTTGTTGTGGCATAACATGACTGCACGTCGAATATTAATTACAGCTGATAACATGAAAATAATGACATGCATGCCATGTACGGCACCATTTACATGCCATGCTCCTGGTGCGCTCGCGGCAGCTTCGCTAGCTTTATACACACGAAAATTGCTATGACGTGACAGGAGTGCATGACGAACATAAGTTACTGGTTATAGCGTCCAAATCGTGACAGGCATGCCATATAAAACATGTTTTACATGACATGGTCTCGGAGCGCTCGCGGTCGTTTAATGAAATGCATATACACCAAAATTGATATGACGAGATATTTCTGTATGACGAACGTTAGTGACAGGTGTTAACATGTAAATCATGCCTTTGCGTGCCATTATTTTCGTGTTACCATCTGGTATTCCTGTTCGTCATACAGACACGTCACGCAATACCGATTCTGGTGCTATCAAGCCAGCGAACCGGCCGCGAGAGCAACATGAGCATGGCATGTAAATCATGCCTTACATGACATGCGTGCCATTATTTTCATGTTACCACATGTTAATTTGTTCGTCATACAGTCACGGCACTACGCAGTACCGATTTTGGTGGATATCAAGCCAGCGAACCGGCCGCGAGAGCATCATGAGCATGGCATGTATATCATGCCTTACTTGACATGCGTGCCATTATTTTCATGTTACCACATGTTAATTATGTTCGCCATACAGTCACGGCATGCAATACCGATTTTGGTGCATATCAAGCCAGCGGACCGGCCGCGAGAGCATCATGAGCATGGCATGTATATCATGCCTTACATGACATGCGTGCCATTATTTTCATGTTACCACATGCTAATTATGTTCGCCATACAGTCACGGCATGCAATACCGATTTTGGTGGATATCAAGCCAGCGAACCGGCCGCGAGAGCATCATGAGCATGGCATGTATATCATGCCTTACTTGACATGCGTGCCATTATTTTCATGTTACCACATGTTAATTATGTTCGCCATACAGTCACGGCATGCAATACCGATTTTGGTGGATATCAAGCCAGCGAACCGGCCGCGAGAGCATCATGAGCATGGCATGTATATCATGCCTTACTTGACATGCGTGCCATTATTTTCATGTTACCACATGTTAATTATGTTCGCCATACAGTCACGGCATGCAATACCGATTTTGGTGCATATCAAGCCAGTGAACCGGCCGCGAGTGGACCATGAGCATGACATGCAAATCATGCCTTACATGGCATGCGTGCCATTATTTTCATGTTACACCACCTGTTATTCATGTTCGTCATGTAGTCACGTCGCGCAACACTGATTTTGTTGCATATCAAGCTAGCGAACCGGCCGCGAGAGCATCATTAGCATGGCATGTAAATGATGCCTTACGTGACAGGCGTGCCATTATTTTCATATCATCTGTTATTTATGTTCGTCATACAGTCAGGTCACGCAATACTGATTTTGGTGGATATTAAGCCAGCGTTCGGCCGCGAATGCACCATGAGCATGGCATGTAAATCATGCCTTACATGACATGCGTGCCATTGTTTTCATGTTACCACCTGGTATTTATGTTCGTCATACAGTCGTGTCACGCAATACCGATTTTGGTGCATATCAAGCCAGCGAACCGGCCGCGAGAGCATCATTGGCATGTCATGTAAATGATGTCTTACATGACAGGCGTACCATTATTTTCATGTTACCACCTGTTATTTATGTTCGTCATACAGTCACGTCACGCAATACCAATCTGTAGCGGTCAGTTTTCATGGCGCGCTGATCGTTATATGAGAGCCCAAAGGTGTCAAGTTTACGCCAAACAAAACTAAGAGCTGCCCGGGAATGTCATTGTGCATGAACCTTTTGCGGCAACCACACGAAACAAGCTGCATTAGTGCAAGGGAGACGCAAATATTCCCCGAAACAACATTCGCGAATTCTCAATGAAACGCTTACCTCCCAAAGGCGGGTATCAGTCGTGGGAACAAATTTTTCCTGCCGTATTCTGTGCAGGCACACATCCCGTCGCTTTGCACCTTGTTTTCCCGCTTTGCCCGTTTCCCGCCGGTTGCTGCACGCAAAAGCGCAGCACCCAGGCATTCTCAATGCCTCGACAGGTTTGCGATGAAGTGTCAGAACGATATGGGATGTCGTAATGCTGCTGCATGCTTTTCTGAGGCTATAAAAACAATCGCCCTCCAAAGCGCTGTGCGTCGGCGACCGGGAGACACAAGCGAGGCGAGCGAGCTGGACCCTTTATGTGGCGAAACCGCCGAAAGGGCGGGGCGGCGAAGAGAAAGCGAATGCGGTACTTTTCCCGTTGCAGTGACTTTACCTGACTTTACCCTACCCTTCCCCTTCCCCACCCGGTCGCGCCGCAGCGGCCGCAACGCGTAGAGGTGTGCGCCGTGGCGGTTTCGACCGGCGGCGGCGTGGGGGTCGTTCCGAGTCGGCGGCGGCGGCGCCGGCGGCGTGGAAACCGAAACCACAAGTCCTAAAACCTACATTTCACTGCATCCTCTTTGCCAAACTGGCTGAAATTCAGGACTTTTAACACTAAAGGCTGAGAAAACCGCACAGAGAGATGTATTGAAAGTCAGAGAACTGGAAAACGTTTCGTAAATGTTTTGTTTTTCAGCCTAGATATTGAAAATAAAAAAAGAAGGGGACTTATCTCAGCGAAAGGGAGAGTTGGGCTAGTTGGTTGGGGTTCATATAGAAAAGCGCAAAAAACAAGACACAATGAAGAGACTGCACAACACGAGAGCTGACTGCAACTAAATGCTTTATTCAAGCACAAAGAAAAGACAAAGAAAAGAAGGAAACAGAAATGCGCGCGCACCCTAAGCACATGACAGGAGATTGCAGGCATACGGCAAATTTAAGTATTGTCCAAGTAAGCCATCTCACAATCGAGCAACGCAATCGATGGAGTGCTGACACACGTGTCACCATTTTTGCTGATAGAAAAAGCTTCAGCTATCTCTCTGATTCGCGCCTCATTGTGTCCAAAAACAGTGGTCGTGCGGCAGAACTCCGGTGAGCAGCAACAAGCGGCACAGTGGGCGGCCAAATGCGAATACGGCGCACACTTGAGAGAGCTATGATCATAGGCGTGCGCACAGGGGGGGGGGGGGGGCTAATCACCTAAGAGGGGGGGGCGCAAAATCTGCCCGGTACATTGACCCTTCTCGTCACCCAAGAGGGGGGGGGCGCAAAATCTGCCCCATACATTGGTTTAGTAGAGTGGGGGGGGGGGGCGCTGCGACGAACCTTTGCCCTCCCTAATGGGGAGATGCTCGCGCAGGTGAATGTTGAGGCAGCGCCCCGTTTGCCCCGCGTACACTTTACCGCACGACATCGGAACTGAGTACACTACAACTACAACTGCAACTGCCTTTCACTGGGCTCTGGGGTCCTACCTGTATAATAATAACCAGTCATTATATGTATGTTACACAATAAAATTGATTGATTGATTGATTGATTGATTGATTGATTGATTGATTGATTGATTGATTGATTGATTGATTGATTGATTGATTGATTGATTGATTGATTGATTGATTGATTGATTGATTGATACGTACGTTGCTTTTGCAAGGGACGAACTGCATGCGGTGTTTACGTGCTCCCTTCATTATCACCACTTTGTGATCGGTGAAATGCAGGGAAAGTGTCCGCTCCCGAGCGAAAGAGAAAGCGCGCAAGAGCGAGCGGGTTTTATTACAACGCTCCCCTAGCGTACGTGGCCGCACTAAATCGAACGATTGCCTTCCGCCAATGACACGCGCCATATGTGACGTCATTCCTATTTTATAACAGACTTCATTTTAATGTGTACGTAAACGATGTGACTGAACTAAATGATGACTCTTCCATTGTAACGTACGCGGATGACACAAGTCTGTTCGTAACCGGCCATGATATTAATGAAGTTTTTACTAAGTCTCAAAAAGCCCTTTCAGATCTTTGGGAGTGGTCGAATACTAACTTCCTTAAAATCAACGCTGGCAAAACTAAAGCCATCTTATTTAGGGCCAAAAACAAACATGCACGTCTACCAGCAGACTTGTGTCTTGGAGGTAGTGTAATCGAGCTTGTGGAAAAGCATAAATCGCTTGGCGTCGTTCTTTCTGCTGATATGACGTGGACGGCTCACTTTGACTATCTTTCTAAATCACTGTCTTCAGCTACGGGAGCGCTATCGCGGTGCCGCCATTTCTTTCCTAGCAAGATCAAAACGCAAATATATAACTATAGTGTACTAGATAATTCTAGTACACTATATATATAACGCTCTGTTTAGCGCTCGTGTAAACTTTTGTACACTTGTGTGGGGAACAACTACGCAAACAAATCTGCGTAGAATCCTCTTGTTACAGAAGAAAGCAAATTACGATGCATCGCTAACGTTTCCTACGCTCATCCCACTAAAGAATTTTTTCTCCGTTATCAAGTATTAAATGCCACTCTCATGTATCAGTACCGCCTATTGCATTCGTTTTTCTTTTCAAACAAAAGTACTATGAACTTTCTAAGTAATAACTGTGGGTTAAAAAAACAGATAAGCGATCCAAGAACCAGAGGCCACGAGAAATGGTTAGTACCGTGTTAAGGATTTCCCCTAGCCTCACGCGGGGACCCCAACCACCAGTAGCCTCACCCGGGGTCCCCAAAGACGACACATCCATGGGCGTCCGGAGGGGGGGTGCAGGGGGGGCAGCTGCCCCCCCTTGGAATTTTGGATAATAATTTTCTATGCAGTAGCAGTAAGCTACACAGTTTGATTAGCACACTCCAGTCCCGCATATCCGCGTGAAACATCATTCAGGATTACCAGCCAACTTTGCACGTTACATACTGCTATGGACTAATCTTGCCGGTCATGTCACGGCAATGAAACAAAAGCTACTTATGCTGTATGCCCCCCCCCCCCCCCCCACTGCTGATGCACCCCCCTGGAAAAAGTTCTGCGGACGCCCTTGGACACATCTCAGCATTATTGGGACGCAGGTCGTCTCTCACCAACATTTATAGAACCAGGTCAGTTGCAAAACTGAGCGATGTTGCGCGGCGCCGCCGCCATCAACGACAGATGTGGCGCTGCTGTCGCAACAGGATTCACTCACTCCGCTCTCTTCAGCCGGCGTTGCGGCGCGTCGCGTCAGTATCCGTGGAGGCTGCTTTCTGCGCGAACAGCTTGGCGTTTTCTGTTGTCCTTCGGATATGCTGCGTGTCTTCACCATGCCGACATGTTCTGTTCCGAGACACCCCGACATTTCTTTTGTGCCTAGGGTTACCAACTCTTCAATGAAGGGAGTCTGTCCATTGTTTCGGCCTCTTCAGCTGGCTACGTGCTGCTCGCAACACTTCCTCTTGCTGGAGAATGTATCCGTAAAAGTTGTCGCGTTTCGCACAGAAGTCGCACAGAAGTAGCGGTGGCTAGCCACTGCTAGCCACCGCAACATTGCTTCGTGCGTGCTATTCGTGAGAACTTTGTGTTCTGGAGCGTGACGCGCGTTGTCGGGCGTGCGTTGGATCACGTAAAAAGTTCTAACTGGACGGTACGGAATAAATCCGGCACATATAGCTGTCCCGATAGGGACGGCTCGCAACGCTGTATGAAAAGTCGGGACAGTCCCGCGAAATACGAGACGGTTGGTAACTTATTTGTGCCCCGCGTGACCTTGACCAGCGAGCGACGTGGCATCGCGCCATTCCTCGTATGGACAAGAAACTGTCCGACACATCACTTGTATGTGATATGCACATTCATGAGGAAGACATCCTGAAGACTCACTCATACGGTCAACGATAAGAATTAAGGTTGAAATCGCCAGCGGAAAGGAGCCTCGTCGAAGATTGCGTCCCAAAGATATTCCCGAACTTGCCTTGATTTGAGTGATTCTAAAAATTGTGCTGTAAATAATTTTTTACAGGTAATTAGAGCTGTCTTGATAAGGTTTACTGCCTGAGACTGTAATTAAGTTGTGCCGTTTTTGTGCATCACACCATACATGCAATATCTGAAAAATTGTTTCTCTGCATTGCGTGCGAAAAATAAATACAATTTTTCTTTCTGTGGCAGGACTGAAATTGTGGCGTGCAGTACACACACGGCGATTTTACCACTCAATAATTACAAGTAACGACAGCCGCGGTACAGAGTGAAAACTCCTCACTTCAAAAAAGTGAAAGTGAAGAATTATCGAAAAAAAAATAGCGCGATAAACTACGGAGCACCAGAAAAAGGATTACACAAACAACAGCGCTGACTTACAACAAAGATTTATTCGTTAACACCACGCAATACTTGCACAGTCCAAAACGAAAAGATATAAGTACCAACACGCCCAAGCATCCGCTTTAGCTTAATAATTACGCTACGAGAATGCGCCATATAGAATGCGCCATATAGTTAATGGACAGACTCGTATGCTATGTTATCAAGCGTCAGTTATCTTGGACAGTCTTGAAAGCCATAGCTTTACTGACTTTGCCTTACCGCTGCTAAATATTACTCAGTTTGACATTGCAGCGGCAGCGTAACGAAAAATCACGGAGCCCTTTCTGAACGGCTACCCCGGCGTTTGCCACGCAGACTACGCGTTTTCGTCTGCTAGCGGAAGCTTGTTGCGCCGCCAGCGCCACCAAACCGGAAGCTGTCCCGGCGCCGCGCGACGGGTTGGCTGCAGGCACGCAGTCCTCCCCTCCTGTCAACGTAACTGTACACACCGCCCTCTCAGGCACGGAAGAAACAGCCCCCGCGACGGGGTTGGGGGGCTTTCCTGGAAAGGCATCTGGACTGCGGACGTGGCGTTCAACAAGTGAAAATGGAAGCAAAACAGAAGAAATACCACGAGGGTGAGAGAGTGGCCGGTGCGGGGGAACTTCGGAGACGGTCACGAGGCAGATACTTTTGAGCCACGAACCAAGAATCACGTCTCAAGGCAGTTGTAAATTCTGTAAATAAACTTCTTGTTCTAATTGTAATCGAAGCTTTCATAACGTACCGCGATGGCGCACAACTTATGGCAAACAATCACTGGCTTTCAATGTACCTTATCTTTTAAACAAATATGAGAAGCAGGGTACCGATTTTAACAATTTTTGTAAAAAAAAGTTGCGTGATTATTTTATGTCTGAACTGTACTGAACAGTGGTATCTGTTCTTACCACCACACACTTCTTTCACCGTACAATGTAATATTTTTTTTAAAACAATTGTGCGGAAAAAATGTTTCGATATAAATCTGCTTACAGCAAGCACGTTTTAAATGTACGTATCATGATCCGACGTCATTTTTAGTATACTTACCTTTCCGTTTATGTATGCACGTGTATACAGTCTATATATGTATGTCTTACGTTTACCTGTATTCTATGTCCTTAGTTGTTTTTTTTTACTACTTTAAATATCCTTTCTTCATTAAGTACCCTATGTTGCCTAGAAAAGTATGTTTACGCTGCCTTGTGTATGGGCCCCCAGGCACCTTCAAGCTGCATTTCGCCGCTTTTCGCCTGTGGTGACCCCCAACTTTATGTTGGAAATAAATTTTCTTGATTCTTGGTACTGTGCCCACTCGCAGCTGAGGACAATTTATCAATTCTGGCACACAGGGTATTCAGCTTATTCTTAGCGGAAAAGTGGACGTCAATATAACACTTGTGTGCAATCTTTTTAATACGGTGAGAAAGGCCATGAATATACGGGATCACCGCCAGTTCGTTACCCTTTCCCCGTTTGTCATCTAGCGGTTTTGCTGGACCCTTTCTAACTTTGTTCATAATTTTTAATGACGCAGAAACAATGGCGTCAAGAGGGAAGGCCGCGTGTTTCAGACGCTGAACTTGAGATAAGAGGCTAGAGGACATTTTGTGGACACAAGATTAGGTTAGGGCAGAAAAGTTTTTGGACACAATGAGGCGCGAATCAGAGAGATAGCTGAAGCTTTTTCTATCAGCAGAAATGGTGACACGTGTGTCAGCACTCCATCGATTGCGTTACTCGATTGTGAGATGGCTTACTTGGACAATACTTAAATTTGTTGTGTTCCTGCAATCGCTTGTCATGTGCTTAGGGTGCGCGCGCATTTCTGTTTCCTTCTTTTCTTTTCTTTTCTTTTCTTTGTGCTTGAATAAAGCATTTAGTTGCAGTCAGCGCTCGTGTTGTGCAGGCTCTTCTTTGTGTCTCGTTTTTTTGCGCTGTTCAATATGGATTTATCTCAAGTCACGTACAGTGTGTAGCAGTAGTTTCTGGCGTTTCACGTACCGAGACCACGATACGTACATGATCGAGGCAAGCCACAGTGCTCCGGAAGTTTCGACCACCTGGGGTTCTTTGACGTGCACTGTTGGCATCGCATGCATACACGGGCCTCTTGCATTTAGCGTCCGTCAAAATGCGAGCACCGCGGGTATGATCGAACACGCGTCTGTTGGGATCAGAGCAGGGTACGTGCCGCGATGGCTACGCGTAGTGAAGTGTGGCTCTTAACCTATTCGAAATTATCTTCCTGAAATCTGAATTCTACATGGTGAAAGAAGGCTCTGTCTGTAGAATTTGTGGGCGCGAAAGGTGTAACACTTCTTTCGTTCAGTTCGCGCGATGGTGAAGACCTTCCGCACGTGCCTGTGCATGATGGGAAAATAGCGGGAGAAGAGGGGGGGGGGGGTTGTAATGCGGCCGATTGACGATAATCTTGATGATATTTAGTGATGTCCTTAAGAGGGAACCAGCACAAGACAACAAAAGGAAAACAACCAGACAGGACAATAAGTGCTGGACTTACAACTAAATGTTTATATTTGGCTTCACAAATTTCACGTTCAATCTTATTTCTTCCTTTGCCAATGACAATCACTGATTTGAAATCAGGGGCGCAGCCACAGCCTTTGCAGTGCAGACTGCAGAGGTTAAATTTCAGTAGAGTCCATGCGGCCGCGTCTACATCGGTCAGACGGGCCGAAGGAGATGCCTGAATGACAGATCGCGTGGACACCGAAATCTACTGCCCACAGGCATTGGTGGAAACTAATTACCTATACACTGCAAAGGCTGTGGCTGCGCCCCTGATTTCAAATCAGTGAGTGTCATTGGCAAAGGAATAATGAGATTGAACGTGACATTTGTGAAGCCTTCGAAAAAAAAACAAAAAAAAACATGGCAACGTGTTTTGTGATCGAGTGATCGCTCAGTTTTCCTTACAGATAAACAATTCGCATTTCTAGATAGCGGGTGCACAGGACGTTGATATTTTGGTATTTCGTGGAAATGGGCTGTTTGTACCACTTTGACACGTTTCTTGGCTTTGTAATTAGTTGTGCAACTGTGACACGTCTCAGGTAGCCTACAAGATGTATGAAGTTGGGCATGTTGGTATTGCATAACTGATCACGTAGCGCAGAATTTGACACGTACATGACAACAGAAGGGACGAAGACGTACGAGCGCTCGTGTTCGTCCCTTCTCAACTGTCCTAGCTGTGTAAAATTTTGCGCAACGTGATCAGTCAGATATAGCCTATTTACGCATGCACTGCTGGTTCATGTGTGTGAGGACTTTCTTCAATAAACATTCAGTTGTAAGTCCAGCGCGCGCTTGTGTTGCTCTCCTTCGCTGTCTTCGTGTTTTTTTTTTGTTGTTGTTGTTGTTTCCTCTTAAGAATATTATGAACCAACTCGCTCAGCAAGCTACGTTAGTGATGTCCTGTTTCAAACACAGTTGTGGCAAAACGGCACCTAGATCTAGATAGTTGAATTTAGTCCGAGATAGGAAACGGACAGAAGATAACTCAGTTTGATATCCTGGCGTGGAGCATCGCCCGGAATGCAGGACAAAGCGGAGGAAACACAAGACATTATACACCCTTGCCCACACTTTACTGTTTTGTCCGCATTGTCCTGTTCTGTGCGTTACTTCACACGAACTATATGGTGATCACCATATCGTCCAACTGTCGACCTTGCTGAACCTGCCACCCTTGGGGATCCTTTTTGTTCTGTTACAATATGTTGTGCACTTCGTCTATTGTCCTTTTCTCTTTCTTTCTTTCTTCATTAAAGGCTTATCCTCCATATATTCCAGTTTCTTAACTGATTTTTTTTTCTAAATATATACCCTAAACAGCTATGGCTTATTTAAACTGCTGAGCAATATAAGCGATTAATTCCTTCCATCCGCATCGAATCAAAGTCAAGCTTGTACAATAGGTTAACACCGCCCGCCTCCATTCCTACACCCCGCACTTCCCCTTTGAACTGCCGCTGTTCCTCGACTCGCTTTCACATATTTATTTTTACACTCCGCCGCCTTATATTACCCTTCAAATACCGCCTCATGTAACACATTTTGTTTGAGGGAGCAGATCGTCAGCCAGAATATGTCCAGTCCTCGCCAAAAACCACCGTTGGCGCTGTCACTAAATTTACTTGACATTCCCGTTGATCTTGAATGCAACACTACCTTTCCGCATTATTTGGAATACTTCACAACTTCTTGTGGGTCCAGTGATTTAACTTGAAGCGGCAGGCGAATCACTTGAGGTGTGTTTCGTACACCTAGTGGGCAGAATTAAAGAACCGAGCCTTTACTGGTGGCAGCAGGTTCCAAACAAAGTTAGATTTGCTGAAAAAAAATGTAATCGTACTTAAATGGCGCGCCGAGAGGATACGTCGGCGGCGGCGGCGGCGCGCCGATCAGTTGGCCTCGGCGGCGGCGGCGCAGCGATAAGTGTCGGCGGCGGCGCGCCCAGGCCGTACCGTGCGCTTTCTGATGCCATCTTCGACAAATCGCACCGGTGCGCACCGGGGCACCCAGACGCTACGACGATTGGACGAAACGGCGCACCAGGGCGCCCCGGTGCGCACCAGTGCGATTTGTCGAAGATGCCATGAGTTGTTTCGCTCGGAGCGGCGGGCCTGTAGGGGCGCTGCGGGCGAAGGCGGAGTCGCGCATGCGCAGACGCCCCTTTCGAAGCGCCTCGCGGGTCGCATCTGTGCCGTCTGTGCTGTCTGTGCTGCCTCTGCACTCGGAGAATGTCCCATCCGTGGAAGGAGAGAGCTATCTTGCGTGCGTTGCCGGCCTCACTGACACACGTGTAAGCGGTTTGTCGCATCCGCGAAGGGAAGGAAGGACTCCCAGTGACTCGATCAGTCGCCATGCCCAAGCGTAAACGTGTGTCTGCGGACCAAGGGGGTGTTTCTCGGAGAAAACCGAGGTCACCTACGTCAGACTTCGTCTTCGAGACCAGTTGTTTCTCCGGCTCCAGCATAAACTACCGGACTCCGTGCACGAGCAGCGAGGGTCGGCTCTGC
Source organism: Rhipicephalus sanguineus (assembly GCF_013339695.2). NCBI lineage: Eukaryota > Metazoa > Arthropoda > Arachnida > Ixodida > Ixodidae > Rhipicephalus > Rhipicephalus sanguineus. The sequence goes on along the minus strand of NC_051179.1, from coordinate 140,184,557 downwards.
GACGTATTCAGGGAGCTTACCATCTGGAACGAATTCTTCTGGCAGGTGGGCCTCGAGCTGAGGGAGCTTTCTCCAGGCCAACTCTCTCTCGTCAGAATGGAGGGCGCCCGTGTTGCTTCGGAGATACGATGCAAGCGTGAGGCCGCAATGCTTCTGCACCGACTCCTGGCGTATCACCGCTGTTTGGTTTCCGTGGACTTAAACTGCTACATTGTTGCGGACCACCACCAACTCATATGCGATGAGTTGCCCCGGAGTGCGAGCCTTACAAAGCTCCAAGTGTTCGTGCTGGATAGGGATATGTGTGCGTTGCAAAGCGTCGCTGCAGCATTGCCCCTTTTCAACCATCTGCAAGAGCTCGAATGCCGGCTGTGGAACTTTGAGCGGACATTCTGCGAGGGCCTTTCGAAGTTGCTGGTGAGCACCGCATCGTTGACGACACTCAAATTGATCGCGCATAACATGGAGCCCGAAGACGGGATGGTCATTCTTCACGGACTCGAGCGGAACACGACAGTTACGACGCTCGCGATAACCATGCGTATGAACCCGTTCTTGTCCCAGCGCGGTGTCGTGTTCGCCGACTACTTGAGCGAGAACCAGACGCTTCGTACCCTGGTGGTGACTTCCTACTTCGCGAACGATGACAACGTACTGAATCTAATGATTCGCTCGCTGTTCCGAAACACCACTATCTCTGAGGTAAAGCTTATCGGCTTCAATCTGGATGACCAGAACAGCCGCCTCGTTGCCGAGTTGCTCAGTGAAAACCGGTCGCTGAAGAACTTCCACATGGTACAGACCACTTTGTACGGGAGTCGCAGAATTCCCGAACCTGACGGCGTCTCCGGACGGATCTGTCCCTGGATGGTAGCTCTCGCCAAGAACAGGACGCTGGAGAGGTTGACCATGGAGCTGTGTTGTTTCAACGTGGAGGAGTGCAAGTCATTCTTCAAGGTGCTCGCGTCAAACGAATCGTTGAAGAACATCGCCGTGGAGCGCCTCAGACCCACGGACGAGGCCGAGATATGTCGGTTCCTGCTGGAGACTGGAGTGCGGGAGCGCGTCTTTCTTGCCAGACGTCATGTTTTCGAGGACCCCGCCGTGACACTCACGGAGTGCAAGAAGCTGTCCCGCTTCAATATCAACACGGTCACCCCCCGTGGATTCGACTCGTTGCATACAGCCCTGCGCCTGTTGCCTTCGTGCAGTCACGTGATGTCGCTGACCCTCGAGGTATCGCAGCGGTGTCTGAACGAAGATGCCATATCCCTGATGGACCAGTACCTTACGAGCACGACAGTGCTCAGAGATCTCGAAGTGGTCTTGTTCTCCAGAACCTCGACCCCCATGGACCGTGCTGAGAGGGCGCTGATGCAGGCATTGTTCTTCAACAGGAGCATACGCAAACTGTGCATAACGGGACTTCACTTCGACGAGACCGCGATTCAGATGCTGGCGAACAAGTTACAGGCCAGTCGGACGCTTTACGAGCTGGATTTCCTCCCGCACGATTCTAAGTCTAGCGAATTGCTGATCCAGAAACTGTCACCGAACGTCTCGAAGAACTACACTCTCCTCAGCATACAGGTGCACAGGTACATTGCTGACTGGGTGTCGCACCGCGAATTTTTCACCGTCAACGACGTCATCGGCCGCAACTTATCGCTCGTGACGCGCGCGGCGCACTTCGTCATGGGAACGAGAAACAGATACTGCGCGGCAGCTGCCGAACTGGTGCACTCGAACCCCGGGCTAGTGGCGAAAGTGCAGGCACTCGCATCCGTCGACGAAAACGAGGCCTCGTCGCGCATCAAGACCAGCATGAAGAGCTTCTCCGAGTTAGATGACTTCATGCGCGTGGCCGGTGTCGTCAAGTACAGTGTGACTTGCCACAGACGCGACGACGGTCAGCTGCAATTGACCGACCTCAATCGAGACTGTTGGTTGTACGTACGGCAGCATCTGAAAATCGGCGACATCCCGGATGCGCAGTAGGCGGAGCTTTTTTTTTTCTGTCCTAGGTTGTGGCTAAGTGCAATGTATCCGAGCTCACGCGCCTTCAAGCTGTGCCATTTTGGCACCCCACCAATGACATCCTCCTTTGGGCGCCGACTGCTGCTGTAGCTGCTGTATGGCGAGTTTATCCGCATGCGTTGCTACTGCAAACATCAGTACCTGACTTGTGACTCGTTATGTGGTGTCAGACAACTTCATATGTTTCCACTGTTCCATTATGTAACTGCTGCGTAAACTAGCGAACATCTCTGTGCTGTGTTCGAGTCGTCGATATGTTGCACGCGATAGTGTTGTGGACTGCTGCACTTTGTTCCTAATTGGCTGCAGTCTTGTGATGCAGAACTCTCGATGGTACTATCGATAGTTGAGTCACTATCGAACTACCGATGGTAAAAAAAAAAACTGTCGATGGCGCTATCAATAGTAAACAAATTCGACAGTATAAAATCAACCGCGGGAACTCATTGCGGCATATACTTTGTTCCTCGAGTGCGCGGTGTATGGTGGAGCAGGCTGAAGGGCAGGAAAGTTGACATTCTTGTGTTCTTTCAACAGAATGCTTGCATGGCACGTGATAATAAGGTAAACTGGCCAGCAGTAGCAGAAAGGAAGCTGTTACCTCTGGCCGAACGGTGCCGTTTTAAATTTTATTGAATTTTTTTTATTCGAATATAAGAATATCAAGAATTAGGTTTGTTAATTGTAAGGTGTAACTGGTTAGAATTGAATATGAATTTATTGATGAATATATTGAGACATTCTAACTGCTGACATGATTGATTTCTTTCGCCAAAAAATTGCTCATAAATTAAACAAAGTGAGTATTGCTGAAAGTACAGGCTATCGCAAATGTGGCATATCGAGGGCTAACAACAGCATAGTTATTCACAGCACTGTCGATAGCGTTATCTGTTGTGATACCATTGATGGCACTCTCGATTTCACTATCAGTGATACTATCAATAGTTTCTTTAGGCTCTCGAGAGTTAAAAAAAAGGCTATCGATGATATCGATAGCCAAATCTACCGATAGTTCTACATCACTACTGCAGTCCCGATACGCTCGCGTGTGCTGACATGTGCCCACACAGCGACATTGCTGGCAATTCCATTTGGCTCAGTACGTATTCTTCTGATGTAGTTATTGGGTAATGTTTTAATGAGACTAACAGTCTTTTTTTCAAGCGAGCCTTGTAATGTTTCACAGATTTCGGTGGCAGTGGCGTCCGCAAGGAATCCGGAGCAACAGAGCATGCGCTACTAATTCTCGCCAGCTATATGTAATCGATTTGTTGAGTGTCAAAGCAGCGTCCAAGAATTGTTTAATGTGCCCAATGTTTCTGTTTAGTGCATTTGTTTCATGTTAATGAATCGGTTTCTGTGTAACTTATTCACAGCAGAAAAAGGACAAAGCGTTTGTGCACGCGTAGATCATTTATGGGTGACAGGAAGTGCTATGAAGAATGAAACGATGCGGACATATGCGCCGCTGGAATATGTGTGTGCTTAACAATAATATACAGTATAACAACTTGGGTATTAACTTGGACGTAAAAATAAACTTGCAATTTTTCTTCACAACGCTTTTCTCTGTTTATTCTGTCTTCCATGCACGCCTGTCTTCCATGCTGTCTTCCAATACTGTCTTCCATGCACGTCTTCCATGGTGTTGTGTCTGGCATCCCTCTTGTGACAATACATCGGCCAGACTGGCCGGTCTGTTAACGATCGGCTTAAAGAACATAACTACGCATGTTCACTGATAACAGACAACGGTAACCTGGCCGCGCACTGCGCTGCGTGCAAATGTATAAGCCATCTTTTTCGGGCACAGAAGTGTTCAAGCGATCAGCCGACCAAACAGGAAGAGAAATAATAGAAGCCTATTTTATTCACACAAATGAAGGTTGCGTTAGCGCACCTTCTATCGTCCTATCTGAAAAAAAAAATAGATTTCTTGAAAACGGGCATGTCAACTTAGATATGATACCGTGCATGTGGTTGACCTGTACGGTGACGCTTTCACTTTGCAGAACGTGTGCTTTTTCGTTTGGCTTACTCTTTTCTTTTTTCCTGTGTGATATATAAGGAAGTGTGTGGCACGAAAATAAACAGTTGTTAGTACTCGCTTCACCCTGTGTGTGTCTTCTTCCGTTTCAAAATCGTCCAGGTCCTGGCCGCGCGAACGAGCCATGTATTCGCACCAACTGCCCCCATAGCTGCTTTACTCAAAAAGGCCCTGTAAAATAAACCAATTGCATTTTCATAACCTCAAAGGTTATGGTTCCTTTTGTTGCAACCACAGTATCTCCAGACATGTGACCTCAAGCTTTCGCATTCCTTATTCACTCCTAACTTCCTTTTTGTAAAGCTTTCATTTTCAAGATGGGTTTTATTCTCCATTGGAATTGTAGAGGAATCCTTCATAACATAGGTGACGTAAAAGATATGCTAAACAGCTTTTCTCCGATGGCCATGTGCTTGCAGGAGACCAATCTAGGAAAAAAACACACAAACTTTCTTAAAAGTTTCACTGTAGTGCGACGCGACCGCATTTACGCTAGCCGGTTGTCTGGCGGTGTGGCTATCATGGTCAAAAGCGGTATCGCAACAAGAGAGATTACTGTGAACAGTCACATAGAGGCCGTGGCCGTCACTATTTTAGCTCATAAAACTGTCACCATATGTACCGTTTATATTCCTCCACATAAACATTCTACTGTTAAGGATTTAGAGCATATTTTGGACCAACTGCCTGAACCTCTTCTTATAGCAGGGGATTTTAACGCGCACGGAACGCTCTGGGGAAGCAGTACAACTGACATCAGAAGACAAATCCTCGATGATTTTATCCTCAGCAACGACGTATGTCTTTTAAATACTGGTAGCGTCACCTACTGATCCCCAAGAACAGGAGCTACGAGTTGCCTAGATCTAGCATTGTGCTCGCCATCGCTAATTTGTGACTTTAAATGGAGAGTAATAGATAATGTTTTGTCTTCGTAGCTTTGAGGCTTCTTCCGTTCTTTAGAGCATGCTCAATTCTCTCCATATTATACTTTCTTATGTCGGCTACTTTACGCCTATTGATCAACTTCGAAAGCTCCGCCAGCTCTATTTTGTCTGTTGCATTTGAGGCTTTCATGGCTTGACGTTTCTTAATGAGGTTTTTCGTCTCTTGGGATAGCTTACTAGTAGATAGCTTACCTTGGGATAGCTTGCATAGGCAAAAATCAGATGTATGCATTAAGGGACAAGGAAGGCAAGGTCACAACCAATATGGATAGAATAGTTGAGGTAACGGAAGAGTTCTACAGAGACCTGTACAGCAGCCGAGACAGTCAGGATGATAACGTAAGAAGCAATAATATCCCAGAGGAATCTGACATCCCACCAGTATTGACAGGAGAAGAAAGCCCTAAAGGGAATGCAAAGAGGCAAAGCCGCTGGTGAGGATCAGGTAACATCAGACCTGTTGAAAGACGGTGGAGAGATTACGTTAGAAAAACTGGCCACCCTGTATACGAAGTGTCTCTCGACGGGGAGGATAACAGAATCTTGGAAGAATGCCAACATCATCTTGATCCATAAGAAAGGGGACGTCAAGGACCTGAAAAATTACAGGCCCATCAGCTTACTGTCCGTTGTCTACAAGCTATTCACAAAAATAATTGCTAACAGAGTTATTACGACATTAGAGTTCAATCAACCAAGGAACCAGGCAGGATTTCGTACAGGCTTCTCAACAATAGACCATATTCATACTATCAATCAGGTGATAGAGAAATGCGCAGAATACAACCAACCCCTATACATAGCCTTCATAGGTCACGAGAAGGCATTTGATTCGGTGGAGACATCAGCAGTCATGCCGGCACTGCGGAATCAGGGCATCGACGAAGCCTATATAAACATAATGGAAGAAATCTACAGCGCATCCACAGCCACTATAGTCCTTCATAAAGAATGTGACAGAATCCGAATAAAGAAGGGCGTACGACAGGGAGACACGATCTCTCCAATGCTATTCACCGCGTGTTTACAGGAGGTTTTCAGGGCCCTAGACTGGGAAGAATTAGGGATAAGAGTTAATGGAGAGTATCTCAGTAACCTGCGATTCGCTGATGACATTGCATTGATAGTAACGCGGGAGACGAATTACAGCTCATGATTACTGAACTGGATACGGAAAGTAGAAGAGTAGGTCCGAAAATTAATATGCATAAAACTATAAAGTAATGTGGAACAATCTTGGCAGAGAACAGCGCTTTGTGATAGGTGGCGAGACACTGGAAGTTGTAAAGGAGTACGTCTACTCAGGACAGGTAGTAACCGCGGAGCCGAACCATGTGAGTGAAATAACTAGAAGAATAAGAATGGGATGGGGCTCATTCGGCAAGCATTATAAAATCACGAATGGTAGTCTACCACTATCCCTCAAGAGGAAGGTATATAACAGCTGCATCTTACCGGTACTTACCTACGGAGCAGAAACCTGGAGACTTACAAAGAGGGTTCAACCTAAATTGAGGACGACGCAGCGTTAAGGATATCATAGTTGAACTCAAGAAGAAATGGATATGGGCCGGGCACGTAGCACGTCGGCAGGATGACCGGTGGCCATTAAGGGTAACTGACTGGATTCCAAGAGATGGCAAACGCGTGAGGGGGAGGCAGAAATTGATGTGGGTAGATGAGATTAAGAATTTTGTAGGTAAAACGTGGCAGCAGAAAGCACAGGACCGGGTGGATTGGCGGAACATGGGAGAGGCCTTTGCCCTGCGGTGGGCGTAGACTGGTTGGTGATGGTGATGATGATGATGAATAGATAATGTTTATGGCAGTGACCACATGCCCGCTATCATAAAATTAACGCGAACTCTCCCTACTACTCCATCTAGACCACCTCCTTGGAAACTACATCTGGCAGACTGGGCGCTATTCACAGAAAAAGCCGCCCTAGAAATAGAGGTGCTTCACGGGTTAAGCATAGATGAAATGAATGAGGCAATCACATGCTGCATACTCGCAGCAGCCGAGCAAACCATCCCACAATCCTCCGGTGTTCTAAATAGAAAACTTAAAGGGGCCCTGCAACACTTTTCGAGCATGCTCAAAAAGCGCTGCCGATCGGTAGTCGAGGCTCCCGAGAGCACGCGAGCCAAATATTATAGCGATGCGCACGGCCTGGAATTTACAATAAATTCTCAAAGTCAGCTGAAAATCGCTCCCTCTTCTCTCGACAAATGATGTATTAGTCCGCAAAATATGACGCGATTGTCGGCAGTTCCACCATTGGCTGATGTTATAATCACGATAACACCCTCATTATTACTTTCGTTGTTAATTTTGAGTTCAATAAGTAGGTAATATGTATGTTTATATTATGTTATCGCGTTAAAAACACCGAACAAACATTAATATTAGCACTTCCGGTCTCACCGACAGCTCGTCTGCTCGTAGTTGCGTTGTTCCGTTTTCTTCGCCATGCGCAGTGCCGAAAACGTGAATATTTCTGTGCTTTTGACCATCGCCGGTTGCCGTTGAGAGTGGCAGCCGTTCGAGTGGTGCCTCGTCAGCTGAGAACTGCATCGTCGGCACGTTCTCACGACCGACCGAGGCAGGGGCGCAGCGTGTCTCCGATAACAATGCTGGCGTCCGGTAATGGTGGCGCTTCGGGATCGTCTGCCAGTGCCGTCTTACGAGGCGGTGTATCGGAGTATGGGCCGAAACCGATCTCAGCTGTCATTCGTTCCAAACGAGCGCGCAGGTTTGCTTCCATGGTTGGCAGAGCGATGAAAACACTACGGCGTTCGAGGTGCACACCCAACATTACCAAACCGACGCGCAGTTTTCAAGCACGCGCGATACACAATGCGATCGACTCCGCTCGACGAGGACGACGCAAGCCGACCGGAAGTGGCGGCACAGACCACGTGGTTGCGCCCAGACGTCAGAGAGAAAAAAATGAAGAAAAAAACTCCGCCGGCGCTCTTGGGCGGAGCCTCGCTCCTCTGCGCTCCCTCCGTCGACTCGCTGCCTAGCTTTCCGCGCGCTCGCGGCGTTGAGTTGAGGGAGAAAGCTGCGGAACGTGATCTCTATAATTTGGTAACACCACTTAGACTTGACGGATTCGAAAAATTTTTGCGGCATATGACTCGTGAAGAGTCATGCGTCAATAATGAGACTATCCCAATATAACTAAGAAAGGTGTTGCAGGGCCCCTTTAAACCCTGGTGGACAAACGAGTGCACACAGGCTAAGAAAATGCAAAGCAAGGGCTGGGACATTTTTCGTAGATACCCACAAAAGACAACATCGTATCATTTGAAAAGGCAAGGGCAAAGGCAAGATTTATCCGCAGACAGGCTGAAAAAGTGTCCTGGAAGAAATACGTCTCATCTATGAACAGCTCCATCAGATCTAAAAGAATGTGGAATCAGGTGCACAAGTTTAGCGGCAATTATACGTCAACTGCAAAACGCAGTTGCTGTGCTTTACTAACGACTTATTTATTAACGCAGATCTTGAACTTGATAATGACTGCATATACTTAGATTTCGCTAAAGCGTTCGACACCGTCTCACATGAACTACTTATTTTCAAACTTAAAGGGACCGACAACTGCCCAGAACGTGAAATGAGATGACTGCACTGATGGAAAGATTGTCCGTCGCATTGACTCAAACCAACCCTGTTTATCTCGTGAGAGGCGGATTTATGTTTTTATTTCTTCATTGAAAGTCGCGAAAAATGACCTTTGGCGCCTCTGGCGGCAAAATCATACACGGTCCGATGAAGCCGGTCACGTGACCATTGATTGGTGTATGCGTTCGATGACTTTTCTGTTAGTACTGAAATATCGTTCATTTCTTTTTATTAAAAGATATTACTCCATAAAAATGTACATATAGGCCTGCGTTAGTTGTATGCAACAAAGTGGCGCTGCCTTCACTTGGCGTAATGATCCCATGTTGCGAAAAGCCATCCATGACACAGGCGCAGGCAACCTTGGTCGCAGGCGTGCACAACGCTGTACAAATACCGAGAACGTGTATAAAGCCACATCATCTCATTGTAACAGCTTGCTATTTTCAAAAATGGTTGGAAAGCTCAAAATAAAGCTGGCTAAGCATAGCTACAGTAACTCCTGCAAAAGCAGAACAACGACAGCTTTCACAAGGGCTAGCGGCATTGCTATCAATTCTCAGCGTTGCTGGAGCAAGCCTTCATGCGTGTTTGGAGCCTTTCAGATCGAAAAATACTGCTTATAAAATAACTACGTGCTTTTAGGATAAACCACTGCAGCTACAAACGCTACGAAGGGTAAGCTTCCTGTCACGCCGTAAAAAACTGGGTCGAGAAAAATCGGTTGTCAGTCCCTATAATCAGCTCAATATTGACCCCAACGTACTTGCATGGATTAAAGAATTTCTCTCTAACCGTAGCCAGTATGTGACAGCTAACAATTTTTGTTCACCCAATTCCGCTGTAACCTCTGGTGTGCCACAAGCGTCCGTTTTAGGCCCACTGCTTTTCCTAATTTATATTAATGATCTTCCTTCTTGTGTTTCTTCCTCAACAGTCCGACTATTCGCAGATGACTGCGTAGTTTACCAAAAGATTACTAGCCATGCCGATCATCTTAACCTCCAACGCGATCTAGGTGCAATATATGAATGGTGCAAGAAATGGCTCATGACACTTACTATTACTAAATATAAGAGCATGCGAGTTTCACGCCACACTACTACCCACTGTTCGCGTACTCCTTCAATAACATTCCGTTACCATCTGTTGAAAATTATAAATATCTTGGTGTTCATATATCTTCTAATCTTTCATGGAATATGCACGTAGAATATGTGAGTAACAATGCTAACCGCATGCTTGGTTACCTGCGTCGAAATTTTCCCTCTGCCCCATCGTCCATCAAGCTAACACTGTACAAAACATTGGTAAGATCAAAATTAGAGTACGCATGCGCCATATGGGACTCGGCTCATGCCATTCTCATTCAAACTCTAGAAGCCATTCAAAATCGCGCAGCACGTTTTATCTTATCGAATTATTCACGTCATTCCAGTGTCACATCCATGAAGAACACCCTAAACTTGCCTGACCTTTCGTTGCGCCGCAGATTGTCTCGACTTAACCTTTTTCACAAAATCTATCATTACAACAGCTATTTGAATGACGCCCCATTTCATCCACCTCGTTTCATATCACCGAGGACCGATCATCGCTATAAGGTGGGCCTACCATCCTGTCGCACCAGATTGTGCAATGACTCGTTTGTTCCCAGGACAAGCGCCGCCTGGAACCGCCTTCCCGCCTCCATCGCCTGCATAACGGACGAAAAAGATTTCAAGCTTGCCGTACAAGATGCCCTGTAACTTCTTTCTTTATTTTTTTTTCTTTTTTATTAACTGCACTTGCAATTGTTTTCCCCACTCCTTTCTGTAGTGCCTTCGGGCCTTGAAAGTATCTTTAATAAATAAATAAATAAATAAATAAATATACCATCCCCATTCTCTCAAATCCTACCATGTATACACAACCTTAGACGAACAGGCAGAGCTACTAGCAATGCACTTTTGCACTATTTCGTGCTCAGCCACTTATTCGACAGCCTTCCTAAAACATAGAGGCTGGCCATCTAACTTGTTGAAAGCATGGCAAGGAGATTGTCTCTGTGTGTTATACTTCGGACAGTCACACAGAACATGCCGAATTGTTTCTTCGTCGCCCACAGTGTTCACAGGCGGTGGTGTCGGCCATCCCTATGCCGAACGCATGGGTAAACGCAACGCCCAGCCATAATCTAACCCGAACATCAGAAGAAAGACTGCTACGCCATCGTCCGGACATAATGTCGCAGAAGAAGGCTTTACAAGCACTACTAGCCTTCATGCGATCCACTGGCCTGTCAGAGCGCCTCTGAGCGCAAACGCTCTCGTGTGTGTGTGGTGATTGCTTTTTTTCCTTATTTATTATTTATTTTTATCTCTCTCACTTTCAACCCCCTATTCCCCAACCCCAGTGCAGGGTAGCATACCAGATACAAACTTCTGGTTAACCTCCCTGCCTTCCTCTGCTCTTTCTCTCTCTATCTCTATTTCCTAAAACATAAAGAGTGTTTAGAAAAACAAAAGATTCCCACAACAGGTTTTAAGGACAAATCATACAACGCCCCCTTAAGCCTTCAGGAAACGAACAGTGTACTTTCCCAAGGTAAGAAAACAGCATCTGGTCCAGACAAAATACATTACCAAAGGCTCGCCCATCTGTCGCAGGAAGCGGTGTTCGGCCTCAGCACAAAGGCCACAATGTCGCCGACTTTCCAACAAAGAGGGATCCTGGAAAACGGCGTACGCTGCGCACCAGAGGGGACCTACCTCATTCGTAACGGTGGATGGCAGCTCGGTGGGATCGGCCAGCGTCAGCTACCCTGGTGTGGTGAGTGCCTGAAGTTTACTTCTCTTATTGCCAGACCTAGCTAACCCAAGTCTTAGTTAACAGGTTTTTACATTTTGTTGTTGGCTTAAAACTTTGTCCGCTTTGTTTTGTAGAGGGTAAACGAGGCGGAGTGCAGTGTCAGTATGGACTAGTTCAGTGTGCAGGACCTCCTTGAAATTTGCAAGGAGTTGGGCATTTCGGTTGGCTCGGCCAAGCGGAAACGACAGATCCTCCCGATTATGGAGGCAGAGAAGGTGACTGTCAAGGAGGCCCAGGAAGCTCATGAGGAGATTCGAGCTAGAAGGAGGCAAGGGATAAAGAGGAAGCCTGCCGAGCGGGAACATGAGTTGAACCTAAGGGAGCTGGAACTTCGTATATCCGCCACAAGACAGGTCCCCATAGTGAGGGAGGCGGTAAAGATGGAAGACCTTTTGCAGCCGTTCAAGGTTGGCGAGGACATCGCACTTTTTCTTGTTAATTTTGAGCGAACGTGCGAGAAGGCAGGATTCTCCCTCGAAAGTTGGCCGCAAGAGTTGCTAACTCTTCTTCCGTGCGAGGCCGCCGATGTAATAGCTAGACTCAGTAGGATGGACGCTGTATCGTATGACAAGGTCAAAGAGGCGCTGTTGCGCAAATGTTGCTTTTCAGCAAAAGCATTCCGATAGCGTTTGAGTCATGCGCGCAAAGCTAGGACATCGGAGGAGGGCACGCATGGGAGAAGAGGAAGGATGGCCAACAGGCACGCAGAGTGCCTCGGATGTGGGAATGGCTCAGTTTTAGCCTTAGTGTCAGACGGCCTGCAGGAAGTAACTGAGTTTAAGGATACGTTGTTCAGCCACTGTGGTAGTGTAGGTTCGGCCGAATGCAAAGGCCAAAGAGAGTGGTTTCTGCAGGGCAGTGATAAAGTCCCAGCAAGGGAAGATACTCTTCAGAGCAAGCTGATTAGCTTAGAGAGCGTCGCGGCTGTCGTTCAGTCACAGGCCATAACTGACGATGACCGCAAGGGTAGCTCAATTCAGCCGTTTGGAGCTTTGACTCCACAGAGTTCCGCACATGCGAGGTTGCATGCGAGTACGAGGGATGAGCCTCCTAGTATTGCGAGCCGCTTCGAGGCGCAAGAGGACGAGCCGCGCCGCAGAGACCAAGAGGTCGAGAAGCGTCGCGAGGCACTGGAGGCTGAGGTAGAGCACTGCACGGGCCCGGGCCGGCCCGAAAGCCCGGGCCCGGGCCGTCCGAAGCGTTTTCCGGCGGGCCCGGGCTGGGCTCGGGCTTGAAAGTGCGGGCCCGGGCCGGGCCCGGGCTTGAAGCTGCGGGCTTGGGCCAGGCCTGGGCTTGAGGCTGCGGGCCGGGCCGGACTTGGACCCGCTCATTAAAAGGCGTAAGTCGGGCTTTCGAGCACACGCGAACGTTATGCACTGCATGGTCTAAGGTATACTGTGCCAAGCTGAAGTGACACGTGTAAAGAGCTGGCTCTTAGTAAAGCTTAGCAATAAAAATAGAAAAACAGTTGAACTGCTATTTTTTTTCACCAGTATAGATATAGATTGGCACTGTATATTTTCACTAACGTTTCGTTTGCGGGACCAGACTTTGTCAAAATAACAAGTACATCGTAGTAGGTTTCCTTATAAACCCGCCAGATCACGTATATATATATATATATATATTAACAGCACTAACAATGGGCCAGATCACGGTTGTTCCCATGGGAGGAATAAAGATTTCGGTCTTTTATTCGAGGTTGACACATACGGTACATTTCATTTATATTCCTTGGTATTACGTGCAAAACCACAATATGATTACGAGGCACGTCGTAGTGGCACCGGATCAATTTCGACCACCTCGAGTTCTCTAACGTGCACCTAAAGGTAAGTATATACACGGGTGTTCTTGCATTTTGCCCCCATCAAATTGCGGCCGCCGTGGCCGCGGCAATCGCACCCGTGTCCTAGGACTTAACAGCGAAACAGCTTAAGCGCTGAGCTACCACCGCGGGCAAAGCAACATTTCGATGCATGTACACACCGAATTTTCCGTCGGATCGCCCGCTACAAAGCGTACGGCATCATTAATAATCATCATCAACAACTAATATCTTCTAGCGGGCCCGGGTCGGTCCTGGTCATGAACAAGCGCGCCCTGGATTAGTTTAGTAATGAACGCCGGGCCCAGGCCGGGCCCGGGCGTGGAACGACGGGCCCGGGCCGGGCTCGGGCTGGGTACGGTCAAGTACGCCCGGGCCGGGCCCGGGCTTGGAAAAACGGGTCCGGGCCAGGCTCGGGCTGGGTTCGGTCATGTACGCCCGGGCCCGGGCCGGGCCCGCGCTTGGAACCACGGGCCCGGGCCGGGCCCGGGCCGTAAGATCCGGCCCGTGCAGTGCTCTAGGCTGAGGCCCGTCGCGAGGCGCTTGAGGACGCCGAGGCGCGTCACAAGGCCCCAGAGGAGGAGGCGCATCAGGGAGAACGAGAGGCTGAGGCGCTTCGATGGGCGAAAGCGGACGAGGCGCTTCGAAAAGCGAAAGAGGCGCGAGAACAAGAGGTACTTCACATAGCGCGAGAAGCTGAGGCGCGTGAGGACGAAGCGCGTCGAAAAGTGCAAGACGAGGCGCGCCAACCGGTCTCCGCGAAACTAGAGAGACATCTCAAGGCGAGCTAACTGAGTGAGAAAGGGTCGGCACTGTCGCTGTGTCAGCAGTACAGACACCTAGCGACGACACCGAGGATAGGCTAGTTGAGCCGCCTGACGTTTTGGCGGTGAATATCGAAGACAGCGTACTTGCGAGTGCGTGCGTCGAAGCTGCCAGCATTCCGTGTCGTTCAGTGAGGAAAAGGCGCCGGCGAAAACAAAAGGGGAACGAAAGGGAGACTATTAGCGGTAAGCGTGCTAAAGCGCTGACTAAACGTGACGACCGCATCTCTCGAGACGCCAAGTTGAAGGCTTGGCCTCAAATCCCAAAAAGGCGAGAGAGGTGCGATTGTCATCATTGACAGGTTTCTACCGCATGCGTCCGAGCCGCCGAAAGAAAAAGAAAAAAGAAGCGCATGGTTCGAGGAAGGAGTCGCAGAGCAAAGGAACCTCCGGTTGTGCTTTTCGGGGAACGTTAAATCAGGTGCGAGACCGCGAACTCGGTGACCTTCGCGAGGTAGCAGGAGGCGACAAAGGCAAGCCCGCTTCGAGGAACCTAGTGGGGGCTCGACGAGGGGGTGATTAACTTTCATGAGTGTCGTACACCCCGCTTGACGAGAAAAGCCTTCTGGGCGCAACCACCGCGAGTGCGCCTGAAAAGTTGTTGAGGACAGCTGTTAGCTTTTCCTGGAATATCGACTCCGGATTTGTTGGAAGGAATTTTGACTGGTGATTTTAGTTAGTAATTAGTATTCCTTGTTATTTCCGCGAGTGTTCATAGCTTAGTTAACTGTTATTCAACTTGTCTTCTTTAGCGCCCTGTGGTTTTGTTTGTTAGCCGATATGCGTTGTGCAGTTAGCTATCGGAAGGTTAGTGACACCACACGCATCAGAGCGAGTCGAGGGCTTTAAGAGATGAGCGCCTTGAATAGTGTTACGACAGCTGACTATGAAAACAGTTTGTCACGTTTCCGTTGCGTGTCATGCGTGGACGCAAGGAAACATTGGACAGTTTTCGGGTGGCGTGCGCTGAGTTAGCGTTGGCGTTTGAGGCCCGCTGTTTCCGTCACTTAGCGGGAGCCCGCAAGCGTTTGGCGTATGACACATGCGCAGTTGCACGAAAGGCCAACGCAGGGCTTTGCGTGGGCCGTTCGGGAGCTCCCTAATAAGTCAGGGTGTCCCACGAGTTGTATAGCGGAACCTTAGGCGTTAAGCTGGGGGCTTGCGGGAAGGATAAGCAAGCCTAGGCTTTTTGCGAGTTTTGGCAGAGCCACGCAAAAATTGGTTTTGTTTGTTGTTCTTTTCGCGCGCGTTCTATGTAGGAGGGGAAAGGTTATCGCGAGAGTCACTCGGTTGTTTGTAAGAATTGTGACCGCAAGAGTAGAGCTAGGTTAGTCGTACATCCGCGGAGTAGAAGCTCGCAGTGGCACTAGTACGTGCAATTACGGATGTCGTTTGCGAATTCAGTTCCTGATGTGGGTGCTGCGTGACAGAGTGCTCACGGGAACATGTCTGGCTTTAGTGGCGCAATATTCGGAGTAACTGGTGCGGAAGCAGTGACCCGCACTCGAGTGAGCTGACGGCGTAAAATGAGGGACGTTAGCCGTGAGCAAAGATTTATGCGACCGCTAATTGTGAAAGAGTGGTAGCGTTGTTCGAGCGTAACCGAATTTTACTTATTTGTGTTTACTGCAGAGGCAGTAATTTTGACCTATGTAGTGTCTATATTTTCGAGGGTAATCTCCTAGCGTTGTAGTTGAAAAATGTTTAAACAGAGCTCCCTGGACGTTGAGTTCTGTTTTTTTTTTTTGTACTAGTTAGCATGAGCATTTAGGACGAAAGGTAGTTCAACATTGTTTTATGTGGAGCGTGTGAGCTTTATTTTCAATTTCAGTTCATAGTTAGTAGAACCACGTTGTGTTCTTATTGTGTTACGCTTACGCCGAGAGCGTTTAGTGTGGATTTAGCGAAGCCTTTGAGCTTCTTTTCGCTTCCTTGGAGGTTTATCTTCCATGCCTAAGCAGCTATAGTACAATTACAATTCTTGTATTACCTCGAAGTTGTTTCTATAAGACCTGAAATTGAGGTCTGCTGTTGAACTCGTCACCATGCGATACGCACTTCTCCTCGTTTTATTTAAAGCGGGAACGGTAGTTGTGAGTAGGATTTGTTTCATTCATGTCTGGCAATTCGAGGGAGTGCGAAGGGCACTTGCAGCGTTGGGTGTAGTTTGACAATGGTTGCCCTGTCGAGTTCGTCTTATCCACAGGAACCTCGAGTCCGTGCGAGCTGCGTGTTCGTGTGGAATGCCACGAGAGCAGCGATCCTGGGAGCTTCGCCTCGAGACATGGATGAGCCTGGTGTCCGGCCGCATCAATTCAGCCGAGCCACGTTGAGCAGCCCGTCCTCTTGATGCAATGTTTGGCGGCGGGGGTGCTGCTGTGCCTCAGCACAAAGGCCACAATGTCGCCGACTTTCCAACAAAGAGGGATCCTGGAAAACGGCGTCTTGGCCCAGCCGGCCCCGACAGCTGACACCAGTTGTCATGCTTTCACGCTACCTAACGACTGAGAACAGCATTCCAGAGGGCGATGGAAGGAATAGACAACGGCGCATCCCAGTTCGGAGAACATAGAGGGGAATCAACACCTACGACCGAAGGAGGGTCAACAAGACAATGGACGGCTACACGATTTAAGGCCGTACCCGTCCGTGGAACCGAGTCGAAGCGAGTCGAGCCAGCCGACGTGGTCGGGCTGGCAGTCATGTTGACTGAGAACGAAAACATGTAAATAGTCTGTACATAAAGTATTTCCTTCTTCATCTTGTCCTTCCTGACTACTCCGAGCACGATGCACACCCGTGTTCGCACCGGCCACGCAACCCCAGTCCCAACAGCGGTTCCAGAGGTGGGATACAACGACGCGTATTCCCAGCAGCGAGCCTGAGGGACGACAGCGCACCCGAAGGGCCCAACCTCATACCTAACAGTGGTGGCAGCGGTGGGATGCCACGACCCCGTATTCTACGCTGCGCCCCAGAGGGGACCTACCTCATTCGTAACAGCGGTGAACACGTTGTTGCACTTCTTTAACGTCATCTGGGAGACTAGAATAATGCCAACAAACTGGAAAAAGCTATTATCATTCCCTTTCTGAAACCTGGAAAAGGTCCTACCTTACAAACCAGCTACAGGCAGATGGCACTTACAGCAAAATCCTACGAGAGCATCATTAACGTTAGGCTAACATAGGTCCTCGAAACCGATAACTTAATTAATGTTAATTAATGTGTGTTTATAAGAAAGGATGCTCGACTACAAACCACCTCGTTCGCCTTGAGCACATAGTACGAGAAGCTTTTTTTGTACAAGCAGCACTGCTTAGCACTATTTTTCTATCTTGAAAAGGCATATGACACAACTTAAAAATATGGTATCTTATGAGACCTGGTGGATTTAGGAATCCGCGGAAGGATGCTGAAATGCTTGTCCGACTTTCTATCAGGCCGAACGTTTCAAGTTCGTTTAGGCTGAACACTTTCCCGTCCATTTACTCAAGAAAACGGTGTGCCTCAAGGCTGTGTCTTAAGCACAACCCTCTTTGTCGTCAAAATGAACTCTCTGAACCAAGTCATACCATTCACTCTTATGCACTCACTTTACTACGTTGATGATCTCCAAATAGCATGCCGGTCATCTAACATGACGACTTGTGAACGGCAGACTCAAATCACATTAAACAAGCTAACCAAATGGGCTAACAAAAATGGCTTCCGCTTTTCAGAGGAGAAGACTGTTGCCGTGGCTTTCTCTTGTGACGTCCGACTTGGGCTGACCGGACCCCCGGCCTTGTAAAGGGCTTACACCCATTCTCTTAAGCCTGTTTCACATGCGAGCGACTGAGCGGCGGGGCCCGCGGCGATTGAGCGGCGACAGGACGCTCGCACGCGGCTTCGTTTCACATGCACCGCTTTTGCGCGGCGCGCGCCTCTGCGATGCGCAGTGATGGTTGTGGAAAGCGCCCGTTACCCGCGGGTTTCCTTTCTCCGAGTTCGCTTCTTTTGGTGCACTTGGGTTGCGAGTTTCACCAGCCTTCTACTTCGGTGCTCGATTTTCACGCGCCTAAACCTTGAATGACGAAAATGTGCAGTGTATCAGAGTGCAATTAAACAACTTCAGTAGCCACGTTTATTTCTGTTACAGCTTTCTTCTTTTACCACGCAAGTCTTCTTGGACGCTCATATACTTGGCCATGGAAAAGCAAAAAAAAAAAAGAATTGGTTTTTGTGGTTTTAAGCTTTCACAGTGCTTTCGGTGGCTTTTGCTCTCGAATGCCGCAAGGCTTGGTGCGCCGTCTGGGCCGGCAACCATTGCAAACCCACAATGTCGTCGTCTGGGGGCTCGCATTTGTCGTCTTCGGAGTACGTGACCATTGAAAAAAAGAAAAAGAAAACAGTAAACTATTCGAATGTGCTGGGTCAGAGTAGCAAAAAAAAAAAAAACTGAAACATGCGACCAACAAGTGCGCAGTGCCGTAGGGTCCCCCTGTACGGACCTGTGTTGGTGCCACGATTCGATAAAGATACAAAAGAACAAAATGACACGTGCAAACGATTTGTCTGCTTTGATGGAAGCGCAGTAGAGAACAACAAAACGAAAAGAAAGGCGTTTCTACACTGCCAGCTCGTTACGGCGAATGTCGTCTGCTAGGAAACCGAGTTCCTCCTGGCGCACGCGCCCGCTCCTCGACTCCTCCTCTGCAATCCCGTGCTCCCCACGTCACTGCTCTCCCATTGGGGGACCTTGGGCAGCCGCTCTGCCGCTAGCGAATTTTTCCAACTCCGGCGATCTCGATCGCGCGTCCACTGGTCGCTCTAAAAAACCTGTTTTTGGGCTTCCGCGACGGCAGCCGCTCCGCTCTTGGAGCAAAATCGCTGCATGTGAAACAGGCTTTAACCGATGCCTCGAAGGAAAGAAGACCCCTTCCCCTTCCCACCGGAGACGACCAAGACAGCAATCCGCAGCGGGGTTCTTGAAAGCTTTTGTCAATGGTCCTCGCGGGGCCCACCACGCAAACACCAGGATCGGTGGCAGCGTCCTCGGGCAGCGGTCACTGCGGCGGCGAGACGGCATGCGCGCCCCTCAGTTTTATGGCGTGGGAAAAACGGAGCGCCTATTGATTTCATTCATGCGACTTCGCGATAGCCCTGTGCCGGCCCCGCAGGGCCGGGCCAGCCTTCCCTCCATTGCTCCCAGGGCTCATTACCGCGTCTTCCATGAATGACCGCCTGCGACACTCGGGCAGAAGAAGCGGAAACAACGGGGAACCGTACCGAAGACGCCTGTTACAAGGGTTGAAACACGACCTTGACATGCGGTCGTCTGGCGCAGCAGAAACGGGAGCGATGGGAACAGCCTGCGGCATTTCTGCGCGGCGCTCAGTACACTGCGCGTTGGACGTAAGAGGCGGCGCGCTTTCTTTGGCCTTTGAAATTCCTGGGCGCCCCCTCATCTATGGAAAGTTTGCCGATTGCCCTCTCCAAGTTTTGCGCTTGTGCATTTTTGCTCTGTTTTGCCTCAGGAGAGGGTTTTGCGTGGCTGTGGACTATGGGGGCGGTAGACGGGCTGATGCAAGCTGGCCGACAAGGAAATATTTTGCGCAAATGGTGACAATTGGTTGGGTGTCACGGAGGGGCGGAGTCAGGGTCTACGAAAAGCGGCCGCGAGACCAGGATCAGGGCGAGAAATGGAATGCGAGGAGATGAGATCGAGATGAGAGACGATGAGATGAGGACCGAGGCAGAGGATGGAATGAGATAGAGAGTAGAGACGACGAGATGACGACTGAGGGAGGCGATGAAGGGGATTATGGAGACGATGAGGACGGAAGAGATCGAGAGTTGCGAGTAGCTGGACGAGTGGGACAGTGACCCGGAAGACAACTCACGAGCTTCGACCCGAACTGACCCGAACAACTAGCCCCTAGGCCTGCGACATCATGGACTCACTCGTGAGATGAGCTACACCCCTTTCCTCCTCCTGTTTTCTGCATGTTGTCGTGAGAGTTGTATTCTTTTGTTGTGATTTTGTGTAGCGTGTATCGTGTGCGGAGAGCATGTGTCATTTATGAGTAATATTAAATAACATGTTTGTAAACCTAGAAGGGTCGTTCCCTCTCTTCCTTCCCGGCCCCAGCACGAATCCTTTTGAAGAAGTTGTTGAAACGCGTAGCAAGGGGGGACGTCTCAAGTGGTGGCAGCGGTGGGATTCTTACTGGGGCAACGGTGCGAGCCTTCACCCTCGTACTAGGGAAGGAGAGACGGCAAGATGATCGAGCAGGCTATGCAGGTTACCTGCGGAGGCGCAGAAGAAATGAGCGCGCTAATGTTAGTAAACATAGTTCCGTCGTTTACGGGAGACGCTACGGGTCCGGATATTCGGGACTTCTTGGAAATTTTAGAGCAGGTTGGTCGTTTGGGAGGATGGCAAGATGTTGAGCTGATTGGCATTGCACGATGCAAGATGACAGGCGCGGCGCACGATTTTGCGTGGTGGGACGATAACGTCGCTGCGGCCACAACTTTTCCTGAGTTCAGATCTTTGGCCCTCAAGAGGTTTGACACAGAGCCACTTATCATCAAAATGGAGAAGTTCTTGAACGCGAGGCAGAATGCAGGTGAGGAGGTGCGGTCATTTGCGAGTCGCGTGCGCATGCTCGGGAGTGCCACACTGGTGGACACTAGCGGCGAAAATCCAATGAAGGCTCAGGTGCGCCGCGAAATGCTGGCCGAGGAGGTGCTATCCCGATTCCTGGCGGGCCTGCGGGATCCGATCAGGAGATTTGTCCTTTCTCGCGACCCGAAAACGTTTGACGAGGCTATTGAGGTGGCGGTAAAAGAAGAGCTTAATGAGAAACTGTCGCAGAGCCGCTCGTTCCCCGTCCTATACGTCGGAGAGAACTCAGATGTGCATGAAATGCGTAGCCGCCTTGACCGCCTCGAAAACCTCGTAGAGGAGAGCTTGAAAGTACGTGATGCCGTGAGGGAGAGCTGGCAAGAATGCCACCGGTACCGGCGGCGACTGTGGAACCCGACAGGTGACCGCCGTATGTACGAACGCCGTGACAGTGAGGAAATGGTGCCGAAACCCAGTTCGGGAAAACTAGGCGTGGCTTCTTCTGGTGACCGCGACGGGTAGGTGTCGATATCAGTGGTAGACGTCCACGAGCAAAGAAGCGCCGTAAAAACTGAGCGCAGTTCGCCCGCGGCAGATGAGATTAATGTGATTTCCCAGGTAGACGAGCCCGTTGTTTCGCCATTGGGGGAGTGTGTGTTGGTAAGGAAGGCCTGCGTGTCTGTGCCCTCGGTCGAGACAAAGAGCGGCGAGTTCGGTAGCTTGGAGACGGACGGGTTGGCTGCAGTTCCTACCTTGAAGGTTCCCCAAGACGATGAGGCATTACCAGTCGCAGTGGCAGATTTGATGTTAAAGGAGGTCCAGTTTTCTGAGGACAAAGTGGTCGGTGCGTTGGTGGACATGGAAGTATGCCAAACGATGGCGAGGGTAGATAAGACTGAAGAATGCCAAGATTACGAAGGGGTGGTTTTTGTGGAAGCAAAGGGGAACAGCAGCACACTCGACGAACACCGCGCCGAGCTCACGCTGAGGCAACAGCGCCCTCATAAAGTAGCTTCGCTTGCGCTTCGATCAACAACTGAGTTAAGCAAGCGGGGACTCGGGCCCTTCAACGAAGACCCAAAACTCAGAGTCGGAGAAAAGGTGCACATCAAGGTAGACGCAGAGCGCTCAGGGATTGGCTAGAGCCATGGGCACACCACTGGATTGTGCCTGACCCGCGTTAGGTTGATAAATAGCGGTAGCCCAACCGGACGGCAGGCGCGCAGGTAATTAGGACACGAGTTACGACGAGAAGCGCTGGTCCTCGGTTTACCTGCTATGTCGGGGTTATGAGTGTCCATAGTGTTGGTTGTCATTTTGTATTTCATGATTTTTCCTCATATATTGCTTTCATTACTTTTGTGTAGACATTGTGCCGAAGTTATCGCCTCTCGTACATTTTGTTTTTACTTTGACTTGCAGACTTGTTTTTTTTTTTGTAGAATGTGTTTTGAAATGAGGCAGGTAGTTTACTTGATTATTGTGATTTTGCGTTGCACGCGGTATCTGTAGTTGGCGATTGAGTGATGCCTAATGATGGTGGAGGAGCATGGAGTCAGTGCATGTGAGGTTGCCGAGATCTCGCCGCTTGTCGGGGAGGAGGTTGACAGGGGACTAATTTGGGAAACGGGAAGACTTAGAGAGACAAGGTACGTGACTGGCGGCTGTGGCCCAATTTAGGTAGATGATGTGAAGTGGTCGGTCGAGATACGCCGATGGGCACTGTGGAACAGGTGATGAGACGAAATGTACGTGTAGAGTTAGGAGGTAGACTGCGGCGTTTTCCCTACACAGTAGTGTCGTGCCTCGTTAGGAGGCGGGGAGAGCCGCTGTATTGGGAAAGATGTAGCAACCCTGGTATCGACGAGAAGCGAAGAAAGATCGGGTAAAGATGTGGTCAAGGCGTCTCCCCACACGGAAACGTGTCGCGCCTCGTTAGGAGGAAGGGAGCGTCGCGATCGTTGTTGGTGCACAGCGGCCAGTGTCACAGTTGTGTCAAATAGCAGGCACGCGCACGTCTCGGTTCATTCAATCGCGCGGTTAACGATGAAGGTCCCTTTCCCTCACAGACAGGTGCGGCAGAGGTCGGGCGGGAGATCATGCATGAGTGTAGTTCAGTGTTGTTACCCACATGACCTATGTTCCTCCGCCATCCTGCCTTTCGTTTAGATTAAGAGGATCAAAAAGATTGTATTTCTTTAAGTGCATGGGTAGTGTGAAAATGTATTGAGATAGTTTGTGTGTGTTAATCCGAAGTTCGATTGTGTTGAGGGTGGACATCGCGGGTGAAGTGTGTGATGTGGTCGCGTGGTGGTGAACCATCCGCCGACATGACTGAACGTTGCGTTCAATACACGGCGGGTGTGCGATTGTGACTATAGTGCGCGACTTCCCCACGCGTCATCCAGGTGTTTCTTCGGTGACGCTCAACGCTTCGAGAGTGTTGTGCGCGGCCGATGCGAAATCAAACTGCTTCTTGGTGGACATAAATATGTGACTTGGTTAGAGATTGATTCTTTTCGGCGACGCGCTACCGCCAGGACTGAATCGCGAGTGTACATTGTGCGCATGCCTTATCCCTAAGACTGTCGCAATGTCTCAATTTCGCTGCGACGCCCGAAAACGCTACGCGCCCGCTTTGCTCGTGTATGAATTTCCCCGCTGGGAAAATTCTTTTGTAAGAAGGAGGGATTGTGACGTCCGACTTGGGCTGACCGGACCCCCGGCCTCGTAAAGTGCTTACACCCATTCTCTTAACCGACGCCTCGAAGAAAAGAAGACCCCTTCCCCTTCCCACCGGAGACGACCAAGACAGCAATCCGCAGCGGGGTTCTTGAAAGCTTTTGTCAATGGTCCTCGCGGGGCCCACCACGCAAACACCAGGATCGGTGGCAGCGTCCTCGGGCAGCGGTCACTGCGGCGGCGAGACGGCATGCGCGCCCCTCAGTTTTATGGCGTGGGAAAAACGGAGCGCCTATTGATTTCATTCATGCGACTTCGCGATAGCCCTGTGCCGGCCCCGCAGGGCCGGGCCAGCCTTCCCTCCATAGCTCCCAGGGCTCATTACCGCGTCTTCCGTGAATGACCGCCTGCGACACTCGGGCAGAAGAAGCGGAAACAACGGGGAACCGTACCGAAGACGCCTGTTACAAGCGTTGAAACACGACCTTGACATGCGGTCGTCTGGCGCAGCAGAAACGGGAGCGATGGGAACAGCCTGCGGCATTTCTGCGCGGCGCTCAGAACACTGCGCGTTGGACGTAAGAGGCGGCGCGCTTTCTTTGGCCTTTGAAATTCCTGGGCGCCCCCTCATCTATGGAAAGTTTGCCGATTGCCCTCTCCAATAGGGACGTTGACAGACAGACAGACAGACAACGAACTTTATTGGATCCTGAGGAGTTACGACCCCCTAACGGGAGGCCGTTGTAACTGCTGGCCGCGCCCACGTAGAGGACAGAACGCCGTGACGCTCCGCCCTTTCCTGGGCCCTCTGGATAGCCTGGGCTTGCTGTCGGAGTGCCGTGCTTCTGATGGCCTCCTCCCATTCGGCTTCGCTGGAGAGAAGGGTTTGAGGCAACGCGGGACATCGCCAGAGCATGTGAGCCATGGAGCAAAAGGTTTCACTGCAGTCGGGGCAACCGGGGTCAACGTCCGAGTACATCTTACTGAGAATGCCCCGCGACGGGAAAGACCCCGTCTGCAACATTCTCAGAGTAGCTGACTGAGCTCTGCTGAGCTTCGGGTGAGGAAGAGGATAGACTCTCCTGCCAAGTTGGTAATGCTTTGTTACCTCATTAAATGTCAGAAGTGGATCATTCTGCTGAGTCTCTTCCTGCCCCTCCGGAGCCTCCAGACCGCCGCGGCGCGTGAGTTCTCGCGCACGATCGTGGGCCAGCTCGTTGAGGTTTGGGAAGCCCTCGAGAACGTTCTTCCCCATGTGTGCAGGAAACCAAGTGATAAAATGAGAGCCGGGACAAGCCCTCTTCTCTAGAATGGAGGCCGCCTCTCGAGCGAGGTTGCCCGATTCGAAAGCTCTGATTGCCTCCCTCGAGTCGGTGTAAATGTAGGAACGCTCTGGGTCAGACAAGGCCAACGCTACCGCAATTTGCTCCGCTATACCCGGGGTGGCCGCCCTTACTGAGGCGGAGGAGCGAAGCTCCCCCCGCCCGTCTATAACCGACAACGCGAACATTCTCCTGTTCCCGTACTGCGCTGCATCGACAAAGACGGCGGAGTCCATGTCATCTTTAACTCTCCTCAAGATGGCTCGTGCACGGGCTTTACGTCTACCCTCGTTATACTGCGGATGTACGTTTCGCGGGAAGGGCCCCACCATGTAGGTCGCCCTCGTTTCCCTACTCAGTGTTGTCCGCCGTTCCTCCATGATCCTAGAAGCCATGCCAACCTCGTCAAGGATTCTCCTGCCAGCCTTTGTTGACGATAGCCTAACCACCTGGGCAGTGACCTGCGCCTCTATTATCTCGTCTATGTTATTGTGCATCCCGAGTTGATCTAGCCTGTCGGAGCTCGTGAAAATAGGCAAGCCTAGGACTTTCTTGATGCTCTTGCGCATGAGCGTATTTAACTTCCTTTTCTCTGTTTTAGTCCATATTAGAGCTGACGCCACATAATTAATATGGCTCATAAGAAACGCGTGGTACATCCTAAGGAGGTTGTCCTCACTTAACCCCTTCTTGCGGTTGGACACCCTAGCGATTAACCTTAGCATATTCTCTGTCTTGGCTGTAACGTGGGTAATTGTTTTGGCATTACAGCCCCTCGCGTCTATGAGCAGCCCTAGGATTTTGACTGAGTCGACTCTAGGAATTTTCTGTCCACTCGCATATAATGCCACGGGGAGCTGGTTTAAAGGTGTTAGACCTCTAACTCCTTGCCTTGCCGGTCTGTAAAGTAACAGCTCCGACTTACTCGGAGACAGCTTGAGACCCGTGTCCGCGAGGTAGGTCTCCGTCTCGTCCAAGGCCGCTTGTAAAGCTTGCTCGATGTCCGCTAGGGAACCCCCTGGGCACCAAATCGTGATGTCATCCGCGTAAAGTGCGTGACCTATGCCCCGGAGGCCACCCAGCCTGTCTGAAAGACCCTTCATGACTATGTTGAAGAGCAACGGTGAGATAACTGAACCCTGGGGGGTACCCCGAGGTCCCAATTTGTATTCGCTCGACCGAATCTGCTCCGCTTGAATAGTAGCAGTTCTGTTCATGAGGAACGACCTGACAAAGGCCTGGAATTTGACTCCCAGGCCCATGCCCGCCGTGGCCTGCAGTATGTATCGATGGAACACTGTGTCAAACGCCTTAGTGAGATCCAGGGCTAGAATCCCCCTTACGTCCCGAGTGCCGCTATCAAAGATTTGCTTCTTCAGCATTAGCATAACATCTTGCGTAGATAGCCCGTGCCGGAAACCCATCATATTATGTGGAAAGAGGCCCATACGCTCTATATACCCGGAAACCCTGTTCAAAATCGCGTGTTCTGCTACCTTGCCTATGCACGAAGTTAGCGATATCGGTCTCATGTTGTCCAAATCAAGGGGTTTTCCAGGTTTTGGAATCAGTATCACCGAGGCCGCTTTCCATTCGTCAGGCACATCTCCTTCCTCCCATACTCTGTTGATCTCCTCAGTTAGTAGTTCCACTGCCTTATCGTCCAAGTTCCGTAATAGTCTGTTAGAAACCTTATCCGGCCCCGGAGCCGATCTGCTATTTAAATTGTGCAGCACCACCCTTATCTCCGATTCGGTGAAGGGCGCGTCCAGATCCTCCACCGTCGCGCACTCGATCTGCGGATAATCCTCGTCCTGCGTCGGCCCTATGGGGAGGTATTTATCCGCGACCGCATTCAAAAACGATTGTTCAGTACCTCCCTCCTGCTTGTGCCTGTGGATGACTTTACTGAGTGTTTGCCTTTGATTCCCCTTAGTCTGCGCGTCACCCAGGAGGTGTTTTAAGAGGTTCCACTTCCCTCCTGTGCGCATGGACCCGTCTACTGCCGCGCATACCTCGTCCCACTGTAGCCTATTGAGCTCCACGCAATATCTCTCTATCTCTCTATTAAGCTCAGCAACCTTTTTTCTTAGCCTGCGGTTTAGCCGTTGTGTTTTCCACCTCGTCAGAATCGAGGATTTGGCCTCCAACAGGTGCGCTAGGTGGGGGTCCATCCTTGGGACTTCCGCTTCCGTTTGTACTACCTTAGTAGCCCTCTCTACATCCTCCTTGAGCGAGGCGATAACCTCGCTGAACGAGGAATATGTGTCCGTGCGCTCCTTCCTAATTGTCCTAAACTGGTCCCAGTCCGTGACTCTAAATACCCTTGTCGGTTTGGCGTCGACCTGTAAAGTTACCGCTGCTATGAAGTGGTCACTGCCCAGGTTCTCCTGTTTATTGGCCCACGTGACGTTACCTACGTTCCTCACACATGCCAAGTCAGGCGTTGTGTCTCGAGCAACCGACGTGCCCAGCCTAGTGGGGAACCCTGGGTCCGTGATTACAGTAAACGCGAGATCATCCAGGATCCTCACCAGATTCTCTCCTTTTACCGTCTGTCTCGCATAGCCCCATGCATTATGAGGGGCGTTAAAGTCCCCGGCAACTATCAGTGGAGAGCGCTTGGCTATCGACGTCGCCTTCCTAAGGAGACAGTTAAACGTCTGTCTATGGTCCGACGGCGGGCTATACACATTAAGTACAAAGACGCTCTGCTTGAGCCGTCCGTGCGGTATAACCTCCACGAAAAGGGCCTCCATTTTACCCCGTCCGGATTGGATTTGGTGTTCAATGTAGGCTAACTTTTTGCTTATCATCGTGGCTAGTCCTCTTCCTCCCTCGTTCCTGACCGACACAGTTTTAAAGCCAGGGAGGGTAGGGACATCACATAGTGTCTCCTGTAATAACAATAACTGCGGCTTTTCCACCTGAATCTCCAAAAATTGCCGCAGTGGAGCCTTGCGCCTTTGAAAACTAGCGCAGTTCCACTGCCAGATTACCAGCTCTTTGTGATCGCCCTCCATGATGCTACATAACCATGCCTTGCTCCGCACCCGGAGCATCCTCGGAGTGATTCGTTGTCTTGCTCTGCGTTCGGACCTTGGCTTTGGCCCTAATCGCCGCCTTTTCCTCCAGTACCGTTACTCTTTGCAACAAAAGCTTTACACTTTCCTGATTTTCTCTACTTATCCTGAGTAGTTCCTCCAACATCTTCTTTTGCTGAGCCTCTCCCTCAGATGCTTCCGAGTCGCTCTCCTCTTCAGGTAGAGGCGCCTTACGCTTTGCTTTAGTGAGACCTACGCGGGGTACCTGTTCGACTGCCTCTGGCGACTGGTTGTTCGCCTCTATTTCACAAGGCTTGGGGTTTGCCTTGATGGCTTTGAGGCGGCGTACCTCCTCTCTAAGCGCCTTCACTTCCTTAAGCAATGCATCTACGTGCGACCTACTACCATGCTCTGGCGAAGCCGACCGCGTTACCTCCTTTGGTCTCTGCTGCTCCCTCTTCGTCGTCCCTTTGACACGATCCGCCCAGGTAGGCTCCTCCTGGATTCTCACGCTGGATGCCGAGCACCCTCTGGATCGAGAGCGGCCCCTTGTAGCGTCGTGCTTCCGCGCTGCTGGCGTGCGTGAGCGGCTCCTCTCGGTGCTGCGCTCCCGCAGAGCTGGCGTACGCGAGCGGCTCCTGCCACCCGCCGTGCTGACGTTGGTCGAGTCACGTGACCGATGAAACTCCTGCAGCTGCTCGGCGCGTCGCCTCCGTTGCCTCCGTCGTCTTCTTACGATATATGGAACTTGAAATTTGTCCCTGCACTCCTTGGCCGCCGTAGGGTGCGGGCCACCGCACAAAGTGCACTTCGGGTCGCACCGGTGATCTTCCGTCGGCGATCGTTTCCCGCAGGTGCGGCACCACTTGCTTCCCGGGTTGGGACACACGTCAGCCCGATGTCCCAGTTCTCCACACTCGTAGCAGACTTCCGTGTGGCGTCGGTAGAGCGTGCAGCGAAATATGCTTGCGCCGCATGCCACGTAGTTGGGCACCCTCATGCCCTCGAAAAGCACCACCACCGCCGTGGTGTTCTTGATCCGCCTTGCCTCCAAAGCGCTCGGGTTGCGATGATTTACAATTTTCGCTCTGAGTTGAGCCTCGGTGACTTCCACGTCGACTCCTCTTATAATTCCTTAGCACGTATTCTCAGGTGGGGCCAGGTACGCCGCCACCCCGAACGTGCCTTCGCCGAGCCTAATTTGCTGCACTCTGGCGTAAGCGTCTGCGTTTTTCTCGTGCGGGGTGCACACCACAAAAATGTTTTGAACACCATTGGGACACATTGTGTCCTCTTCGATTTCGGCAGGAGCCAAGGCCGCTGCCATGGCCAAGGCTTGCTCAAAGCGTATTCTACTGATCTTGATGACATTCAGGCCATCCCTTGGTCGGACAACGATACGAAAAGTATCCCTCGGCAGTGGAGGGAGCCTCGAAGCAACAGTGACGCGTCGTATCGCGTCGCGCGGTGCAGCAGTGCGGCCGCCGTTCCACCGTCTACCGCGTGTATTTCCACCGTCTTGAGTCGAAGAATATGCCTCCCTGCTCTTGCCGGGCCGGCGGCCATATGCCACCTTCCATCCCGGGTCGCATGCCTCTTCTTGAGAAATCTCTTCTCCTTCCACAACTTCCATCCTGGGTTCGAAGCCCCACATGTGCGGGAGTAGGCCTAAGCCTACCCACGTCGCCTCGCCGTGGTAGGCTTACCACGGTAGGGTTAGCTGGACCGCGGCGTGAACGAAAGTTCAGACACTTACAGAACGTCGCAAAGTCCTTCCACCGACGAAAATCCGGTAGCAGCAGAGTCCTCTTGACTCGCCTCGTCGATTAAGCATAAATCACCCGGTTCCGCAGGGGTAACTACCCGAGAACATTTGTTGAAAGCCGGATCCGATGTGAGCGCGGCCGTTCATCATTAATTGATTTCGCCTTTAATCGATTAATTGCTTTTGGTGGAATGTTTTAATCGATTAATCGTCATTTTTAATGGGTGCTTTAAAACCGATATCTCTTTGTTTGAGAGGCATGGCTCGTATTTGATATGGACCCAAATCTTTTTATCAGACGCGCTGACGATCGAAAATTTCCACTTTCGAAAGTGTCGACGACGGGCCCCTTGTGTCCAGTGTGCGAAAGTGGGAACTTTCGCACACTGGACAGAAAGGGCCCGTCGTCGTTGGTTGATGTCGCGGATTCAAGAATCTGTGGCCATCATCCCTGGACTATTCGGCAGCAGGTCGTATTTTCTCAAAGCCTGCCTACTCGAGCTCATCGAAACCGGAGGCGCGTTCGGGGACCACACTGGTTGGAAAGTCGTAGCTGCAGTGTGGCGGAAGGTGAGGAAATCTCGAGAAAAGAGAGACGAGGAGGAATTAAATGAGACGCTCGCTCTTGTAAGCACGGCATCTTTTCTCGGTTTGTCGGCTAGATATTGTGGAAGCCCTACATAATACTATAATTACGGACTGACGCGATCTTTCCCTTGAGGTCACCCATGCAGAGATTAAGCAGAAACATACTGGCCTCAAACAGACCATCGGTACAGGCAACTGCGGGAAATAGAGTGACATGAGTTTTTCCCTCCCAGCTAGAATAAACAGCAGCGCTACTCCGCAGGCTTCATCTGATCGTTGCCTTAACACGGCGCCACTCGCAACTTTTCAATCGTGCGTACTTCCTGAACTGTGAGCGCTATCTAGTGTATCAGATATTACAACATAAATTTCGCGACTGTCCTTCTTACCTGTCACAGCAGAAGACGGGGGCCTCCACCTGAAAGCTGTATTTCTCCCTAAATATGCGACCATACAGTATTACTAAATGCTACAAGGTCACTTCTTCAATATACTGGATGCTAGACGTTCGGTAAACCGACGCGTAAAGTTGAGGATTACACAAAGAGTCTTTTCACAATTCGCGAGTGCGCATTCCTGTGCTACATTTTCTCCCAGCTAATGGCAGCAACTTTCGTCCTTCAAGTGGAGACGAGGTTGCACGTGTTGTCTATTATGCGTGTTCGTGTCAAGAGAGCCGAGTCTACATATTCTGCGTCCCAGCGCAAGCAAACCGCGCTTGAACACCCCGTTTGAAGAAGTGACTAGCTGCCATTAATTGGGCTAACTGCATCGCAAGAAAGCTAGCTGAATAATTACGAAAATGGTATATACCCTATAAGACGGACAGTTGGGCTAGTTGGTATACAGCACGATAAAAGATGGTTACTAGCGTCCTTGTTCTCTTAACGCTAGCAAACGTGTCTTATTATGTATATACGGATTACCTAATCCTCTTCCCATCATCGTACTTCATCACTCTTTGCCCCCGGTGCAGAGTATAGCGGGCAGGGGCGTACTAGGTCAGGCCACCCTCTCTGCCACATGTATTTTTTTTCTCTCTCTTTCATTGGTAAACAATATATTTTATTTGCTAAAGAGTAAAACAGAACGGCACTAAGAATCAGTCAGGAAATAAGCAGCGCATATTACAATGCCGCAATTACACAAGAAACGAGTAAAATGTGAGGGTTGAATAAAATACAGAGAAAGTTGCGATTCACACTACAGGCGACGAAAACTACTCGTTTATCAAATGTAAGGAGAGATGCGTTTATGCGGCAACACGATGAAACAGCGCGGCAAAAAACGAACACGAACAAAATAAGCAACAAGACAATGCGCTGGCACGTATGAAATTTACAGAAAAGAGTAAACTTCTCTGTTGAAAGTTGGCGACTTGCTATGCTGCTTACTTTCTCAACAGTCCCCTTTTGCTTTGTTTCATGGGGTTGCTGCTCCGAGCCACATGCTTTTTTCTACTGAGCGAAGAAATATCAGTTGCCCGAGATGCTCGGGCGACAACCGACACCTCCTTTGGGTCGCCACACATGCACCATGCGAAAAAAGGCACGGTGCGGTCTGCGTCAAACGTTGCTAACTGTCCTTGTGGGTGAAACCCGAAAACATCAAAACAAAACAGTAAACACGCGTGGTAGCAATATCGCTAGTAATATTAACGGTGGTACACCGATTGCACTACCGATAGTTTGTCGACAATAGTACTATCGATAGTTTGTTTATACGCTATCGATAGTTTAAAAGAAACTATCGATGCTATCGATAGTCAATTTACCAATAGTTTCGGATCACTAATACTCAGGCGACGCTCAACTAGCTTAAGGGAGAGGAGGTGAAAGCAGTAGCAGCAGTAGACTGCGAGCTGGAGAGAAGCGGGCAAGTTAATTTCTGCCGCGATGGAGTGGAGGCGCCTCCTGCCCGGGCTTGAAGCATTGGGAAGTGCTTGGAGCTGGACGCCGTACGCGACGGAGATCAGGGCGAGTTCATTTGGGTATGGCCGCCGCGAGCTCCGGGTTCGTTCTGCTAGCGCAGAAATATGCGCTGTAGCGAAAGAAAGCAGTGAAAAAGAGGCGATGTGCACGGCATCTGCGTCTCAGGATAGCGCGCCTCGCAGTCATGCGCTCCGGCCAAGGGGCGAGGTTGGGGGCGGGAGTTGGGGTTGCCGTAATCGATTAATCGAATAGTTTTAATCGATTAATTTGATTAATCGAAAGGCGGAAATCGATGTCGATTAATCGATTAATTGTGGAGCTTGAATCGATTAATCGTTCATCGATTTTACCATCCCTACTCTCCAAGTTTTGCGCTTGTGCATTTTTGCTCTGTTTTGCCTCAGGAGAGGGTTTTGCGTGGCTGTGGGCTATGGGGGCGGTCGACGGGCTGATGCAAGCTGGCCGACAAGGAAATATTTTGCGCAAATGGTGACAATTGGTTGGGTGTCACGGAGGGGCGGAGTCAGGGTCTACGAAAAGCGGCCGCGAGACCAGGATCAGGGCGAGAAATGGAATGCGAGGAGATGAGATCGAGATGAGAGACGATGAGATGAGGACCGAGGCAGAGGATGGAATGAGATAGAGAGTAGAGACGACGAGATGACGACTGAGGGAGGCGATGAAGGGGATGATGGAGACGATGAGGACGGAAGAGATCGAGAGTTGCGAGTAGCTGGACGAGTGGGACAGTGACCCGGAAGACAACTCACGAGCTTCGACCCGAACTGACCCGAACAACGAGCCCCTAGGCCTGCGACATCATGGACTCACTCGTGAGATGAGCTACACCCCTTTCTGTATTCACGAATTTTGCGAAGCGGGAAGCAGCGAGTTGGGACGTTGCGCAGTGGGACTAAGTATTATCTTCGCCTTCTCGTGCTAATCGTATAGTTTTATTGTTATTGATATCCTCCTCCTGTTTTCTGCATGTTGTCGCGAGTGTTGTATTCTTTTGTTGTGATTTTGTGTAGCGTGTATCGTGTGCGGAGAGCATGTGCCTATGTCATTTATGAGTAATATTAAATAACATGTTTGTAAACCTAGAAGGGTCGTTCCCTCTCTTCCTTCCCGGCCCCAGCACGAATCCTTTTGAAGAAGTTGTTGAGACGCGTAGCAAGGGGGGACGTCTCACTCTCACCAACGAGGCTTGCAACCAGACCCCGTCCTTAAACTGAACGAAACGTTATTGCCAGTAAAACAGGAACAATAGTTTTTCGGGGTCGTATTTGATAAGAAGCTTAACTTTCTTTTACACATTAATAATCTGAAGGTTAAAGCCAATAAGGCTCTCAATGTCCTCAAAGTCTTGTCCCGGAAGCGCTGGGGCTCCGACCGTAAATGCCTCCTACACATCTATCGTTCGTTGGTACGGAGCAAATTAGACTATGATAGTATAGTCTATGGTTCGGCGAGACGATCGTACTTCAAGCGTCTAGATCCTGTCCATAACAATGGGCTACGCCTAGCTACAGGTGCCTACCGGACCTCGCCCATTCCTAGCTTGTTCTCCGAAAGTAACCAACCGTCCTTGGAATACAGGAGAATACAACTGATGTTTACATATGTCCTTAGAGTTCGTTTTTCACCAGACCATATATGCTACAACAATATCACACGCTCTGACCAATGACTACACTACACGAACAAGCCAAACGCCATTAGACCACTAATATTGAGATTTGAAGAAATATTTCATGCCCTGAATGTCCCTGATGAAGCACTCTCCGTCGCCAGACCAGCCAGATTAGCTCCCTGGAGTGACTTCTCCAAATACCTTGATTTCTCCCTCACACATATAAAAAACCAACACACCCCGCGTGAATATATACTGCAGGAATTCCGCACACTACAAGAAACGTACCACACTTACAAAGAATTTTATATTGATGGCTCGAAGATGTCTGCGTACGTTGGAAGCAGCGTGGTAGGAGGAATCTGCGAGCAGGTAGCAAGACTACCACATTTTGTGTCTATCTACACCGCGGAGTGCTATGCCTTGTGGATGGCAGTGCGGGATATCATAAACACAAAACATAAGAAAGCTGTAATTTTTACAGACTCTTTAAGTGCTCTCAGAGCCTTAAATTCGATATCTCAGTATGAGCATTTTATAACTGATATTTTAAACATGTTATCTCACCTCAATTACGACCACGCCATACACTTCTGTTGGGTCCCGAGCCACGTTGGGATCCCAGGTAACGAAAGGGCGGACCAACTAGCAGCAGTGGCAAAAGATCTGCGTGTTTCAAAAATGAACGCACCTGTTAGGGATGGGATTAAAGCTGTTCGCCGGGCCATCACCTCTTATTGGCAGCTTGGATGGAAATCGCAACAAAACCACAAAATTCACATAATTAAACCTGTCCTTGGTGAATGGAAGATTTGTTTCCATCAAGAACGATTTATCGAAGTAGTACTGTGCCGACTTCGAATAGGCCATACACACGCCACACATAATTATCTACTGGCATGTGAAGAACCGGCAACATGCGATAAATGCACTGAGGGGCTAACAGTATTACACATTTTAATAGCATGCCCACATATGGAACCGTTAAGACAAAAGCATTTTCATATGTTTTATAAGTTAAAAATTCCATTTCATCCAATGTTAATCTTAGGAGATGACCCGTTAATACACCTGGCTGTTGTACTCAGCTTTTTAGAGCAAGCATAAGTTAAAAATTCCATTTCATCCAATGTTAATCTTAGGAGATGACCCGTTAATACACCTGGCTGTTGTACTCAGCTTTTTAGAGCAAGCAGAATTGCTAAATAAACTCTAACTATAGGACAAACTATGCCACCTATACCAGACTAGCAAAACTTAACTAATGCGACATGTAGCACGGCCTCTCCGGCGAGACGCTTGCTGCAGCAGGAACTTGAAATAAGGCACTTACCTCCCAGCCCTTAGGCATAGGGGCGCTCGCAGGGTAATAGTGCTAGGTAAACGCCTTCACGGTCGTAACAAGATAACCTCGCGCACCAACCATACGCATCGACCACCCCACGCATCACGTTCACAATTTTAGAGCATATATATGTTTTACGCGTTTACGCAACTAGCTTTCTTAGGCCTCTCTACAGCCAAGCTACACCATTCATTAGGTCCCATTTGTCATCGCCGAGCAGACATTTCATAGTCGGGGCCACAGTGTTGTTCACATAGGTTATTATTTTTTTCCTTCCCCTACCATGTGTCTGGCGCAGCATAGCCTTAGTCGCTCTTGCGCCACAAAAGCCAACTAGCAACAACAACAACAACAATTACTGTTTTTCTTCGCCCTCATCGGCCGAACAACAACAGCGAATGCATGCGTATTCAATAACGCACTTCATTGGAAGCACGCGTGTGCAGTAGTGATGCAGAACTATCGGTAAATTGACTATCGATAGTATCGTTAGTTTTTTTGAAACTATCCATAGTATAATCAAACTATCGATAGTGCTACTATCGACAAACTATCGATAGTCCATTCGGTAGTACCATCAGTAATATTACTAGCCGTATTACTGGAACGCGTATTTATTTATTTGTTTTGATGTATTCAGGTTTCACCAACAAAGACTGTTCGGAGCGTCTGACGCAGACCACGCCGCAATGTTTGAGAAACTTCGCAATTGTTTGAGATAATTTTGTTAAGATTACGTGCTGGACGCGAATAGTCAAGTTTATTCGAGAGCTTACGCGAGCACCAGCGATGACGCTGGAAGGTTCGATGACTGACGTATATAAAAGACGAAGCGTTCCACCGATCATCAGATTACTCGCCGCTGTCGGTGTGCAGCGTGTATCGCTTGCATGTTCAGTTTTCATTTTCCGGGCACAAGTTCGCCCAAATAAGGAGCTTCGTATTTCCCAGTCTTTCTGTAGCATTATTTACCCTCACAACCACGCATTCCCGTAGCCAGGGAGGAGGGGGGGCGCACCCCCCCCTCCCCCGAAATTTTTATGATACATGGTGTTTTACCGAAAATAAATAATGAAAATAGGCGTTTTTCTCAAATAGTCAAGGATTTCAGGAAGTGCCCCCCCCCCCCAAAAAAAAAAAAAAAGAAAAATTCCTGGCTACGGGCTTGCAACCACGTGACAAACTATCCATAGTGGTGCGAATAGTGATGCTGTTGCTGGCTGGCCATATTGCCAAAATATTTTCGATAGCCTGCTATCAGCTTCGCTTAGTTTATGAGCAATTTTCGGCGAGAGAAATAAATTATATGCGCAGTGAAAATGGCGGAATATGTCCATAAATAAATTCTTATTCAAAAGCAACCAGTTACACCGTACGATTAAGAAACTTATTCTTGACAATTTTTTTATTTTGGAATCATAAGATGCAATATAAATTTGAAGCCGCGCAGTTCCACCACATGTAACGGCTTCCTTTCCGCTACAGCTGAACGGTTTGACTTTATGATCACGTGTCAGCGAAGCACTCTGGTGAACAACACTATCATGTCAACTTTCTTGCACTTCAGGCTGCTCCTCTGGCTTCACTGTGTGCCACGCGCGCGGGGAACCAAGTTTATGCTGCAATGAGTTCGTGTTGTTGTTTTTATACTATGTTACGATCGGCCTCTGCGCCGAAAAGAAAGCGGCGTCGCCTGTCCTTTGAACCGGGCGCCGAACCGCTGCTTGCCTTGACAATGGTTCAAGCGTTTGATTGTCCTCCCGAGATGGGACGTGAGGCGCCTTGCAGTCCGGCCCATCCGCGTTCGGCCAGACGACCATAATGGTTTCCTGTCGCCAAATCTACCTTGACGAGACAGCGGCGTCCGCGCGGATGACAACCCCCCCCCCCCCACTAATTGATCGACAAGGTGCTTCGAAGCTGCAGACCTTTTGTGTCCGAGCGTGGGGCCCATCGCCCTACGGCCTTCACATGGCGGGGACCACAGGTTGCACCCTTTGGTGCAACAGCAGCAGAGTGCGGGACCACGCCCCAGTCGACGACGCTGACCTTGGCAAGTGTGGGTGGCACCCTCATTAGTGTTGTGTGGGACGCGATTGGACCGTCCCAACTTGCAGAAATTCCCCGGTCTAGACATCTGGGGAAAGAGACCCTTTAAAATGAGCCCCCGCGGGCACATTCGAGGCGCAATCGTCGTCATGTAGACACGAAATCCTCGTCCTGTAGGACGAAGTCGTCATGTATAAACAAACTGCTCGCCCATGTAAATAAAACCTCTGTTAAGTTTGCCTTCCTCCAGCCTCTTCCTCCGGAGTCTCTGGTGCCTCTAAAGGCCGGTCGCAACAACTATCGATAGTACCTTTTACCATCTATAGTTCGATAGTGACTCCGCTATCGATGGTATTGATAGTACCATCGATAGTACTGCGTCACTAGTGTGCAGTCTTTATTCTTAGAGGCTCTTCCGCCGCCATCTTGAATTTTGATCCGAGACCGAAGAAGGGCCCCTCTCCAAATCAACGTTGCTCCAAATCTTGTCGGAAAATTTTTCACCGTATGTGAGGGGGGGGGGGGGGGGGCTTGCTCTGGATTTAACGGTATATATCGAAGCGAAGGTGATCCTCTTGGAAAACGGCAGACGTTATATATTCTCGACGGTTCGACTGGTGGTGCGGCGTTTAACGGGAATATGAATACATGTCTTTGTGTCCCTTTTTATGCAAAAAACATGGTTGATCCCTCCGTCATAGGAATCGGAATAACACGAAAGTAAAGCGTACCCTTACAGAAGTAACTGAATGTTTACTGTAGATTGATATAAGAGTGTTTGCACAATGTATATTGCTGTCTGGCAGCTATAGCAGCGTTTAACGTCGATGCAACCCACTTTGATGGTTGGTGGTACATCTCCGTCCCGACGAACGTCCCTGCTAAATGATTAAACAAACCCTTGTGGTGTGTAGTTAACGGTGAAAGTGTGTAATCAGGGAAATAGGTGTGATGGCAAGAAAAGCGTCGCATACGGGACGCAGAACTTGGTCGCCATCCCGCGGCATGTTAAAATGTGATTGAACAGCACGGCCGGACTAGAGGGAAACGCAAAGCGCGTCGTGCCGCCCCAGTAGCCCGGCAGCGATTTTTCTATAGGGGCGAGCGCGTGAGCGGGGAACGCGGTGTTACAGCGAGGTGAAGCAGGCGCGCGTCGCAGAGCTATGAGCGATGGCGACGCTTTTACGACGCTTGGCTAAGGTCGCCACCTCGGGGTGTGTTAAGGAATTGACAAAATTGAACTTCTATGGAAAACGCGCCGAATTGGAGGAACGTGTAACGCGTTGCAGGTGCTAATCGCGGAGGCCACAGTAATGACGAATTACTTTATTTTACCACTCCCAGAGGGCAACACCACCCCGCCGACCGGGAGAGTGGTAGATATAAAAGGCACGTTTGTAAAGCCACTGGAGTCTGTGACCGTGGCGCAGTGGCAATAAAGAAAAAAAAAGACCGTGGCGCAGTGGATAGCGTGCCCGGCATTTGTTGTTGCGGACCGAGCGGTCGTGGGTTCGATGCCCGTTGACGGAAGTTTTTTTCTTTGCCTTCTGATCGTGTATATTTTTTCTACGTCATTTCTGTGACGGAAATACGTCACTTAAATCTTGGTGGAACCCGGCATAAAACACTTTCGTGTTAAAAGTTCGAAATAAAAGCAAGAGAAGAGAACGAGAAGCACATTGTGGGAAAAAAAAGAGGGGAAGGGTAGAGAAGGACAGCGGACATGCTTTGCAGCCTGAGCGTCTAGGTGGTGTTGCCTGAGCAGGCAGGTTGTCCTAGGTACTTTTAAGAGACGGTTGTAAATGGTCACCTAAAAAAGCTCCATGCTCGCGGCTGGTCTGCGAGTGGTCTGGGGGCCACACGTGCAGCTCGCACCTGTACGTAGAAATGGGTGTGTAAGGATTGGGTGTGCAGCTTCGCACTGGTGGTACCTTGTTTTACAGCGAAAGCTGTTATCAGATCACACCTGCAGTGGGGTAGTTGTCGGCCGCCGCCGCCGGTGTCCGTAACCCGCTATCGCGCGAAATAACAAAAAATGAAAAATATCCAATTATCGGATTTGATTTGGAGCCGAGCCCTCTGCGCGGCAGTCGAGTACTATACCACATAGCCACGCTGGTGCTACAAACTACTTTGGAGAAAGACCCCACACAAGAGTCATGTAGGACAAGGAATCGCGTTAGCAGGTGTAGTACAGCGCGGCAGAATGGTAAAATAACAAGGCGTCACACACTGATGCTAATTGCGCAGCGAGTGTGTGGTATAAACTTCCCACCCACTACAAAGTGGTCAACCATATTTCTCCGTCGTCATCAGCCACCTATGCCTTACAGATGTGTAGCGGGTACCTCGTTTATCCGCAGAAAGACGAATAATGGCATAGTGGGTGCTTTCCTACTTCTTAAAAAAATTGGGGGACGCTTAAGCTTCGCCTTTAAGAGTTGAACGTGATAGCGATATCCTGCCCCTAGTGCGCACTTCGAACACTACGAGTGTTGAACAGAATGCGCGCACTAAGGTGTGTGCCTTATGTAATGGGTAGCATGCTTTAAACCAGGAGCAATTATGCGCGAGAAGTTTTTCGAAGTTGCGATGCACCCACTACGTGGTTTTAAGGGAATACGCGCAGTAATGTGTGTGCCTTTTGTAATCGGTGGATGTCTTTAAACCACCAAGTCGTCATGATATTGACATGGTGTGACGCCCGATGGCAATGTACGCTTGTACCACGCAATATTACTGCGATATTACATCTCGTACTGCGACACCCGTATACAGGACGCGTATTTTTGGGAAGCATGAAAGTTACTTTCAGTGCAGCTCCAAGCAGAGGCGTGGCTGTGTGCTAGAACACCTGCTTGCCACGCAGACGACCTGGGTTCGATTCTCACTCGGACCCAAAATTTTTATTATTTATTTTATTTGCAGCTTTTTGGATTTTTCGGTCACGGACAAGATGATGATATTTCGCTCACAACCAACGGAGCCGACACCGACGGCGGAATTTCTGCTATACGAGCTCTTTAACGCTATCGCGTTAAAATTATGATTTGGAGTGTAGTGGATACCTTTCATGTGTACTAGTTTCGCCGACAGAGTTCGGAACGGGCTATAGAAGGTCGCTCTTCCAGCTTTCGCTGTGACTGTGCGGCGCGCTCGCGCAGGCCTTTTGTCGTTTTTAGATGCGAAGCATCTTATGGCGGAGTTCAATCCGGTGGTGGTGTGCGGCGTGACCACACCTACTGCGCATGCGCGAACCCTCTCTACACCCCCCCCTCTATCACTTTCCTCCTCTCTCCTTCCCCAGCTCCCACTTTCTCCCCCTCCACTTCCCCTCTCCCCTTCCCCCTCTCCTCCTCCTCTCCACCTCCCCTCTGAAACGCGTGCTCGACATGCGGAAACGCTGCTTCGCATCGCCTCATGGTCCCCTTTAGCGGAGATGGTGTGATTTTTTTATTTTCTCTCTTTCTTCCCTTTCTTTTTCTCTCTGTTTCTTTTATCTCTCTTGTGTATCTGTTTCTTTTTATTTCTTTTCTTCTATTTCTTTGTCGCTCTTTCTATCTTCATTTCTCTTTCTTCCCTTTCTTTTCTTTCTCTCTCTCTGTTTCTTTCTCGCTTTCCCTTTCTGTCTTGCCCTCTCTTTTTCTTGGATGCTCCTTTCTGTCTCTTTCTATCTTTTTCTCTGTCTCTCTAATCTTTTATGCCTTTATTCCCTTTATTTCTTTCTATTTTCTCTTCCTCTTTTTCTATCTCTTTTTTCTATCTTTTTCTTTATCTCTCTCTCTATTTCACGTGTTCGTTTTCGTTTGACACTCGCACTTGCTGTACACGGCACTGGGGCTTGCCCAATTCCTGTAGCGCATGCCCACCCGAGGAGTTTTCTGACGACACCGCACATACTACCGTGAGTCGTCCGCTGCGCGCTAACGCGCGCCTTGCAGGACCTCAATAAAGTTTCGCAACCAACCAACCAACCGCACAAACAACGGCGACCTACAACAGCTTCGCTGTTTAAAAAAAAAAAAGTTTACATTTATTCCACGTTTTGACCGGGAATCGGTCTTTTTCACGAGCGCAGTTGAGAGGTATAACAGTCACTGAATTTATACACGTTCGCTCTGAGAAAGGTGCGAGGAGAGAGTTCCGTTACAATAGCAAGGAAGTGGCCACTGCACCCAAAAAAAAAAAAAACTCATTAGCAGAAAGAGGTGGGGAAGATGCTTGCGCAGGAGCAATAAACACGTCAAACAACAAAGGCAGCCAAACGACAGTGATACTACGCACTAACAGCGGGAGGAGGGGGTGCTTGTACAAGAAGCTGCGGGCGTTTGAAAAAGAACACTCCTCGACATTAAATCTAGTGTTGAATTCCGCTGATTCCAGGGGTCGCGGCCGCACCTGCATGTTGTATTAACGCGAGTGTCTTACGGAAGGCCCTTCCTTTTTTCTTCTTTTCTTTTTTTTTTTTTTTTTGAAAACAATGGTTGCGAGCCTCTGTTTCATCACGCCAGCATTCTATGCAGGGGGAGCTCAAAGAGTGAGCGCGAAGTCCTTGAGGTGTACCGCATCGAAAAGAACGGGAGGGTTTGTATGAACTTGAACCTTTTGTGCATATCACAGAAAAAAGAGTCGCTGTTTCTTTCAGGGCGAGGCCAACTATCAGGCGGATGATAGACCTCTGATCGTACATTTGTGCGCTTGCTTGGGATAAAGTGTGTAAATCAGTTGTAGGCCCGGTGCGGTGTGTGAGTGAGTGTGCCTTCTCCTTCGTCCTTGTTTTGGGTTTTCGCTGCTTTTTTCTGGCATTTAAATAGGAATTGAAAAAAAAAAGCAAGGAAGAGAGACAACGCCTGTGACACGGTACAAGGCCCGTTATCGTCCACCGTTCGTACTGGCTTCCAGGGGCGTAGCCAACGGGGGGGGGGGGGGGGGAATTCAAACCCCCCGAAATTTTTCAGTTTTGCTTGCGTTTATATACACGAACACATACAAACGCACATAAAAACATACATAAAGTAGGGTTGAACCCCCCCCCCCCCGGAAAAAAAATGTCTGGCTACGTTTGGATAGGGCTAAGTATGGCTTCTTATGCATGGGCATCCTTGTCATGCCATGCGAGCTGCTTCTACAGTGATGCAGGTGCGGTCAGAGTCCGTGTAGGAGAAAATCACCTTGGTCTCAGGTCTGAGGGAACACAGGGGTGCAGCGGTGCAGCCGATCGTTCCAAAATTTGCCAGTTTGACTCACGTAGCAAGCACCACAGCTCAGGGCGATTGACACGTCCTTCGCACGTGTCATAAATTGGTTACGGTAGTTCACGTCACAAATGGATTCTCGTTTCCTTACATCTATCGCCGAAACTTCCTGTGAGCGATCCGAGCCAACCCCTCGCCCGGCCGTTGCGGAGGCTCGCGCGCAAGAAATGCTTGGCTTTAGACTTGCCGTAGCCCTTTCTGAAGTTACTTTATATGATATGAATGGTACCAATGCGACGGGGACATGATAGCAAGCACATGGGATAACTTTGGTCATTTCCGCTTTTCGGAAGGGGAGGCGCAATCCGCTGATCCGGCCGCTTCTTTTGCACGGGCAATTGTTCAAACAAGTGAACCGTTCC
Source organism: Rhipicephalus sanguineus (assembly GCF_013339695.2). Taxonomy (NCBI): domain Eukaryota; kingdom Metazoa; phylum Arthropoda; class Arachnida; order Ixodida; family Ixodidae; genus Rhipicephalus; species Rhipicephalus sanguineus. Next base: position 140,141,799 of record NC_051179.1, on the reverse strand, counting down.
TTATCAAAATACTTTTTTTTTAGTTTTCTGTAACTTCGACAAGTATGTAAGAGGATGGATGCTGCATTTGGCGATCATATGCGTTCGTGCTTCGCACTCAGAAGGCTCGGCCGCATGATCCATCACCGACCGGCAAAGTAAATGACCCGAAACCTATTGTATGGAATAAAAATGGTTTAGGAAACGTTAATTTAAAATGCACATGCCGGTCGTCGCTCTACTTTGAAAATAATAAAATTTTCGCATTTTTTTTTTCTTAAAGGAATCATAATCCGTGCTTTAATGTTGAAATAAGTACCTTAAAAAGGTGGAAGTGACTACGCAATGAGGACGCGTCCACTGTTCGCAAGTAGCCGGGAGTCGCAATCACAGTAGTAGGAATAATAATAATAATAATAATAATAATAATAATAATAATAATAATAATAATAATAATAATAATAATAATAATAATAATAATAAATTGTTCAAGAAACAGACACAAGGTAAAAGTAACATATAGTCTTAGGTGCGCACTAAAGTATAGGCCCGTTGCACCCGCCAGGAGCCTCCACTATCGCGCTTAAGGTCCCTGTAAATTAGAGGGACGTACAATTTAGAAGACACAATACGGCCAAGGTCCATCCAAATAGGTCGCGAGGCCTCGGGCGAAAAGCGGTTCAAAACCTACTGCCAAGGACACCAGCAAGGGGAGTTATGGGTGCTGCGACTGAAGCGCGACTATGTTTGGAGGGAACAAACATAAATAGCGAAAAACCAAGTTTTATTCAAGGGTAAAGCCATTTTTATGTTTTACAAATTACATTCATTTCCCGAACAATATTATGGAGGTGCAATGTGCCAAGAATGTATGACAGTGTTTAATTATTACGAAAAATCTTTTTCTTAGTGCCCCCTGAAAAGAGGCGCACGTCATGGTTGTTCAGCAGTGCAGCCCTTGCGGTGCATGGAAAGGCGCGCTCGTAAGTTCCTCTGCGGCGACACGCCCCATCACGTGTTCTGGTGTTTCGCACTTGCATGCCTTCTGCGAATTATTGTGGTGAGAATTTGATTTTTGCTGTGCGCGAAGTTACGAGGTGCGTTTCATCGTTGGTGAACGTGTTGGTTACCGTGTTCAACGGGCAACGGCACGGCGCGGCTATAACATTTAACGCCGACCGCTTTCCTCGGTACTCGCGGAAACGATGTAGTGTTCCAAGGATCAGTATTCCAGCTGTCCAATTTCCTTCGTGAACACGCGGCGCCTACTATATTTCCTGTTATCGGTGAGCAGATCGCTAAGTTATCTGTCGCGCTACAATTCGCATGCGTTGATACGTTACACGCAAGATCAATTTATCGGAACATAAGGCAAAACATAGTGCACGCGTATTGTGCACGCACTTTTTCTACTTATTACGACATTTGTTGCTCATTGTGTAGGGCGTGATAGTATTTCGTTCTGGTGACCATTGAATAAAACTGAAATATCATTATTTTGGCGTGACCAGGCGTCATTTCTTCTCGTTAGAACTGAAGCACACATGCAATGCGCTCTTTAAGTCCCTTGCGCATGTGCGAAGCAAATAATCAACGCTGCAAACATGAGAGGTACGCTGCTTCCTACTTTATTCACGCTGTGGAAGATGACACGAACGCAGAATAAAAGCTCCAAGAATAGGGTTTCCTGAGAAAACCAAGGCGAATTAACGGCGCTACACTTAAACACCGCTGTTTAGTCTCGAGTCGATATTAGTTTAGCTAGCATTGGCTTCAAGCGCACTCGCCAAGGGCTTGCCGGATCGCCGTAACGCGAGTCTTTATAGCGGTCAGGGGCCCAAGAAAACTATTCTGAGGTCAAACTTCGCGCTAGTGCCAACAAAATGACGTCACTTTTTTACCTGGATATTGCGGCACATCCGCTTTATTTTTTGTTCCGACGGAAGTGTTCCCTCCTCACACAGATGGCGCTAAGCCCCATGAGCAGCTGAATAGCAGCCATTTTCTGAACGTATGGGCTTCTATGGAAGCTTCGCTACCATTTACATTTACCTTGATACGGCCGCTCGTGTTGTAATTCTTCGTTCCTTTGGACACCTGTCACTTTTTCTTAGCTTGATTCATACAGCAATTGGCCTTTCCTGATGTTTTAGTATGTGTGCAAAGTGAAATCCCGGATGCTGGCATCGTAATCGATATGTCGATGAATGAGCAAATGCAGATAAAAACTTCCGGAAGAACGCCCATACCTGACTACAAGTTGGCCCTCTTTTTATTATTTGAATGTGCCACTTGTTTGTCAGCTGATATCACAAGATCATTTTTGTTGTGAAGTGCGGCAGTGAACTAAGGCACAAGGTCAATTAAAAAAAGAAAAGCAGCGCCAAGTTGGCGGACAGCTCCCGTTTGAAAGACCGTTCTACGATTCGACAATTTTAGTACCACATGGCTACAGTGTGATTACCGGAGTACTGACACGAATATTAACAATTTTAGGATGGTTGCTTTAAATCCTGGTGTCGAGAAACCTAAAACAAGTATTGTGGTGCCTGGGAATGCATCGAATATATTGTAATTACCGCTACCTTAAAAAGACACTTTGGGTTTCGATATCGAGGGGGTGGCTTCTCAGTGACGTTGCATATCAGTGTGACGTCACGGGGATATGGAAATTCGCGACGTAGTAGCGGCAAATCCGTCATCTGCTCGTGGTGCACATAGCAATGGTGAGTGAATTGTCGTCCAGTGACCCTGACAGTGATTCCTGCGATTTAGGCTGCATGCAGGACGCAGAGCTCGCAAACTCGGGGGAACTGCGTTGACTCCTCGGGATAATGTCACTTGCAGTGGGGCTGGCTTGCAGATTCTCAGCGACGAAAACTTCAAAGTCAAATTAAAATATTTTATACGTGTTCTCCGACTCCGGTGTGTGGAGAGCGTTGACACTGCACACCAAGGAAACGAACAATGTCCCTTTTGCGATGTCTCAAAATCGTGTCAGTACTCCTTTAAATTCATGTTAGTTATTTTAAATGCGAAGCATTTCTTAGCGAACTTATGCGACTTTGAGCGTATCTATCTATCTATCTATCTATCTATCTATCTATCTATCTATCTATCTATCTATCTATCTATCTATCTATCTATCTATCTATCTATCTATCTATCTATCTATCTATCTATCTATCTATCTAGCCGCCTACGACTTTGTGCTCTCCTGGTCGCTTGGTTAATCGAATGTGCACCAAAATCGGTATAGCGTAACATGACTGTATGACGAACATAAATGACAAGTCATAACATGAAAATCATGACACACATGTCATGTACAGCATGATTTACATGCTACGCTCATGGTGCACTGGCGGCCGTTTCGCTAGATTGATATACACCAAAATTGGTATCTTGCGACGTGACTGTGTGGCGAACATAAATAACACGATTTAACATGAAAATCATGACACGCATGTCATGTACAGCATGACTTACGTGCCACGCTCATGGTGCGCTGGCGGCCGTTTCGATAGCTTTATATACACCAAAATTGGTATCTTGCGACGTGACTGTGTAACGAACATAAATAACACGAGTTAACATGAAAATCATGACACGGATGTTATGTACAGCATGACTTACGTGCCACGCTCATGGGGTGCTGGCGGCCGTTTCGCTAGCTTTATATATACACCAAAAATGGTATCTTGCGACGTGACTGTGTAACGAACAAAAATAACACGAGTTAACATGAAAATCATGACACGCATGTCATGTACAGCATGACTTACGTGCCACGCTCATGGGGCGCTGGCGGCCGTTTCGCTAGCTTGATCTACCCCGAAATTGGTATTGCGCGACGTGACTGTGTGACGAACATAAAAACACGAGTTAACATGAAAATCATGACACGCATGTCATGTACAGTATGACTTACGTGCCACGCTCATGGGGCGCTGGCGGCCGTTTCGCTAGATTTATATACACCAAAATTGGTATCTTGTGACGTGACTGTGTAACGAACATAAATAACAGGAGTTAACATGAAAATCATGACACGCATGTCATGTACAGCATGACTTGCGTGCCACGCTCATGAAGCGCTGGCGGCCGTTTCGCTAGCTTGATCTACCCGGAAATTGGTATTGCGCGACGTCACTGTGTGACTAACATAAAAATACGAGTTAACATGCAAATCATGACACGCATGTCATGTACAGCATGACTTACGTGCCACGCTCATGGTGCGCTGGCGGCCGTTTCGATAGCTTTATATACACCAAAATTGGTATCTTGCGACGTGACTGTGTAACGAACATAAATAACACGAGTTAACATGAAAATCATGACACGCATGTCATGTACAGCATGACATACGTGCCACGCTCATGGGGTGCTGGCGGCCGTTTCGCTAGCTTTATATACACCAAAAATGGTATCTTGCGACGTGACTGTGTAACGAGCAAAAATAACACGAGTTAACATGAAAATCATGACACGCATGTCATGTACAGCATGACTTACGTGCCACGCTCATGGGGCGCTGGCGGCCGTTTCGCTAGCTTGATCTACCCCGAAATTGGTATTGCGCGAGGTGACTGTGTGACGAACATAAAAACACGAGTTAACATGAAAATCATGACACGCATGTCATGTGCAGTATAACTTACGTGCCACGCTCATGGGGCGCTGGCGGCCGTTTCGCTAGATTTATATACACCAAAATTGGTATCTTGTGACGTGACTGTGTAACGAACATAAATAACAGGAGTTAACATGAAAATCATGACACGCATGTCATGTACAGCATGACTTGCGTGCCACGCTCATGAAGCGCTGGCGGCCGTTTCGCTAGCTTGATCTACCCTGAAATTGGTATCTTGTGATGTGACTGTGTAACGAACATAAATAACACGAGTTAACATGAACATCATGACACGCATGTCATGTACAGCATGACTTACGTGCCACGCTCATGGTGCGCTGGCGGCCGTTTCGATAGGTTTATATACACCAAAATTGGTATCTTGCGACGTGACTGTGTAACGAACATAAATAACACGAGTTAACATGAAAATCATGACACGCATGTCATGTACAGCATGACTTACGTGCCACGCTCATGGGGCGCTGGCGGCCGTTTCACTAGCTTGATGTACACCAAAATTGGTATCTTGCGATGTCACTGTGTGACGAACATAAATAACAGGAGTTAACATGAAAATCGTGACACGCATTTTCCTCAATTACATACAAGACGATGTATGCAGCTCTTTGCTGGCTGCTTCGCATTACATCGATTCCCACAATGCGTGGGATCTGCCGGCTTTTTTGAATGCACACGCAGTTATCCTTGGCAATTAGACAAATAGTAGGCGCCAAAAGGGACAGCCTATAGGCAGCGTCACCGGCAAATGCACACGAAAATACGCGGCCCCAGTCGCCGTGTGCTGCTTTCTATTATTATATGTGTGTATATATATATATATATATATATATATATATATATATATATATATATATATATATATATATATATATATATAGTCAAGTAGATCCTCCGTGAGAAGTCACAACGTTGTTTATTTCGACGTTTCAGCCAGAGTCTGGCCTTCATCAGGAATGAGGGTACAGTTTGTTGGTGCTCAGCTTTATACAATCTTAAAGGAGAGAGGATACGCGGGAGAGGTAGACCACCCCCCCCCCTCTCCGGCCGCCCCCTTTTTTTTTCTGACGATCACCTTTAAGATGTCCGCGGCCTGCATATCCTTCTCTCCATTAACGTATTGTTCCCGACCAGGCGGCGCCGCGTGGCTCCGGCGGTGCGGTGTGGGGAAAAAAAGGAGCTTTTTTAAGAAGTTAAGCCTTTAACTACTCAGTGCCACGTGGACGTCTCGTCTCCGAAAGGGGGGCACCGCGTATTGCCGCAAAGGCTAGCAAGCGGGCGCAATGTCAATTTTGGCCCGCTCCTGGATTCCGCAGTCGGGGGCCCCTGATTGTGCACAAGGGTGCTGTTGGCACAATTGATTGGTTAGTAAGATAGAAACAGAAACAGACGACAGCTGTACTTAGTTACACTTGGAAGTATTTTCAGTTGTCCAGTGACCGTCGCAGCTGCAGTGCCGTGAACTCTTCAGTTATTATTGTCATTATTGCCGTTATTGTTTTCTAATGCTTTAATTGCGGCAATTAAAGCCAGGCTCACCGGTTTAAGCGAATCTGCTCAAAAGACGCCGATTTTGACACGAGCTCACAGAGGCTAAAACTTATGCTCGATAAACAAAAATACCCCCCACATGTAATTGATGACGCCGTTCAAAAAGCTAGAAAACTGAAGCGTGATGACTTACTTATGAAGCGGCCACCGCAACAAGACCCGCAACGAACAAACCTCTGCTTAACTTACAGCACGAACTTCTCCAATGTAAACAAAATCCTTAAACGACATTACAACATTCTGGAACAAAGTGAACGTCTGACACGCGCATTTCCATCCGCCCCTGGCGTCGTTTACCGACGACCACGCAACCTCAAAGACACGCTTGTGCACTCTCAGATCAATACTTTACCCCCTAATAATTCATGCCGACCTTGTTTAAAGTCACGATGTCTTGTATGTAAAGCGATGCGCGAAACAGACAAGGCAACCAGCACACACTCCAAGTTTTCGATTAACATACGAGGAAACCTAACATGCGATTCCTCTAATGTGGTATACCTACTCGAATGCAACGTGTGCAGTAGTACATCGGACAAACAGAAACACCATTTAGGATTCGTTTCAATAATCACAGAGCCCATGCGAAATCAGCCCCAAGTCTACCTCTATCAAAACATCTGAACCTTCCCGACCATGCATTCGACAAACTATCAGTAACACTCTTAGAAACGGGATTTAAATCAAACCGAGAACGTGAACAACGAGAGTCATACCTCATCCACCGCTTTAACACCCTAGAAACAGGAATAAGTGAGAATCCGGGCACACTTGCAGCAATTAAAGCATTAGAAAACGATAACGGCAATAATGACAATAATAACTGAAGAGTTCACGGCACTGCAGCTGCGACGGTCACTGGACAACTGAAAATACTTCCAAGTGTAACTACTCTTTCTAAGTACAGCTGTCGTCTGTTTCTGTTTCTATCTTACTAACCAATCAATTGTGCCAACAGCACCCTTGTGCACAATCAGGGGCCCCCGACTGCGGAATCCAGGAGCGGGCCAAAATTGACATTGCGCCCGCTTGCTAGCTCCAACGGATGGATGGATGGATGCTATGAGCGTCCCCTTTATAACGGGGCGGTGACATGTCTGCCACCATGCTCGAAGAAAAAAGAAAAAACTTCCTTGTTTCATGCTGGCCTAATACCTTATCTACATTGATTAAATCCATGTTATTATACCAAAAAATTATAAATTCACGGTCTATCTCTCTGCCTCCTAAAGCAGAATGACCCTTTTTTTCCCCATTATTTATTTTTGTACTTTATCTCTACTTTTCTGCCACCAATACTCTAACCGCCTCTTACTTATTCCTATTGCGGACGTGCTCAGCTTTCCATTGTTGTCCCTAAAACCCAAGGCTTCATGTAGACTCGTGCCCACACGTATACCTGGGTGAATATCGCCACATTCAATCAGTACATGTTCCATCGTTTCCTTAGTTCCCCCGCAGCATGTACATTGTTCTTCTTCGTTACTGAATCTTACTTTATAACTACGCGTTCTAAGGCAGCCCGATCTTGCTTCAAACAGTAAAGCGCTTCCCCTTGAATTATCATAAAACCTTTCCCTCCTTATTTCGTTTTTTTCCCTTTCGGTAGTTACTCAGAACCGGCTTCTTTTCCATCGCTGCCATCCAATAAGTCCTCTCCGCCTCTCTGACCTTCCGCATAATGCTCCTTGTTGGCATATCGCCCGCACTGCTAGCCGTATATTTACTGGTGAGCCTCCTAGTTCTTTTCCTCCACTGCGTGTCAATGCTTTTTCTATACAAATACCTGAAAACCTTCTCTGCCCATCTACTCTTCTTCATTTTCCTCAGCCTCTCTTCGAATCTCATTTTGCTCTGAGCTTTCCTCACTTCAAAGCCTGTCCATCCCATATCACCCTTTACAACCTCATTTGTCGTCTTCCCGTGAGCGCCCAACGCGAGGCGACCCACCGTCTTTTGATTTACATCCATTCCTGATTGTACCTCTGACTTCATGCACACCACTGAGTTCCCAAATGTAAGCCCCGGGACCATTACACCCTTCCACAGCCCTCGAAGCACCTCATACCTATTGTATCCCCATAAAGCTCTGTGCTTCATAATTGCAGCATTCCTCTTTCCCTTTGCTACCGATGCTTTCTCTTGTACCTCCATATATCTATCCCCCTCATTTACCAATACTCCGAGGTACTTGTACTCGCTTACCCTCGGCCCTGTATGAAGACCGCATGGTCTTCGTGATCATTGAATACCATCAATCCACATTTTGTTGCACTAAATCCTAGTCCTAGAGCCTCACATTCCCTTCCGCATATATCTGCCAGTCGCTGTATATCATCTTGACAGTCCGCAAATAAGACAATATCATCAGCATAAAATAGACCTGGGAGCTTCTGCTCAACCATCGTGCCGACCTGTTTGTGCGACAAATTAAATGCAATGTTGCTACCTTCTAGCGCTTTTCCCATCTTCACCATGTACAGCATGAATAACAATGGGGACAAAGGACATCGCTGTCTCAGCCCCTTGCTAATTTCAACGCTGTCCTTGCTACTTATTCCTTCCCATTCTATACAAACTGTATTTTCTCGGTATATTTCCCTCAAAAGCTGTATACAGTCGTCCCCTATGCCCACTTCTTTCAATATATCCCACAAAATTTCCTGATTAACGTTGTCATACGCCCCGGTGATATCTAGATAAGCTACGTATAAGGGCCTGTTTTCTATTTTCGATACTTCTATACACTGGGTAAGAACAAACAGATTATCGTCTAACCGCCTGTCGATTCGAAATCCATTCTGAAGTTCTCACAAAATATAATTTTGTTCTACCCACGATTCTATTTTTAATTTTACTGCCTGCATCGCCAACCTGTATAGCACCGATGTAATGGTTAGCGGTCTATACGAGGGAATGTTATCCTTTTCTCCCCTGCCTTTATAGATTAAGTTCATTCTACTTTTTCGCCAACTGTCTGGTATTTCCCTCTCCTGTAAGCACTTTTCTACGGCTTTCAGCAGTGCTTCTTTAGTGTTATGTCCGAGTTCGTTAATGAGGCTGACGGGAACCCCATCTAAGCCCGGTGTAGTGCGCTTAGGAATTTTTCCTTCGGCCTTCTTCCAATTGAAATTCTCTAGTACTACATCTTCGTCGGTTGCACTCCTTTGCGTACTTTTACTCACCGGGCGAATCCCCTGGGTGACCTTTTTAAACGAATCGGCTGTTATCTTTCGGATGTAACCTAGCGCTTCATGCCCTTCCGCTTGATTTCCTCCTTCATCTACCAAACGTTGTTGCATTGTGACAGACTTCCTACCTAGCGCTTTTAGGTGGCTCCAAAATATCCTAGGCGCGGCCTTCTTCTTTTCGCGAATCTCTGTCATCCAGCGTTCACTTTCACCTTTAATTTTTGCCTCGACTAATTTCTGCACAATGGATTTTTGCTCTAAATATATTTCCCATATTTGGTTGACTTCGTCCTGTGGCCGCTTCTCCTTTTTTGCCTGTCTGTGCTCCCGTGATGCCTCACGTCGCTTCTCGATCGCCTCCCGGATTTCTTTGTTCCACCAACTTTTTGGCTTTCTCTTTCCTTTCCAACAAATAGTTTTCTTCTCTTTTTCCATTTCCTTCGTGATTACATGTAGCAGCTCACTATACTTCCAGTCTTTGCCTGGTAGTTCGTCTACTTTTTCCTCGACTCTTGCGGCTATATTTGTTATTTGTTTGTCATTTAGATATAAGCTGCGAAACTTTGATTCTATGTTCTTATCTTCAGTTTTATATCCCATTTGTAATATTATGCGTTTATGATCACTACCCAAGCTGTTAATGCCTTCCTCGTCTATTCTCATCTCTTTAAGTTTGTCATATATTCCTTCTGTCATGAGACAATAATCAATGCTCGATTGCCTCTTTCCGACTTTCTACGTGATCTGCCCCTCACACTTAGGCCCCACGTTAACTATCTCAAGACTATGTTGCTCGCAGAGATCTAGCAATAACTTGCCATTGGTGTCTGAATATCCGTCAAGGTCATGAATGTGAGCGTTCATGTACCCTAGAAGGATTATTTCGGCATCATGACCAAACTCTTTAATATCGGTGCTTATGCATTTCACTATCTCCAGATTCTTTTCTCTGCAGTTATTCCCCGTCCACAAGTAAGCTACACCTAGCCATGTTTTCTTTCCACCTACTGTGTCCGAAACCCAGAGGGGCTCTGAACGCGTCTGTTTCACTCTATCCCATTTTGTTCTGCTATGAATTAGCATTCCAACACCCCCACCTCTTCTTTCTTATGTGATCCTGTTACATCCTTCCCAAATATAATTGTCAATAAGTGGTGGCTCTTCCAAGTCTCTAAGGTGTGTTTCTGTGACCGCATAAACACCTATCTGTTCCTTGTTTAACTGTCCCTCAATCTCTAACCATTTTGCCTTTTTTCTGCCACCCTGCATGTTAATGTAACTAATTGCAACACGCGCCTTCTCCCTTCTTTTACCTTTTCTCTGTTTTTTCGCTATACTACCTGTCAAAGAGTACCCCTGGTTGTTTTCCTCATTACAAGCTACCCTGGGCACCGAAGGGCCCGCGTGCCCCCCAAAAAAGCTACTGCGCGTCCCGCAAGACGCCAACCCACCTCATGGCCAAGCCTCCTATCGAAGTGTATTCCATCTCTTCGAAAACCACCCCACCTGTGCACCTCTCTGTTTATTTCCACTACATCGATGCCTTTCTCTCGACTCATCTGCTATATCTCTTTGTTTGCGCAGCGCCGTCCGCCGCCCCAGCGGAGAGAGGGGAAAGCTCCGGTAGCTCGGACGAGTCGCTCTTGCTTGTTTTTCCGATTGCGCGCGCGGAGAACGTGCTCCCGGGGGCTTTTATCTCGCATTTTTCACGCTATGGGTGCCGTTCCTTCGTCGTACTCGAAAGCAGGCGCGCAGTTCTGCTGTATTGTGACCTCTCACAAAAGTTTAAAAATGACGAAGAGCCGAAAACTTCCTGTCATGTTCGTATACCGTTTCCAATGCAAGCAGTCCGAGGAGCAGAGGCGTCAAGAGTGGATTATGGCAGTTCGCCGCGATGCTTTCGCGGTCTTGTCACCTTGAAGCAGTTTTTGTCGTACACAGTATTACGAACTATTAACGGGGATAAACGCGATGATCGTGCTCATTTGAAAGGGAAGTGCGTTTGTGAACCGAAGCTACAACAAATAGACAGCCGCTCTACGTTTCGAGATTGCGCGCTGGCTTTCGGAGTCAACCATTTGTAATGTGACAGCAGCGGAGCATGTGGGCTTATTACACTACAGTTTAAATAACGTACCGTGAGTACTAAGTGTTTAATTCAGCTGACTGCGGTACATTTCCGGTCGCGGCTCCCTGTAAACAGAATTAAGCTGAATGTTTCCACTGAGCGTTTATATTGGCCTTGCATGCAACACGCCGTGATTGCTTAGCAGGCTGAAGTGTTGCGCTGCTAAGATCGTGGTCATGGGTTCGGTTCACGCATACGGCAGCTGCATTTCGATGGGAGCGAAATGCAGTAACACCGGCGTACTTAGATTTACGTACACGTTAAAGAACCCCAGGTGGCCGAAATTAATCCGAATTAATCTGTGACGGCGTGCCTCGTAATAATGTCATGCGTTCGGCACGTAATATAAAGCCTTGCATGCGCGTGAGCCGCGGGCAATATAGAGTTGCCGCTTTGGAAACGAGCTGAAAGAACCAAGGTGGCAATTAAATTTTCGATGGCTTCGCGAATTCAGATGCGCTTATCATCGGGCACAAATCTCGGCATAATCATAAACATGCGCGATCCCAGTGGGTATTGTATAGTATCAGGGGCGTAGCCAGAAATTTTTTCTGGGGGGGTGGGGGGGGGGGGGGGAGGGGGGTCCAACCATACTTTATGTATGTTCGTGCGTGTACATATACGCAAGCAAAATTGAAAATTTTCGGGGAGGGTTTAAACCCCCAACCCCCCGCCCCCTTGGCTACGCCCCTGTGTAGTATGATGCTGACCAAGCGAGCTGTCGAAACAACCAAAGCGACATTCGAATAAGTGAACACGGTGCGTGATCAGGCGTCGATATTATTCGAAATGAAAGACGCCTCTGCAAGAAACATGCATGGTCGAAATGGGCATGAAATATTTTTTTTTGCGTGCATCATTATGCTGTCAAAGGGAGCTCTAAAAAAAATCTAAGGTGGCATTAAAATTGCGATCCGACGTTGTTATCATTCGATGCAAACCTCGGCAAAAGTGAAACTCCCACGAAACTAAACACTGCGCATTGCGATGCAGCCAGTGACTCAACAGGGCAGATGTAAATTTATGCTCTTCACACTGAGCTCATAATAAATTTAAAGCCGCACGACAAACTTGGCATCCAAGCGATCGAAAAGTTATCAATAGAAAACGCACGTGAAGGCGTGCTGGATGTTTGCTGACAGCTCCGAGTAGACACGACTACCGCAACGAATGTGCGTTTTACCGGTAACATAATTACAGAACTCGCGCAGTCACCTCCCTATTCATGTCAAAGAAATGTGCTGGTTCAGCAACGGCACGCACGTAGCGCTCGCACAAACAGCATCCTCCCGAAGTGCTCGGTCCCAAAAAGGTGGCCGATCAACCGTCCTCCTCTGGTGAGATTCACACCGTGAACCTCCCAAGCTCGGCCAGGGGGCGCTGCGTCGCACGCGTTTCGCCGCCTTACTTGCAGAAACCGGTCGCTTCTCTTCCCGCACCTGCCTTTTGACTGCGCTAACTGCGCTGTCTCAGCACGTTCACGCACCCTGCACGCGCTGTTGACTGCTCGCCGTGCACGTGCAGCTTCATGTGTCGCTTGCTCTGAAGGTTTAGAAAGATTCCAGAGATGGAAAGAACGTTTTCACGGTGGGAATCTCACCATAGGAGGACGGTTGATCGACCACCTTTTCGGGACCGAGCAGGTCGTCAAGGACGATGCTGTTTGTGCGAGCGCTACGTGCGTGCCGATGCTGAACGGGCACATTTCGGTCAAGTTTGCCCGCCGACGCCAGCGCTTGCCATTCCCCTGCCGGAAAAGCGTACAACTGCTGAGTGGTACGACCCAGTACGACCCCTCCGCTCCCTTTCGTTCCCATGCAGTTGCGGAGCGCGCGCTGCATGTGAAACTCCCCTCGTTCGTCGATGTCACCCCGACAGAAAGGGGGAAGCTATTGCTGCGTCTTAAGCTGTCACCATGGCCATGCAAACACGACGGGGTCGGCTCCACCAGTGCAATTATACCGATTCCCAAACAGATGGCACAAAAAAGCAGACGACAGGCATGGATGCGAAGCTCACGCTTGAGTGGGCACGACCACGACAACTACGAAAAAAAAAGCATTAGCCGTTGTTGCACGTCCGTTTTTTTTTTGTTTTTTTGCAGATACAGTCAACTAGTTGTTACTGAGTGTGCAGGTACAGCCCGTACAACACGGTGCAGTTTCGATAGTGGCCAAATGCCTTGACAGCAATTGGCTCTTCCCCCCCGGAGATTGCACACAAAAAATGTTTTTCTGAAAGCTGGGCGCTCGTCATTTCTCTATTAATAATGCTATGTCACGTTGATAGTACGCACGCTGTTCGTGAACTCGGAGTACCGGCTATGAGAACGGCGATAATGCAAGGAAGGACACGCGAGATAGATGTCAATTTTCGTTGCGGGAAAGAAAGAAGTCCAGAATAGACCATTTATTTTTAGAGTGTTGCGTACCGCACGACAAATCGAATGGTTGCTAGTAAATTAAGGTATCCCAATTGTAATAGTAGTCACAGCGCCAGGGCCGCTTAACCTAAAGCACAAGAAGCGGCCTTACCCATGCATCCAGTAACAAACATAAAGAGTACGTAGTACACACAGCAAGCCAGATAAAACAGGTATATAATTATGAACGAACAGAACATTGTGCTAACTCCACGTCGTAAACAGCGTCGTCCTTCACTTGCGAAATTCACTTCGCGCTGACGAGGACGGCGTCGTCTGCTCTCACTTGCTCCGCATTTGCTACATGACTGAGCAGACGCTGATCTCCCGCGCGCGACGCGAAATTCTCAAAAACACATGCAGAACGCGTGCAGCGTCCGAGCAAAGCAACGCGTTTCCAAGGCAGGTTGAAGGGGACAGCGGACGGGTCAACACTCGAGTAACCAGTTTTCTCCCCACATTGACTGACAGCGCCCGGCACTGCAGCGCCTCCCACGGCGTGGGTCTCCTCGAGGTGACTGCGCGAGTTCTGTAATTATGTTACCGGTAAAACGCACATTCGTTGCGGTAGTCGTGTCTACTCGGAGCTGTCGGCAAACATCCAGCACGCCTTCACGTGCGTTTTCTATTGATAACTTTTCGATTGCTTGGATGCCAAGTTTGTCGTGCGGCTTTAAATTTATTATGAGCTCAGTGTAAAGAGCATAAATTTACATCTGCCCTGTTGAGTCACTGGCTGCATCGCAATGGGCAGTGTTTAGTTTCGTGGGAGTTTCACTTTTGCCGAGGTTTGCATCGAATGATAACAACGTCGGATCGCAATTTTAATGCCACCTTAGATTTTTTTAGAGCTTCCTTTGACAGCATGATACGCGCAAAAAAATAAATACTTCACGCCCACTTCGACCATGCATGTTTCTTGCAGAGGCGTGTTTCATTTCGAATAATATCGACGCCTGATCACGCACCGTGTTCGCTTATTCGAATGTCGCTTTGGTTGTTTCGAGAGCTCGCTTGGCCAGCATCATACTATATTGGGGCGTAGCCAGGGGAGGGGGGGGGGGTTCAAACCCTCCCCGAAAATTTTCAATTTCGCATGCGGATATGTACACGCACACCCACAAACACACGCAAGAACATACAGAAAGTATGGTTGCCCCCCCCCCCCCCCCCGCCCGAAAAAAATATACTATACAATACCCACTGGGTCGCGCATGTTTATGATTACGTCGAGATTTGTGCCCAATGATAAGCGCATGTGAACTCGCGAAGCCATCGAAAATTTAATTGCCGCCTTGGTTCTTTTTTCAGCTCGTTTCCAAAGCGGCAACTGTATATTGCCCGCGGCTCCAACGCATGCAAGGCTTTATATTACGTGCCGAATTACGAGGCACGCCGTGGTGGGGGACTTCGGATTAATTTCGGCTACCTGGGGTTCTTTAACGTGTACGTAAATCTAAGTACGCCGGTGTTACTGCATTTCGCTCCCATTCAAGTGCAGCTGCCGTATGCGTGAATCGAACGCATGACCACGATCTTAGCAGCGCAACACTTCAGCCTGCTAAGCAATCACGGCGTGTCGAATGCAAGGCCAATATAAACGCTCAGTGCAAACATGCAGCTTAATTCTGTTTACAGGGAGCCGCGACCGGAAATGTACCGCAGTCAGCTGAATTAAACACTTAGTACTCACGGTACGTTATTTAAGCTGTGGTGTTAAGCCCACATGCTCTGCTGCTGTCACATTACAAATGGTTGACTCGGAAAGCCAGCGCGCAATATCGAAACGTGCAGCGGCTGTCTATTTGTTGTAGCTTCGGTTCACAAATGCACTTCTTTTTCAAATGAGCACGATCATTACGTTTTTCCCCGTTAATAGTTTGTGATACTGTGCACGACAAAAATTGCTTCAAGGTGACAAGACCGCGAAAGCATCGCGGCGAACTGCCATAATCCACTCTAGACAATACCAACGACTGGCACCCGGCGAGGCCTATTGTTCCGCACCCCTCTCGCTCTGTTGTCGGGCTGCCCTCGAGGTAGTTTTCGTGAGGGGTCACGCGCTTAACAGGTTTAACCCATACCGAGGCACCCACATACTTTCAATCTCTACCGCGCGCGGGGCCCCGATTTGAAAACCGCGTTTTCTACGTCACCACAGCTTGAGTGCACGTGGTCTTTGACGCGCCCCGCGTGGGTCGCTAGTTTCTTGTGGTTTTTAGGCGGGCGTTTTGAAGTGACGCTAAAATGGTCACAATTAACTACGCTACATTTAGTTATACGATACGCTAGAGCATTTGCGATTTAACTTAGGGATTACCAGACCCAAAGCTACAAATTACAGTAAAAAAATCACCAACAAAAATTTTGCTCTCAGGGGTCCTTTAAAACGTTACCCAACGACTACATCAAAGGAATGCGTACTGAGCGAAATGGAATTGCGAGCAATGTCCCTGCGTGGGCATATGTCAGTACACGCATGCTTCTCGAGACTTCAGCCAATTAAGAACTACAAGAAGCGCCAGTGCACATTCATTGCGGCTGCTGCCCCCACATTTAAACAAATAGACCTATTCAACCAACATTATCGCGTGCAAGATATCGATGGCTCGAAGAAATCACAGAAATGGTCGCTAGTTTACGCAGCAGTTATTTAATGGAATAGTGAAAACATGAGAAGTTCTTTAAGTTCACACGATGTCCAAATAAGGAGTCACAAGTGAGGAACTAATATTTGCAGTAGCAAAGCATGCGGATGAGCTCGCCATACAGCAGCTACGGGAGCAGTCGGCGCCCACACGAGGTTGTGCAGTGTTGGTGTGCCAAAATGGCACAGCTTGATAATGCGCGTGAGCTCCGATATATTGCACTTAGCCACAACGTGGTAAAAAAAAGAAAAAAGCTCCGCCTACTGCGCATCCGGGATGTCGCCGATTTTCAGATGCTGCCGTACGTACAACCAGCAGTCTCGATTGAGGTCGGTCAGTTGCAGCTGACCGTCGTCGCGTCTGTGGCAAGTCACACTGTACTTGACGACACCGGCCATGCGCATGAAGTCATCCAACTCGGAGAAGCTCTTCATGCTGGTCTCGATGCGCGACGAGGCCTCGTTTTCGTCGACGGACGCGAGCGCCTGCACTTTATCCACCAGCCCGGGGTTGGAGTGCACCAGTTCGGCAGCTGCCGCGCAGTATCTGTTTTTCGTTCCCATGACGAAGTTGGCCGCGCGCGTCACAAGCGATAAGTTGCGGCCCACGACGTCGTTGACGGTGAACAATTCGCGGCGCGACACCCAGTCAACAATGTACCTGTCCACCTGTATGCTGAGGAGCGTGTAGTTGCTCGAGACGTTCTGCGACAGCTTCTGAATCAGCAACACGGTCGACATCGAGTCGTGCGGGTGGTAGGACAACTCGTAAAGCGTCCGACTGGCCTGTAACGTTTCCACGAGCATCTGAATCTCGGTCTCGTCGAAGTCGACTCCCGTCATGGACAGTTTGCGTATGCTCTTGTTGAAGAACAATGCCTGCATCAGCGCCCTCTCAGCGCGATTCACGGTGTTAGAGGTTTTGGGGGATAAGATCACTTGGAGATCTCGGAGCACTGTCGTGCTCGTAAAGTACTGGGCCATCAGGGATATGACATCGCCGTTCAGACACTGCTGCTGAAGATCGAGGGTCAGCGACGTCACGTGACTGCACGAAGGCAACAGGAACAGGGCTGTATGCAACGAGTCGAGCCCTCGGGGGGTGTCCGTGTTGATGGTGACGCCGGACAGCTCCTTGCACTCCGTGAGGGTCACGGCGGGGTCTTCGACAACATGTGGTCTGGCAAGAAAGAAGCGCTCCCGCACTCCACTCTCTAACAGGAGCCGACATATCTCGGCCTCGTCCGTCGGTCTGACACGCTCCACGGCGATGTTCTTCAGGGATTTGTTGGACGCGATCACCTTGAATAACGACTTGCACTCCCTCAGGTTGAAACAGGAAAGCTCCATGGTCAACCTCTCCAGCGTCCTGTTCTTGTCGAAAGCTATTATCCAGGGACAGATCCGTCCGGACACGCCGTCAGTTTCGGGAATTCTGCCACTCCCGTACAAACTACTTTTTACCATGTGGAAGGTCTTCAGCGACCGGTTTTCACTGAGCATCTCGGCAACGAGGCGGCTGTTCTTGTCGTTCAGATCGAAGCCGATAAGCTTCACCTCAGAGATGGTGGTGTTTCGGAACAGCGAGCGAATGATCAGATTCGGCACTTTGCTATAATTCGCGCAGTCCGAAGTCACCATCAGGGTACGAAGGGTCTGGTTCTCGCTCAGGTAGTCAGCGAACACGACACCGCCCTGGAACAAGAACAGTTCCGTACACTTAGTTACCGAGAGCGTCGTAACTGTCGTGTTCCGCTCGAGTCCGTGAAGGATGAGCATTCCCTCCTCGGGCTCCGTTTTAGACGCCCTCAGTTTGAGCGTCGTCAACGATGCGGTGCTCCTCAGCAACTTCGAAAGGCCCTCGCAAAATGTCCGCTCTAAGATCGGCAACCGGCAGTCGAGCTCTTGCAGATTGTTCAGGAGTGGCAACACTGCAGCGAAGGTACGCAACGCACACATATCCCTGTCCTGCAGGGACACTCGGAGCTGCCTAAGGCTCACACTCCGGGGCAACTCGTCGCATATCATTTCGTCGTGGTGCACGAGAACATAGGAGTTCAAGACCACGGAAAACAGACAGCGGTGACACATCAGCAGGCGGTGCAGAAGCATAGTGGCCTCGTGCTGGCGTCGTATCTGCGGAGTAACGTCTGTTCCGTCCACTTGGACGAGAGAAATTTGGCCCGGAGAAAGCTCCCTCAGCT
Source organism: Rhipicephalus sanguineus (assembly GCF_013339695.2). Lineage (NCBI taxonomy): Eukaryota > Metazoa > Arthropoda > Arachnida > Ixodida > Ixodidae > Rhipicephalus > Rhipicephalus sanguineus. The sequence continues at coordinate 140,123,017 of NC_051179.1, read as the reverse complement.
CGAGACCCACCTCACAGAAGAATTCGTTCCAGATAGTAAGCTCTCTGAAGATGTCGCAGAGCCGACCCTCGCTGCTCGTGCATGGAGCCCGGTAGTTTATGCTGGAGCCGGAGAAACGACTGTTCTCGAAGATGAAGTCTGTCGTCGGTGTCTTCGGTTTTCTGCGAGAACCACCGCCTTGGTCCGCAGCAACACGTTTACGCTTGGGCATGACGAGTGAGCGAGCCATTGGAAGTCCTTGCTTCCTTCACGGATGCGACAAACCGTTTACACGTGCACGGACTGTCTGTCAGTGAGGCCACTTTTAGAGCAACACTCGCAAGATGGCTCTCTCCATGCACAGACGAGAGAATCTGCCGACTGCAGCAGCAGCACAGATGCTACCCGCGGGGCGCTTCAAAAAGGGCGTCTGCGCATGCGCGACTCCGCCTTCGCCCGTAGCGCCCTTACAGGCCCGCCGCTCCGAACCAATCAACTCGTGCAGCTGCAGCCGTAGGCGGAGTCAGGCATGCACAGTTGCATCTTCGCGGTAGAGGATCGCGGATTCTGGTCGCGGATCTTGAAATGTCATCTCTGCCGCAGCCGCCGCAGCTGGGGTAGAAATTTGTACTTGCGGGGAAGTCCTTTCTTTTTAAGTTATTTTTAAAGGAATATTACTGTGCGCGTTGCACAAATATCCAATTCTCTTTCTATTTTGTTCTGGCTCACATCATATTTGTGTCAGTGTTGCCGAAAACACCAGTGCGTGCCCACAACAGCGTAAAAGTGTTGTAAAAGCAAAGTGAAAATTCATTTTGATGTCGAAGTTATGTCTGTTATTAAACATATAACATTCGTGCGCCATTGGTCCATTGGCTTGAATACCTAAACTCGAGGTTACATTGTTTGCGGCAATTAGTATTATTCAAGCAGGAGTGTGCTTACATGGGCTGGTTGGTACATGATTAAGGTGAGGGCAAACAGCGCTAAACACGGGACGGAGAAGAACGCACGCTTGTGTCTGTCGTTCTTCCCCGTCCCGTGTTTTAGCGCTGTTTGCGCTGACATTATTGAAGCAATTTGTCGTACAAATTGTCAAAATCGTTTGATTTGACGTAGTAGGTCCTGTAACACGGAAATGATTTATGCATGAAGTGTTTAATGCCACAGGAAAAGCGACATGATTTAGCTTTTTCTACGATAATAATACAGAAAAAAAATCTGCCCGTACACAGTCTATCTCAATGTTTCCTCGTGAGATATTTTAAATCGCGCTTCCTTCACCTCTAAGGATGCTCATGCCATATCGCTCGGTGTCAAAATGTTTGCCGTTTTTCTGCGAACAACGGATACCAGCCTAGCTATTGCTCGGAGAACAATACCGTCGTAAGAACAGAGAGGCCAGGAGTACCCGCGTGCTCTTTTAAATACCGTCAAGGTTCGAAGCAAACTTATCTGCACTTGGGTTCACCTCTCACCTTGACTGCATTGCAGAGCCCCCGCCAAAGTGACTCCTGGCATCTCTATCTTCACAATGAGATCATACCCTTTGGCCACCGCCCGACCATCACCCTGGTGTGGTTTTTCGCGTGCTTGACAAAATTAAACATGTTTTCCCTCTTTTCTTTTCTCTGCCTCTCCACAGCGGCTTCAACATCGAACCCCCTCCAGAGCCATGGGCCTTAATTTTTCTTATCGGTGAAAAAGTGACACCAACCAAGGTATTCATTTAAAAGCGAAAACTTCTGTTACTTTACCAGAATGAAAAAAAAAAACAAAAAAAAAACGACGTTTCGGGTCCGACTCTGACTTTCTTCAGAGGCGACTGCGGGGCAGAAGAGAGCAGCATAATTTACATAGCCTTCTTGTCTTCAAGTCGGCGAGGGGGGGGGGCGGGGGGGTCCCGCTTGTTGTGAGTGACGTGCCGAAGTCCATTGAAATAGACTCACGGCAGCGCACCTGCAGACCGGTTCACGTTAACGGGTGTTCGCCGAATGCGATGCGGTGGTCGTTCACCTCGCTGTGCGCAGCTTGTGCACGTCTCTGTCTGTCGAACTTGAGGACGTCGTCCTCCCCCACGTATAAAGCGCCACAGTCCGCACAAGGAATGGAGTAAATCACACCCTGCGCTTTCTCTCTGGGCGGTCTGTCTTTTGGGCGCGGAAGGAAGCGGTCGAGTGTGGAAATTAGCTTATTCCCAGCTCCGACAGAGCAGGTGCGAGCGCTTCTCTGGTGCCCTGAACGTATGGAATGCAGACCCGTACATGATTGGGAAATGGAGGATGAGTGTCCTCTTGCTTGGCGGCGTGCAACCCTTTCAAAGAAGGCTTTTGAGAATCCGTTCTTGTCCCATCTGATGTTGTTTGGCCTTTCTTTACTTGGTTCCACATACTGCTACCTAGATTCAGCCAAATGCATCCTAAAGATGTTTCTAGGATGCTTGAAAATCCGTTGATCAGGACAAGAACCGACACCTTCCTCGATCATCAAGTGCCTCGACGTCTCAAAATGCGTATCTCATACATGCAGGTTATGCAGCGGTATTCGCGTGTGCTTCCCACATTGCTATTACTAATCGCCATTTGTTCACTTTTCAGCTGAATCCAGATTCTTTTTAAGCGCGTAGGAAACTTGTCAAAAATGCAATGCCGACGTCGCTGTTTTGGATATGCGGAAAAACCAAGTGCCCTCCACTTAGCACTACACAGATTACGACCGAATTAGGCGCTGAGCTTCAGAATATAGAGTACAAAATTTGAGTTGCCGTCGTGAAGAAATATTAACCAACAAAAGAGCGGGAAATCGTGTAATTCAGGTACTTCAAAAGATATTATTTTCTTAGAAGGGTAGCGGCTTGGTGTCATGACGAAATGTCTGTTCTTGTCTGTCCAAGTTCGCGCTATACATTTCGTCATATTATTTTCGTTTGCATTCCTAGAATGAAAAGCGAATATCGGTACCGCTATAGCGTGCAATGAAAAAAAAAAAAATGTATCAAAATATAACGTCCTTGCTGTATCAGGTCTCTTATGATTATAACATATCAACTCGTCTATTTACCTCCGACGTTTATTTTTCGCAGGAGCTCGTTTTCAATGTATGTGATAGCCTTCAGTGGACCATTTTACCGCAATCTCATATTTAATAATATAACCTCGGGTTTTACGTGCCAGAACCGCGTCATGATTATGAGAAACGCCGTAGTGACGGGCTCCAAAAATTTGACCCTATGGTGTTCTTCAACGTGCACTGACATCGCGCAGCACAGGGGCTCTTAGCAGCCACGACTACAAAGGAAATGTCTAGACAGCATTACAGGCAGCATGACACAGTTTTCTTACGAGTACTCTTTTCGTCTACGCATGCCACTAATGAACCAATAAGTTAAACTTTTCAGTAATTGCGTTTGTAATTTATTCCATATGAGGGACAAGACGTCTAGATTACGGTATAGTTATGTTGTCTAATAACGTGAATAAAGAACTGATGGTCATATCCCCCCGCCCCTTCATTATCGTGGTTTCACAATTCTTATAAGTTTCGGTCGCGCTATGTGCTACGCGTTTAGTGAATCACTGCAGCTCCTTTGTCAAGATTGCGTGCCATTACACCGAACAAAACAAGCGCGTATTGGCTAACACACACACGCATATAAAATACCTAGAACAGTCATACATTCAACAGCCGCTACATCATGGTGTTCAGATGTCTACAAAAGAAAAAGGCAATCTTCCTTTTTTTTTTAGACAGGTGTCTTTGCGCAAGAAAGCTTTCTAACGTGTCATGTGTGTGTTATGATGCTATAGTGATGTCATTTAATTGATTGCATTCCTGTTCTATTTCTGGTGTCTTTCTATACTCACATGTATAATTTCAAGCTAACAGAGAAACATCAATAATTACTCTTAGTATGCTGATTTTTTACACGCTCTCCGTTTTTAACTTAGTTGCCAATCTTTTGTTCTACATTTCTTACACATGTATACAGCCTGAATCATACTTGTCAAGAGTGGTCTCTCCCGCACCTGCTACCTCACCTCAGGTTGGCTATAAGTTTGTTCATGTTTGAAATATAGCACAAGGACCTCGGATGCGGTATGACTTCTTGGTATCATTACGGCGTCGGTATTTGCATATTTCTGAAAAACGGCAACTGAAGAGGCCGATTGGGCGATTCCGGCTGTACTAGCGGGAAGTCCTCCTGGCCATTTCTACCTTGACCCCTCCTTTCTTATTATAAATAACTTGTATTGGTAATAATGTCTTATTATTAACAAAAAATGATTGAAATGACTGATAGTGAAGCATATTAGTATAATGATGGCGTGTTTCTAATGCAGGTGCCGAAGCACGTGCTCGAGGGCTTCTCCTCAGAGATACCGGTAATCTCAGAGATACAAAAGTAGGCGCAGAGTATCTCGAGAAAGGATGCGTGGAACCATGACTGTCTTCTGATGGTGAAATGGCTCTTGTGAAGCTACATGGCCACGCTTCTCTTTCTAAATTACTTATCTCTCGCGTAGTGTGTCACGCCACGCTCCTCTTTCTAAATTACTTATCTCTCGCGTAGTGTGTCACGCGTTTTCCTGAGCCCCATGCGGCCCATCTGGTTGCTGCGAGCTTACTCAATACCACCTAGACTAGCTTACTTCCCCTAAAAGCATATCGTACGACCTCCCGCTTTGAGCCATTCATTCTCACCGAACCTGCGGCAGTTCACCAGAACTTCCGTGGCTTCACTATGTGTTTGTTTAGTTGAAGCAGCATCTAACAAAGGAAAAGTAGCCCTCGATCCCTTTCCCTTCTTTCGTTTTAATCGCGAAACGTGACACACCAGCGCACTGTCATCGCATCACTTTGGCCCTCATGGGCTTCTCGCAGCTGGTATCGCATCCCACTCACTCGAAACTGACGTGTCTTTTTTTTTTTTTTTCGCGCGTGGCCTTTCTTCCATTATCTGGTACCACAGACTCTGCCAGAAGGCCCCTTCACTCCCTCTCCCCCCTTGCTTTTCACGGGAATGCAAAGGAACAGGAAAGGAGAGAAGCAAAGAGAGGAACCCTAAAGATGCTTCAAGAAGGCTTTTAATACCCGCGACACGTGGGCAAAAGTAAAGTGCCTTGCAGCAAACCCTTTCTGTGGCTCTGAAGGATACTTTGCAGAAATAAGTTGGAAAAAAAAGTTCATGGAGGACGCATGGCAAGAATGATGGCCACTTGTCACCAGTTCTCGCTGGTGATGTGTCAATAAAGGAAGGAAATACTTACAGTAATAACCTCCGGGGATCCCCCGTGAATTTCATTGTTAGAAAACGACACCGTGAGGGAGCGTAGAGCCACAGGCATGCACAGGCGCTGGCCGTGAAACAAGGCTCTTTACCTTTTGCAATGTGGCATCAGCTGCAGCGCGATACCGGCTTGTTATGCTGTTGGCTGCTCAAACGACGTTGCAAAAGGAGACAAGCATTTTTTGTCGTTCCACGAGGAAAAGACAATATTAAAAGGCGAGAGACATGGCTGCGTCGTATCGGGACGAAGAAGTTTGCCACCGAGAGAGGCTTTGCTCTGTCACACGGGTAGCTATAACTGCGGTTATGCTTAACCGTGGTTACAGGATTAACCGCAGTTAACGCGAACCCGGGTTTGCCATTGCTACACGTACTCATTAGGCTCAGTTGAGCAAACCAACGAAATCACGTGCTGCTCATGTAGTCAGCAAGAAGTTTCGTGGTACGATACACCTCCGCTAAACCCACGACAGTGTGCTGAATCGTTCGACCTTCGACTATTTTCAGTGTTTGCAGCTCTGTGAGGCGGCTATAGACACGAACAATGCAAAAAGCACTTCCCCCCAAGTAACCTGTAGCGATAATACTGTACCCTCTCGCAAACCCGCCGTGGACGGAATAATCTTTGTTATTATCCTTTCCACGGTGAGCCCCGTTTTTGCCAAGCAAAACTCGCTGAAAACGACTTTTGCTTGGCTATTGTTCGCCGTCTGGAGACGCGTTCCGTGAAAATCTTCTGCGAAGCTGCCGAATAACGTGCGCCGGTTCACGGCTGGTGCTCTCGCAGCTGCGCCATCTTGTCAGCTTCTCGGTTTGTGAGGGTAAACCGTGCTTGCCTAGCTCGGTTTGCGATAACTACGGTTAGGAGACTAACTGCGGTTACGTCTGCCGTGTAGCTATCACTAACCGCGGTTAACTGTAACCGCAGTTAGCTTAACCGCAGTTAAGGCTGCCGTGTGACAGGGGTATAAAAACTTGTTTCGCGTACACTTGCTTTTCGAAGTCTTTTAGACGAAGCTGAGGCTTGGTACTGCTTGATACTGATGTCTAAGTTGAACGCAGCAAAGAGCAACGTGACATTATCGGCTCCATTTTCTCGGATGGTTTTGATAACAATGAAAGCGCTACCTTGAAACAGGCGACCGCAGTTACAGCGAAATCTTCATTGTTCACGATTATCTTTCCATTCCCGAAGATTTGCTGCTCCTGGAAATACGTTTCAGCAGAGTGCTTTGTAATAAACCGTGGTTCCTCTCTGCCGCGTTTCAGGCGAGCGCTTCAACCGACGAGCCGCATGTGATGCGATGACAGAAGGCCGCGAGGCAAGGAATGTCTCTTTGCAAAGCGTTTTCCTCGGCTAGTTGGTTCACGACTTCTGTAGGAAAATTGTAGCGCAAAACAACACGAGGCCGACAAAGAACACGAGACTGGCGCTAACTTCAAAATGTTTATTGAAGAAACTTAGGGGAATATATTCATAGCACAAGAGCAGCAAAGGGCATGACCCTCGCAATATTCAGGCCCAAAACTAAGAGTTGCGGGAAATCATATCTAGGAAGAACACATCACACCGAATCTACATAGTTATGGTGGATGTGCGCGTGTTCAACAGATTGCATTCCTAGCAAAGAGATACTGCGTGAGCAAAGGCATGAGCAAATCCGAACGTTGCACCATATTGAAGGCAAGGGGCGTATTCTAGGAACCGTAGTTAGGTGTAACAGCCGGGGAGCGAGAGGTGGCGCTGTGATCGCACGGTATATTGGGCGTTCGCGGCAGCTAAGCGTACGAAGGGAACACACGTAGGTGACATTGCGCATGCCCAGTACACAGGAGAACGCAGGATTTCTTGCGGTCGTCCGCAGGTTTTCAAAAGCTGCGTAGCGTTTGTTGCGGGCTTTGCGGGTCGTTCACGCGTCTTGTCGCGTCTCCGGAGGCGGACATTGTGTCTGGCAGGCCCGTAGCCAGGATTTTTTTTTTTTTTTTTGGGGGGGGGGGGGGGGGGTAGGGGAGGGAGTGCTCTTGCTGAAAGCCTTGAAAAGTACCCTTATAGGCTCCATCAGAGATACGGGGGGCGGGGGCTCCCCGCCCTCCATACCCCTCCTTGGCGCTATACAGCCGTCGCGTACCTTACCGGTGGCTCTCTAACGAGATCTCGACCTGCCGAGAGCAAAACAGACAAGATGGCCCCGACCGCCAGCAGCTTGGTGGTAGTGGCAGCGAACGAAGTCCGTGTGAATTTCGGTGTTGTCCTTGATTTGGAGCTTATGTCAGTAGCCTAAACCCAATTTTCGAACATGTACAGTGGATTTTGATCGCTCCTAAGCCGGAGCACAACGCACGATGACCGGACACCGTCAGTTCCAGCGCGCCGGCTATTTTGTCAGAAAATCATTCCTACAAAGGAACAAGAACCAGATCGTGGCGGGAAGCACCGCGACGGATTTGTGGATGGTGCGCGAGGCGTCGTGTATATAATCCCTTTGAATTGAGGTGGTTGCGACGAGTGTCAAACCGGCAGATGTCTGAATGATCGCCAGCAAAAGCATGCCAAGTGTTAGAAACGAAAGGCATGCTTCTAGTCATGCATGGTAGCGCATGTGTATGCACGTCCGTGTTCCACCAAGCTAAGGTGATTTTCTCGGACACGGACAACACTCACGGGCAGCCTCATGATTGTGGAAGCAGCTTTCATGACACGGAAAGGGCCATGAATGCCAGCTTTCTTAAGAAAGCTGTCAAATTCCTGGAAGACGCCGGCGCCAACATGGGGGAGGGGGGCTTCTTTTTGTATTTAGCGTGTAGCAATCTTTGTTCGTTTATTTTTTCTTTTTTTTCTCTCTCTCTCTCTACCTTCTTCTTCTTCTTCTTACGAACTATCTGTAAGAAACAAAACGCCAGACCTGCGCTCAAAGCGCAGCACAGTTACAGCGAAAGCTGAAAGAGCGGCATTTCTAGAGCTCGTTATAAACTCTCTTGTGGCTACTAATACAAGTACACTAGCAACGTACCCACTACGTAACAAATCACAGTTTTTGTGAAGTTGGGAAGCACCCACCACGACATTATTCGCCATTACGCGGAGATGCGAGGTACCATCTGTACGGCATTATGTGCACTTTGTTGATGCGACGGTTGATGACGATGAAGAATTATGGTTCAGCCCTTCGTAATGGGTTGGAAGCTTTAAACGACTCACTAGTCACGTAATTCGCATTGTGTGACGCCCAGTCGTTATTTAACTCTCGCACTACGCTTTATTACATACGGTAACGTGAGAAAGAAAGAGAGAGAGAGGGAATTAATTTTATTGAGACCCTGAGGAAATGGATCATGGGAGCCTGATGGGCTTCCTTGGCAACCACAAAATTGCACTTGGGAGGAACCCAGTACGCTATAAATCATCACAATTTTTTATGAAGTAGGGAAGCAGCCGCTGTGCAATTTTTCGTCATTCTGCGGAGAACCGTGGCACCCGCTAAACACCTGTAAGGCGTTATGTGCACTTCGTTGATCCGACGGTTGATGACGATGAAGAATTATGGCTGAGCTCTTTTTAATGGGTTGGAAGCGTTCAACAACCGACTCGTTGCGCAATTCGCATTGTGTGATGCCTGGTTACAGAATTCGCATTCTATGAAGCCATGGTTGTTATTTTACTCTTCTTCACACAACATTACATATGTTAATGTGGTTCCTTCCCGGCAAGAAGCCTGTATAGGGCCTTTTTGCAACGAGCATGGCTCTGAGGTAGAATACTGGGCCCAGGTTCGAACCTCGTTCCATCCTGGATATTTTTTCTTTTAATTACTTTTTGTTCTTATTTCACGCGATACTGCTTACGGACACCGGCGGCGGACAACTACGGCGCCGAAAACTGCCCTTGTTGTGATCTCATAACAGCTTTCGCTGTAATAAACTTTCAGTTGGCAGTAAGCGCTTGTCTTCGTCTCTCTGTGTCCCTCGTGCTGCTTCGCTCGGGTGCTCGCCGTATGATGGCGGTTCTACGGTCGCCATCTTGCGAGTTGACGCCAGTCCGTCATGTTTCGAAAAAATGCAGGGAAATGTGCGCTTCACCGTCGCAGCATGCCGTGGCGAAGAGCCTGTGCCTGTTGCAACTAATCCCTTCTCTTCAGGGGTACAGCTGTTGCCATAAGCTCCTTTGCGATGCTGCAAATGTGCCTGACCCCCCCCCCCCCCCCTTCCGTTCCCAAAGAAAAAAAGATGCACTGCGCAGAGAGTCTTAGCACTCCCGGGCAACTGTCCAGAAAAGATGTGCTCCCTCTCTCGTGGAAAGGTAAAACTATTTACAACAGAGCACAGAGAGGTCAGACGCTGAGCCATGCTGCCGAAAGGGTTGCTGGAAATAGTGATTCGGTTTCTGAAACAACTCTTTCTCTCTCTCAAAAAGGAGAAGACTTCGTTTGTGCAGGGACCGGCAGTGTTGGCTTGCGTGGAACAGCCCGGACCATGCGCACGTGCATAGCAATTAGAGATGTGTCCGCTGTCACCAGTTTTGGTTCGACTGTAAATGTAGTGCGGGTGTCGCGCATGTGCCGCTTGACCTCATACATATATCCCTACCTTCAGAAGCTCCCCGAAAGCCTTTGTTGAAAAGGTCCGTAGGAGGGACACGCTTGGGCGCGTCTATGTGTTTACCGTCTTATTATCGCCGATGCCGGCAATAATAAGACGGTGAATAAGAGCTACGTCGAGCGCTTTGGTCACTGAGGGGTGCCTATAAAATAAGGTACCACTTTATCTGCATGTGCAAACAGATTATTTACTCAATTTAGTTTTTGTAGATGTTATTAGTTCATAGAGCGTAGATTCTGCACGTGTGGTCTAACCATTTCCCACTGTCCAAGGTTTATTTCTCCTACCTCTCTGCTAGATGGGTTGCCGTGCACTGCAACAAGCAAATGGCCTGCAGTCACATCAGTGATTTTCGAGGGTGCGATGATCATTCGAAAAAAAAAAAGATGACGAAAGCGGATGTGTTACCATTACGCGAGTGTAATTATTGCTCTGGTAAATACAATGCATATTTCGACGACAAGACAACCTACTGAAAATCATGGAAATATGACTTTTTGGGGCTCGTTTTTCTTTGTTAGACACAATTTTAATGAGAACTAACGGACAATAATGCGTTGGCATTATTGTCTGTTAGTTCTCATTATTACTCAAAATTATGCGTTTCAGAACTTGCGTCGGGACACGTGACATTTGGTTTGTTGCTCGCGGCTGGGAGCTCCAGAGCTCGCGCAGCCATCTGCGCTTTTCGCTGCAGTTACAGAGCATGCTCGAGCAAGTTCGTTTTCCCCAGGAAAGCCTTTACCAGAAGGGCAGACAAACAATTTTTTTCCATTCACCACTAATCCCTGTCTTTCCTTTCTTTCGTTTCCCTCTTTCTCTCAGTGCAAGAGCGAACTTACAATGAGGCGTGACATTCCTGCGGTATGTTTTCAAAAGCCTTGATGCTGAGCCCGCGCTGGAATGTGGAGGGGTGAACACACTTAGAGGGAGAAAAGCAGTCAGGGAAAGAAGAGTTTTGTAGGAAAACATTCTTGCTGGAAAGCCGACTTACAGGTGTTTGCAACGTGTACGCCAGGGGGCCCTCACTATTTTGCAAAATCCTAGCTATCGCTCAACCGGCGTCACGTGAAATATTCAAACACACATACACTGTCAAGCACCCGCCACCTCACCGCGTGGTTCCCGGAAAGCATGTTTCAAGGTATTGTCATACGAGCCTCAAAAATATGAGGAGGCAAGGTGAAGTTCTTGAAGTTGGTGAGTACTGGTAATTACAAGACACTACATGGTCCTGCTAATGTGCAATACTTGTTGTGGATTAGCTAGTAAAATAAAAAAGAAAGAAAATTTGCACGAACCTGGCAAGCAGAAAAATGAGCCAAATTCACTCCTGTCCTACAAGTTTTCTAATTAACTTACGACAATTTTCTCTTCATAGAACCTAGAGAAAGGCGTGCTGCTTGGATATTGCAGATTTCAGAGTTTAAAGGGACTGTCTACCATCCTTCATCGCTTTTCTGTTTTGTACCGCAATAGAAAGCATACCGTCTGAAGTGTCCAACCTTGCAGCGGTTTCTCTGGAAAGCGAGTAGAAATTTTTAAAACAGAATTTTTCGACCTGCGTTCGGTCTTCTTCCATTGGCGTGAAACATGCCCACAACACCGGTGTGTGGACGCTATGACGACTGTAGTGCCGGTAAAAATTAAAACCGAAAGCACATGTGATTTCTGTAGGATTACTTTATTTTCGCTGAACCCTATTGTAATGAATGTAACAGTCGTTTTCAGCGCGCTAGTGGTTAACTGAAGCCTTATTATACGATTACGTAACGCTTGTTTTGCTGTAATCGCAGTCTATGCGTTTATTTTAGCACTGCTGCCGCAATCCAAGCCAAGTCGATTCATCAAAAAGAGACAATAAATGCGCACCTTCACAGCGCAGCACGTGTGACACATCCTAACAACAATACAGCGGCACAGTACGAGCAGCGCGGAGAGCCGCGTGGCATATAGCGCATGAGTTGAAACAGACGAAATCGAAGACGGCGCCGCAAGCAGCGCCACCGGGCGCTTTTTTGGATGCATGAGAAAAAAGAAAGCAGAAAATTACTCTCTGACGCAATCGAAAGGTGACTCAAGTGCGCAAAATACAATTTCAAGTTATGCATGTTTGTTTTTAAGCAAAATGAGTCTACCTTCGAGGATTTCTTGTCCTACCAGTAGATTGAACCGCATCGCCGTTTCGTGACGCTAGCGGTCATTCTTTCACAATTTTCAACATCAAATCAAAGGTATAATTCCTTTTTTATGGGGCAAAATCATGCTCGTAGCCGCCGATGTGACGAACGATCTTCTCATTTGCACCATAATCAGAAAAAATTTTTTCCGAGTGGTACAGTCCCTTTAACAGTTGATTTCTTCAGCGGAGTATTTGTGTACGCGCATGCTGATCATTCGTTCGAGGCCGCCACTGCACCGAAAGTTCCATGGGAGTAAACGTTGCTCCGTCAGTTTGCCCACGGCACCCTTGTCTCGCAGTTAATCGCTCCGCGGACTAACTATTTGTTGCGGGGACGAAATGCAGCACTTACTCCCATTTCGCTCATTTGCGGCTAAGAGTGTAGGCTAGCATTACAGGATGGCAGTGAAATATTAAGCGGAAATAGAGCGCGTACCTTGAAATAGGGCAGTACAGGTCACTACCAGTTACCATTGCGAGAAAATTGGCCGTGTTGCGAATTATATTCGCCGAGCAAGCCTCCGTGAGCAACAGGGGCGTAGCCAGGGGGGGGGGGTTGGGGGGGTTCAAACCCCCCCCCCCCAACCCCCCCCGAAATTTTTCAGTTTTGCTTGCGCATATATACACGCGCACATACAAACGCACGCACTAACATACATAAAGTATGGTTGAACCCCCCCCCCCCCCGAAAAAAATTTCTGGCTACGCCTCTGGTGAGCAAGTGAGCGTTCTGTCACGACCGAACCGGTTGCGTTCGGCGCTGAAGCCGAAGCGGTCGCAGCTTGGTTCCTTCAGATAATTCGCAGAAGAAAGAATTAGCTTTGTGACTGAGCTGAAGCGAAGCAGAGAAGGGTGTTCGTACTAATGGCACGCCCAGCACTTTCTTCGACAAAGTCTCCAGGTGCATGGCTCGGTCACCATGCGTCTGGGAGAACAGCGGTGATGTTGTATTGTCGTCGCCGCCACTACAAAGAAGATAATGATCAACTCCATCGAGCAATCCGCCCGGGTGCTTGCTTATACCCCTGTCACACGGGCACCCATGAACTCCGTTTAACTCCCTCGTCTTTTCCTCGAGGGAGATGGGGTTCATGTCACACGGTCACCATTTCGCTGAGGAAGTTAAATGGAGCTTTTGGTGGAGGGCGTTCGGTAAAGACCATTTCGGCTCGATGGAGTACTCTCGTTCCCAGCCAGCCACTGCTACGCTGAAAACCACACTAGCAAAGTCGTCCTAATGAGCTCAATTATAATTTTAAGAACTATGCTATGTTTTTGCGTAGCATTTCACTCCACGTAGTGTAAGTTTTAGTTGTATTTTTTCGGACATCAGCGCCTGTACTCTCCACACCAACGTCTCGCCAAGCTGCCAAGCCGCCGCCTGTGAAGCGTCGCGCCATATTTGTTTCTGCACGTGTGAGGCGCACACACAAACACTGTGACAGCAATGGTGATTCCGAGCACTTCATCAACACACAAAAACACGTTTTTGTTGCTTTAAAAAGGCGACTGCACCGGCAAAAAATTGGACGTTTCGACGAGCGCAGCAGCGCTGTTTCTGCCCCATGCGGCAACTGTCGAAAGCTTGCACCGAGCCGTGTAGCATGGCCACAACTACATTCTGGTTAAGCTCCATTAAGTAGTTCAATGCGGAACGGAGATAAACGGAGTTCGGTGTGGGCCGTGTGACAGGGGTATTAGACACGGCTCCGCTCATGGGTCGGCTGCTGCGCGGAGCGCGCCAGTAGCTTTCATTCACTCCCGCACCGCGGCGCCACCAGCTCAGAAATTTTTTAAAGTACAAAAATAAATAATGGGGGGGGGGGGGGGGGAATAAGGTCATTCTGCCTTAAGAGGCAGAGAGATAGACCGTGAATTTATAAATATTTTTGGTATAATAAGATAGATTTAATCAATGTAGACAAGGTATTAGGCCAGCATGAAACAAGGAAGTTTTTCTTTTTTCTTCGAGCATGGTGGCAGACATGTCACCGCCCCGTTATAAAGGGGACGCTCATAGCATCCATCCATCCATTAGGTCGAAACTCCAAGCAAACAATAAGAGAAGCAGCGAGCAAAGCAATAATGGATGGTGAAGCCCCCCATGGGTGGAAACTAAGCCGGATGACCATGATCTATAAAGGAAAGGGTGACAAAGCTGATAGGGGACAAAGTGACATATTTCACAGGCTGGTGATGCAGATCGTAAAGGAAAGACTACAGACATGGGTGGAGAATGAGGGGGTGCTGGGGGAACTACAAAATGGGTTCCGTAAACGAAGGAGGTTGGAGGATAATCTGTTCTCATTGACGCAGTGTATTGAAATAGCGGAAAAAGAACACAGGCCCCTGTGGCTGGCATTTCTACATATCAAGGGAGCTTACGATAGTGTGATTCAAGAAGACTTGTGGGGAATACTGGACACACTCGATGGTGTCCAGTGGAATGGAATATGGAATAACTGAAATATGAATAAATGAATATGAAACTGAATAAATGAAATATGGAATATATGGAATAACTAATCTTTTAAAGGACATCTATAAAAAAAATCAGAGCATATCCACGGAGTGAATGATGATGAGTGGGCGAAGCTGCGGAGGTTCATCGGTAAACCGTGAATCTTCCGTGAATTCTGCCCAGTACATCATCACCGACGTGAGATCGGGCGCGTTTATACTAAAGGTTCGATGAGTTAATTATGACGACTTGCAGCTCACTTTAATTTTACATGTACGCTGTGAATTTTCATTGTTTAGAAAACCATTGCTTTAGAAAACATCTGGCGTCTTTCGTTAAGCAGCTGGCGTCTTTTCGTTTTGCTTTAGAAACATCTGGCGTCTTTCGTTGGTTTATTTCATCAATCAACGGCGTTTTGAACAAAATTTTTATTGTTTAATCACGCACAGGAGAAATCTCACCAGGCACTACCTTGGAGGTAAACAATGGCTGCTAATGGGAATGAGAGACAGAAGAAGTCGGCTTTCAGCTAACACTTACACTTCTACTTCTACTAACGTTTCCTACTGGAACATGCCAATGGCTGCTAATGGGGAATGAGAGACAGAAGAATTCGGCTTTTAGTTAACGCGCACGCTGCGAATTTTTTATTGTTCAACAACGCACAGGAAAAATCTCCCACCGGCACCACCTTGGAGGTCAAGATCTGGTACTAGCGTTACGGCTGGTTACGCACAACGACTACGACAACTACGAGGAACGAACGGGTGCCGCCTTAAAGGAGTCCTGACACAAAAATTTTCGCGCCGCGTTTTTTTGCTGCAATGTGTTGCTGGGGGCCTGTTAGTCATAACACGGCACATCGTTTGCTGCATCGAGCGACAGAAAATTAATTACAAGCTCCTCATTACCGACACAGCCTCAGTTTCGGTTTGACAGAGCTCCAAAAACGACAAGCCGCCGGGTGCAACCATCACCACCTAGCGAGTGAAACGCTCGGCCACGTGAGCACACAGAACAGTGACGCATTTCCGCGCGGTCTGTCGTCGTCGGGCTCATCGTCGTCTGATGGCGACGATTTTCTTGCGGCGGGGATCGAAGGAATTTTCGACGTGGCGAATCACTTCAGGTTTTACCCGCTGGCGAGGAGCGATTCGTCGGGAAGCTCGTCAAAACACAAATGGCGGCTACGACGTCATCATAACTTGTACCGGCTGCAACGGTTACGTAGGGGAAGTAGGGGGGTCACCTCGGGTCACCTCCGAGGGTGTCAATGCACTAGGTGCGGCCTATAATGCTGGATCGCGCTCGAGAACTTCAAAATTCGTATAAAATACCTTCCAAGCTTTATTCGCTGTCGATATTTTGCAGATGGTACACGCACGTACACGGGAATCGATCCAGCAGGCTATCTCGGCCGCGAAATTTTGTGTCAGTACCCCTTTAAGGAGCTTCGCCCCTAAAAGTAACAAGGTAAACAGGTATCCGAACTTGTTACATATAGAGATATATAGAGCGGGCTTCGACAGGGGTGTCCCTTGTCACCTCTGTTATTTATGCTGTATCTACAAGGATTAGAAGCTAAATTAGAGGGGAGTAGACTAGGTTTCAGCCTCTCTTTTGCCAAGCAAGGAAAACACGTTGAACAGTCATTACCGGCATTGATGTATGCAGATGATATAGTATTAATGGCCGACAACAAGGAAGATCTTCAGGGATTGATAGACATCTGCGGTAATGAGGGAGATAGGTTAAATTTGAAGTTAGTAGGGAAAAATCGGCAATCATGATTCTTAATGATATGAAGGCAGTGAGCATATGATACAGGAAGTCACGCTGGAGATGGTGGATAAATGCAAATATCTGGGCGTATGGATAAACAACGGGGCTGAGTACCTAAGGGAGCACGAAAGATACGTAATGACTAAGGGCAGCAGGAATGCAGCTGTAATGAAAAATAGGGCACTGTGGAACTACAATAGGTATGACGTTGTGAGAGGGATTTGGAAAGGGGTAATTTGGTCCCAGGTTTGACGTTCGGCAATGCGGTCTTGTGCATGAGATCAGAGGTTCAGGCAAGATTGGAAATTAAACAACGTGGCATAGGTAGGCTTGCTTTGGGAGCACACGGGAATACCCCAAATCAGGGGGTACAGGGTGACATGGGATGGACATCGTTCGAGGGCATGCAAGCCAGCAGCAAGATAGAATTTGCGGAGCGATTGAGAAAAATGGGAGAGGAGCGTTGGGCTAGGAAAGATTTCAGCTACTTGTACATGAAGAATGTTGATACTAAATGGAGGAAGCGAACTCGAAAAATTGTCAAGAAAGTATTTAGACAACAGCAGAATACCAAGCCAAAGGGAAACATAGGTTAAGAAGAAGGTGAAGGAAACAGGGGGGGACATGCGGAAAATGGGGATGCTTACGAAATCATCCCTGGAGACCTACCGAACTTTCAAGCAGGAAATTGCAAAAGAAAAGATCCACGATAATTCTCGGGGTAGTTCTCTGCTGTTTGAGGCCAGGACGGGAGTATTGCGGACCAAGACGTACCGAGCCAAATACGAAGTGATGTGATTCTTTATTATTCTTGGTATAGGGGTATCAGAGAGGAAAAGGAGAGAAAATGGGGGAAGAGTGCTCGATAACTGTCTCTGTGTAGGACACCTCAACCAAAACATTCGTGAGGGGGGGGGGGATGAAGGCGGTAGAAAGAGAGAAGAGGATGAGGTAGTGATTGGAACGGAGGCAAATACGAAGGACAAACACGTTATGTAGTGCGTGTGGCGAGGAGGAGGAAACAGCTGAACATTTGATAATGGTCTGTAAAAGGCTTCACAATGGCGCGGAATTTTTCAAAGCATTGGGGTTTAGGGACAGTGAAGGCAAAATAGACTTTAAACGACTAGAAATAACCAGGAGGAGGCTAACCGATTGGTGGCTACAATCAAGGCACGAGTAGCACGAGCATGAGCACGAGTGAAATGTAATCCTTCGGTACGTAAGGATAGTACTTAACATTATGGCTAGGTGGCTTGAGCCGCCGCCCGATCTAAAGGGCACAGCCGTATACATCCATAGAGTTTCTTACAATAATACCTAGAGGGGAATCTGGCGCTAGTGTCTACGCGGGCTCCTTGAGCAGCGCTTCAACCACCATGGGAATGATGGGAAGTACAGGCTTCGGATTTGCTTCGGATGGATTAGGTTCTTGAGATTCGCAACGTTTGTTTGCCGAGTGTAAAACAAAGTGATATGAAGGTTATTCCAATTAAAACTTCCTTCATTCTTTTGTACGTAAAACTTATTGCAAAAAGTCTGCGTGACCGTGAGATGGAACTGAAACCTGGACAAATTCAACCACCAGGGTATGCATTGCTCTGCAATTGTGTTCCAGATTTGGCATCACCAAATAATGAATTATTTTTGTACAACTCTTGGCAAGAAACACGCTTGCTATTCCCTCGAAAGTACGCATTATCTATTTATGGAAATAACAGTACTGTATTGAGTGAGAAACACTTAACGTACCGTTTGCTGCGATGCCAGGTGCGTCTGTTCAAGTGGTCTGCCTCCAACGCATCTTTCGTTTTGTTGTGAAGTCAAGTCAGAGGAACGCGACGGTGCGTCTACCTAGCTTCGCCGTCGTTTTGCAGCTGATTTGAACGAGTTTTGGTAAGACGCGCATATCAAACAAACGTGAACGCGATGCAGTCTGCTGCACTGACATGGGACGCTACATCTGTGCGCAGCGGTGAGTGCACGACGCTTTGCTAAAACTGTCAAATACAACCTGTAAAGCTGCAGCGTCGCAGCAAACCAAGAGATCTAGCGGTCTTCAGCCTCTTTGAACAACAAAGGCGCTGCTTGAGTGCTTTGAAACGCACCCCACTACCCACGCCTCGCGAAGAACGAAACTGAAACTGTAGAAAAAGATCCGTAGACAGTTCGCTAGCTAACGCTATCCAATCCGAAGCCTGTACTTCCCATCATTCCAATGGTGGTTGAACGATCGCAGCGCCAGTTTCCTCTCTAGGGTATTGTATGAAACTCTATGGTATACATCCATCCATCCATCCATGCACGTTTCCTAAAATCCATTTATCTTTTCATCCAGAAAGAAAAATAGAGGGAGAAATAAGGTTAATGTAAGTGAAGGAACTCGGTAAAAAACAAACTGCAAAGCTACTACCACGTACGCTGCCCTCAGAGTTAACACAAATACGAAAGAAACACCTATTACAGCGCAAATCTCAAAGGCTATGCTTTGGCTAACTGCATAATCCGGAAGCCACTCAAAAATGCGCGCGCAATGGCATCGCGGATATCACGCCTGCGCGCACTCGTTTGGCAAATGCGGCAAATGCAAGAAAGTTGCACGGTTTGGTGCTCGTGAGCTCGTCGCTCATGTCGTTGGTGTAGGTGAGTTCGAACCGTTCGAACTTCGAGAAGTTAGTCGGTCGGTTCGAGCTGTTCCAGAGATTGCTTAGAGTTCGAGACCACGCGTGTTTCTCTTCATTCTCGAACGGAGAAAACTTCGGCCTTTGTATGTCGGTACTGTGACGTGCGATATGCCAACAAGTGCAATGTGCAGCGGCACATACAAAATGTGCGCAAGGTAAACATCACGCTGCCGAAGTACGAGTGTGATGAAGTTTTCTTTAGTATGAATAACTTCCAACCGGTGTGCCAGGAGCGTCGCTTTCTGACAACGGCAGGTAAGGCACCACATCACGACATTAGCTCGGGTTTGTGGTAACAAACTGCATGACTCTGCATAGTGTTGCGCGAGTATATTGTAGGGCGTCGCCGGATAGTTTACTGTTTATGTATTCGGGTAACAATTTTCATTGTGGCAATCTGCGCGCTTGCGCAAAGCGAGCTGTCAGTGCAAGGCACCGTCCTCCATGAGACCTCAAGAAAAAAAAAAAAAGATGATTTACTCATGGTGACAACGTAAATCAATTCTGCGGAATCCTCCACGAGATTCCGCAGGACTGATTCTTGATAAACACGGCAAGCACAACAAATGTCATTCGTTAAATGACATATTTCTCGTGTCGCAGGGTAGAAGTATGAACAGGTAGAACTGTGAACAGCATATCATAATTAGGCTTTCCTTCCTGTAGCCTCTTCGAATTCCAAAAGGTAACGGGGTGCAGAAGGTACAGCCGACTTCGTGTAACAAAAATAGAATATGGCAGATCCATAACCATCATTGTTACTGTTAACTCTTGTGAGAGCACTACATTTTTTTTAGTCTGCTAATGCGCAAAGGGACGTCTTGATATACGATTTATACAATTAGCTCGCAAGGACTTTTCGCTTTACCTGGCTGTGTATTTCACTGCACTGCCACCCGACTCGTGCCGAACACGTAACCATGGAGTAATGAAGTAACTTGTAATCGTAACACTTTGGTGAGATTCTGTAGCAGAGACATTACATACCATCATGAGCCATTTGTAATACAATTTAGTTCAATATTTTAGTAACTCATTGCTGTCATTCTGTTACATTTATTACGCACACATTAATTCTTTTACACTGTGCAAATATCATGTGATAAAGGACGGTGGCATATATACCTTTTGCAGGTTTCATTAGATCTATAAACCTGTCTAGAAAATATACTGTTGAAACTCGATTTAATGAAGTTTTGACCATGCTCGAATTTTGTACAAGTGATGAAGTTAAAAAAAATCTAGAAGGGGATTATTCGATTCTTCAACACATAAAACTGTAAAGTAAGATCAAGAAGGGAGCCGACAGATGGATACATGTTATAGGTTTCAAAACAGGAGAAAGAGCCTCAGAACAGGCTGGCCGACGTTTCGATGGGGGACCTATCTTTGTCAAAGGCGCCTTGTCATCCCTGGCGTGTTAGTTTTAAGGGGTTGACGTCATCACTAACCCCTTAAACTAACACGCTAGGGATCACAAGGCGCCTTTGACAAAGATAGATCCCCTATCGAAACGTCGGCCAGCCTGTTCTGAGGCTCTTTCTCCTGTTTTTAAACCTAAAACTGTAAAGTAGTGACACCAAAACGCTACCACAGCATTGTTTATGCCGCCAAACCCTGCCAGCGCATGTGAGAAACCCGTGAGGGTGGTCTGGACATGGGGTGGCTTCATGTCCGGGCGATGCATGCCACATGAAGCTACGACATGCTGCTGAGATGCAAAGACGTGGCGAACGAATCTAGTGATTGTGTGAGCAGGCCAAGTGAGGAGGTTGCGTGGAGACGATAATTGCTATCTGTTGCATAAACTGTGAAAAAACAAAAGCAACCACTGCTGGGGCCCCAATGTTATTTGGCGCGTAAGAGCACTATTGCCTGCCGAGCCTGTTAATAAGTGCATGGGGCATGACAGAAGGGGCACCTAGACAGTAATCTTTCTCATTATCACAGACAGGAGGAGGATGTTAATAATACGTACAACTCTGTGGGAATTTAAAGTGAATCTGACATTTAAGTGTAAGAGCTAGGAAAGGGTAACAAACTAGAACATGTCATTGAGGTTTTGCAGTCTTATGTAAGAACCAGTACTGTGAAACTGATCTTTTTTCTTTTGGCAACAAATGACTGACAACATGTTGCCCGCCATTAACAGAATTTCTACAAAGCTGGCATGCTTTGCTCGCTGGCTGCCTTGAATTTTGCAATAACACGTGCCCCGCGATATTTTTAATTGGGGAATCGGTGTTATTTATCAAATATAACTCTTATATCCAAGCCTTATTCACACCATCATAAGCGTCACGTTACCGAAATAATGCTTGGACATCACGTAGGTGTCAAACGAATTTCATGTTTACTGAAAGTGTAAATTGAAACACCTATAGTTGATACGACATTCTGTAAAAATGTGGTATCAGTACTACGACCGTCACCCACGTGTAAAAAGGAGAATTATGAGGAGTAGCAGTGCACAGATTGGTATTGAGATGTGTCGCACGGCTTTAGTTTTTTTAATGTGCTTGTGGGATTGTTGGTTTGATGGATGCTTAGAACGCGACAAACTTCTCTTGTTTACTTTTGCTGAGCATGCATGTGGGTGTCATTCAAACAGACTGCACGACTTAACAGTAATTACACTTCATAAAGCCACCAATAAAGCTGGGGTGGCTGCCTAGAAAGTCTAATAAAATAAACTTGCTATTTTATACAAAGCTCACTTCCATGAACAAAGCACCGACAAGTGTGCATCAGCTAATTGCTTCAAACTTTGACTGGTTTCTCCTTTATTCTAGTAACTTGTAGCTGTAACAGTGTTACTTTTTACACAGCAATGGCAATATTATTCTGTTACAGTTACTAAAACATCATTTCATCCAACAAGTAATGACATTTGAGCAACAAAAAAACGAAAAATGGAAGAGGATAATGCTGATATGTGCATTTATCACAGAAAGGGCAATATCTCCTTGTCACTACTCTAAAACTTGCTATGACATCCTTTGTGTGTTGCATCTACCTTGCGCTAATGCATGTAACGTGCCTTAAATTCTCTGTCAAATAAAATGCAGTTAAGTAGAACTGCTGATTAGGCATGTTGGTATAGATTCATTAGTTTTGAACAGTGCCGCAGAATGTGACAAGAAATACTGGACTGTTCAGGTGTTATTTGATGTTTTTTGCCTTACTCAGTACCACTGTTTAAAGGGACACTAAAGGCAAATGTTAAGTCGACGTTGATTGTTG
Source organism: Rhipicephalus sanguineus (assembly GCF_013339695.2). NCBI lineage: Eukaryota > Metazoa > Arthropoda > Arachnida > Ixodida > Ixodidae > Rhipicephalus > Rhipicephalus sanguineus. Next base: position 140,100,803 of record NC_051179.1, on the reverse strand, counting down.
AAATAGTCTTCCAGAAACCTTGTAGTGCTTGTTTCATGCCAAGGAAATGCTTATTTTGAGTGAAAATCACGTTTTAGTGGTCTGCACAGCGTTAGCGCACTTCAAAAATCGCGCACCTGAAAAGGCCTCCTGACGTAGCATTTGCCTTGCCCAACGTTGCTTGCCTTTACTGCTCGGCAGCAGGTTTTTGCTCTGAAGGGCACATTACACAACATCACATGGACACGGCATTTTGTCGAACTTTTCGTTAGAGCGACTTTCATGAGCGTGCAAGGCACATGCAGCAGTACGTGACAATGAACTTACCAGTGAGACGTGACCGCGCGAGTGGAGCGCAGCCCTGTAAAAACGGAACTTTTGCACAGCCCGCGTTGTTCTCCACTGCAATGTCAAGTTTTTTTTTTTCCTTGAATCAAACATAATGCACAAGCAGCATTTTATTACATCTTGCAATGCTCGGAATGTTCTTTTTTTATCATAAGTAGCTTCAATACTAGTGATAATTTATACTCGGGACTCTTGACGTCATCGGGCTCGTTCCAAAGTGCCCCACTGGTGGCGCATATAGTGTCCTACACGCCGGACTTAAGACCTAGGCTGCCCTGTGCGCGTCTCCTGCCTTTATTGTGTGTTTTTCATTCCGTTTTTTTTTATTCTGCTTTTTTTCCTTTTCTTCTTGTTTTCTATTTGTTTTATTATTTTTTGTTGAGGTCAGGACACTGAGAGTGTTCCCCCGTTGCAAAGGGGCAGGCCGCCAACACATCATCATCATCATCATCATCACAGGCCCGTAGCCAGGAATTTCTTTCGGAGGGTGGAGGGCCCCACTTGCTGAAAACCTTGACTTTTTAAGAAAAAAAACCTATTTTTTATTATTTATTTTTGGTAAAAATACATACTTCACCAAAATTTTGGGGGGGGGTGCCTAGACCCCCCCCCCCCCCCGAAATTTTGGTGAAGTATGTATTTTTACCTAGCCCCCCCCCCCCGGCTACGGGCCTGGTCCTACATTACCTTGACTTCTCGATTGCTACAGCACTGCTATTAATAATATTGACGTTTTAGATGTTCTCAAACATGCACCTGTCTCTCTGACATAAATTGTTATTTGCCTTTAGTGTCAGACTAAAAAATGTACCTCTGTGTAAGGCTAACAAATAGAATATGTTGTGCTTGTGACGCTTTAGTTGCTGTTCTGACAGTAATGGAAAAATAAAAATGTTACTTGCTCATCATAATGGTAGCTAACTACGTTCTGGAAGCTTTTAGCTGTAGTGTGGTTATTTTTCTGCTCTAGGTAACTCAACCTCTAAAAATGTTAGATTTTTTTTCTGGTGATGTGCTGATGACTAATTATGATCCTGATGAAAGAAAATAGAACCAACTTTGAGCTATAGCTTATTTTCTGTTAGCCCTCGATGCAAAATAGTTCACTCTTTATTTATATTGTCGTCTTAACAGAGCACTCTGTATGAAAGCTGTGAGGTATACTTGTAGAAAGCATACCTAATTTTAACACATGAAACAAGTAGCTTTACTGTTGGTTCTTCATAAAAGTAATGTGTGACTTGCAGTAATTAGCACGCTAATTTTCTATGATCTCATTCCTAGCTAACAGCATTGTGTTACAGGGTGACTAGCCTGAAGTACTTCACTTTTTACGATACATTGTGAAACATATTCTTTTGTCGAAAATATAGCCTTATAATATAGGGTCTTGCGCTTCTGCTTGCCAAAAGTGAATGCCTGATTGTCATAAATGGGATTAAACATTTTACCGAACTTCGTATCTTAGTTATTGCTACATAGTTATGCAATACGTTTATGATTCCTACGTTTTAATAGTCCTAGTTGTCCTGCATGATGTGCTTTAAGATGCAGTCTACACAAACATGAACGCTTAAGCTGTCATGGCCAAGCGACTGGCATTTGACGAGGGTAGTGAGACGTAAGAGCTAACTGAAAACGGTTTAAGAGGCTATATACACGAGACTTGCATGGCTGCATGCTGGCGCAGCTGGTGTGGTCTAGGAGAGCTTCTCCTTCGGCGTCTCACATGACGAGTTCTTCCTTCGCTGTGGTGATGTGCGTTGTGCCATATTGTTGCGGTTGCCTGCATGACACAAGCCGCATAAAATTTTTTTTCCGCGTGTAAATTAATCCAAAGGGTGTTCCACAGAACAGACAGCAAAGGGGGCTTACAAACGTACTGCCAGATTGTGTGCACATCGATATGCTTTATTTTCTGATCACGAACAGACTTGAAGACGTGGAAGGAAACAGTGGAGGAGGAGACTCGCACCTGCTTCGTTTCAAAAGGAAGTTTGTGGCAAATGCAATCAAAGAAGATCTCGCACTTCCCCTGTCACCGGTCTGAAAGCTACACCTCACAAGGTGAGTGTGTACTGCCAATGCGACATCCGTTCCGAATCCGTGGCTTTGTGAAGATTTCGAAAAACTCAACTGCCGTAAAGGTTTCTACGAAAAACTGCGCAAAATAAACAGGGACAAGTGAGACACACGCACAAGCGCAGTGCGTGTGTCTCACTTGTCCCTGTTTATTTTGCGCAGTTTTTCGTAGTAATGGAGTACCAACTCGCCCAACACTCAGTCCTTTTAACGTAAAGGTTTGTGTACAGTCGAGTGCATACTGTTCTTTGTGCAGGCTTCCCATTGACACTAAAGAGTGAAATGATTTTTCTTTCATGCACTACCCTTCTCAGACGCTCAGAGCGCTGTTATTGCCACAATAAAATGCTTGGTAAGCGAAAGGACGGGCAAAACAAAAATACAGCTGCAATTCTGCTTTGAGTTACCCGCACCACTCGCCTTGATGTCACAGATTTTTACAGCGTCTATGAGGGTCTGCATAATTCTGTTTGGTAAAAATGAATTGTGTAGTGTTCTAAGGGAGTTAGAGACTTAACAAATGATGGCTGGTTTCGGGAAATTTTATTTAGCCATTTGGTGCTGCACCCTACGAAACTGTGCCTTGGCCCTGCAGTGATGCGGTCTTGGCCGCGCAATCGTCGCATGTGCTGTGTATTTGTTTATCTTGTCAGTGCCTTGAAATAAACTTCTCAACGTGCCACCTGTAAGTGATTGACATGAGTGATGTGTAGAGGAAGCCTTGCTTTGCTTGGTCATCCACTGCGCGCCTATGATGTAATCGCTGACATCATTTTATGTTGCCGACATAGGCGTAGTCACGACGACAGGCTACGCCTGCCCCTCAGTGCAGGAGAGAAGGGTGGGTAGGCCGAGAAACCGAAACCAGCCGAAGTTATTGTTTCATGCCCTGTAACTTCATTATTACGCTGCTTATTTGCAACATTCTTGCCACAGTGTTCACAAAGTACAAGTATGCACTTGTCTCTTCATCACAAATTTTGGACCGTGGGTTTGTTTATTTGCCCTTTAAAGAGACAGCAAAGTGGAATAACAAATAACTTTAAGCTGATAAATTATTCTTTGAACATTTTATTTTCCTTAATTCTGCAACTATAGATCCATTATTTAAATAGAAGATGAAGGTCAAAGTTTCATTATTAAATTTCACGCCTAAATCTGTGCACAGCGTGATGTCATGGATTTCAAAGTCTTTTCTTGTATTTTAGCCATATTGCCTCAACAGAATTTTCTGAAATTTATGTTATGTCTCTTGCTTCGTTAGATGCATTAGAGGATAATGTACTTCATTTTTACTGATTGAGAACTCTGTAGGCCCTGGTAGAGGTCCTCAAAAATCTCTGATGTAATGCCAAGTTGGTGCAGGATCTTCAAGGCTACGTCTCCACCTGTGTTTTCTTCTTGCTCATTTCCTCGCTCATTAAGCTCTTTTGTGGCTAGAGTGGGGCTTTTAGGATTGTGAAAGGGTAATTTCGTTTTTCTCTTTAGTTTTCCTTCAAAATAGCACTAAAGGCAAATAACAATTTACATCAGAGTGAAAGGTCAGTGCTTGAGAATGTCTAAAATGTCAGTGTTATGTACAGCGGCACTTTAGTAATCAAGAAATTAAAGTAAATGTAAGACACGGTTTGTACTGCCAGTGGGACATTCTAGAACACAAGCCCGATGACATAGTATGGCTACAGTACAATTAATCACAAGTATTCAAACTACCTTTGAGAGAAAAAAAAATTTCAGGGCATTACAAGACTGTATGAAATGCAACTAGTGCATTTCAGTCGGTGCAGTTTTGGCGGATGGTATGTGTCCACTGAGTGACGGCTTAAAGGTGCGGCTAGGACCATAATGGAAGAGTATTCTGTGGCATTTCAGGGTACCGAGTACCCGCTAACTGTTGTTGCTCTTTTGAGAGCAGTTTATCTTTTTTTTTCCTTGCCTGATGCCTTGTAAATATATACGTAAAATAGGCCAAGTAAATTTTCCTTCCTTGTGCATCTACATCACTTCTGCACATGACAGCCCCACACGGTGATGATAGAGAGGTTTGCCTGGTGTCCCGGTGAAAATGTCGCACCCCTTCAGAAGTGCAACAGTGGGTTTGGTACAGTGTATAATTTGCTTTAGCTTACTTATTTTATATTTGAGCTGGGCGCCTCATTAGGTGCTAGCATAAACATTTCAAGGTAGAAGCTCAAAAAAGTTCACTGTACCCATATGTCACATTTTTGTATTGATGCTTGGCCATTTTGTGGTGCTAAACATTCACCAATAATATGAATCAGTGCGCCCTCAAATGAGCCACAGCGGTGTTCCTAAGTTCCTGGTCTCTTAACCCTTTCAGGCGCCGCCTTTGAAGAACTGTCTGCAAATGTGTCAGATCGATATAACATTATTTCAAGGCATTCAGTATTCTATTGCAACAAAAAATAATGTCATAACATGTTAATTTGTGTGTGTTATAGTAACTAATCCTAATTAGGTTGTAATTAAATATCTCTTTATCTTGAAATGAAAAAATCTGTAAACGGGGTGGGCGCTCGAGCTGACGTTTCGACAAGTGGACTTCTCTTCTTCAAAGCTGGAAGAAGTCGCGTCCACTTTTCGAAGCGTTGGCTCGAGCGTCCACCCCCTGTTCGTGGATTTTTTCATCGCAAGCTTCCATCTTCCCCTTCGTGCCGTTATTTATCCTGAAGTCATTCCTGCTCTGTTCTGGCATAAATAGAATGAAATCTCAGGCTAGAAATATAGTGCAAATCAATTTCTGGTTATGGCCATTTTGAGCAAAGAAAAATTATACTTTTTGCATGGCTTGCAGGAAGCGGCATGTCAAACAACTCGTTAAACGTGATCCACTACGGTGGTCTAGTGGTTATGGCACTCAACTGCTGATTCGCAGGTTGCAGGGTCGAATCCCAGCCATGGCGGCTGCGTTTACGATGGAGGCAAAAATGCTTGAGGCCTGTGTACTTAGATTTAGGTGCACGTTAAAGAACCCCAAGTGGTCGAAATTTCCGGAGCCCTTCACTATGGCGTCTCTCGTAATCGTATCGTGGTTTTGGGACGTTAAACCCCAACAATTATTATTATTATTAGTATTATTATTATTGTTGTTGAACGTGGTATTGCCTTCAGCAAAGTGATCATGTGCAACAATGCACTGCAACATGAAGTTAAATGAAGACAAATTTATTATACAGGAGGCGCAATTCATCCAAAGCTAAATATATATCTTTCTCTTTCTTAGCCCCTGGTTGATACAAATAGCAAAAACAAGTGATGTACACAATTGTGTACATAGCGTCTCAAAGGGCTAAGCAGTGGCTGTGCAGCAGGTCATAATGTATTCTTGAACCACTCTTTCATTTTGATTGTGAGGTTGGACGTGTTTTTTAAGTCCTATCTATTGTGTTGTAGGTGTGGAGCAGTGAACACGAAAGGCTGCTTGACAGTTAGAACGACGAGGCATAGTTGACCAGCGAGGCACGTTTCTGACATTCTAGGCCCTGGCAAGGAAGTACCTCGCAGTCCGATGAATTTCGAAAGAAATGCAAGGTTGTCCTCTTGGCACGAGTTCAGCGGGATGAGGCAAGTAATGTTACACGTCTAGGCACCCCTTTTTGCAGAAGGTACAGTTTACAGGCTTGGCTTTTTATTTTGAATGTGTAACTGAAGAGTGTACGGAGTACTTTCCCAGTTTAACCATCTAAGGAAGCAGCAGTTGGACTGGCAAGCGTAGGCTCGCAAAGGAAATTGGGAATCCACAGTCTTGTAGTTCTGACAGTGAAGGATGGGCAGTCATCCCAGTAAAGGCTGAACTCTGATTTGGTCAAACCTGTGCCGAGCAGAACTAAACATACACTTTCCAGTAAAACCTCGTTACAAGAGACACTCAAGGGACTCAAGAAACATGTCCCTTGTAACAAAAATTCTATAAACCCTGAAGAGTCGGTCTAGATCACTTTATTATGCATCAGCATCAAAGTGTGTTCAAACACATCTACAGGAAATTGCTGAGGATGGCTTGGAAAAGTCAGTCATTCATTGTAGTTTTGTTTTCAGTGACTGCAGGGTGTATTCGCTGCCTTCCCAACTTCTGGAGGTAAACCACTTCACTCTGCAAGCCTTCCTGTTGCTTGCAGCACCTTTGAAGTGCTCTTAAATACTACTGGTGTACAAAACAAACCACAGACACTGCACTGGACATCCAACTCAGTGGTGCTCTGTCCCAGAGTCGGTGTGGCAATGCGACAGTGTTTATAAAAGTGTAATGGCAGAAAGTTCGGTGCAATTTGTAGTCTCAACCATGCGAGGAATGACATCTGGCTGCAGAACGAAGCAGAATCGAGCCGAGGGAATGAAAATTGCACTGCATGCCAGTTGGTATGACGTCAGCCACATTGCATGAGTGCGTCTGGGTTGTGTCTCTTCTAAATAGTGAAGAATTTACTCTAGGGACCTAAAAGATTGCCCTTAGTAACCGAGTGTCTCTTGTAATCATGTCTCTTGTATGCAGTGTTGTTAACATGGTGAACATAGGGAAACTAACCAAACTATTTTCAAATCTCTTTTTTAAAAAGTGTCTCTTGTAACAAGATTTTACTGTACTTCTAAAGTTGCACCCGATTATATTACAGAATAAGTGACTTATCGCTGATGTGAGAACACAGGCAACTTTAAATTCCGATAACAGTGTTTCTTTTATGAGCTTTGGCTTAAAAATTTTTTCTTTTAGCTTGTGTATATACAGTAGACTCTCAGTAAACGGAAATCTGTTAAACGGAACTGCTGCTTAAACGGAACAACTGCATCTAATATAATTGGTTTCATACTTGGATTCTGCACTCCTGTTCATCTCTCAGTAACGGAACTCCTGTTAAATGGAACACATTTTCTTGGTCCCTTCAGGTTCCGTTTAACGAGAGTCTACTTAAATGCACAGCTTTAAATAATTATTGCTATGTTTGTTACAAATCACATTGAAATACTGGTTGAAGCCTCATAATGTCCTACGTCATTGTGTCCTTCAAGGGTTAACTTGTTTAACGTTTAACTGGCACATTTTTTTTTACATAACATATCGTTTGTGTCGTGACATTTCCTGTTTTGTGCTGGCCGCTGACAGACAAAATTTGTTTTTATGCAGCAATAAAAAAGAAGGATCACAGCAACAAGTGGCCTTCTTGCGCTGCGCCAGAACATTGGATACAGCCCTTTGCTAACACGCCTGTCCATCAATGTCCAAGAGGTAGATGGCCAGATTCCGGTTGCTCTGAAAGGGTAACTATGTTTGGATGTATTCACTTGTTTCATAGGTTTGTTGGTGCTGTCGAGTTTTATTAAGTTGAAAAAATCAGGTGCCTGGTATTGGTGGCGTAAACGCGAATGGTACTGGAAGTTGGCAATTTACCGTAAAATCCCGAGCAAGCACCCCTGCCCCATTGAGCAAGTTGAAATTACTAGCAAAGTAAGGGGGGCTCTTTCTCGGAATGGCCCCAAAAGTCAAGATGGCAGCAGGAAAGTTTTTCCGCCAGAGAAAAAACAATGTGGACTAGCTCGCAAGTCGTCTTGATCTAACGGCTTTATCATTGTGAGAAGAGATTCACGTTTTTAAATTGAGCTTTTACAACTCACAGATTTCTGTGATGGTGTCCTACACGAAAAACTCGGTGCTGGTAGATATACAGAAATGTGGCCCTCAAGGTGCAATGGTCAGATGTGAATTTGTATGCACTGTTTTCCAATAATCAGTGCTCTCTCGATCGTGCGCTTGTCGGCGATGAGCCATTTCTTATATGGCAGTCTGACCTTTTATCGAGGTGACTTGTCATTTCATGTCAGGGTTGCCAATGGTGGCTACTTTTCGCCAAATTGGCGAATTTGAGAGGCCCGTGGCGACCTAAAATTATGAATGGCGACACTGCGAATTTTTGGCGCTTTTCAGCTTAGGTCTCCACTGAGTTATGCATCCTAAGCTCAGTGCCTTCCAAACGAATGAGCGGCACTATTCTCTGTATTTTTCTGGGTTTTTGAGGTGCACATTGCGCGCCGTTCTGTATGTCCGTCCTGTAACTCGTGTGTATCTCCTCAATTCATCTAGATGCTTCTAACTCAATTCATCTAGATTCATCTATATGCTTCAGAGCTTCGCTAAAGTTTCGCTTCTGTAGGGGCTAGATGACGGGTTGGTCGTGTGTTCCGGCCATTCCGCCAAAGCTCCAACTATTCTGAATAGCTTGGCGACCTATTCACCGCTGCAGTATCCCCTAATCGAGCTCGTATAGCGAAGATGGGCGGATACGCGGGTGTTCGTGCAATAAAAAATTATTTATTCAGGCATTTTCTACTGTTCTCGGTGAGCGTGTGCAATGAAAACAATTGCTATAAAACATTTTACAATGTCTACCTGTCCAATAGACCCTTTTCATAATCCGCAAGTGCGCTTCTCTGCGCTGCATATTTGAACAACTAATGGCGGCACCTCTCTTGCTTAGAGTGGAGACGTGGTCCTAGTTGCACGTGCTGAGGCTTGTCTATTATGCGTATTTATGTCAAGAGAGCCGAGTCTACATTTTCCACGTCATAGCGTAAGCAAAATGCGCTTGAACACGCTGTTTGCAGTAAGTGACTAGCCGCCATTACTTGGGCAAACTGCATGGCAGGAAAGCTAGCTTTACAATTATGAAAAGGGTCTATTATAACGCACTGGAATGACGCGGGTAGATATAAGTGATTATATATGAAAGGGACAGTGGCGTCCGGTATCATATTAGTTCACACTGAAAGGTATAAGACTCACTAATGAACGATACCTGTAAGAATTCTGTCTTACTACTTTCAATAAACCTGTTAATCCTTTTTTCATATGAGGGGATGTAAAGCTGTCTACAAACAACGCCTTCGCGGCTTTCGCCCAAGGTTTACCACACTTTTACCTTTGAAACGAGCTGACAGGGATGGAAGGATATCATGAGCGTTTTATCCTTTCATACTAGCGCCTCCGCGCACATCTTGCGGCTAGTCGGAGAACCAGGTGCACCAAGCACTCCCATGGTGAAGGGGCGATGCGCCTGGCATTGAGAAATGTCAAGATACTTTAAGGGCTTTGAATGGCACTGTATTCTACGGGGCTATACATCAGTGAAAATTCCTATTACTAGGATATGCCGCACACATCTAGAATGGCGACTTTTTTGGCGAAATTTCTAAAAAAATGGCGACTTTTGGCGACTTTCTGCTCGTTGTTTGGCGACATTTACTCGAAAGTCAGTGGCAACCCTGTTTCATGTTGCCATATTTCATTGTTGCCTGGACATAAACACATGACTGTCGTTGTTGCCTCTAGCAACTGAAGTATTGCACTGCTAAGCACGTGGATGAAGGTCCAGTAGACCTCTCCCTGTTTGCAAACAGTGAGACGTCACTGGCAGTGTCCCGCCCTCGGAACAGGTGCTGGTTGGCAAGAAAGTTCCACCGGCGGGATCTCTCTGCATAGCAACGCTGCGTGTGTATGCGTTAGTTCGATAGAGGTTTTTGCAATTTGCTATTTTCTGAAGTCACAGCTGTTAAAAGGAAAAGTCACTGCCTGTAATGAACGATTCTGTTAGGTCAACATGTAATGATTTGCTCGTTGTGGATGACAGCCATAAAAAAATTTTATGCTTTTCGAACGCGAACGTTGTACATTTTCACTACGACTGGTGTTTAGAGAAATATTAGCATAGTATGAATGTGAACGTACTCAATTTCCATTGCGAGATCTGCACTGCAGTTTTAAACGATGTACAGCATTGGCGGCAATATGGTTTTGAGCTGCTGTACGCGAGGTCACGGATTAGATTCTCACTCACGGCGCAAAATTTTGATCGGAGATGAATGGAAAAAAAAAAAACGAAAAAGGAAACACTCGTTGGTGTGCATTCAGTTGAGGTTAACAAATCCTCGTGAAAATTAAAGCGAAGTTTTCCCCTTCAGCATTCCTCATAATCCACTGAGCTGTTTTGAGATGTTAAACACAATAATTTAATTATAAATAACCGCTTGTGCGATTACTTCACTGTATCTGATGCCTACAGTGTGTTTCCATACTTACTCCTTTCCTTTAGACTTGGTACACAGATTCGTAATGTCACTTCATAAAGATCAAGCCGGAAAGATAAGCTAACTAGAATATGACAAACAAGAATCTCCACTGTTTCCATTAAGACGTACATCTCCAATAAAACTCAGTACGCGTATGGTTCTGCGTATTCGCCGTACATGCATGTTCAGCAATGCTAAAACACGCTGGTAGCTCATGCGTAGTGTCACCTTTCAGCCCGGACATCACGCACGTTTTTTTTGTGTGTGTGTGTGCACGCAGCACAAACACTGAGATGTACGCACTCTCATATCGTCGCGTCAAATAAAATGTCCAATCCTGATGTTCCGTCGACAGTCGGCCACTGCAAATGGCCCTGTTAGACATAACACGCCAATGTTTTTGCAAACAAGATACATCGTTATTCACCCAGCACACAACACACACAATATTGTCAGTTTTAACGTCCGTAAAGGTGAACCGATATCGTTGCTGCCTTTCAACGCACACTACACGCTACAGTAAACGCGGCATATTTTCAAAGACGATGCCGCTGTTCCTCGCATAGACCACCACGTGGGTTCACTTCTCCAAGTTAAACAGCCAGCAGCGGGACAAATTTTTCGTCACGCAGTCCACGACACATTTTATATGTTCTTTGACACATACCACGAATAATCTTGGAACCGAAAGATGAACTTTTCGAAAAGGTTAAAAAAAAAAAAGTGCGCCAAACACCGTGTGACTGTATCGTGCAGAGCCAGCAGCGGGAGTGCTTTGCCAACCACCGCCTTTGCACGTGTGCCAATGATGTAGACGCCGCGGTGTGACGTACGCCAGGAGAGCTCTATTCCCAGCATGGAGGAAGGAAACAGTTAGGAGGGAACATTCCGCAATGCGATAGAAAGAAACAAGGAAAAGTAGTATGACAGGCACGCAGATGCAAAGCTTCGCTTGCCCCCAATTTGCAGATGGGGCAAGGGCTCTTGAATTTTATTTGCATATATCTGTGCACACATTGTGTTGTCTGTAATCGATTCACACATTGCCATATTTTTTTGCTTCTTATCAGTGGCATGCCAGTGGACAAGAGGAGGGCAGTGAAGGTCTCACCCAAGAGCTTGCAAGGATAGAGTGCCGTAGAGCTGCTGCAAAGTGGCAGCTGGCAACACTGGCTATAAAGGAAATCTGACTCAGCTGGAAGACTTCACAAGTTGTTGCAACAGTGACCAAAGGCAAGTTTGTTCTTAGGGCCAGCTTGTGGATGGACATTCCGAGGGGAGTGTCCTACTTCAAAGAGAACGACATCATTAAGGCTTCCAGGATCTCTGCCACGCTGCTAATTCTCTGCTGGAATCCGAGATGGGAGACACTGAGGGCCCTTCTGTTGATGTAAAAGCCGTTGGAGGTGGACTCCGAGGAAGTCATCCCACTCCTGGGCCTTCCCTGTGATCTCAAGTCTCTGGAGTGCTTGTGGCACGCAGTGGTTCTGTAGGTAAACCAATGAGCTGCAATAAGCATGTATGCCCATTTGCACTTTCCAACTCTGTTGAGACAGGATGTGTTAGGGGGAGATGTGGGGATCACTAATAGCATTTTTCTCCTTGGCACATAGTGACAAAATTGGGTGGACACACTCAAAATTGCATTGAAAAGGTTAATCTAAAGGTGCATTGAAGTGACACCAAAATGAAATGGTGAATCAGTTTATATTGATAGCTTATTTTATGAAAGCTCTACTGTCTTGAGTATCATCCTCATGTGTTTGTTATGCAAAAGAAAATGGTGGGTGTTCATTCTTAAATTTTGCTCTGAAATCTCTTTTCATGGATGTCAGCGTGATGTCATGGATTCTAAGGCGTTTTTTTTTGTATTTTTGCCATATTGGCTCTACGAAATGTCCTGAAACTTGGTATGTTTACTGTCTGGCCCCTTAGAGGACAGGGTACTTCATTTTAACTGATTTCGGACTACATGGATCCCTATTAGACACCCTCAAAATCATGACATCATAGCAAGTTGGTGTGGGAACTTGAAGGTAGCATTGCCACTTGTATTTTCTTATCGTGTGTGTTCTCGCTCTTCTTGTGGCAATAGTTGTGGTTTTGGTATTCTAAAGGGTAATTTACTGATTTGACAGAAGCCGTGTCCTTCTCTTTCACAGCCCTTTAAGATACCTTTATTAATGCTTTTTTTTATAAGAACATACAAGTTCCTTGCTTGTGGAACGGCTGACATAGTGATGAAATGCAGGTTCGCTCACATGTTGTTGTCCATCACAGATTTCTTCTACTGCCCTAATACAATAGGACCCGGCCATTCTGTGCAGAATACTGCGTTTTTCTGACTGCTACGTTGTTTTCGGCCAATTCCAGCATAGCTCCCATAGGATCCAATGCATTGAGAGCGTTTAAGTCGCGAATTGCCACTCTGAGCTGGCCCCAGATCAGGGCGGCTAAAAGAGGTGTGAAAAGGGGCCGCTGAAACTGGTTTCCAAAACATCTTGGTGCTGCTTGGGTGCCTGTGAGTGAGCAGTCACGGTTACACTACTCTCAACATAGATTCTAAACCACCCTTACGCTGGGTGGCAGTTGTCCATTTTTTGGTGAAAACCTTTTTTTTTTTTTTTCATTTTTCGAGCAAATGTAATTCGTACAAAGCACTTCAACGTTGAACATTCACCATATATTCTCATCGATCGAGACTCTGTGCTCGATGTCGACTTTGTGGATTTGGTAATATCACATTTTTCACAGCAGAGCTGCACGTGTGTTATGAGAGGAAGATTACTATTAGAGAGGTTCATGCTATTTGAACCTGCTAGATTCCGTCATTCGCGTGTAGAATATATTACAAGACTCCTTTATTTGCTGCTTCAAATGCAAACCAAGTTGGGCGGACTGCAGCTTAATACTCACAAGCCTCTTGGTAAAAGTTTCAGCCTGAAGTAATTTTGCTGTCCTTTTATGTTCTGCCTGTGAGGAGGTTACATGGAAACTTTTATGCATGTCAGGGTTTAAGGAACAAATTTTATGGCTATGTCGTGAAAACGTGACAACCGATCATAAGTGATCAGAAAACGTTTGTTTTCAGACGCACTTCACAACCCATTTCTTTGAGCTCAGCAAACTTGTATCTCAGTTCTTGTAAAAAGAAATGAAGCAACTTGAATTGATGAGTTTTGTACTTTGTGCAAATGAAACGGGTTGGCCTTTGCAGCCGGGCATTGTGCAGTGTTTTCGTTGTTGTGACACTTCAGGCCAGTGGCCAACATTGTCTTAACGGACTAGAGAATTAGGGATTGGAGCTGCTGGTTCTCTTTTCTTCTGTTCAAGCTCTGCTTCCACGGAAAGAGACGGTTGGCCCCTCTTCCTCAACATGACCTTGTTCTGAGCACAGAGGCGACTGGCTAAAGCAGTCTTCACTAAAAGATCTAGTTGCTCTATTTTTGGGATCGCTGGAGCAAAGCAATCCTTGCGGTAGAGCAGCCAGCTGCTCACAACAGCTTGTATCAACAAAATGAAAAGAAAAAAAAAAAATCTCTGGTAAAATTTTTTCGATTTCAGAAAAATTGTATGTATGCCATCAGCCCGTCTAGTAGGTCAACTCCAGCCATAAAAGTGTTGTACGTCTTCATAGTGGCAGGCTGCTGAACTTCGCATCCTTCTTTATTCTTGTGGTTGTACCGCTGGCAGCTTCTCAGGGGCTCGGCACTCCCGTATGTGCTGGATATATCTTGCTCCCCGGCTGTCGTACCACTTCACTACTCTAACTTCGACCCCTTCGATAGTAGCGGCCTTTCCACGTGACTTCCTCTTCCGTTCTTCTTCATTTCAGCATCGCTGGGCAGTCGGCAGCCACAAATCCTATTTTCGCGCTCAGTTCCCTATGGCTGAAATTTCCGCACTGATGTAAATTCACTAGCGGTTTTATGGAAGTAAACCAATTGTCAAAAAAAGAGTAAGTAGCCTTTATTCTCTAGGATAGAGTGCGAAAGCTCAAGCACAACATTAGAGCTCACTCCTAGCTCAGGTAATCCTGGAACAGGTGCAGATGTCCCCTGTCGTAAATAGGAGAAGTCGTAAACTCGTCCATGGATGTCGCAAAGTACAAAAATCTCGTAGCCCCACTTGTGAAGCTTGCTAGGGAAGTATTGTTTGAGTGATGAGCGGCCTTCGAAATGGCACAATTTGCTCGTCTGACCACCAGCACCTGTGACTTGGAAGCATTTGAAACTTTGGCAGCAGATGATCAATCAGTGGTTGTATTTTGAACAGCCTGTCTTTGCCAGCATTCGCTTCTAGGAGATCGTTGTTATTGAAATGAATGCTGTCTCTTATGGTTTGCCATCTGTCACGTGACATAACTTCTGCCACTTTTTCTACTTGCATCTCACGGCTGCAGCACATGCAGTCGCAGAAGCCTGTATATAGACATGTACATTGTGGGGCTCATTGTGGGGCACCACTGACGGGACTCCGAAACGAGCAAAGCAGCTCCTCATGACTGCTATCACCGCTTGAGACGTTGTTTGAGACAGGACTAATCACTTCCGGGAAACGAGAGCAGTAATCCACAAAGGATACATATTGTTTACCCTGGATTTCAAAAGGTCCACGCCTACTCGCTCCCAGGACCCTTTGTCGTCGGAGTAGACATGAGAGGTTCACTGTGTTGAACTCAGTTGATGTGCAGTCTTTGCAGCCCGGAAACCATCTTCTCGATTGGCTATTTATAGTAGGCCACCCACACAGATTCAGTGTGCCTGGGCTTTGCATCTTGCAATGCCTTGATGCCCCTCGTGAATTTCTGCACAGCATGGGCTTTCTGAAGCGAGTAAGGTACCACAGTTCTAGCGTCTTTTTAGTCCTCTGATGGACAGAGAGTCTGCCCACGCTCTTTCCAGTACACACGCAGTAGTTGTGGACCTTCAATGGATGGTTCGGGAAACCTTCTATGGATGGTGACCAAACTTGCTTTGGATAGCGAAGCGCTATTCCCTGTCAAAAAACTGGTCGGTCCCCTCGCACGCGTTTGCACGGGCCTTGAGCGCATCTTCGTGAATACAAGCCTGCAGACAGGCGTCTTCAAGTGTTAATTTGGTACTGCGGCCACAGCTTGAAAATCGGAAAGCGAGGAATCCCTGAGTCCAATGACAAAGCGGTCACGCACCAAGTGGTCTTCAACGTCTTTCGATGAGTAATTGCACTTTTTTACAAGTTCCCACAGGGCAGTAGCGAAGTTGTCCACGGTTTCGCCTTCTCTTGTACTCGGTGGTGCAATTTGACGCTTTCACAAACCCGTTGGGCGGATGCACGAAGTAAGCCTTGGAATTTTTCCTTTACAGTATCGAAGGAAGCCCAATCTGGTGCTGTGAGGCCTAATGTATCAAGTATGCGTCCTCGCTTCTTGTGAGGCCATAGTGTACAACAGCGTTTGAAATTTACCTCATCTGTAGCTCGGCATAGTCCAGACACGAAAGTGTAGTCCTCAAACTGGAGTGACAATCCATTGCGTCCACTCGCCTGGGTTTTCTAAGTTGAACCGGGGAGGAGGCGGCAGGCTTACAGGGCGTCTGGAGTGCAGCGTTCTCGTCAGCCATTGTTTGAAGTCCATCGACACCGACCCACGAAGAGGCGAACGGCGAGTACTTGCGATGCGATGGCAGTCACCGACATCCCGCTTCTGACAACATGTCGCATGCGTCTGCATTGCAGCACGCAAGTGGTAACTTATGCCGGTACGCAGTAAAGCACGACCGCACACATCGCTACCCAACAACCAAAAGCCCCTCTTTATTCACACATGCCCCGAACCCCAGTGCATCCCAACAGCGTGCGCCATCTGTCGACGCCTACGGAAGACTTGGGTTGCAAACCTTAACAGTTCTTCAGTAGGAGTCGCCACAGATGGCTCTTCCATTTCATCTTCGTCATCTGAAAAAAAAAAAAAAAAGACAAGGAAACCTTTGCGAGGTTGGCATACGACATTTGTGAGGCCGCACAGGCTTCGCTTGAAAAAGAAAATGCAACGGCGCGCCGCGGCAACACAACACGAAGGAACGCTGACGGCGTTTGTTTCACATTGCGGCCGCATGTGACTCACCCAAGAAAATGAAAAAACATGCGACGCGGCACACGTTGCACAGGAGCCTGTGAATGTGCCAAGAAAAAAACTAATCTGCTGCAACAAATTATTTACCAAAAGAATTTGTTACCAAACCAAACAGAAAAGAGCTACTAATCTGTAGAAACAATTTATTTACACTATTTCCGTGCGTTACTTAACCAAGTACCCGTTGTGTGACATTTTTTTATATTCAAAATACTTACATACCTTGAATGGTGACTGATGTCTCAATGGATGGCTACAGAGGAATGCTGTTTGTCGACATTATCTAGAGAAATGGCAGTGGTCAGCTCTTTACTGAATGGAGGGTAGATTATGATGATGTTTGTGGTCTTGTCCTTTTGAATGGGTCGCTGTAGTTTGGTGTCCAAAACCGGCGTGACCGAGAAAAAAAAATAAACGAAAACAATAAGAGTTGCTAAACTGGCTAACAGACAAGTATAAACTGCCACTAAACACGTAGCGCTCCGCGCCGCCACCAGCACTCTAGGCGCCTCTTCGTCACTTCCACCACCTTCCGCAGCTCTCCGCCCTTTACACCGAAGCCAAGCGTGATGGGCAGCGCCGCTGTGCTGGCTGGCGGAAGAATCTCACAACACTTGTGGACAACATGGCCGAGCGTTTCGTCCGATCCCCCACAGAGGGCGCATGTTTTCACGAGACGCTCTGTGAATCGCGCTCTCCAGAGTCGCGTCCGCAGCACACCCGCCCTCGCCTCCGCCAGCAAAGCACTGCCCTTCGAGTTGTCGTAGATCCTTTCCGTGCTTATTTCGGGTTTCTCACTGCGGTATATCTCAAGAGATGACTTTGTCGCGGTGGAGTTGCGCCATGCGGTCGTTTCTACCTCGCAGACTTTGAGCCGCACTCCCTCTCCGGGTTTTATAAGGCAATGCCTTTTCCACATGTTGCCAGACGTCTGTGGATTCTGTATGAGCACAGGGGTAAAGGCTACAGATGTTTTCTGTTGGTGGCGCGGCTTACAACTGCTGTGATGTGAAATTGTGACAGCAGGTCATAAGAGGTATTTGCAGGAATTTGCACTTGCCACGAAACGTGCCTCCTTGAGACTTGTCGCTGGGTGTACATGTTGAGCCAAGAACCATATATTTTCACGAAAGCACAAATTATTTGACACGTGCCCACCACACAAGTATAGTTTTATGCACGCCAACGCAGTCATGCACAGCCAATAGAGCACAGATAGCCTGTCTCTTCTCCTTGTGTCTTTTTCTCCTTTTTTAGTTATGCCTTTAAAAAAAAGTGGACCCGAGTAAGGCAATAAAACTGCACCACAATTTTGGTCGGTGCGACAGTGGTGTTGTGAGCAGCCCGCTTTTCACGCCTCGCCAATCTCTTTCATCATTTCCATTGCCGACTTGTCATGAAGATGAGATCTGCTGAAGAAATGCGTGATTTAGTTCTCAAGGGTCATTGTCGGGACTCGGGATCGAAGCACTAGCTCCTCCCGTGGAATTGCACGAGGGGCGGGCCTCTGGGGTCTGACTTACACCAGCCGCTGGTATGAACGAGACAAGGCTCTCTTGCAAACCAAAGAAACAAAATGCTGTAATGCAGTTTGAAACAAAGCTAATGGATTTTCGAGATGTAATAGCAAACTCCGAAACAATGTAGACCAGGTATGAATGTTGCAAACAGGTGCCAGCATGCATGGCAATTTAGAAACGCGGAACGGTGAGGAATGTAAACTTATATCAGCTGAAGGCCTGAACAGCTAGAGTTAAATGAATAGTTAGGGTCTGCATTCCAGTTATATTTGAATGAAGGGCATACATACCAGGTGCACTAAGAGTCCTTCAGCACCGGCGCTGCTCGGGAGTGACCCTCGAAGTCGATGGCGCGCTCATTATGGCTGTGCTTGTGTTGGTTTCGGGACGTGATGCTCGCTGTGTTGTCCTCCCGGGTACAGTGCAGTCCACTTATAACGATATCGAGAAACCTAAAAATATGATCGTTATAACCGGTGATCGCTATATCTGGACTGCTGCCAAAAAATCGTCCGCCGGACGTACCTTTTGTAGCTCCAGGCTTGAATTCGCTATTTGCACCAACGAATAAATATTGTAGATAGTAGGATGTCAAGAAACAATTTGTTCCTCCGAAGAGCGCATCACGGGTTCGGCATGCCGAAGTAGTCCGAAATCTGCAGTTGCTTACTGCGGAAGCTTGAGCTTCACAACCACTGGTGCGCATAGCTTTCAGCTGCTGCGGAAAACTCTGGCGGCATTCCTTTGATGTGCATGAAGTCAATCAGCGAGTCAATAGACGTCAGTGCACCTTGCGTTGTCATCGACGGGGTCGTAGAGGCGCTGTCAACCTCCTCATCACTACTGTCGCTGCTGTCGCACAACGCCGCCGTCTGTCGCGACAACACATCCGCGACGATTGCTCGTCGGTGAGTTCATCGCAGAACGAAGCAGCACTGTCTGCCGTCAGGAAGTCCTCAACCGACGCGACAGCACCCGCTATCTGCGTCACCAGTAGCGACGTGCTCCCAGAGCTCCGTCAGATCCGCAGTTTCCGTGCCGGGTTTCGCTGTCACTAGGCGAGGGAGGCTGGTCCTGGTGCACAAAGCCTGCCTTCCTGAAGCAGTTTTGAATGGTGGTCTGCCTCACCTCGTACCACGCGCTGTAACGAAGCGCACGGCCTTTAGAAGGCTAATCTTCAGATTAGGAGCATCAGAGGGCCCGTCTGCATTGCCCGACGTACCGGGAGCCGAGCGGTCAATCGTCAAGCACGAGCCACTCGAGCATACGTCGGCGGTATAACGCCTTAAAGTTAGCAATCACGCTGGCGTCCAGCGGTTGCAAGCCTGCCGTCATATTCGGCGGCAGGAACATCAATTCGATTGATGTCAGCTTCAGGCTCACGTTGTGTGCGCTACAGTTATCCAGCAGCAACACCACCTTCCGCCCCTGACTTTCGATGATGCTGTCCATCTCGAGCAGCCACTCCTCAAACAAGACACAGGTCATCCAGGCCTTCTTGTTGCTCCTATAGCGGACCGGGATGTGTTGATTCCTGAAGCACACAGGCTTCTTGGATCGCCCGATCACGAAGGGCTTGAGCTGATGGCTCCCGTCCATATTCACACAAAGTAACACGGTTACCCTAACCTTGGAGTGCTTACCGCTGGGACATGGATCGCCTTTCAAAGCATGCATCTTCGATGGTGTCATTTGAAAGAAAAGGGCAGTCTCATCACAGTTGTAAATGTCTCTGGCTGAGAAGCGCTCCATCAATGCGGGCAGGTTTGTCTGGAGCCACTGCTGCTTTGCCTCTGAATCGAGAGAGGCCGCTTCTCGTACCACGTTCTTGTAGACAATGCCGTGCCGCTCCTTGAATCTTTGTATCCAGCCGCCGCCGGGTTTGAAATTCAGCCGACCGAGCAGAAAGGCCAAGTTTTTCGCCTTTGTGGCAAGTATTGGCCCACTAATCGGCACATTCTGGGCACGGATCGACAGGAACCACTGGTAGAGTGCCTCTTCAACGTCTGCATACCAGGGCTCCCGAATTCTCTTCCGCTTGTCGGCATGGCCACTGGTTCCAGCCTTCAAAAGCGTGGTGCTTCCGGCTTTGAGGATAGTCGAGATCGTCGACTGGGCGAGCTCGTATTCTTTTACGAGGGCGCTCAATTTAAAACCGTGTCGCGAATCCTGCAAAATATTCGACTTTGTATCGAACGACACAGCCTTTCACTTCGTCGGCGCCATATTTGTTGAGGGTTATCTCTGCTCCGCTCTAGACGTTGCTTGCGCGATCGCTGAGCAAGAGAGACTCACCGACGGCGGGTTTGGGGGGAGAAAGTACAGTAGCGCTCAATATGACTTGCAACACGGGAGCGTATGTCCTCACGAGTTTAAATATTTCGCATTCCTTGCACAAGCCCTTATTTCTGCAACTAAACGCTGTTATCTCACTGGGGGGTGTTCCCAAATAAGAAAACAATATTTAGTTACAGAAATGAAGCAAGTTGAAGCCGTGCGCACTCATTAAACTCGTGAGGCCATGCGCTCCCGTGTTGCAAGTCATATTGAGCACGACTGTACAGCCAGAGGTACAGCCAAAATGCCACCGAGGCCCCGCCCCGATGCCGCCGTACCGCTTGGCTTTTCGCTTTTTTAAATTTTCTCTCTCCCCTTTCCCGCTTTCGTTCAGCAACCAACGGCGGGGAGCCGCAGAGCGCGCCGCTTTGCTTTTCGCATTCTTTTTTTATCCCTCACAGCCTCTCCGCGGTCGACGCGCGTCGAGGCGCAAAACGTGACACAGCTGGCGCCATTAATAGCGCGTCGCGCCAACTCGCGATGTTCTCCTCGGCTTTTTGAACGGCTGGGACGCGCTGCCGGCACTGTGCTGCAATGGCGGTAGATACGTACTCGCCTACACTAACTTTTCGTTTTGTCTCGGCTAGGTCGTTTCAGAGGAACTTATCAACGTAAATGTTACGATTATTCTGAATTAAATATGCCGTTCACGGCAAACTTTTCATCATTGTATCCGATATGCAATGGATAACATATCGTTATATATGTTTTTTCCCCCCATAGTCCAATGCATAAAATAAGACTGTTAAGTCGAGCCATCGTTATAACTGATATAACGTTATATGTGGTATCGTTATAAGTGGACTGCTCTGTATCGCTCGGTGTATATCTCCTCCCCAGAGCAGACTGCCAAAATGTAAGACCGGCCGCTTTTTATACGCTTCTCTAGGCACTGGTTTTCACTTCTAGTATTGTCTCGAGGCATTCTCGAAGATTGCCTATGTGCACTGGTTGCCACCATGGCTCTCACTCCACTGGTGGTCAGCTTCACTGCTGGACAATGAAATCACACACAACACACAAGTCACCAGATACACTCTTGTCGCACGCCTAGCTTGGATAAACTGCCCTGTGGTACAGACTCAGATGGCGGTCACCTTCACGAGCCAGCAGTTTAATAATGCACAACACAACAATGTCGTACTGAGACACTGTTGTGTCTGTTGTGTTGTGACAGGTACTTAGATATAAATATTTTTTAAAATTTAGGTTAGGATAATGAAAACTTTGGAGATTATGTATTTGCATGTGCACATATCAAATATGAACTCAGTTTTTGTGTACCCCTAATAATGAATTCAAATTTCTGTTGATCACCTGTTTAAATAACCGGCTACACAGATCCTGCTGAATTAAATGTCATTGCATTCTACAGATATCAAAGAGTGCAAGAAGCATAATTTTGTGGTTCTAGCTTTCCTACAACAAAAGTTATGAAGCTTTAAAGTTCACCATTCGATTACCGAGAAAAGATATTTTTCTTACTTTATTTTTCTAAAGATTTATAGCTTCCTACAGTAACATATGGCACTTTCTTGCACTCGCTAAACATCCAGCTTTTCAGCAATACAAGAACGATCAAAATTGAGTGTACCAAAGCTGAGAAACGCTTGTCAGTATGAAAGGTGGCAAAAAAATTGAAACTGAGAAAATAGCAAAAAACAAAACTTGTTTACTCAAATAAATGCCTTAGAAGGCACCAGGAGAGTAAGTAGTCTTTATGACATTTTTTTAGTCCGCCTCTTTGCTTGTTGCAAGATCTTGGCCGATGCTAAAAGCTTCCGCTCAGCATTCATTATTCGACGAGAATCTTTCTCTTCTGGCCATCGCTCACTCTTGGAGTTTTGTTCTAGTTAAAGTTCTCCAAAGATATGCGGAGGCTTCCTGTACCCCGGAATTAAAGTGCATCGCTGCTTCAGCAACTGCGGTCTCAACAGCAATCAGTGAAGCATGCTTGTCTTTGAGGATTAGAGACTAATAACTGAATAAAGTGCCTCGTTTTCATATTGAGTCTTCCCTCTCTCTCAGCGTTTCAGCAGCTCCATGTCAGAAAGTTGCCCGTAGACTGGAAGCAGTGTGTCATGGACACTTTAAGGAAAATTGTAGGTGTGTCTTTCTTGGCAGCGGTTCTCCCCTCTCAGCAGCAGCATTCTGCTTGCACCATGAGTCACTGCCACTTGGGCACAAGGTGTGGTTCGGTCGTTCATGAGTGGATGTCGCATGATAGTATGTGGCCATGGCTGCTTGGTGCATTGCATTCACGTTGCCCACGTTGGACTTTAAAGCCTAACCATAATATCTGGACAATTTCTCTATGACATCACCTGTCAAGTGGCCTCTTCCACTTAGTGTATCACCATAAGCTTCACGCTTTTGCACGAGATTGCGTAGGGCGGTGCCCGTTTGTTTTTAGAAAGGATTTATACAGTATTCTATTCGGACATGTATAAAACCATAAATTTTCGCGTCTTCAACAGCACGAAATGATTTACTGTTCCCATCACACAGCATCACTGTGTACCGCAAGATATGACTGGAAATTGAGCCCTCATAGAGGGTGATCGCTGTCTGTACCTCCATGTGGCCTGATTTCCACTTTGTATTTTTCTAGCAGATATGCATTGGCTTCCAAACCAAGTAATTTGGGTCATCTTTTGGTGGCGCGCTGGCAGCTGGCACAAAAAGTTTGACAGGACAAAATAGTCCAAGACATAGCCCGAAAACAGCTCTATAACTACACTCACACCAATGTGCGATAGGTGGCCTCTGGTAATTCATGTGTCGTCATAACAGATGGCCACATTACCTGGGTTGTCAAAGTGCAGCTCTCGGTATAAGTTTTTCACTGTCATAGCACAGTCAGAAAGGATCTCCTCTGAAGCTCTTGTTACAGCAGGATTCAGGTTGTTTTTCCAATTGCTCTAATAGCTTTTGTGGTGAAGTCCCTGTGGGAAATTTCCATTATAGAGAAAACGTTGTTGAGAGCCAGGCAGCCCTCAATGATGATTTTTTTTTAGAAACGGGAAAGTTGAAACATAGGACACCTTTATTTACAAGAACTTTTCCTCGGCCCTCTAGTCACTGCCAGGAGCATTATCTTCGTCAGAAGTGTAAGGAAAGTTGTTGCCGTCGGATGCTTCGCAGACATCCTCGGCATCTCAAATGACATCGTCCTCACTGCCATCGAGTGCGTTAGAAATGCAACACTTTTTAAAGCCAGTCACGATTATTTCCGCTGGCAAGTCCTCCCACGCCTCCTTCACCCACGTGGCAACTTTACTGAGGGGAGCCTCCTTGCGGCGTCCAGTCGGTGTCATGGCGGCATCGTCCTTCATAAGCCACTCTCTGTAGAACTTTGCACTTGGTCCTTAACTCTTTCGTTATCGTGGGAAAAAGGTCTGTTGTTACAAGGTCTAAGAAATATTTTTTGGCGGATAGATACTAATGCCTTATTTACATTGTTTGGTATCAAAATGTAGCTAAAAGAATGTTCTATCCAATAACCTGAATGTTGCATATGTATTTATTACAGAAATTAATGAAAAAGACGTTTATAAAGAAAAGTTTACACAATGAATATATTTTTCATGCTTTAAAAAGGAAAATAACATGAAAAATAGTGTGGGTGAAAAAAGTCCAAAAGATACAATTTGTAGCCTGTTATGGTATAAAAAGGTTGCACAAGTTTGAGAAAATATTAGCGAAACCTGTTCTTTCCACAAGAAAGTTAGCATAGGTGTGTCTCGTGCCATTCTCCAATGCAGTCCCCTTGTTGGGATGAAACAGACACCGCATGGCTCACACAAAACTGCTGTCTTCATTTCTATTTTTTGCTTATCGTAGCACAGCTTGCAATTACGGCGCTTTTGAACCTGGAGCTTGTGTTCTGACTTCTTTGGCGGAGGTGGAGGGGGAACATGTCTGTCATCCATGTCAAGAATCTGGTTGACCAGCCCAATTTGAAAGGCAAGCTGGTCAAAGCCAGTCTTTCCGGAGAGCTCCTCTATGTTACGGTGATCTTCCCTGTGTGTTTCAAAAAGTATGAAGCTGTTCACGACAGCATTGTTGATGCAGTGGAAGAACAGCATCTTTCACCATCTGACACATTTCATCAAAACATTATACCAAGCAATAAGTTTATCTGACTTGTCAACACCAAGCATCCTCTTATTATAGTCTTGTATCAAGAGCGGCTTCCTGATGGGAATATTTCCCCATTGATCTCCTCTCTTCACTTTTCGCGTTGCATTGACGTGTTTGTTTGCAGTGTGTGCTGTGCTCATCAAGTTTACAGCACGCTTGTCCTTCCACTGTAAGCAGAGGACGTCACTGCACCAAATCGAGCGAATGTCTCCTCGAGTTGCTCTTTTCTCTCAGATGTTGTCTTTCAACTGGGAAGGGAATCTGCAACGATCTTTGCGCGTTGTTCCGCAAGAGTTTTCTGCTCAAGAAGACGTACAAAGAGGGACGTGGACGTGTAAAAATTGTCAAGGTAGATAATGTAACCTTGATCCAAATATGACTCGCACAGACGGGTGACAACGTCATAGGCCAGTCCCTTTGAGCTGGGCACTTCTCTCTTTCCGGTATAAACCCTGAATTGGACAGTGTAGTCTTGTCCTTGAGTCTGCAAGGACCCAGAGCTTATACCCCCATTTGACCTCCTTGTCACGCATATACTGCCAAATTCCTGATCGTCCTTTTGGCTTAACCACTCGCTCGTGCACGCACAAGTTTGGGTATGGCTGAAAAAGCTGACAAGACACGTCATTGATATGCTGCAGTAGATGTGTGATCCTGTGCAGCCTGCCATTGTGGACGGGGTCCGTCTTCTCAGAGTTCATGACACTTGGAAAAGCAAGGAATGCAAAAAATTGGGTCCTGGGCATAATCTTCAGAGGAATGAGGCCCGAAAATAACTCCAAGGTGTTCCGATAGAGATGCAGGCGAGCCAACTCAACAATTCCCATGTAGATGAGGATTCCTATGCACGCCATCACTTCATCGGGACTGAAATTCTTCCACGAACAGTCTTTCCACATTGGTCTGCCTTTCCAAAATATGCGTCCACGCATGTTTGTTTGTGTTGTCACAGATCACGTTGATCAGCTGTGCAGTGAAAAATATTTGAAACAAATCGACGGCCCGCACGAAGCGCCGTGTGTACTTCGGAGCGCACCGCCAACTTCAATCCCCGGGTTCCATCTCGAAAAAACTGCACATGGTTTACAGATGCCGGCCAGAAATCACTTCTGTAGGACGTTGAGACCCTGAAAATAAGTAATACGGCTGTGAGTACACGTTTCGCTGCTTATAACTATTCATTAGACATCAAAATGTGCGCCGCACATACAGCTGACACTCACCCACTGGATGTTGCGGCTTGACTTGGCGCTGTTACGAGTGACGTCGGTGGCCGATGCGGACCCAGGTGGTAAGCATGGAGCTGAGCGGCGGGAGTCGTACCGCAGGCCCAGGGACATCCGGAACAGCAGGAAGCAGAGGCAGAGAGACCGGCCTTGAGGAAAACTTAACAGACGTTTATTTAAATCATAGAGGACAGGATCGTCAGAACGGCATCTAGTCGGATCGATCTGTCCCGAGCAGATGCTCTGCTGCTCCTTAAATACGCTTCATTTCCAAGATAGGGAAACTCCTTAACTAGAAATTTCCAATCACAAACGTGCATGCTTTTGAAGGGTCCGTCCCTCCGACAGATAGGTCACCGCCCCCAGGATTGAAGCCAGGGACTACTGCACTCTCACTCTCCACGCTTGACCAGTTCGGAAGAAAGGGGCAATGTCACTTTGGGAAACTGTCAACTTTTGACGAACAAAGGCACCAGCTTCCACCAAAAGCACACTCGTTTGAAACACGCGTTCCACGGAGGAGACCCGGCTGAAGGACTTGATTGCAGTCACTCTTGCAACATACAGCCAGCATTCCTCGCACACTGGAGAGGCCTGCCACCGTGCAGCTGAAGCACCCAGTTGAGGGAAAGATGGCAGGTGTAGGCGACAAACCCGTTTCCCACAACGAAAGGGGGTCCGAGAAGCGGGAAGACTTGTTTGGGGACAGCTGTCCCAAGAACCTCGCTTCTGCTTTGTAACAGCTTCCCCGGTGGCAGGCCGAGACCTCGACGTACAAAGGTCAACCACCTTTGTGGGGAGAGGTCGATGAAGATAATGCTGGTGTGCTGAAGCCGTGCACACCGCGATGCTGCTCTGCTGCATTCCTCTGCCACCTCCGGTGATCTTGAACATCTGGTAGCGTCGTACAAAGTGGGAGAAGAGCTTTTGGCTCTGCTGGCCAACATTCCTTCTCGAAAGACAGCACCTGTGTCAACCACGCGAGAACCACAACCGCCAAGCAGGCAAGTGCCCATACTCTCTCCCCGAGACCCACCAGGCTTTTGCTTCAAACAAAATGACCTGTTCTCAATTACAATAGCAGCAGCAATTCCAACAACCCAACCTGAAATAAGCTGCTCAAATTCACAAACACATGTCGTGATGAAGCACAACCACAACAACAAAAAAAAAGGGCAATTGTAAACCTGTCACATAAAAAAATGAACTTAAATACACAAGCCAGAGTACCCGACGCCATCAAGTTTCTTAGAAACAGCGACTTAGGCCGTGAGCGTTGCCACTATTCAACTCGTGGGACACCCTGACGTAATGCTTCTTTGTGT
The DNA here is from genome assembly GCF_013339695.2 of Rhipicephalus sanguineus. NCBI lineage: Eukaryota > Metazoa > Arthropoda > Arachnida > Ixodida > Ixodidae > Rhipicephalus > Rhipicephalus sanguineus. The sequence continues at coordinate 140,073,652 of NC_051179.1, read as the reverse complement.
CCTTGCATGACACGCAAGTGAAACCTTACAAAATATTTTCAAACTTAGCTTTCGTAAAACTCATGGAGGGCATTTTCCTCTTACGCACTCAACTCGCTCTGATGCGTGTCCCTATTCTTTCGATAGATAACATCACTATGCATAACGATCTAAAAAACATAGCTGTAAAACTAGCTATTAAACCATCAAGAGACGAGGAGATCACAAAAGAAAACTAACTATTTCATACTAAAAAAAAAAACTACCAAAAAAAATCTTTTTCAAAAGTCCAACGTCAACATTCCCCGAAAGGCTTACAGTCGCCTAAACAACCTTTGAGTCTCCCTCGTGGTTTCCAGCTAGTGAGCGCGCGCACAACCGTCTTCCCGAATGTGAGGTTCTTCTGCCGCAGCAACAAATCTGATCTGTTTGAAAACAGATAGGAATACTGTATCGGCAGATAGTCAGACACAGCAGCCTTTGTATGCAATACGCCAAAGGGGCCCTCGATGCAAACCTTAGCCATCGGAAGGCATACGTTTCGAGCTTCCGCTGCTTGCTTAAACCAAGCGCGTTCTCCTGTGAACTGCCCCGGTTCTACATACGAGGAATGCACCACGTCCATTGTTGCTGCCGAATCTCACAGCACGCAACACTCCTTTCCATTTACTATGAGCTCTCGGATATATGGCTCCAAAAGTTGCGTGCTTTCATCCCCGCTGTCATCTGACTGGCAAGCAATCTTTGGCTTCCCACAGTATGCTGCCATATGACCCGACTTGTGGCAATTGTAGCACACATGTGATCGTCTCTTTACAAAAGCCCTTTTTTGGTGCTCTTCCTGAGCCAGATCGGCTTCTTTCACTGCCTCCCCCTTCTCTTCGGGTTCAGAGTTGTGCGCTCGGTTCTCTTGGACGGATTGTCCTTTCCACCCAGTTGCCTTTCTATTCTGGCCCTCCGGCTGGGGAGTCTCCTTTCTATCAAGCGCATGGCGCGAGACGAACTCTTCCGCAAGCTCCGCGGCCTTCGAGACAGTGGTTACGTCCTCCCTGTCTTGCACCCAGAGCCTAACATCTTGGGGCAAACGACAGTAAAACTGCTCAAGTCAGAAGCACTCCACGATTTTCTCTTTATCCTCGAACGCTTTAGCCTCTTTGAGCCACTCCCTCATATTAGACATTAACATGTATGCGAAATAAGCATACGACTCGTCTTTCTGCTTTACGGCGTTCCGGAACTTCTGCCTGAATGCTTCCGCTGACAATCTATACCTCTTTAGCAGGCTCGACTTAACCTGGTCGTAATCATCTGCTTCCTCTTTTGTCAAGCGGGTAATTACATCGGCAGCCTCACACGGTAGTAGGGTAAGCAAGCACTATGGCCACATCGTTTTGATAACACCCGCCTTCTCGCACGTGCGCTCGAAGTTTACCAAAAACAGACCCATGTCCTCTCCGGAGCGGTAGGATTGCATTAGGTCTTTCATCCTGAGCGACTGCCGTTCTACTCCGCTAGACGCTCCGCTACCTTCTCTACTACTTTGAGCCTTGAGCAGCTGCAGTTCACGGCGCTTCATCTCAAGATCCCTTTCCAAATGCCTCTCATTTCTCTCTGCAGCTTCGCGCCTCTCATTCCTTTCTTCCACTTCGCGCCTTAGCCTCTCATTGCATTCTTCTTCTTCGCACTTTTCTTTTTTTTTCTTCCTCAATCAGCTCTAGACACTGAGAGCTCGTCGTCGTCTGCCTTAAGGTTCTCAATAGCCTCGATAATCTCTGGCTTTCTCATTTGTTCTCGAACATCCAAACCCAAACTTTTAGCAAACTCTAGCAAAAGCGGTTTCTTCAGTGCCTTCAGATTCATGGTTGCTGCAAGTGCTGCTAACTTCACTACCACTAAGATGCTACGTTCCCATGCACAGGTCAACGTAGAGTAGTTACCCAAAATTACCACCTTTCATACAAAACTCGAGACAAAGCCTGGTAAAATCTCAGTGAAGAAAAGTCAAGCACTCACCACATCCTGCAGCCATGATCTCAGCGGAGACGATCCCGATGCTAGCATGACCTTGTTGCGACTTGGCATGAGCAGAATCCCGTCGCTGCCATCCAGTTGTTACGAGTGACGTCGGTGGCCGACGCAGACCCAGGTGGTTAGCGTGGAGCAGAGCGGCGGGAGTTGTACCGCAGGCCCAGGGACGTCCAGAACAGCAGGAAGCTGAGGCAAAGAGACCGACGGGATGACGCAAGCAGCAGCCGCGGTCCCGTTTGGCATGACAGATCCGTCAGTGAACACCTGAAGTCGACCCTCCAGTTGCTCCTGAAGTTTGCAGGTGGCTGCCTGCTGCAATGCGGCCGCAGGTGTTCATCGCTTGGTTGCCCCCTCCAAGCAGAGGTGGACCTCTGGTGGCCGGTGGTGTGGTGGTGGAGGGGCAACCGGGACTGGCGGATCCGGGACCATCTGGTGGTACAGCAGGCAGAGGCCACCCATCCGTGACCCGGGCTGGCTGTGAAGGCGCTCCAGGAGGGCCCTGCCATCGGTGGCGCGGTGAAGGCGGTCGATGTGTCCCAACGCCGCTGCAGCATGCGTAGCGTCAGGGGCCACTCTCCTGCCTCCGCAAGAGTCGCTGCCACCGGGGAGTTCTTGAGCCCCAGGATGGCCCTCACCGCTCCTCTGAGGAGTCCCTCCAGCAGGCGTCTCCTGGCCGGTGTCAGGGCCACCAGTGGGAAGGCGTACAGGAGGACCGAGGACGCCGCAGCCTGGTTAAGCCGCAGGGCCCACCTGGTGGAGCAGCCACGGCCACGCTGCTGAAGCCTACTGATGGGCGCCCTGAACGCGCCGCACCCTGGTGGCAGCAAGCCTTGGCAGCCGGGATCCACGTGAGCCGGTGTTCAATGGTGAGCCCCCAGGTACTTCACCGTCGACCTCCACGGCGGGCGGCGGTTGCCAATCCTCAGCCGTTTCACGTAGTCTCGTGCTGCTGCCAGTGGGTGGATCAGCAGGGCCTCGGTCTTGGTGGCAGAGACCTTGAGCCCGATGCCTCCGAGGTAGGTGATCACTGCTTCCAGGGCCGCCTGCAGTGATCTCCTGATGGCTGGAATGGACTGCCGTGGTCCCCGGGCCACGTTGTCTGCGTAGACGGAGCAGTGGGCCGGGAACTTGGTGTCTGTTGAGAGGGATGCTGGAAGTCCCGCCAGCGCCATGTTGAATAGGAAAGGGCTCAGCACCGATCTCTGTGGGACACCAGCAGTGATGTCCCTGGGTTGGCTGGTCTCCCGTCCAACACGGACCCAGAAGGTCCTCCCAGACAGAAAGGCGGTCACAAAGCCGCGGAGGCTCCCGCTGATGCCAAGCTGGTCCAGAGCCACCTCGACGACCACGTGTGGGAGTCCATCGAAGGTGCTCTCCACATCCAGCAGCAGCAGCATGACCACGTCCCCGCAACTCCTGGCTACCTCGAGGGTAGCGACGACGTCAGAGATGGAGTCTGCCGTGCACCGGTGTCGCCTGAAGCCCGTCTGCTGCTCCGGGGAGAAGCCCAGATGGTCGGCTATCCACTCGAGTCTCTCCAGGGCCATCTTCTCCATCACCTTGCAAGGTGCAGAGGTGAGAGAGACTGGCCTGTATGAGGAGAGAGCCGTGGCCTTCCTCCGGGGCTTCAGGATAGGCGCCACCACCGCAGTCCGCCAGGACTCTGGTAGGACTCCGGTGCACCAGACGTCGTTGTAGTACTCCAGGAGTCGTTGACGGCCAGCTCCATCCAGGTTGCGAAGCATCTGGAAGGTGATGCCGTCGGCCCCTGGAGCACTTCGTCGCTTGGTTCCGTCGAGGGCCGCCACCAGCTCGTGCATCCCAATAGGCTCTATGCACAGCTCCCGCACCTGCACAGACACCCATCCGGGATGATGGCAGGAGGCAGCAGGTGATGGTGCCGCAGGCAGCTGGGCTATGTCTCTGGCGGCAAAACTGGTCGGCCAGCTGTTCAGCCAGTTCCGCAGCCCCGATTGAGAGGTGCACAGCCAGGGACAGCACATGGTTGAAGGCCCGTGGCACTGTCAGCTGGCACCTCAGCAGGCGCCAGGCCTTGGTCCCGTCGCTCGTGCCGGTCGATGGAAATGCACACTCCCAGCCAGCCCTGGTTCCTGCGCCTGCGTGCATGGCGTCTGCAGACGGCATCGACCCTCCGGAACACTGTCCAGAGTTCCGGTAGGGTCCTTGCTGAGGGCCTGCCATTCTACACGCCGCCTTGCTGCCCTCAGTGCCAGGTGTTGGATATCCGGAACGGGCCGTCCCTGCTGGACCTTAGCGATGACAGTCGCCGCTCTCGCGCTGTCAGCCACCAGCTGCATGAGGTCCCTGCCGCTCGTGTCCTGCCCGAACAGTCGCCGGAAGACCTGCCAATCCACCACGCGGTACTCCCGGTCCCGGGGGTCCTTTCCTCGGAAAGGGGACAGCAGGATGGGCAGGTGGTCCGAGCCCCAGGTGTCCGGGAGCGGCGACCATGCATACAGGCATCCCTCCGTGGCTGCACTAAGGTCGATGGCTGTACTGGTGGCTTGGCCCCCGCGGCGGATGAAGTTGTTGGCCCCGGTGTTCAGGATCAGCAGCCCCAGCTGCTGTAGGACATCCCGGACCTCTCTGCCTCGAGCGTCAGTCCTGCGACCGCCCCAGGCTGGGTGTTTGGCGTTGATATCTCCGCAGAGCGGAAACTCCTTGCCCAGGTACACGCTGGCCACGGTGGTGTCACTCCCCTCGAGGCGTATGGGGACGGCACAGCATTCGAAGGGGCCACCGACCAAGTCAGCCACCGGTACCTCGGCCTGCAGGAGCTCCCGCTTGACGTAGACCGCACCAACGTTTCTAGAACCAGGTCAGTTTCGCAGCTCCGCTCGCGTGCCGGCACAGGTGGCCGACGCGTGAACTTACGGCGCTGCTGTTCCATTTGCTTCACTTGGCGTGGCCCCCGGGATCGGATACGGCAACGCACCATTACTCTCAATGGCGCGGTGGCGAAGCTAATCGCGGAGGCGACGCACCTGCCGCTGTGATCTCAGACGCGCGAGGAGTAGCCGCTTGCGACGCGTTGCGCGTTTCTCTGCGCTCGCTTGCTCGTACTCGTGTTGTGATTGTTTGCGAACGGTGGCTCGTTTGGGAAGCAGTTCTTCGATTTAGCACGCGTGAAAGGGACAAAGCTGAAGAATGTCATATTGATGCGCGTGTTGCACGAGCGGCTCGGAAACGAACACTGGTCATCACTTCTGCGAATCAGGGCAGGGACTTGCAAGAAATATCTTCTGAATGCCAATCCCACAAGAATCGTGAAGACTGACTTCGCTACAAGTCGCCTAACCGAGGCTCAGGGAATAAAACCAGGTACCTTGATCAACCATAGTTCGCGCTGTACGCCTTTCTCGAAAAATCAGAATTAATTCGCCCGAAAATTAACAACGGTCCTCCTGTTACACGACTTGCTGAGTCCGACAAATCTAAGTACATGAGCCAGTGTCATTTTTGCCTCCGCAGAAAAAAGTGCTACCAGCCGTAGTCGTGATCAATCCCGCAAACCTTCGGGTCAGCAACCCGAGCACCGTAACCACTGTTCCACCGCGGCGGCTAAACACAGGTTGACGGCAATGGAACGTTCGTGCGATGAGGACAGCTAGACGTGTGAGATTGTACCCATTGTTATAGGTTATTTCATTATCTTTGATGTTCTTGGAGCTTAGCTTGTGAAATAATCTCTTTTTAAAACAGTCGAGGTTATTGAAAAAGTTTAAATCTCGGCTGTCACGGCCGCAGAAAGCTGCAGCGACGATAGGTCACATGGGGTGTCGTAGCAGACCGACGCGTGAGGCATGATGCAAGATGGAACTGCAGCGCCGCTAGTTCTTGCGTCGGCCGTTGCGTCCACTTCGGAGAGCAAGCGTCTATGGGGAGCTGCGAAACTGACCTGGTTCTAGAAACGTTGGATCCGCACACCGGGCACGTCCCTGCTGGTGGCTGTCGTCCAGGCAGGGTCAGCATTGCAGGACGCCAGGGTGCAGCCAGTCCGGCTGCTGTAGCCCACGTACCCCGGCAGGCGAAGGTCCTCTGCCTGGGCATAAACCTCCTGCAGGTGCAAGCACGTCGTAATCGCTCTGCAGGAGGATGCGCAGACAGGTCATCTCTCCGCCGCCTCAGCCAGTTGACGTTCCACTGGAAAACGCTAGGGCGGCGGCCTCGACTCGTCCCGGGCGGAGGACTAGCCATGATTGTCTTGTGGGCTGCAGGGAGGCCACTGGCCTGTAGGCAGATGGCCCGGAGCGGGTGCTGCGGTGGCAGCATGGTAGTGCCAGCTGGAAGCAGACCATCAGGGACGCCACCAGCTGATCCATTCCGGGCTGGGCGGAGAGGGCCGCAGGGGCAGCAGCAGGGAGGGCCGGGACCGCTTCAGGAGGCAGCACCGGTGGGTGCCGCAGTGGATTCATGCAGGCAGGGCCGTGGGGCAACAGCCGCAGCAGCAGAGGGTGCTGCGTGAGGGGCAGGCAGCAGCAGGCTGGACCGTGGGGGCAGCAGCAGTCCGTGTGCAATAGGCGGTCTGTGGCGGTTGCGGGGGGGCAGGTATAGGCCGGGTGAGAAGGGTGGTGTCCCTTCACAGCATTCGCATATGTCCAAGCCTCTCTGGTCCCGGACCACCGCTGCAACCGCCCGCCTAGAGAGGGCAGCGGTGGAGGATGCCATGTAGTGTGCCTCGATGTGTGCGCCCCCCTTAGGGTGTTGTCATTCTTTGAAGGGGCTGATGCCGCCACGACGCCATTTTTTGCCCCGCGTCTCGTGCCTCTCAGCGCAGCTGCCGTAGATGGGTGAGCCGGTAAGAAGCCGTGGGCTAAAATATGGCAGCCGCCCGCAGTAGCGCCGCAGATGTCCTCACCCTGGACAAACGCGCAACAAAACGCGCATCAAGGCACCCTAATGCCATGATTGTGGCCACCTGGCGCTGTTCCTGCCACCTGGGACAGTGTGGGGTGTCGGCCGAGTGAGGACCGCCACAGTTGACGCATCGGGGCCGCTGGCAGCCCGTGTCAGCTGTGTGGCTCTGGCCGCAGCGAATGCAGCTCTCCGGCCAGCGGCACGCCTCCCGCATGTGGCCATACCGACCGCACTGCTTGCACTGCAGTGGTCGGGGTCGGAGGGCTGCAAGGAAAGCGCACCCTGAATAGCATCACCTGCTCGGGGGAACTGGGCCCTCGAAACGCAGGGTGACTGTCGGCCTCCTGGCAGCTGACAGGACCGGAACAGTGGACTGAAGTCCGGCCAGCAGGGCGTTGTCGTCATGCTCCCCGTCCACTACGTGGAGGAAACCGTGATGCTCCTGCGATCTGCAGGCCTCCTTCCAGACACGGGATGATCCTCAGCTCGTGAGGGCCAGGAGGCCTCGAGACACTCCCTGGTTGTCACATCCACCGCCACTATGTTGCGACGGTGGTTGATCCAGATTGCAGCGATACCCGGGCGCGAAGAGAGTGCCTCAGCCAGGGTGAGGCGAGGGATGCCAGACAGAGAAGGAGCCTCCAGGGGCAGAGGGCCGGAACAGGACCGTCCGACCACTGCGGGGTCCACTGTCAGTGTGGCAGAGGACAAGTTTT